>NC_134533.1:88944061-89569061 GCF_050624435.1 Tenrec ecaudatus
AGTTAAGCAATGAGCCTGAGATTTGCAGTTTTTAATGAGAAAATATTTTTCCTCTCTTTTTTGTATTGGGCTATGGGATGCCCTGATTTGGGGGCTGTAACACTGACCCCAGGAAGGGGAGATGCAGCATATCAGGGAGGTTGTTTCCTTCTCAGCCAACTGGAACTGAATTCGCCCCCTGGACTATGACAACCTGCTTATTTTCTGCCACACCTTGACCTGACTCGTAAATTTCCTTATGTCTTTTCAACTGCTCCAAATCTATCACCACCCGCTGACCCAATCCCCAGGTTATGAGTTCAAGGCAGCTAACAGCATGGTTTGCTTTGTGAGTGGAAATTTTTAAAAAGTGGGGTTCAGGACTGACCCTAGTACCCTGATTCTAATTTCAGGACTCTGCCTCTCAGTCTCCTTCACTTTACCTACCAATTTTCTGGTCTGGTAGCAGGAGCTCTGCCCAGGTGAATCTAAATAGATGCCATCTTCTTCTAGCTCCCCAATGATTTTGTATTTTAAACCGAGAACAGTACTTAAGAAAATTAAAACTATCCATGCCACTGGTATCAACAGCCAACAAAGTTCTTAGTAAATTTTGCTTTTTTCCCTTTTAATTTAATTCATCTATAAAATGTGTAGTCCTAGTATTTTTTAGATGGCAAAAAGGAAAACAAACACTTCCTATCCTACTTGAAGTATCTGTTATAGAAGGCATTAACTATGATATGCTAATTCCATTTTCTTTTCCTTTTTGACTAGTGAAGAAAGAAATCCATCCCAACTTTCTGTCTTTGCATCATTCTATCAAATGAAGAACTTTTATTATATATATATATATATATATATATATATATATATATATATATATATATATATATATATATATATATATATATATATATATATATATATATATTCTTCAACATGGGGTACTTAAGAGATCTGAACAGCTCCGGTATTATGGAAATGATACTTATGGAAATGGGAACCTGTCACCTTGTCACCTGTTTGGACAGTAAAGTTGTAAGATAATATATTGCTCTGAAATCCTACCTTTCACCTCCATTGACAATTCTGAATATTTGTTGTGTTCAGAAATGGAAATGCATCTGTGAGGACATTCGCATTCTTCCATTTATCTTGTTAGTAATGGATTTGTGAAAGGAACCTGGCTGGAATTCAGCAAAAGCAAAGTTTTACCTCAGCTGCTGGAAGATCAAGCGGAAAGTTCAGGAGTGTGATGGGTTCTCCCTGCGTCACATTTACTTTTTCTCAAATGACGACATATACTACCCTAATGCTGTATGTGAAAATAAGATGGGGGCTACAAATTTATATGGAGAGGCAAATGAACCAAAATATGTATTTTAAAAAGAAGAATAAACTTGGGGAAATCACATTAACAGATATGAAATGTATTATTAAGACAGTGTTGTTTTTTAAATGAGAGGGATACATTGATTAATGGAAAAAATAGGGAGTCCATACATAGACACCTATAATATAGCTAGTTGGATTTTGGCAAATTTCAGAAGAAATTCAAAAAGGTGATGATCATACTTTAATAAATGATGTTGGGACATTTAGGCATCCATAAACAAAAAATAAACTTCAAGCTAACATTAATGCCTTATAATGTGAAATAAATTATAGATCTATTTTTTTAAATATATAAACCTGTAAGACCATTTTAAGAGAACAAAAACAAATCTTTGCATGTGGGATGATAGGAAGAGCTAATAAAACGATAGCATGAAAAATGAAAAACTTGACTTCGTCAAATTAAACCTTTGTTCTGCCAAAGACGCGGCTAGACCTAATTGTTTGTAAGTCACATATCTGACAACGGGCTTAATCAGAATATCTAAAGGAATTTCAAAAGTGAACATAGCAACTCAAACATCACCCTCCATACACCAAAAAATAGCAAAGGACTTGAAGAGACATTTTACTTAATAGGATATCATGAGAAGATCCAAATACATGAAAAGTTAAGTAACATTAGTTACTAGGAAATATAAATTAAAAACACTATAAGATATAATTACAGACCTATTATAAAATTCAAGAATCACTAAAATAAATAACAATGCCAAATACTAGTGATAATGCCTATAGATTTCATAGATTTCTGATGGAAATTCCAAAGGATGCCACCACATTGGAAGATAATGTTCAAGTTCTTATGAAGTTCACCATGTTCTTAACATGCTAATTCAGCCATTCTTCTCTTGGTATTTAGTCAATACCATTCCCCGCCCCCCCAAAAATCTATTATATTGGGAGCTAATACAAATGTCATATAATTCCATATTTCAATCACATCAAACTGTATTGTACAATTGCTACCATAATTAGTTTCAAAATATTCTCTTCCTTCTTGAACTGCTGGACATCAGTTCCCCTTTCCCCTTCCCTCACTGTACCCCCGGGAACCATTTTCCTATGTGCTGTCCTAATAGGTTTATCAATCCAGGGCTTCACATACAAAAAAAAACAGAAGAAAAAAAACATTTAACAAAAATTCACTATGGTTATCCCCAATGACAAAGTACATCTGAGATAAACTCCAATATGAGAAAACAAAAAACAAAACCACAGAAAATGTTGAAAACTAGATGCTCAATGTGTAACAGAGGGCTTATCAACTGACAAAATTTTAACCATTCAAGTGAGGCACTTTGTTTTAATCTTCTACACTCATCTTTCTAGTGCACTCTATTTGACAACCAGTTTCTTCCAATCCCTCTATCATGCATAGGGGGAAACTACCAGAGGCTTATTTCCTATTTAGATCTCACAGATGTATTTTGGGCTCCACTGTCATTCTTGGCTTTCTGCAAACCAGAATCTCCCAATTTAGGTCTGATACTACAATCCTTTGGTCACTGCTGTTGGTGTGCTTTTTCCCTGTCATCTGATTTAGATGGCTGCTGTTTGGAAACAAACCTCTAAGCCCCCAGATGCTTTAGAAAATACCACTTCTTATGGTATATAGAAAAATGAACACATAGTCACACAAAATCTTGTGCTCAGATGTTCTTATATTCACACACACACACAAAAAAAACGTGCTCAGATTTGGATTAATGAAAATCTTGAAAAAAGGCCTAGGCTTAGGCTAATAACATTTAAAAATAAATATTGTCATTGAGTCAATTCTGACCCATTTTGTGCACATACAAAAAAAGCCCCAAAACAAATAACAAGAAACACTGCTCTGCCCTGAACCGTCCTCACAATTATTCTTATGCTTGAGCCCCTTTTGCAGGCATGGTGTCAGTCCATCTCCTTGAGAGCCAGCCGCGTTTGTGCTGCCCTTCCACTTTACCAAACATGATATCCTGCCCTGGTCGCTCTTCAAAACATGTCTAAAGCAGCTGAGAGGAAGTGCTGCCATCCTTGCCTCTAATGAATACTATGGATTTATTTCTTCCAAAATGCATCAGTTTGTCCTTTTAAGAATCCGTGATACTTTCAATATTCTCCAGCATTGCTCCCGGTTCAGACTGGACCTGAACATGTGTACATGTAAAGAAAGCTCACAACACGCAGAATCCAGGAGTGGGAATGGTGTCACTGGAAGGGGAGGGGGGAGGGGGGAAGAGGAAGAGAGAAAGGGGAACTGATCGCAATGATTGGCACATAACCATACACCCCTCCACAGGGGGAAGAACAACAGAAACCATGGGGCAGGGAGACAGCAGTCTGCGTGAGAGATGAAGATAATAACAATGTACAGTCTAGCGGGTGGTTATGAGGATGGAGGGGGAGGGAGGAGGGGAAAAAAGAGCTGGTACTGAGGGCTCAATAGAAAGTAAATGTCTAGACGCGAATGAGGGTAACATATGTACAAACATGCTGATTCAATTGATCTATGGATTGTGCAAAGAGTTGTACAATCCCCCAATAAAATGATTTTAAAAGAAAAAAATAATCAATCAACAAATAAAAAAAATACTTTCCAACATCACAATTCAAATGCATTGATTCTTCTTCAGTCTTCCTTACTCAGTAACCAACTTCTACAGGCATATGGAGCAATCGAAAATCCCATGGCTTTGGTCAAGCACACTTTAGTAATCAATGTAAAATCCTTGATTTTGAATACTCTAAAGAGGTTCTGTGCAGCAGATTTGCCTAATACAACTCATCCTTTGATCTCTTGACTATTGCTTCCATGAACATTGATTGGGGATGCATATAAGACAAAATCCTTGAGAACTTCAATTTATCCTCCAATTCATTATCATGGTCTATTGTGAGGATTCTGATCTTCTTTTCATTGAGTTGTAATCCATACTGAAGACTGAAATCCTTGACCTTCATCCGCAAGTGCTTCAAGCTCACTCTCAGCAAGCAAGGTTGACTCACCTGCATATTGCAGGTTGTTAGTGAGCTTTACCCTAACCCTGATGCCACATTCTTCTTCATATAAGCCAGGCTTAAGTTAGTAAGCCTCAATAATAATAAACCACTTTCTGGAACATGTAGAGATAAAATGGAAATAATTAAAATACTTTAATAAACTCAAATATGTAAATGAGTCTGAGTGGTATGATGGTCTTTCTTTAAATAGTTTGGAAACAACTCGATAGTTATTGTGGGGGTGGGGAAGGATTAAGTGATATGAGCACTTCACATAGTATAATGGGATAAAATTCAATATTTGACCAAAGATTTAAATGTAAAATTGAAAAACCAAAAGTATTGGGGGTGGGAGGAGTACAGGAAATGTTTTATGCTATAAACGAGTTCCTAATTTTAATTAGAAATTAAAAAATCATAACAAATATACTTACTAAATAAACAAATATATTGGTAAGGCAAAAAATCATAAAACATGAACAAAATATGTACAACTCAAATGATATTCTGAAAAACTAATATAACTGATTATAAAAAGATGACCAAGAAAGAAACAAATTGTTGTTAAAAATTCACTTTACAAGACCAAAAATTGTAAATAGCCTTTCAGTGATAGAAAAAACAAAGTAACTTAACTACCATGAAAAGTTGATCCTAACTAATAATGGAAATTCAAATGAAACTATTTGAGATTTGATTTTTTTACCTATCAAAATTATAAGGCTAAGGAAAAGTTTGCTAATATGCTCTTTTGGAAGAGTTATCAGAAAATAAGAACCCTCATATGCTGCTTTTACGTTTTCATTGAAAAATGATCTATTCAGAGCAATTTGACTATAGCACCCAATATTAAAATAAGTGTACTTTTGACATATAATTTCACTTTAAAAATAGTTTCCAGGCATTCCAGCACATATGTGTATAAGTTTTCAGCATGTTTTACCATATTAAAAATGTACACATAGTCACAATGCCCATCAACAGTGCCTCGTTCAATGAATTATGTTACATTCCTATATTGGAATATCATGCAGTTACGTTACAGAATGAGGTCATTCTCCATATGCTGATATGGAATGACTCCCTTGATATATAATTAAGTAAAAAACAAAAAGAATAAAAGAGAACAGAACAGTCTGTAGAGAATGCTATTTTCTATAAGTAAAAGTAGAGAGAGATAATTTATTTCCTTTTATATGCCTAAAGCAATTCAAAAATACACAAGAAACATTAAAAAGCAAAAGGCTCTCCATGTGACAGTGAGTGGTAATTTAAAAGTTGAGTTACATATGGCAGGTGGAGTTTGTATATGCCCCCCAAAATTTTATAATTAGGTAGTTGTTTTGGTTCATTGCTGCCAAGTCTATTTTGATTGTAGAACTATTTTCATTGCTGCTTCATGACTGTCACTTTATTATGAATCGGGCAACCCCTGTGGAAGGATTGGTTGACCCCAAAGGGGTTGCGACGCACAGGTTGAGAACCACCGCTGTAGAAGCAAGTAGCCAGCCTATCTTTGGAGGCATCTCCGAGTGAGATCAAACTGGCAGCCTTTCAGCTAGTAGTCAAATGGCTAACTCTTTGTGCTGCCCAGCGACACCAGGAGCTCCATTGGAAATAAAAAGAAATGGGAGTGGTAAACTTAGGGAAGATTCACTAAGTGGGCTGACTGGTTAGTCAATCATGTACCTGTACAGCAGACATTTCTGAAGTGAGATGTGTTACATACTCTTGTACACGAGGGAAATGAAATTATCATGGATAATTTCTATCGTTCCCAAATTCATAATGTAAACCCTTAAGCTACGTCAATACTTTAAAATTATCACCTTTTCCACACATAACCTCGTACTTGTGCCATTGCTACGACTTTGATCTTCACCCATGTTCCTAAGCATGCACGGTTAATGGGAGTCCTGCATGGCCATTGGTGAATGGGCTTGCTTATATGATTCATGCAACATAAGGCACACTGCCATTCTCATGTCACTCCGCCACAAAGCCAGTGGTTGGCGTTAGCTGTCATTATCAATGCCATAAGATCATTGACGATTATATACTCGGGATTTTCTGACTAATATCACTGAGAAGCAGTAATAAAAATAAATAAAGAAAGAAAACTAGTAGTCATTTGGCATTTTATTCCTTGGAAATCATAGGAATCTACCAATTTGGTGACACTCGGTTTGAAGTTATAGTTTTTCATGTAGTTTGTTGAGTTGTATCTCAGGAGGTGTCTTCTTGGTTGAATTAGTAAGTTATGGGTCAGAGAGACAGGGTTTATTTTAAAATATCACAGACATGTGGTGATGTTTGGAGCTGCAGCTAGTAATGAACAGCTGTTTTCAGCGGTACTGCTTCCAGCTCTCACAGACCCTTCAATTGGGCTTCATAGCTGGTTGCTACGTGGGTGTTGATAAATGCAGATTTTCAAGTAAAAACTTTCCTTTGCTTTTAAAACTTTTCAAAGGAGTCATTTGATTTCGTATCCTTCCTAAAAATATGGAATCACAGATATAAAATGATGGTTTATTTTTGAACAAATATGATAGAGCTGAGTAGACTTATTCTCCCATCATTTTGTTGCTAAGAAAATCACTATTCTCTGGGTCTGGTTAGCCACATTTTCCCAGTGTCTGCTACATTTCCAGCCTATACGTGTATGGAATCCCTTCGAGAGACAATGTGATAACGCAAAGGCTCTGGAATAAGAAACAACACTACTTGATTTCTGTCTCTGTGACATATCAATACTGGAATCCCTGGGCAAGTCACTTACCTCTCAGTTCAGCTTCTTTATAAAAAGTATAAAGGGGAATTATGCCTTCATATGGCAAAGAAATTACAGATGAGTAATAATATTCAACCAATTATATATGATTATTTTATAAAGAGTCATAACTTATACAGGATATGGTCATGATTCTGAGGGAAAAAAACAGGTAAATTATTCCATTTGGTGAACAGTCCCTTTAAAAAAATTTTAACTAAATTAAGCAAAATTCAGGGACTCCAATAAGATTATTCCATTTTTAAAAAAATAATAAATTCTCTGAATCAAAAGCAAAGTATCTAAAATTATTCAAGCTTTTTATCTGTTTGCTTGCTTGCATGTTTGTTCTATTTAATATATGTTCTCTAGAAGTTCTTAAATTAGAATATCAATAAGCTCAATTGAACCACTATCCATTGAGTGTTGTGCAGTTTCAGGACCTTGTATTACTAGTGGACAAGTTGGATCTCTGTTAATATTAACCTACAGTTTAATGGAATTTACATAAAAGGAGGCAATTAAAATAAATAACAATATGTTACATGTATACAGCTACCTGGCCAACCAACTTGAAGAGCTGCATACTTGTATTGTTTCCAAAGAAAGGTCATCTAAGAGAATGCGTGCCCATGATAAACACTGCTTGCTGACAGTAAAGAGGACCTGAAACAGTTACTGAAGAAGGCTACATTCTTTAGTATGGATTATACATCAACATAGAGAAAACAAAATCTTCACAACTATACCAACAAACATCATTATAAATGGAGAAAAGATTTAAAATTGTCCCTGGCTTTATTTTACTTGAATCTATAATCAACACTCATGAAAAACAGCAGTGAAGAAAAATACAATGCAGTGTATCGCACAATTCTGATGCAAAAAATCCTCTTTCACGTGTTTAAAATCAAAGGTACTACTTTGTGTATTAAAGTGCAACATTTCACGTTGCATCATATACATACGAAAACTAGCAAATGAATAAAAGAAGCTCGGGGAGAATCAATGCCTTTGAATTAGGGTGTAGGTGAAGAATGTTGATTATGCTATGAATTGCAAGATGAATAAATAGAGCTGTGCTGGAAGAAGTTTAACCAGAATGTTCCTTAGACGTGAGGTTGGCAAGACTTCATCTCACTCACTTTGGACACATTATCAGGAAGGGTCAGTCTCTGGGGAAGGACATCGAGCATAGTACATCTGAGGGCCAACCAAAAAAATGAGAGACCCTCAACAGGAGAGACTGACAGCGTCTGTAACAATAGGAATGACTGTAAGGTCTGTGAATGGCCAGCCATCCAGTCTTTCATTCTGTTGTAACTAGGGCCAACCTAATTCTAAATTGGGTCATTGACAGCTAGTAACAATAGTGATGCATCTATAATAGGAAAAACATAGAACGCTATAAGAGCAAATAACTAGACCCAGCCAAGATTTGGAGACGTTGTCCTATATATAGAGAATAAGTACAAATGAATGAGGGAACTGCAATGGGCGTGGTGGTGGGAAAGGGATGGTGCAGGTATTGCTCTGGACAGAAGGGACAGAAGGTGTTGGTTGAGTGGCAAGGAAGTAAGAGGAAGACGGCTATGAAGACTGAAGTTTAAGAAGGTACTTCAAGGCTTTCTAAATAGTTTTTAGACTTTATCCTTAGAGCAAAAGGGGAGGAATCAGAGTTCTTCAAGCAGAGACAGTTATTATGATCCCTGTGTTTTAGAAGGACAACTGGAATAAATAGATAAATATCAAGAGTAGCAGATGTCTTCCCTGCTAGGAGGGAAAAGCACTCAACAAATATTGAAAAAACACATATTAAAATCATAAAGCAATGATGTTAGTTTTTGTCATAACATAAAGAATAGAGACAGTCGAGATGCTCTGAGCAGAAGAACGTTGACTGCATATTCCATCAACTGGACATGATGGTGAAGATATCGAAGCAGGATGATAGAGCGTATGTCCGGACAATTCCAAGACGTTTCACTCCGTCAAGCATAAACTGCATGCAAAGGGACAGCCTGATGTAGTAAAGAATCATGCACGAAAGGTAAATAGGAATCAAAAGACATGAAATTCCTAGCACTGATACCTTGAGATTCCTTGGAAAAGGGTGAAACCTTTCTGACAGTAACTCGGCTGAAGTCAGAACCAAGACCGCCATTTTAATCTATTAATGTCTTCTGTTCGATTTTCCTTCTTGTTTTTTAACTGTTTGTTTCTTTTTTAGATTTTATTTTTAGCTTAATTTGCTCCCAAGCCATTTATTTTCACATCTTCAGTTTCTCCTGGGACATCTTTCTCCTGTACAATCTCCTCTTCTGGTTAAGGAAGAGTCTGTTCCTTTTCACAGCTAAAAGTTCCAGTGTGTCCGGGGAGCTCATGGACCCATTGATCCAACCATGAGCTCTGCCAGTCTGGTGGCACATCTTGGAGGTGGGAGGTTCTTCATTCACCTGAATATGTTCAATACCAGAGAATCTGCATCTAAACTCTCATATTCAGCATGGTTGTCAGCATTTTTAAGTATTGCAGCAAACTTTCAACACTTTCTTTGGGCCACTGACTGGCTTCAACCCCACTGTTTGTCCTGGACACACCTATCAACTCCACCCAGGTAGTGCCAGAATGGCGCTCACAGCTTCTAGGAGGAGACACTTCAAATACCTGGTGACTTTCCTGAGAAGCATTTCCTTCATGGTCTGGGCAGTTTTAAAATATATTGTGACCAAAATGCTTACTGAATACTTCTAAGACAAACTACTTTCAAAAATTGTATAAAAAAATATATATATATATGCACATGTTGAATAATGTGATATGCAATTATACACATAGGTATGTATCCATCTACCCAACATTGATAAAAATCAGTCTCCTATATGCTGAGGAGCTGGGTAGTTATAGACATATGAATTTAAATAATCATTGTCCTGTAAGTCAAATAACTAGAATAAAGAATTATACTATATTTAGTTTGAAAGGAGCTTCAAAACTCTATAAGAAGCAGTCTGTTGGATAAAATTCAATCCAGAAGAAAATAACTATTCTAAAAGACTGAGGAATAATTGGGTATTGAGGTATATAAAAATAAAATAGGTACTATGAAGAAGGAAGCTATAATAAGATTGCTTTGATTTGAAGGCTAGGAGATATGGTCCATGATGTAAATGACATTTCATTGGTACTTGAGAGATGAGTAGGGTTTAAACATATGAAGTGAAAGAGAAAAGACAATTAACAGTTGAACAAATGTGTAGAAACATTTATGTTTCAGATTCCAGAACTTGTTCGGTTTTACTGAGTAGACAATAAATGTGTGCGATGCACACATAATAAAAACAACATATTAGCCAACATTCATTGAGCAATGCTAATGTATCATGCCACTTTAGAAATGCTTCCCCAGCAGTTTCTCATTTAATTTTCATAATGACATCATGGGACGGGAATTATTCTCATCTTCATTTTACAGACAAATAAACTGAGGCACAGAATCCCAAAGCTAAGAGGCTGCTGAGGGAAGACACAGCTGCCGTTTCCCTCCAAAGCTCATGGGCTAAATATCTGCCATCTGCGTTCGTTATTAGGTGTCACTGAGTGGTTGTGACCCTTAGTAAACCCTAAAATAAAGCACGTAATACTGCCCAGGTCGGTGCCATCCCAAACCAAACAAGCCGTTGGGTCCCCAAACCAAAATCACTGCCATCAAATCAGTACAGACTCAGAGTGGCCCCCTTGTGGGTATCCATGATGGCAACTGTTTAAAGAGTTTAAGGCCAGTCTTTCTCCCTAGGAGAAAGCCCAACATTTAACTACTACACCACAAGGGCTCCATCCAGGTTGTAATGAATAAATGCCACAGATGACCTTTGAAAGCCTTATGCATAGGTCATCTGAAGTGTTTATTTTTAAATAAAGCACCCTCTTGCTGCTCTCACACTCTCTTATGGACAGACATCCCATCTCCTATGCCCAGTTGCCCTACTACACTGTAAAGTCCATGGAAGCCTTGCTAAACAAAAATATGGACCTCCAAATGGGAAGCTATTGTTCCTTGATCAAGGTCTCCACATTTCTGAAGGTGTTTCCATCTGATAAATCCTTTCCTGAAGCTTTTCAATTTCCTCCATGTCATGAAGGTCGTTTGACAGCCCATAGAGATGCAGACAAACTTCCATGTTAAACAGTCTTTGAGTTTGAGGCACACAAAGAGGTGTGAGGACTGGGTGGGCAAGATTAAGGCAACGAATTCGATGGGGTGTTTTTTTTTAATGAAATGTTCATATGACAGTGCTTGTCGCCCTCAAAGTAGGAGCAGATGAATGTTATGATGGGAAAAATAAATAACGTCGATACCCATTTGCTCATAAATGCAACTTTCAATGGGCTTAGAACTTCTTCCAAAGAAGCATCCATCATCATCCCATGTTCTTTAAAATATGAAACAATGCGATCCTTTTGGTATCCTAGAAAGCAGTTACCAAGACTTTTGAGCTGCCATCTCTGCCTTGAACTTAATTTGGCCCTGCAAATATCAAAGGAAGCTCCTATTTGGATGGAGTCTTTTATTTGGAAGGTACCCTAGTGAATCTAAGAGACGTATATGATTGAGAAAACTTGTCTGCAGCCATTCATTGATTATAGAGATATGTTTAAACACATTTTGTATGAAATGCACTTCCTGCATATATGAAGTGACGTTCTAGGAACAATACTTTTAGACTTCCCCTCATATGTATTTGCCTTATGGAGCTTGTTGAAATGTCCCATGATCCGAATACGTGAAAGGACACTGCATGAATGCAGCCAAAGACAGCAGCTTTCTGGATTTGCCTGGAACATTCTGAATAAGTTCTCCACACTTCATTCATACCAGGAGACAGCCTGACATCTATGGCATTTTCTCTTCATGGCATGTGAAATGGAAAATCCACGCTTTCTCGGTGTCTGAATAATGCTCTTCCCTCCTTTGGCAATATCAATTAATGTACTAGACATTGACTTAGAGTTGATGAGGACCGTTTTTTAGCCAGCAGAACTCATAACCAAAGTATAAGATTAGCCAGTTTGCCCATGCTAGCATCTACTTATCCACGATTTTATTGGAACTGGGGAGTCAAGTGTAGTCATCAAGGTGTCTTTAGCTGGATCACCACTTAGGAAGGTACAAACCCAAGTCACCTACAGATCCCTGCCTGAATGCTGTACCCCTGCTCACACCAAACTCCGGCTGCTCCCCAAGCTGATTTTTTTCCCAGAGCAACCGGAAGGAGCATGGGGGTGTGGTCCTCTGGCTCAGGAGCACTGATATCCATAACCACCTGTGGTGAAAATAACTTGATGGCCCATATCCATCCTCCCTATCCAGCATCTTGCTAACTGAGGAATGTTCTGATGATGGTTCAGTTTTGGAATTTGATCTTTAGACATCCGCTTAAAGAGGCCAAGTAAGAGTGCCAGTGAAGGGATCTTCGTGAGAATTCTAGTGAGACTCCTGATAAGTCTGGTGGGGCATGGGATTCGAGGATCCAGCCATGGTTTTCTGGGAGTGGCCACCATTACCGGTTGCCATCAGGTTATCTCCAACTTATGGCGACCGTGCGTTTCAGGGTGAAGCTGTGCTCCATGATGCTTTTAGGGGCTGATTTTTCCAGAAGTAGTTGGATCACCTCTCGGCGGATTGGAATCTCCAACTTTCAGTTAGTAACAGTGTGTTCATCATTCGCATCACCCAGGACTCCAGCTGTCTGAAACGTAGGCAGTAAAAACCACTGCAGAAAAATAGCTTGTATTTTTCTAGACATATGGCTGCTGGGGAGCTGAGAGCCAAGAATGGCACTCATGATACACTGTCCCCAGCTGCAACATGCTGCTGTGAATATAATTTTACACCCTTTCTCATTGTGGTTTTAATGATTATCTTCCAGTGTGTGTTAAATGAAGACTTGGTATTATTAAAATGTGTTTTATGGCTCCTTGTGAAATATTTTTTTGAAAATAGAAAGTGTTGAAGAATACAATGATCTTCCCCCAACTCTCTGATAACTGGACATTTATCAGAGGGTCCCTCAACTACCAACTCCCGGTTGAGTTCGGTAATTCATGGCACCGGTCAAACTAACCTGCAGACAATGCTCAGGTTTACATGGCTCATTAAGGAAGTTATCACAGGAAAAAGAGGAGGCTTTATACTCTCATAAAAATTTGCAGTCTTAGAAATCCACAGTGGCACTTCTGTCCTGTCCTATCAGGTCACTCTGAGTCAGAATCCACTGACTGGTAGTGAGTGAGAAGAAAGTTAACCAGGTAACAAATACTCAGGATAAGATTAATTGGAGAGGACAATCTCTTGTGAACTACGCCCTCAGGCAAGTGCCTCTCTGGTCTTTGGCCTCTCAGCCACATGAACCATTGGCCTCTGCCTACTTGTGCAATGTTTCAAAGCTCTTTCGGAACTTTCAATAAGTATCCAAAGGACATGCCACCTTGTCATAGTCTCAGCCAGAACGTACTCAGCTCTAGCTCTGT
Source organism: Tenrec ecaudatus (assembly GCF_050624435.1). Classification (NCBI taxonomy): domain Eukaryota; kingdom Metazoa; phylum Chordata; class Mammalia; order Afrosoricida; family Tenrecidae; genus Tenrec; species Tenrec ecaudatus. The sequence goes on from NC_134533.1 coordinate 88,957,728, forward strand.
GCATCAACAAACTTAGCCCCCAGCCCCCCACCCCAGCATTGTTGTCTGGGAAGTCTACAGCTCTGTCTCATGATCTGGCTTTTGGTTCTGTCACTGTGTCTTCTTTGCTACCCATCTGTTGCTCCTCTGATGTCCCAGCTGTCTCTTGGATCAAGGAGGTTCAATACACAAGGATCTGGGTCCAAATGATGCTCCCTTCACTCCGGACTCTTCTGTCTTGTTGGTGGTGAAATAAATGTCCTATTCCTGTCTTTCTATATACCCAGCAATTATAAATTCCACAGTGACATACCGAGTGTCCCTCGCCTGTGTGAGGTGAGCGTCCATTTATTACTTCAAGCTACGCTAAAGCTCCTCCAGTGCCAGCCAGAAAGGCTCCTGAAATATTCCTGATGACACCAGGGCTCTGAGTGAGCAACACGGTCCCAGGAACACAGAGCTAAAAATGTACTCTGGCCTTCAGATGAGAAGATGTTTGACAGCTCTGCCGTAACTATGTGACAGCTCTATATTCAAGGTTTGCATCAGAATATTTGTACTTTTCATTGGAAACAGATGGACCATCAGTGTAGCCATGAAAATGAACCCAGGCATAACAGCCAGCGATACAAAGAAAGAAGGCTGAGTTCAAGGAGGCATAGGAGGCGACGGGCCCGAGAGCCAAGGGGAAGCTGCATACATGGATCACACTTCTCTGTTCCCTCCATTGTTATTTTGTTTTTGAGGATTGAATGTTGGATTAATACATAAGGCAGAAGAGCAGTTTCTTTAAAAAGTGCCCCTTATTAAAGACTCGACTCAAACATTACCCCCATGCTGCTGTCTTCCCTGGCTACAGAATTGATTAGCTCCCCAGTGTCCTGTACGTTCTATTAAGGAACTTATATCAATCACTGTAGTTAATTATATGTTTACATACCTGACTCCCTGATGGATTATAAACCCCCGAGGTACGTATATTATAATAAAAAGAATATGGCTGGTCAAATCAGGGAGAATCACCCAAAATTGGAACTTGCAAAGGCCGGAGCCAAACCAGTAAGCCTTTTGCCAATTGGGGTGATGATAATATCTTCCTACTAGAGTCCACGTGAGGAGGAACTGAGCGAAAGCCATGAGAGGCGGCCAGGGTTCTAAACACTCCCCAAAGAAAGGATTACTACTCTCTGTCTCAATGCAGACTGCTACTCAATAATTTGGGTTTCTAACTGAAAGATCAGCAGTTCAAAACAACCAGGCACTCCAAGGAGAAACAATAAGGCTTTCTAGTCCTATAGAGAAAAACGTTGTCATCTCGGAAACTCATAGGAGCAGTTCTCCCCTGTCCTGGAGAGTCACTATAAGTCAGAATTGACACGATGGCAGTGAGTTTAATTTTGAAGTTATTTTTCTATACTAAAATATGAAATGGTCACTAAATAAATACCATTTTGCTGTGACTGATTATTAGATTAATCAGTAGTATAATACTACACTATAATACTATACTACACAGTATTATAATACTTTGGGGAATATTGAGCATTAACAGGGGGAAACAGATTAAAGGTGAATGAAGTCTGTCTACAGAGCTTGGCCACATCTTAGAAATCCTGTTGCATTTTCAGGGCTACTGAAGTGATATACATACCTAGATCCTTTCTTTGCACACATCAAATGCATTCACAGCGTCTTCTATTTCCAGGTATCCAGGTACTTTTTCACCAGTGAATATCTCAGGCTGGAGAATCATGCAGCAGCAGTCATATGATGTCAGTTACATTAATCACTTTCCTGTCCTTAAAGGGATAAATATTAACTTTCAACATTTTGAAGAAAGATTAAAATTTTAATATAAATAAAGGAACTGAAAAGATATGATGCCCTTTCTACTGTCCACTTATCAGTGATAAACCATCCTAGAAGAAAAAAAAACTCATAATAAACAACAACAACAACAACAAAAGAAGGATGACATAAACTCCTCAAGACCAATAATGAGAGTAGAGATACCAGGAGGATAGTGGGAAGGTGGGGGAGAAAGGGGAAAACAATCACAATGATCTACATATAACCTCCTCCCTGGGAGATGGACAAGAGAAAAGTTGGTGAAGGGAGACAGTGTAAGACATGAAAAATAATAATAATTTATAAATCATCATGAAAGAGAGAGGATGGAAGAGGGAGGGGAAAATTAGGAGCTCAAGTAGAAAGAAAGTGTTTTGAGAATGATAATGGCAATAAATGTATAAATGTGCTTGACACAATGGATATATGTCTGGTTTGGGTAAAAGTTGTATGAGCTTGCAGTGAATTGATTTAAAAAAACAAAAACTATAGCAAGAATGATAGATTCATCCACTTCACGGTGCAAGTGACTAATTGCTGAATACCTTTCCTCTATTGGCTATGCTTCCAGTCTTTTTAGCTACCTTTCCCCCACAGATGGATCTATTTAACAGTTTAGATCTGTCCTAGCCCCTCAGAGAACCCTGACTTCATGACAAAAGGTTTTAAACAGCTCCCTCCCAAGATGAGAGGTGGAACACAATAAATTATTGTTCTGTCCACCCTCCAACCCACTGGTGCTCTCATTTGGCAAACACCGAGTGGACAGTCATCATGGGCCAGGCTCAGAGATAAGTGCCGGAGAGAAGAAGACAGGAAGAGGAAAACAGGAACCATGGTCAATGCCCTCCAGTCATGCACAGTTTACTGAAGGAGGCAGACACATGAATGAATCATTTCACGTGACGTGACAAATGCAATGCAAGGAGCAAGATGGAGAGATTCTTGAGCTGAGCCTATCGAAAAGTAAACACAGCTCCTCAGTCTCTGCTACAAGTGCCAGGCGTCGTGGACTCTGTTCTGTTAGTCTACTTGGATACCCGGTCCCTGCAGGACAAAAGTCCTACCTTGCTCTAATCAATCCTTCTCCCAAAGACTGCACATCTTCCTTAAATTCAAATCATTGATTAGGGTTCACGCCATGTTAACAAGTCACCCTGATATTTTCACTGTTGCCTGAACTTTTTGAAGCTGCCTCCCTATCCTAAGGCCAGAAAAACTCGTGTCTGGGATCTGAGGGACTTGGAGTTACCACAGGTTTGCGTACATAACTTCCTGACAAAATCATCTTACTTAGCACCTGTAATTGGATGTCTACCATCATCACCATAACCTCCAATCAGTTCTGAACAAGTGACCTAAGTCATCTTTATGACCTATGAAATCAGTGAGTCTCCGCTAAAGAAGATGGGACACGGACCTGTTTTAGATTCTTTCCGATCATATTCTCTTACCACACAGGGTGATAGAAGGCCTGTGATCCCGATACTTACAGAGCACTTGCTGGGCGCCAGGCGGCATGGAAGGCACTGTGGCCATAGAGAGTGAAGACAAAAGGCCAGTGAATGCTCTGGAGTCCCATTCGCCACCCCTAGACCAGCGCAGTGTGAGCTGTGGGAGTGTGCAGGCAATTTTGGGCTCCACCACTCAAAAAGTACTGTCTTTTTCCTCAAGTCCTAGAATCTGCAGAGTAAATTCAAATAAGTGCCAAGGACTGGGCAGCTTCCTTTCCTGTGTTAACGCTCTCTCTGATGATTCTCACAGTCTCTTAAGAGAGACAGGCATTACATATAATGATCTTTAAAACAATGAAAGAAAAAATCATTTTAAGAACAAGTGTGAGAGTGCTAAATGTGGAAAGTGTGCACATATGCCAGCTATTATGTTCTACACAAAGCACGGTGAAAGGCAAAGTAGAGACAGAGATAATTTCTGTCCTAAAGTAGCTCGCATCATGGAAAAAATACGACAAAATTACCATAAAGTATATATTATAAAATGCACAATGTCAAAGTGAAAGAGTGATTCTGCTTCCTGCAACTGTGAAAGAAGATTTTACATAAGTATAGGTTTTAATCTGGAAAAAAGTTAGTTATTCATGACAGATTTAAGGAACAAAAGTTACCCCTTTGGACTTAAAGTGGAAATGCCTTAATGAGAAAATTAAATGGCTGGCTGACATCCCAAGGTCATGAAATGGTGGTTGTGGACTTTGGTTTGCTTCAGATCTCTTTCACTGAGGGTGCTCAGTGAATGGTGGCCAGGGCTAACATATATTTACTATTTTTTGTTCAGTTTACATCTTTATGACAACCACTGTCTAGCGGTAATGGATCTGTCTTTGTAAATAAATGTTGTTGAAAGTTTGACCCAAATTTTTGCAATTAGTGTTCAGCCACTTGATTTTGGAAACTGTACAAGTTAGCAGTTCATGTGTTGTGGTCTGAAAGCTATCTTATACATGTATAATTTCCTTTTGCCAACAGTGTGTTAAATTCTATACCATTGGTAAATTAATGATACCATCTGCCCCATGAGGATAACTTATAATGTTCTCTAATAAAATGATAATGAATTTTCTAAAGTGAACCAGGGACAAATATAAACCATAAACCATAGATAGATGAACAGCTTTTCAGCTTAAACTCAATCATAGCCTTAATCTAAGAAAAATTACTCCTTATTACCTAATCTTACTCTTTACTTGTCTCCATGAATGTATGACTGGAGATATGGGTGCTGTAGCAAAGTGTAATGAAGAAAGTAGATAATGCTGGGTGTCAAAAAGAATAGCTTCTGGGGTCCTCAGGACTTGTAAAATAAGCAGCCATTAAGTGAGATGTCAGCTAAATTCACACAGAAGAATCACACAAACCTGTGTGATCTAAGAGCTGTAAGTAATAAAATCAAACTTCAGAGGAGAAAAGGGTATTTCACTTAGTTAAATCCTGATCATTTAGTTTGTGGAAGGCTGTGGATGACAGTGGATGCTGGGTATGAGGATCAAGTAAGTCACCTCTGGCCGTAGTTGAGGGACGTGAACCGCCTTACTATAAGACATAGAAAAACATTGCTAAGTGGATTTGGACAGATGTAGTGAAGGTAAAAGGCACCGCCTTATCATTTGATCTCCCTTTTGACCGAATTTAAATGTGATCCAGTTTTAAAATATTATCTGCTTACTTTCCTATTGAAGTATTTTGCTGCTTTATTTTGTTATGGTTCTTAGATTTTCTATTTTTGCTTTTTAACTTAAAAAAATATTTTTCTATATAGAAAATCCAGGCCAGGTAAATGTATTGAGAGAGCAACTTCATTAATCATTTCCTAAGGGCATGCCAGAGGAGATTGGGGGCAATGTGGGTATAAAAACGATGAGTACAAGAAAGAAGAAAAGTTCTAAAGTTGGTTATGGTGATATTGCACAACTCTTTTTAACATGATTAAATTATTTAATTGTATGTTATGTGAATTATGTCTTAATATAACTATGTTAAAAGAAGTTATTCATTTTTATCAGATTGACAACATTCTCAGTCTACTTGCAGTGAGGAAGTATTTTCAGCAACTGTGATTTTTCAAGACTTTCACATTCTTTCTGGGCAACATAGGATGACGTCCTGACATCAGACTCAAGGTTTCCATCGAGTCTACTTCCACCCAGAATTATCCCACATGTTTCAGAGTCGAATTAAGCTCCACCCAGTTTTCAGTGGTGTGACTTTTTAGGCATAGACTTCCAGGCTTTTCTCTGAGATATCTCTGAGGAGATTCAGACAGACAACTTAGCTTTAGTTGAGTTTACCTTGTTATGCTACCTAAGAACTTTATATAACAATAGCTGGATGTATTGTCCCAACCATCCTATTAAAAATGGGAAGTGGCTTTTCCCTTTATAAATGGGAAGTGGCTTCAACAAGTTCAAGGAAAATTTCTATTGACTTGTCATTCCATACTATTAATATAAATCATCCTTAAAAATTTATTTTACAGTTGACATTATTTGGATCCTCATTTGTAAGGTCAAGAAACTGACTTTGGAGAAGTTGCCTAAAATGCTACATAGAATCACATGATGTGTGGTTCAAACCCAGATTTCTTTAACTCCAGATTCTAAACCTTTCCTGCTGTGCTATGTCACCTTACAATATATTCATTCCTATTCTCACTAAACATTGGTTTTGGTTTAGAAGAGTATTATGGTTGTTTGTTCGTTTTGCCTGCTTGTTTGTTCTTTATGGGGCAGTAGAAAGGATTTTTCAGGATTTTTATATTTATATTTATTTCATCCCTCGTAGCATAATGGCTACATGTTGGACTGATAACCAAGGTCATCAGTTCAAGTCCACCAGCTGCTCTGTGGGGAAGACAAAGCTTTCTACTTCAATAAAGGCTCAGGAACCCACAAGGGCAATTCTACCTTGTATAACAGGGTTGCCATGAATTGATATATACTCAGTGCTGGAGAGTTCGCTTTCTCTTTATCCTTGGTGCTCTGCTGGGGATATTGATGGAAAAGAAGCATCCACCCATGGAGGAATTTAATCTTTTAGGCCACCTCCGACCACAATGATTAGAATATCTGGTCCTGTTAATTACCAGGTATTCTATAGGCTGTTTATTATTTAATAAGCTACTCACATTAACATTGAGGATAAAGAATCAATAAGAATAAGTCATCAGCCTTGCAGTCAGGGACTCAAAAGAGAAAGCAAACAGAATAACCGCTGCAATGATAGAGGTATGAAGAAGAAGGTACTATGCAAATGGGAGGGAGGTGTCAGAGAAGACTTCCTGAAAGACGAGGGTAACAACATACATTCTTGGAGGGGCTAAAGTTAAGGGTGGGTTGAGTAAGACCATGAAGAGAAAGTTTCTGCCGCAAACAAAAAAGGGAACCCCATCTATTTTAACAATTTTCTAAGTCCTTATGAAAGGTCTGGGCATATGATTAAGAATACTGGCTTGAGCTTTAGACAGTTTGGATCGCAAAACTGCCATTCCCTGGTCCCTTAGGAAAAGGTGGTAGCACTTGCTTGGGAAGTGATTGAAATAAATAAAACCAAAAATTCCATTGTCTTTGGCCTCAAAACTCACTAACTTGGAATTGATTTCCACTCCTAGTACCCTTTAGGGCATGATAGAATTGTCTTTCTGGGTATCCAAGATTGCAACTCTTTATTGCAATAGAAAGCCTCATGTGTCTACCCCAGAGCAGCTGGTGGTTTTGAACTGCTGATCTAGTGGTTACCAGCCCAACACATAACCACTACATCACCAGAGCTTCAAAAAGTATGTATACAATAGTCAATAAGGGAAGGACACACTCAATATATCTCAAACTGAAAGAACGCAAGAAGCAATTCAAACTTTGAGTTGCAATATTGAAATACAGATTGAAATTTGCAATAATGATGGAGTATTTTTTTTAAAAAAGATCCATTTGACATTAGCAAGAATATGCCTTGTTCCACATTATTCTCTTCTGAATCCAACCTGAACCTCTAACAGCTCCCTGTCAATTTACTGCTGCAATCATTGTTGGATGATGATCAGCAACATTATACTTGCGTATAACATCAGTGATATTGTTTTGTAGTTTTAGAATTCTATCTGTAAACTTTCTTTGGAATGGGTAAAAATGTGAATCTCTTCCACTCAGTTGGCCAAGTACCTGTTTTCTAAATTGCCTGGCATAGATAAGTGAGTGCTTCCAGGGCTTCATTTGGTATTCCATCACTTTCAGAGGGATTTTTTTTAAGCTAAGGCTTTCAGTGCCTTCTTCCTTCAATACCATTTGCTCTTGCCCATATGCTGCCTCCTGAAATGTTGAAATGCCAACTAGTGCTTTTTGGTATGGTGACGTTTTTTAAATGTAATTATTTTTTTAAAAATACTTTTATTGGGGCCTCTTACATCTCTTATCACAGTCCATACATTCCTCCAGTGTGTCAAGCATATTTGCACATATGTCACCATCATCATTATAAAAGCATTCTCTTCCCACTTGAGCCCCTGGTATCAATTCCCCATTTCTTCACCCTCCCTCTCCTGCCCGCCCTCCCTAACAAACCCTTGATAAGTTATAGATTATTTCTTCCATATCTTATATCGCCCTCCGTCGCCCCTCACCCACTTTTCCATTATTCATCCCCCTGGGAGGGGGTTCTATTGATACTTGTGATCAATTCCCTCCCCCCCCCCCCCCACCTTCCCCTAATCCTCCTAGTATCTCTACTCTCCTTGTTGGCCCTGAGGAGTTTATCTATCCTAGATTCCCTGTGTTTCAGGGGCTCTTATCTGTAGCAGTATGCATGCTCTGGTCAAATCTGATTTGTAAGGTAGAATTGAGGTCATGATAATGGGGGGAAGGAGGCACCAAAGAACTAGAGGAAAGTTGTGTGTTTCATTGGTGCTATACTGCACCCTGACTAGCTCATCTCTTCTCTGTGATCCCTCTGAGAAGGATGTCCAATTGTCTGCAGTTGGGCAATGGGTCTCCACTCCATGCCCCCCTAATTCACCTTGGGTATGGTTTTATTCTGGGTCTTAGATGCCTGTTACCTGATCCCATCGATACTTCGTTAGCACACAGGCTGGTGTGTTTCTTCCATGTGGGCTTTGTTGCTTCCCTGCTAGATGGTTGTTTCTTTATCTTCAAGCCTTTAAGACCCCAGGCCCTAGATCTTTTGATAGCCAGGCACCATCAGCTTTCTTCACCACATTTGCTTATGCACACATATTGTCTTCAGGGACTGTGACAGGAAGGTGAGCATCACAGAATGCTGGATTGTTAGAACAAAGTATTCTTGTGTTAAGGGAGTACTTGAGTTGGGGCCCAATGTCCTTCTGCAACCTTAATCCTTAACATATAGATATGAGTACATAGTTCTCTTCCTGTCTCATTATATATATTTGCCTATGTACATGCCTGTATTTAGGCCTCTATAAATGTCTTTTGCCTCCTGGTTCTTTCCTCTCTTTCCTTTTCACTTCCCTCTCACGGGGAATTAGACCAGCTATCCCGCATCAAGCTGGGTCTGAACTGAGGCATGCAGATGAAAGGAAAAGAAAGAGACACACAAAGCATGGGACTGGGAGGACTTCAATCTGATGGATTGAAGTACCGAGTATATTCAAAGCTTGGTTTTTATACTCTTCTTACAAGGGAATGATTACAAAGTAAATCTTAAAGCACTAAATTTAAAAAACATTTTAAACCTTTTAGCTATGTAAACATTACTTAGCTAGGCATACTGTCTAAGCACCTGACTAATAACAGCACTATATTCTAAGATAAGCATAATGACATGCAGGGTTACAGAGAGTCATAAAGGGGTAATAAATAACTGAGTTATCTCACATTGCTTTTAGCTGCAAGGTAAACAGAGGCACAGGAGACTAATTAGTCACCCATCAATAAACACCTTGACCAGCAGACCTCCTACACCCTCTTGTCCCACCATCATGTTCAGCCTGCATTTGGGTTTAGTAATTCCTCATTGCTACATCACCCTTGATTAAGCTCCACTAGGCATCCTACAACTCTCCTTCCATTGATTTAGTTCACTTGTTGTTCCCTTGTCCCTGCCCCCTTCTCTCTCCCACCTCCACTTCTCCCATATACCCCCAGAACTCTTGGTCCCATTCTTTTCATCTCCAAATTTTTTATCCTGCCTATCTTATCTAGATAGACATTCAGATACATCAATAAGTGCAAAAACCAGGCAAAGCCAAATAAAATAACAAAGGCAATCAAAATCAACAAAAACATAACAACAGCAGAATGCAAGAAGAAAATAACAAAAAGAAAGTCACTGACAAAAATGGAAAAGCCTATAAATAGATCATGGTCTGATTTTTGGCCTTTTTGGGTGTTCTACAATCAAGTCTGATGGGGTGCCCCACTCTGTCTCCAAAGTAGGTGTTTGATATTCAATGGGCGTTTCATCACTCTGCTCCCTCCTGCTGCTCTGCTGTGTGCCCTCAGTGCCTCGTCCCAGCGTGACGGGGCCAGACTGTGACTCCAGTCCTGTCCCTGGCAATGCCTTGGTTTTGTGAGGGATGACATGTCCCGTGGTGGGGTCAGCCCTATGTTCCTCCCCGTGTGTTGTCTGCTCTGAGCAGGAAATTCGTCCTTGGGGCTTGATGGGCCAGAAAGTCCTCTTCTTCCTCTCCATCCCTTTGCATTTTTCCCATGTATCCATTCTGATGCGCCCCTCTCCCCAAGCTGTAGCCCCAGTGCAGTCATCTGAAGTACATTCTCTGAGGGGTTAGAGGTGTCCACGTAGTCGGGATTAGACCCTTCCCCACAGACCTCTGTAAGGGATCCCTCGTACATGCCGGTATATGGTATTCATGTCTTGACACATCGGCTTGTAGAATCGGGTGTCTCTCTCCTTCTCCAGTGGAGATATAAGCAATACCCTCCCCTTGGGTGTATTATTGCCCTGCTTACCAACCCTCACCCTCCATGTCCTTTTTCCCCTCTCTCTTTCTTTTCCCTTCTTACATAGTTGGCTGCTATATGTATCACTGGATTGGGTTTGGCCCCTGCCATAGTAGCTGGACCTCACCCGGGGGATGTATGCATATAATAGCTTTTCCCCTATGCCCTGACTTTTTTTTTTAAGCTTACCTCAGTGGACTCATGTTGTACTTGTCCTTTTGTGCTCTGGCTTACTTCACTAAGCATGATTTCCTCCAGTTCTTCCCATAAGGCAATGTGCTGCATGCGTTCATCGCTGCATTTTAGGGATTAGTAGTACTCCATTGTATGCATAGACCACATTGTTTGATCCATTCGCCTGTTGATGGGAATTTGGGTTGTTTCCACCTCCTTGCAATTGTGAGCTGTGCCGCAATGAACATTGGAGCACAGATGTCTGGCCGTGGTTTGCTTCTTGCCTCTTCTGTGTATATGGCCAGTAGGGGGATTGCTGGGTGTATGGTAGCTCAATCGCTGTCTGTTTTAGATATCGCCAGATTGATTTCCATAGTGGCTTGTACATACCTACAGGTCCACCAGCAGTGGACGAGAGTTCCTATCTTCCCACCGTCCCTCCAACACTTGTTACTTTCTATCAGATGGATCTTGGCTCAAAGTAGAAATTACCAGAAAGATATTTATTTGCGTTTTATTATCTACACCAAAGTATTTGATTGGGTGAAGAGTGCAACTTCCAAAAGACCTTATTGTGTTCGTGAGGAACGTGTGCATGGATGAAGAAACAGTTGTGCAAATAGAAGGAGGGAATACTTCATGATTCAAAATCAGGAAAGGTGACAGGGTTGTATTCTCTCACCCTGACTGGTCAGTCTGCATGCTGAGCAAAGCATCAAAGAAGTTGTCTTCTATGAAGAAGAATGTGGCATCAAAAATTGGAGGAAGGTTTAGACAACATATGACACATTCTTGCTTACTGAACGTGAAGAGGACTTGAAGCACTTGCTGATGAAGATCAAGGATTATAGTGTTCAGTATAGATTAAAACTCAATATTAAAAACTACCCAAATCTTCACAACTGCACAGATAAATATTAGATAAATGGAGAAAAGGTTCAAATTGCCAAGGATTGTGTCTTGCTTGGATCTACAATCCATGCTCACAGAAGCAACAGTCAAGAGATCGAACGTGCATTGCACTGTGCAGATCTGCTGCATAAACCTTATTATGGTATTGACAGGCAGCAGGGATTTTACTCTGAGAATGAAGGTCATACTGACCGAGGCCATGATCTTTTCTATGGTCTCGTATGCATGTGAAAGTTGGACACTGAATATAGGAGACTTGAGAAGTATCTATGCATTTGATTTATGGTGCTGGAGAAGAATTTTGAAAGTACAATGAATTGCTAAAAGGATGAACCAGTATGTCCTGGAAGATGTACAGCCAGAGTGCTACTTAAAGACAAAGATGACAAAACTTCGTCATACATGTTGTGAACACATTGTCAGGGACACCAGTCCCTGCAGACGTACACCATGCTTTGAAAAGTAGAGAGAGAGTGAAATAGAGGAAGCCCCACAACATGGATTGACACAGTGGCCACAACAATGGACTGAGGCACAGACACCATTGGGAGAATGGGGCAGGACCAAGCAGTGGTCCGTTCTGTTGGACATAGGGTTGGTATGGGTAACAACTGACTCAATGGCATCTAACAACAACAACAGCAATGGTATCCATAGAATCCAGGTGACAGTATAGGCTCATCCATTACTCTCTGGTTAGAACGTCATGCATCATTTAAAAGCATGGAATACAATTGTAGAACTTTCCTTGCCATCTCAGAGAGAAGATTTGGATCAGTGCTGTGTAGGGCATAAGTGTCAGAATTCTCCTATGATCAAGCAAGGGTATACATGAACACCACACACAGCAGAATCCAGCCACTGGCAGTCAGTTGTGTTTAGTTTTCTGAGAATAGAAATGACCTCAGCTACTTTCCTTACCCTCAGTGAACTTGAGCAGAATAAAATAAAATAAAATCAGCAGTTTTTTCATTGTACTGCCAACACTTCATTTCATTTCCCAGAAATAATTCTCTGGGTATATCTCTGCTTGTTTCTTATTTGTCAGTGCTTTCCCAGTGAGGTTCAGGGAATCTTAGAGGAGAGATGCTGAGTCAATATTTGAACATTCTGCAGGCCTTGACAGAGCCCTGAATCCACAGCCCTGAGCTTGGGTTCGAGCTGCAACCTAATTTCGTGACGTTAGCTCCTGACCTGGAAGTGAGGACTCGGCTGCAACTGCTACTTCCCTGTGACTTTTCCAGGCACCTGGTATTTAGAGGTTGGAAAACAATTATTTGATGTCCATCACAAGCACCACCAGAGTCCACAGAGGTGTGGAGCTGCCTTTTTGACCACCAATTCTGCAGTGAATGTCAGTGGGCCTGAGTTTTAGTGTCAGCTCTCAGATCTTAAAGACTTGAAGTTAAGCAAGTGGCCATCTAGCAGGGAAACAACAAAACCCACATGGAAGAAGAATACCAGTCTGTGTGATCACGAGGTATCAACGGGAACAGGTATCAAAAGACCAAAACCAATTATATCGATGTAAAGGAGAGGGGACAGAGTGGAGACCCAAAGCCCCTCTGTTGATAAGTGGATATTTCCTCATAGAAGAGACACTTGGAAGGGACAACTCATTCAGGGTGCAGCACAGCACTGACAAGACACACAATATTCCTCTAGTTCGTTTTTTTGTTTTGTTTTTTTTTACAATAATGGCCATCAGGGCACTGCACCTCTGAAGGTGACAGAGGGGAATCCTCTACCTTGGTGGCTCTTCCATTTTGGAGGCCTTAACAAGTGGACAGCAGCATGGTACAGAGCTGCATCACCTCCTCAGTCCTGCACTCCTCTAGTTCTTTAATGCTTCCTCTCCCCACTATCATGACCTCAGTTCTACTTCACAAATCCTGCTAGACCAGAGTATGTACATTAGTGCAGGTATGAGCTGTGGACACATGGAGTCCAGGACAGATAACCCCCTCAGAATCAGTAATAGAAGTAGTGATTCCATGAGGGTACAGGGAGGCAGGAGAAGATGAAGTGAGTGCTGGGAGTGGTGGGGGCACTGATAGCAATGATGGAAATCTAACCCACTTGAGGGGGATAAAAAACAGAAATCCGAGTGAAGGGAAACAGCAGTCTATGTAAGATGTGAATATAAATAATAATGTATATTTTATTAAGGGTTCATGAGGGTGATAAGGTGAGTGAGGAAGAGGAAAAGGAGGAGCTGATATCAAAGGGATCAAGTAGAAAATGTTTTGAAAATGATGATGGCAACCTATGCACAAATTTGCTTTATATAATTGATTTATGGATTGTTGTAATATCTGTCAGAGGCCTCAGTAAAATGTTTTAACATAAAGAAAGAAAAGCCATTTAGTTCTTTGAGCTTTGGTTTTTCTCTTCTAAAAAATGAACCCATTTGACTTGATATTGCCCAACGGCCTCAGCTCTCAGTTCTGTACCATTGAGAAAAGTTAGCGTGTTCTCGACTTGTATTTCTGCACCAGTGCATGCCTTCACTCATACATCCATTGCATTATCAGGTGTTGTATGTCCACTCCTGCCAAAGACTCTTCTGGGTCACTGCTAACTAAGGAAGCTGGTAGTCCTTGTCCTCTTGAAGCTTGCTTTCTAGACCCCCAACATGCACACATAGCTGCAGGTGTTAGGAGCCTTAATAAGAGGAAGGAATCAATGGATGGCCCCATTCACTGGTTTTCAGACTGGATCAAGCTGGGGGACTTGCATGCAGTCTTAAAGATACAGGAAGATGAAGTGGCTTATGTTAGGTGTAAGACACTTGACCATAGTCAGCAAGATACTGAGAAGGCCTGAAAGTGAGCCACAGAAGGAACTATGGATGCGAATCCACAGAAGAAAAAATGTAGGGGGAAGGGAATATAAATTTTCCAAAATTCTCTTCAAATATTGAATGACCATCATGTGGAAGAAATAGTAAGCTCATTTTAGATGGTCTCCTGAGATAAAATTTTGACCAGAGCCTGGAAATGTGAGGGAAATAGATTTTTGCTCAAGATAAAAAAATCTCACAAAATAAATATACCACAGAATTGGCTGCTTCAAGAGGTAGTGAATTTCTTATAGCTAAATATGTTGAAAGTGAAGCTAAAAGAATGGTACTCAATGAGTATGCATCGTATTTATAAGCCTACAAAATGAATGAGTTGAAAAAAATGTATGAAGGCATGACCGAAAGAAAGAGTGTATTCTATGCTCTGGACCTATATGTAAGCTTTGTTTATGGGGCTGGAAAAAATCTATATAAATTCCCCTTCCTTTTGAGGAATTAATATTTATAAGTCTATTATTAGAACAGTAGTTTCCCAGCTTCATGTAATGATTTCGGAGAGAGAGGTTCTCATCAAAAGATACCTTCCTTGCCTACTTTGAAATTGCAAAGGATCTCAATTGTTAAATATATAAAATCGGAACAATAATACTTATATCATAGATATAATTTTTAAAGATTAAAAGAGATATATTATATCAAGTATCTGATCCCTTGGGGTTAGAATTAACTCATGAAAAGCCCTGTGTTAGTCTGAGTTGACTAGAGAAACAAATTCATAGACACTCATACGTGTGTAAGAGAGAACTTTATGTCAAAGAACAATTATACATCAAAAAGACATCCCAGCCCAGTCCAGATCAAGTCCATAAATCTGATAGTATCCCATATGTTACTACTAGTCCATAACTTCCTCTTTAAATGCATATAGCCAGGCAATGACACCAAATGTTGGAAGATCACAGGCCAATGAGTGGAAGGTCTTGTGGATCCAGTGGAAGTGTAAGAGTCTCAGCCCTGGTGGGGGTCTCTACATGGCTTCCCCATATCCAGGACTCTGACTCTATCAGCATAGCTCCATGTGGCTTACAACAGCAATGTCTCACAGGGAGTTGAAGCAAAGAATGAGTGTATCTGGCCTCCTGTGAGCTATTTATCTCCTCACCTCCAAATGAGGTCATCAAGCTATGTCCTGTGAGTTAGTTTATTGTGCCAACCTGGTTGATAAACACATGTGAGGTTAATTGAAGGGCAGAAGGATACATGACTCTGTGAGCCTCTCCTTTCTAGTTCTCAGGTCTCTTGCTTTCTGATGCTTGGACCAGGGTGCAGCTGACTTAGCCAGTTCCCTGCTTTAGCTGGCAGGGCTCACTTCCTGCAAGACATTCCTGAGGAGAAGCCACATCAACCTACCCCAGTGCATCCCTGGGTGCTGGAGCAGCCAGGTGGAGAACCCTGCTAGTGCTGAGATGCTTACAAATTCACCGACTCAGCTTTCCACCTGCAGTCGGCAGCATTGTATCTGTTTTGTGAGATGGAGGGTGGCTTTGTGGATTGGTGTCAGACATATGGATTAATGGGTTAATGCTGGACTTGTGGGCTTGGACAGCACTGGGTTGGGATGTTTTCTTGATGTAAACTTATCCTTTATATAAAACTCTCTCTTATCCGTGAGTTTCTGTGGATTTGTTTCTCTAATGTACCCAGACAAATACATTATGGTACCTTGGGAGAGAGGAACTGGAGAAACAAATCATAAGATGGAGGGCAGATGTTTCTTTGACCTCTCCCTCATAGTAGTTTTTCTTGTCTAGCCAGAGGTCAGATAACGCCACACTATTTACTCTGTCGTTTTCTGGGAAAATATGGGAAGTGTGAAAATAGAAAGTTTGTAAGCCCACGTGCTTTGCGCCATTAAAATTTGATCATTAAATGGGTTTAGGCCACGCCTGCAAAGAAAGCTGTGCAAGGAAAGATATGTCCCTCCCAGTGCTTTGGAGTACTCAGCTTTGTCAGAAGCTGGAAAAAAATCTGGAACAGTGAAGAAAATTCCTCTCTGGGACTGAATGTTAAAGGGAGCCTGAAAGCAGGCTGAAATGCTTGCTAAGAGACCACCTGGGTCTACTTGTTGAGTGGAAGTGGGAGAAATGCAGCAATAAAGGGCCAGGTTGAGTTTGGCCACTGACACCTGGGGACTTGTTTTACAGGAAAAAAAGGAGAAGAGGAGAGCAGGTTGACTGGTCTAAAGTTCATGACCTAACACGAGGGGGCTAGGCTTGTTGAGTATAGGTGAGAGCCCATGGTCCAAAGGCAAGGCGACCAATGGGCAACCTGTGGAGGCTGAGTGAGGCAGCCCACACTGAGTTGACCAGAAGCCGACCAGATGGACATTTTTGAGCCTGTGAACTGGTGAATACTGTTGCTGACTTTATGGACGGCCTGTCTGGATTTGACTTTATTTATAGATGCAGACTTTACAAGGTTCCAACTGGAATAGAGAATTTTCATGTCGAAAAATATGATTGTCTTCTCAGTAGACCTGGGTTGATGTAAGCGGGCAGCATATAAATTTGGGTACTCAAAATTGGGGGGAATAAAGGCATGAAGTGGTTGGCTAACAAACTTTCATAGGTGGGGAACATATTCACAGGATTATAGAATTTAGGTGTAGGTGTTACTTAATGGCAATCGTGAAGCTAAAGAATTATGTAGAGGTGCAATTCTGAGTGTTTTAAATAAGGGAAGTATGTGCCAAAGCTGTATCTTTTCTATAGATTCAATCTGTTAATTGTTACTGTTGTTAGATTCCATCCAGTGTGTTCTGACTCATAGCATCCCTGAGGTATGTAGTTTATTGTGCCAACCTGGCTGATAAACACATGTGGGGTTAATTGAAGGGCAGAGGGATAAATGGCTAGGTGAGCCTCACCTTTCTAATTCTCGGGTCTCTTGCTTTGTGATGGTCGGACCAGGGTGCAGCTGCCTTAGCCAGTGCCCTCCTTCAGCTGGCAAGGTTCACTTCCTGCAAGACATCCCTGAGGAGAAGCCACATGGAACTACCCCAATGCAGCCCTGGGTGCTGGAGCAGCCATGTGGAGACCCCTGCCAGCGGTGAGATGCTTACATGTTCACTGATTTGGCTTTCCTCCTGCAGTCGCATCATTGTGTCTGTTTTGTGAGATGGAGGACGACTTTGTGGATTGGTGTTGGACATATGTGTTAATGTTTGACTTGTGAGCTTGGGCAGCACTGGGTTGGGATGCTTTCTTGATGTGAACGTACCCTTTTATATAACATTCTCTCTTATCCATGAGTTTCTGTGGATTTGTTTCTCTAAAAAGTACCTAGACTAACACAACCTGATTGACTCCACCCTTTTGAAAGTTGCAGGAGATTATGTAACTCTCCCAGCAGTTAAAACAGTAGTAGGAAATAACTATTGTAGTTTGGTGTCGTATAATTAATTCATCTTACACTTTTAAGTCCTTTTTACGTAAACAGAATACTGATCAAGATTATACAAACTTCGGGTTGAAAACTATTTGGGAAGGAAAAAAAGTTTGATTTGGTTGCTTTTGAGCTACGTAAATACTCCCAAATAAAAGAAGTATCTATAACATCAAATTCAAAGAAAAAGAGCTTGGTTGTGTATGAGAAAAAAATATGTAAATCACTCCATAGTTCAATTACATCCAGTAGAATTGTACATTTGCTACCACAATTTCCAAACATTACTTTTTTAATTAAGCCCCTTGACTTCATCACCCCATCCCCACACCCTCACCTCTCTTCCCGCCTCCCGCCCAAACACCTATTCCACTTGCTGACTGTATGGGTTCACGGGCCCTAGTTTTCATTTACCCCAAAGGAAAAAAGCATGTTTCGCATCTTCTAGAACCTGCTTCCACCACCTCAGTAACAGAAACGTGGAGGCTGCAACAAAAGCTGGTTGGTTCCCCCTCCTCTTCATTCTAGGCTTCTGAACTCCTCGTGAGTGCAGCCATTAGTCTCCAGGCTCTCCGCCTTGAACTCGAATCCCTTCAAGACCAGCAGTGCACCTCTCATTTCCTTAGGCTCCCCCGAATCCTGTGCGAGGGCCATGGGCACAGGCTGCAACCCCCACGGATCATTGTGGCCCACAGCCCCAGCACTTGCAGGAGCCTAGAGTCACCAATTCTGTCCTAATTCAACCCGAAGGTCCAGAAACTCGTGAGCACCAGTTATGACAGCAGAGACTCTGGGTCCAGAGCACAAGAATTCTGGAGCCATAGAAGTTCTGCCTGTCTAGACTCTAGCCACCTGGTCCTTCTCCTCAGACAATGCTTATATTGATTTCCTCTTTTGTTATTTGAATGTAAATATGTGTATATATATGTATGTGAGTATGTATATATATATATAGAGAGAGAGAGACTTCAAACAAAAAGTATATGGAAATATGGAATTAAAAGATAATGAAATTTTTCCACAACTTTTTAATATCTCTCTCTATATCATATATTTACAATAATTAAAATCCATTATCTAGCAGTAGATAGAAAGAGTAGATAGATGATAGATAGAATATATGGTTCTGATCTTCAGGAGAACTCAGGCACAAGCAGCTGGTTTAAACTATTATAAAATTTAACAATTGCATGTCTCTTGCTAACTTCAAGTCATTCTCGCCACTGCTTGTCAAGATGGGCTTACAAAAAAAAAAGTGAATGATGTCTACTTCAGATTTCATGAGCCCTTCATAGCAGCCCAGCTCGTTCACCCCTATGTCAGTTCTTCTCTGTTCCTGCATGTTTTCATTCTGTCTTCCTCAAGGGGGTTAGAGAGCCTTTGCTCCTTCTATTTCTTGTTATCATTTTATTAGGGGCTCATACAAATTTTATCACAATCCATACATACATCACTTGTGTAAAGCACATCTATACATTCATTGCCCTGATCGTTCTCAAAACATTTGCTCTCCACTTAAGCCCTTGGTATCAGGTCCTCATTTTCCCCTCCCTCCCTGTTCCCCCCTCCCTCATGAGCCCTTGATAATTTATAAATTATTATTTTGTCTTATCTTGCCCTGTTGGACGTCTCCCTTCACCCACTTTTCTGTTGCCCGTCCCCCAGGGAGGTGGTCGCATGTAGATCCTTGTAATTGGTTCCCTCTTTCCAACCCACTCTCCCTCTACCCTCCCAGTATCGCCACTTACACCAATGGTCCTGAAGGGATCATCCGCCCTGGATTCCCTGTGTTTCCAATGCCTATCTGGACATCCTCTGACCTAGCCAGATTTGTAAGGTAGAATTCGGATCATGATAGTGGAGGGGTGAGGGGTAGTGGGGACAGGAAGCATTTAAGAACTAGAAGAAAGTTGTATTTCTCATCAATGCTACATCACACCTTGACTGGCTCATCTCCTCCCCTAGACCCCTCTGCAAGGGGATCTCCAGTGGCTGACAAATGGGCTTTGGGTCTCCACTCTGCACTCTCCCCCTCATTCACTATGGTAAGACTTTTTTCTTCTGATGATGCCTTATACCTGATCCCCTTGACACCTTGTGATTGCACAGGCTGTTGTGCTTCTTCCATGTGAACTGTGTTGCTTCTGAGCTAGATGGCTGCTTGCTTACCTTCAAGTCTTTAAGATCCCAGACGCTATACCTTTTGATAGCCTGGCACCATCAGCTTTCTTCACCACATTTGCTTATTCACCCACTTTGTCTTCAGTGGTTGTGTCGGGAAGGTGAGCATCATAGAGTGCCACTTTAATAGTAGAAAGTATTTTTGCATTGAGGGAGTATTTGAGTAGATGCCCAATGTCCTTATGCTACCTTAATTCTAAAACTATAAATTTAGGTGCATAAATCTATTTCCCCATCTTTATATAGAAATATATGTACATGTCTTTATCTAGATCTCTATAAATGCCCTCTGCCTCCCAGCTCTCTCCTCTATTTCTCTTGATTTTCCTCCTGTCCCACTATCATGCTCCATCCCTACCTGGGTTTCAGCAATTCCTCTTGGTGACATTACCCTTGATCATACCCTACTAGGCCTCCCACACCCACCTCACCACCAATTTGGATCACTTGTTGTTCCCTTGTCCCTGGGTTTGACACCACTTCCTTTCAACCCACATCCCCCTCTCCCATGTCCCCCTGGAAGTGTTGGTCCCGTTGTTTCCTCCTCCAGATTGTTCATCCATCCTATCTTATTTAGACAGACATGTGGAGATAATAACACGCTATGACATTTTTCTACATAGAACCATGCTCCTGGCTCACACATCTCGGTCTTTTTCTTTGGACTTTTCTTTCCTCGGGAGCTTACGATACACCATTTTGGAACCCTTTCTCCAATCCCTCAAGCACACAAACCTAATCCCTACCCTCCATGAGATTCAGTTTCTTGGACTTTTTCCTTCTGTCGTGAAAGAGCCTACTGAAGGTACCCACCTTTGAGACTATTTTACATCCTTGAAGGGTGTGTACTTTATATTACCGCTAGGGTTTTAGAAAGAGTTCTATCAGTCTGATCACCCATGTAGGTAGTGAAATCTACACTGACACGTTTTATCATTATATTACAAGTGTCTAGTGAGTACCTGGTACTCAGTAGATAAACGATAAATATTTGTCAAATGAATGACTGATAAAACCTTCAGCTTGAACTCCTTAAAAGCAAAATGCTTTGTGACAAAATGTAATTGTTTATATTCCTGCTATAGTTCCTTATGTCTCCTTTATGAGTCCCTTCTCTGTTCTCCCTCATTTTCCTGTTCTTTCTGTATATTTACGTTTCTTTCAGCCACACCACACTTTCTTATTGCTTGATTTAAACTCGCCCTCCCTAGACCTGCTGAGCCTGAGTTCATAAATATCTGTGAAGTGGTTTTGCAGTTCAGCTGCCCTTGACATCGTATCCTCAAATGGGACTGAGATATGTCCATCCGTAACAACTTTCATCCATGAAAATATAGATTAAAACATATAAAAGGAAAACAAATGTCATTTAGAGTTAATAAAATTTAATGCACTTTCGAGAGTGCAAACTATTTTTAACGGTGGACGGACATCTTCGGAAAGATCTTCCGTCAAAGAACAATATCCCCCTGGAGGTCGGTCCTTGGGAGCCATGATACGTTGGTGGCTTTGTTCTCATTATTTCCTGATTTAATGCCTTTAGGCTGACAGCTTTATTTCTGGGTTTCTCATCTGGGCAACAGCACTGGGACCAAGAGAGGAAAAGGCACAGACACATTCCAGGTCTGAGGGAGTGCCGCATCTCGAGAACCCTGGGTCGTAATGGTGCGAGAACAGTAATGAGAGAAGCAGGGTGGGAGTGGGTGTCTCAGGAAGAGAAAGGGATGTTTATCCACCACTCAGACCAGCCTCTCTCTCACCTAATTGAAAGGTGGAATTGTTCCATGCATCCTTAGCATAGAGTCTGGATGAGCTGACATGTGGATTTCCTATTAACGGTTACTGCCTGTGATTTTTGTGATTTAGGAGAGGAGCGGACTATGGTTTTCACCACATTAGTAGCAGTGAAACACATGACGAACTGCCACACTCTGTCCCAGGACGAGCTACACTGCTCGCCACATCCTCGCCATTGAGCTCACTGGACTTCCTCCCACTCAGACGATCCCTCTTCCCCGTCCACACTGAGTGTGGCTTGGCCAATAGCTCTCCGCCCGTCTGGGGCAGAGTCACAGCCACGAGTACACTGGCCGCTGGTCAGAGAGAGAAGTGCAGGCGTCACATGCCACTAGCAGATTTTCCAGGAAGATACAGGTTTTGGAATTCATAGCCTGGCTTATTTATTGTTCCTTAATGTTAGACTGTGCTGGGAGCGTCCTGGCTATGGTAACTTCATCAAATCACTCCTAAGCTTTAGGAGACTGTAACCACAGTCCTACGAAAAACAAGAAGGCCTGTCGTAGCACCTGCAGGCAGCATGCTCAGGCTTAATAGCACCACCTCAGTGAAGGGTGGGAGAGAGACTTTGCAGGTATTCTGGATGGTTTGTCACCTTGGTGAATAAGCCTTCTTCCCCCCAGCCCCCAGTATAATAATTTCTTATGACTTCTGAAGACTTTTAGAATAGTTTCTCTTGAGTCTTCATTTTTTAAGTCTCAGAGATCTGGATATCAATGTAAAATATATATAGGTATTTGTACACACGCATGTGAATATCTCACTACATATGTATTACTTACACACACACAGAAATACATATCAGCGACAGAAAGATCAAGGATCTCTCCAGATAACTCAGCAAATTTCTGTGGGTTGGAATTACACTGGAATCGCATCTATTTCAGTAACCGCAGCCTGGGTTTCACCATGTGGACGCCTCAGACATTAAACCTGGGTCATGCATGGATAGCCACAATATTTGTCATGCTTGTAACTGTAAAACATGGAAAGAGCTGGCGTGTAAATCGTACTCTTCATATTATTGTGACTTTGGTTACCATGTACCATGGCAGATGAGGATAAATGTCTTTGACCAACTAAAGAAGGAGGGACCCTCCAGGGGCCATGCCTGTCAATAGCTTTGTTGCTCTCCATCAAGTCAATTCTGACTCACCGTCACCCCACAGGACAGAGTAGAGCTGCCCTCAGGGTTTCCCAGGTGGTAATCTTTATGGAAGCAGAAGGTCAGCTCTTTTCTTTCATGGCGTCACTGGTGGGTTCCAATTGCCAACCTTTCACTTAGCACCTGAGCACTTGACCGCTTTGCTCTCTGGGCTCATTGCAAATATAAGTATCAAGGTCTTATTGAGGTTATGGGTGTTTGCCTCCCCGAGTTCTGTATTTTGTTGCCAATAATCCCAGGTAATCTATTACTAGCTAATCTTGATGAAGGAATAGTCACTGTGTCATTTCAGGGGGGAAGAAATAAATTTGAGGCTGAACTTGGCTTCTGTAAAGGGGACTTGGTCAAGTGGTTTTCTTTTAATGGGTCCATTTGGAAAGCACTGAATATAAGGAAAACAATAGTAAGCAAAGAACCTAAAAAAATAATAAAAGATAAATAAAAGAAAGAAACTCAGGCCTCCTCAGGTATAAAATTAGAGAAACTCTCAAGGTTCCATTTTATAACTCATTGAAATTTATTCATCTCTTATCCTGTCTGCTTCTCTATTCCCAATTCACCTGTGGTTCTGTAGAAAATAAACCTTAAAAAAGCATACCTGATACTTGCCCAAGCCTCCTCAGACATTCAAGGCTACATCCTTGAATAAATTATAAAATGCTTCCCGGAATATTTTATGATAGTAAGATTTTTCTCCTACACCATAATGCCTTAATCATAATAATGAAACAGTGCTTATAATGATAACACGACTGCAAAGCTGCAATTGTTGAATTGAAAGTATTTTGCTATGAATTCTACATTTGTTATTACATTTAATTCTAACAGGGAACCTTTGAAATATATACTACTGGTACTCCCATTAAGCAGGTGTAAAAAACCCAAGCTCTATTCCAGTTAAAGGTGTTGACGATTTATTGTTTCCTTGTCTCTGAATTTGTGCAACTCCTGATAGTCCAGCACATCCAGACTGTAGTCCTTCATATCCAGACTGTAGTCCTTCCTCCTGGAGTTAGGAGAACTTGCAGGAACCTTGAGTATACTAACTGTGTCTGATTCCACTACCACAATCAAGTCAAAAGTTTAAGTTAGTCACTTGGGGTGACATCTGCTGATTTACCCCGTCTCTGCACCAAGGGATGCTTAAGGTTCAAGTTTACTTAGGATCATTTTTAACATTCTGTTATTAGCTGTTGTTAACCCAAACCAAACTCACTGCCATGGTGTCAATGACAATTCATTATGACCCTGTAGGACCAGGTAAAACTCTCCAATGGGTTTCCAAGACTGTAACTCTTTATAGGAGAAGAAAGCCTCATCTGCCTACTTGGGAGCGGCCAGTGGGTTGAATCTGCTGACCGTGCAGGTAGCAGCCAAATGAATGACCACCACACCAAAGAGATTGGCTTCATGACCTTTGATTCCATTCTTGCGGCGATTATGTCCACTCATTTCATTGAGGGTTTCCCTAGTTTTTGCTGTGTCCCTACTCTGTCAACAACGATGTGCCTTTCTAACAACTGGTCCTTTCAGATGATGTGTCCAAAAGTCAAGCCATCTCACATCTAAAGAAGGTTCTTTTATTTTCTTCTAAGAATCATTTTCTCATTTTTCTGGCAGTGTATGGTTTATTCAATATCACTTGCCAATATCAGTGATTAAATATTTTAATCACCTCATATGGATGTAAAACTAGACAACGATAAAGGAAGACAGACGAGAGAATATTAAGACCATATTAATAATATGGAAGTGTGAAAAGATGTCTTATGTGTCAGTCAATATTTTCTGTTTTCTATTTTCATTGTCCAGCTTAGAGGAGTTAGTTGAAAATTATGTAGGAACTCATAGGAAGATTTACTAAATTAAAAACCTGGAAGACTTTGTGTTTGCTAATTGGGTTTATTCAGTACCTGGATCTTATTGCTAACTGAAGATGTAGGAGAAAAAGAAATACAAATGCTAAATAAATAGATATGGAATAAAGTAATGGGAGGAGTAAAATGGATAGGAACACTGTTCAAAGATTCTAGTATTTGTATAAATGTGCACATACTTTTAATAAATTACTTAAGAATATGTAATACTACATGAGGTTTAGGCAAGTTCAGAAACACCAAATGAAAGGCAAAAGGGAGTGTATTCCAGTTACATTTAAGTCCTTGTCCCCAATGGAAGAACTGAAAATGCAGACTTCATCCAAATTAAGTTTCAAATTATCCCAAAGCCTATTGTTATAACATGCACATTTTGAATGACTCAGTACATTATCTTGTTAGCTCCCTTAACCACAAAATGTCTACTCCTAGTTTTCTTCATTGAAATACATTTGTCTCTAAGTACTAAAAACAAACAAACAAACAAACTCTTATGGGCCTAGAAAGCCTGGTGGTTTTGACCTGCTCAATGCATAACCACTGTACCAGCAGGGCTTTAATTTCAGTACTCCATGTACTGTAACACAGTGCCAGTCACCACTGATTGATGTGCTTCAGGTACAGGGCTTGTTGCTTGAGCCTTTTCAGCCCACAGAGAGAGAGAGAAGATAGGAGGAAACAAGGTCTAATCCCAGCTGATTAGAAATAGTCTCCCACTAGAAAATCAATGTCTTTATTATGTCATTGACACTTTCCTAGATACATATATTAATTCATTTCTTCTAGGCAATCACTTAAGGAGAGAGGCAGTTTCTATCATCCCATATTACAAATGAGTCGTTGGTGATTCAATGGTATACTTTTAACTTCCCATGAGAGAGATCCAGGTCCCGTGCAGGATTCTAAGCTGACATACCTCATTCTTAACCAATGAGTCAGTGGCGTTTTGTGCATTGATATTTGATGAATAGTTTTCAACAGAGCTTAGACTGAGTTGGACTAGAGAGAAAGGATAGTCAGTCTACTTTTTAAAACCAGCCAGTAAAACCTGAAGGACCACGATATGGTGGCTATGGTGATGGTACCAGTTTGGTGGCTATATCTTTAATTGTGCAGGGGGCCACTATGAGTTGGGGCCTTACTCAATGGCAGTTAACCATAGGTGAGAAAATCAAGACAGGGAGAACGAACAACTTGTCCACAGCCATGTCACTACTAATGGATATGGAGATGAAACTGAATTAAAACCATCGAGCGCATATCATGTGTCCATAACCCTCCATCCTTTTTAAAGGATCCACGGCACACACTGCACACACCAGGCTGGGAGACTAACACTCACGAGACATAGGAGAATTAAGCTCACATCAATACCTGAGCCAAGTTCTTTAGTCTGACCTGATCTGGGATTCTGGAACATGACTCTTAAACACTCTGGCAAATATGATGAGATCACATGTGGCAGGTTTTGTGAAATAAGTTTGAATAGCATTAAACACAATAAAGGTATAGAAATCGCCATTGTTTATAAATTCAGAGTTATGGGGAACATTTAGCGATTTTTTTCCAGACCTTCGTTTGTTTATATGATGATCTAACTTTAATATATGTACTATTTTTCTGTAAATTTAATGTTTATTTTAATATGTTTACTCAGGCACTACTGTGAGTAGTAAAGAAATCTCATAACCATTAGAAAGCCTTGTGGAGTAGTGGTTACACGTCGGGTGGCTAAAGGCAAGGTCAGCGGTTTGAAACCACCAGTCACTCCGTGGGAAAAAGGAGGCGGCTTTCTCCTCCTCTCGTTACCGTTGTGGAAACCCACAGTGTCAGTTCTACCTTGTCCTACAGAACTGCTCTGAGTCAGGATCCACTTAATGGCAGTCAGAATAACTGTTAAATACATAATTCATCAATAGGTATTTGTTCAGATGCCATCTCAAATCTCAGAACCAGTGATATCCATACTATATTCTGGAAAATAAAACCTTCCTTACATTTTTAATTTTGATTTTCTTTCTTCTTTTTTTTCTTTTTCCCTTCATTCCTTCTCTCTTTACTTTTAGCTCTCTTACCTTCCTCTGTGCTAAACTTTTTTTTATTTCCCAGTTTTATTAGCACTTCATTCACGTATCATACAATTCAGTAGTTCAATCATATAAAGAAGAGTTGTACAAATATTATCACATCAATTTTAGAACATTTTTCTTTTCCTGGTATTCACTCTTATTTGTTTAATTTTTTTAAATTGTGGCAAAAACATATACAAGAAAACATTCTCCAGTTCTACAACTTCCACATGTACAATTCAGTGCCCTTAATTATACTTCTCGTGTTCCAAATTATCCCACCACTAACTCAATGCTGGCTAAGAAACAACTCTTCCTCCTTTGCCCATGGTAACCATTGTTTGTTTGTTTGTTTTTTCTTTTGTTTTTATTTTAATATTTTTCTTGATACAATATTCACATATCATAAACTTTCATAGGCAAATCAATTTTTAAAAGAGTTGTGTATACATTATTTGCGATCAGTTCTAACACTCCATCCCCCTTCTGCAGTCATTGTTTATTCCTCAGTCTCCCTCACCCCTCCCAGCCCCACCCAGCCCCCAATAAAACCATAGCTGCAGTTATTGTCTATGCATCTGCTCCTTTTATGCTTCATACACCGGGAAACCTAAGAGAAACAATAAAAAACAAAATGAAGGAGAGAGAGGAATACTATAAAGACAAAATAAAGAGTAAGAAAGAAAAGACTGCCAATAGTATTTACAAAGCCAAAGAAAAATTTCTCTCATGGAACAAGTGAGAAACCTTTGAATCTAGAAAATATTCAGGTTGGGTCAAGATGAAGGTCAACTGATCAACTCTCAGATTATATCATGGTTTGAGCCACCATGCTCAAATTTACCATAATCTCTGTCTGATAGGAAAGCTGTTAGAGTCCCTCGCCTGAAACCAAAGGGGATCTGCCATCGGCTTAAAATGACTAGATACTCTGTAGATGGATTTTGGGCTTCGCTCTCCTCCATAACCTTCTAAAAATTGGGTGTTTAAAATGTAAGCTCTGATTCCATTCCCTCATCATATATGGATTTTGTTATGGTCATCTTTGGATCACACAGGCTGGTAGGCTTTTTCAATGTGGACTTACTTGTTGTTTCACTTAGATGGTAGCTTCTGTGACTACAAGACTTTAAGACCCAAAACTCTATTCCAATTGATAGCCCAGCACCATCTGCCTTCTTCACCAAACTTTCGTGTAGCACCCTTCTCTTCAATGATTTCTTCATGAAGGTGCATATTGAGCAAGGCCATGTTATAAGAACTCATTGTGCTTTACACAATTGATGTATGTATGGATTGTGATAAGAGTTGTATGAGCCCATAATAAAATGATTTTAAAAAAAGAACTCATTGTTCTTGGATTTAGGTTAGAAGTACATGGGACCCAGAATCCATCTGCTTGTCTATGGGTTATGAATCACTCTAGTTTACTTTGGCAGTAATATTATGACAAAAACCAGTAATCAAGCAAGAAAAAGAAAACACGAAATAGAGTAAATCCAAAGCAAAGTCCATCTTCCCACAATCTCTGCTCCCTATCATAAAAATAACTAACAAACAAACCAATGTTAGTGTAGTATAGTGTCAAGTACTCTTTAAAAGAATAAACCCATAACCAAACTTAGTGCTTTGGACTTGATTTCTACGGATAAACTCAAAAAGCTCACTGCAATCATCAATTCCAACACATAATGACTCTATAGAACAGGCTAGATCTGTCCCTGTAAGTTTCTGACACAATATCTAATTTTATGGGAGGAAAACCTTGGTCTTTCTCCTGAGGAGCAGAGCTGTGGTTATGAACTGTTGACCTTCAGGTTAGCACCTCAGCCATTAACTACTATGCCACTAGAACAGAGTGGAACCACCCCTGTTGATTTCCAAGCTTATACATTCTTGCAGGAACATGAGCTTCATATATTTCCTGCAGAGCTGCTGGTTGATTTGAACACTGAACTACAATTAACAGCCCAATGTCTAACCCATGGTGACACAAGGTAAAGAGACAGACAGTAGAATGAGCTTAAGGGTATATTCTCTATTGCTTCCCGATTTATGGTGAACCCTTTTCTTCTGTTTCCTTAGATAGAGATATATTAATGTGAGAATCTGGCAGAAGATGGGAGGATGGAAAGAAAGAGAACTTGAGGTATTTCTTCTATTTCTCCCTGAAAGATTTAGGTGGAGAAATGATCCGCAGTCCTTTTTACTCAATCCCTTCTTAGTTTAGTAACTTGGGACAGACTATAAGGTGAATGGAATACTAAAGTAACTGGAATGGCCATGGAATTACTTTCAGAGGCAAAAAAACATTTGTTTTTGAAGCAGGTAACATTAAAAGGAAATTACAGGCAGAAAGAAAATGCTTCATTATGTGGTGAGACTAGAGACGGAAATACTTCTGAACAGAAGTGCCAACCACTCCGTGGTTTACGTCTCAATCTCCAGCTCACCAATTTGTATAATTCAGACATTTCCAATATTTGATGAGTGGGTTTATCTACATATGCAATTACCATGTTGTTACCCTCATATTAAACTATCTTTTTTTTTCCCTTCAGTTTTCCAGGAAATGCTATTTGAAATGACAAAAAAATAATCTAGATATTCTTGGGTTAAAATACATTCTAATTTTTATTTGCATTGTTTTAGTTTCTTTTTTCTTTCTTTTTTTAATAGTCGAAGAATTATAATTCATTCACCATAGTTGCTTAGAGAGACATTTTCCAGATTCTGGTAGGCCTACTGCCGATATTTATTTGGGATTGAGTCTAGGAAATAAGAATCTCATATAAACGGTTTTTTTGTATTTGATGTAAACTCATCTAGATTATTTTACTTTTCTGAAAAATACATACGAATCCTTTTAAACAGTGTGAACTATTTGTAGAATCTTAGAATTCTGAAATAACTATCATTCCAGAACTCTGTTTAGAGAAGCACAAATTGGAGTTCGGCATCTCTTTATATTTTCTGAAAATGTGCTCACTTGGTAAGATTTTTTGAAGCTTTGTGGACTTTACCCAGAGCATCCTAAGTTGAAATTTCTAAGATGAGAGAAAAGTATATTTTCTTATTACTGTAAACAGAAACCTGTCTTTTGGAGAGCCATGTGCTCCAAAAGCTCCCCACATCCACTCGACCACTCTTTCATGATTTTTGTGTAATTTTAAAATCTGTAGTTTGCTGAATTCTGATATAGCAAGATCTTAATTTTCCTGCAATGACCACTTTGAAAGAACCAACTTGCAATTTAAAAACCAGTGCTTATTATTTCAGATCATTTTAACATATGACTCATAGGCTGCGGGCTTGCCAATCACACTCTTTTGGCTAGCATGGTTATTACCCACTAAAAATCTACAGAAATGCTTTACATGCTATGTTAAAGAGCTGAAGGCTCTGCTGAGGATTGACTAAAAATGAAATAATTTTTGCCTGACTTCTTTTAGATTAGATTTATATAAGTTAATGCAGAACTAGAACTCATATTTATGACAAAAGTGGAGTTTAAGATGTATATAATATGAAAAAAGCATTACCACATTTCACAATAAATAACATATTGGGAACGACTGTACTAGGGATTTTCTGGGCAGTTTATATTTATTTGAGAGCTGTCATATATATATACATAATCAGAAAATGTGGCTCTGTTTAGCTCAGAGTTTTAAGCTGAAAAGGGCCTTAAGTTCATTTGCATAAACTCTTCATTTTATTGGCAGGAATATTCAGAACTTGAAAAGAAATGAGACTTAGCCAAGTATGGCTTAAGAACCTCTTCTGAATTCAGAGAAAGGATCTTGGGCAGTGCTCTGCATTACTAAACTCTCATCTGAGGCTAACTGGAGACCCTTGAGGTTGGTAGGGCTAGTGAGCAAAAAGAATGTAGATGCTCAAAAGGGTCTATATACATATATATCCAGGATGATGTTGTGCTAATTTAAGGGGTCAAACATTTTTAAACAATTGTATCATTCTTGAGTAGATTCTGACTCTTTAGACTCTGTGTGTTACAGATTAGATTTGCTCCAGAGTTTTTCTTTACTGTCATATTTAAGGTGATAGGTCTCCAGACTTCATTGGGTATGTTCAAACCTCCTCCTTTTAGCAAGCAGTCATGTACAAACGATTTGTACCACTCAAAATCCAGTGTCTGGTAATTATCACGGTGCATGCTCCTGTCTAACCTTAACAGGACTTCACGGTCTTACCTTCTGCAATAAGTCATACTCTTGACCTGACCCTTCCATACCTGAATCAATGTGTGGTTTGCCCTCTAAAAATAAGAGAGTTCCAGAACAAGGACTAGATGTGTGCTAAAGTTCCACAGTATTCTTCTCAATACTTCATGATCAGATGCATTGAGGTTTGACAAACTATCCAATGAAAGAGATACTGTTAATAGCTGCTGATTGAGCTCCAACCCATCAGGACACTGGACAATAAAATGAGGAACTGCAAAGTGTCTCATCATCCTCATGGTGGCTGTTAATCTTGAATTGTTGTTGTCTTTCAACCTTGGAGACTGATCTTCCAATACTACTTAGAACAATATTCAGTTGTGATCACAGGTTTTCATTGATGGATTTGTGGAACACGAGTACCATATCTCCATCTAGGCTTAGACTAGAGAGCGGTTGCACTAACTCCTGTCCATCCTTGGTGTGCCTGCTTGTATCTGAAATACCAACAGCAGAGCGTCCAGCATCACAGCGACACTCAAGCCACGACAGCATTTTAATCCGATGGAGAGTAGATGTGATTGCCTTCTAATTTCAAGCAGTCGTCTGCTTTCCATGTTCTATGTGTCCCGGAAGGACTACTCTATTTTGCCTATAGAATTCATATGGACCACTGTTGTCTGCATATTTTCCTATTTGAAATATCATTTGGCAAATTTGCATTTGGATCTAGCTAAGCTAGGTGACTTTTATTAACAACCTAGCAATGTCTTTTTCAGGTTTTACAAGTGCAAGGAAGGACACCTATTCTTCCTTTACACTAATTCTCCCTAATTTCTAAAAAAAAAAAAGAAATTGGCAAGTTGGAAGGATGTACAGGGCACTTCTTGGCCATTATGAGCATTTACCCTTGAATTTATTGTTATGGATCATTTTTCACATTCCACATAATGGTTCATTCTGCAGGACACGCATACTGTGTGGCATTTTCTTAAAGAGGGCACTTTTCCAAATTCATGCCCTTGGACATGTTTTAATGCTTGAGTCGTGTTTTGGCATTTTCACGTCTTCATTAGTGAATCCCAGCAAATCTCTTCTTGTCGGTACCACTGCATACCCCCTCCACGCTCTCAGAGAGTCATTTGCTCACTGAAGGGTTAGGGAAATTTCTATTACTCTCAACAATAAAATAATGTGATGCCTTTCTTTGTCTGAACTATGAGGCCATTCATTATTCTTATATACCCTCCCATCATGTTGAGAATCCAAGTTAGTTTAATTTAATTCAATTCACTGAATCACAAAATGTTAACCCTAGAGCAATTAGTATTTATAAAGTGCCAACCGTGCAGGCAGGACACTGTGCCCTCCTCTTTGGCCACCATGATGCTGTCCTTTCCCACGTTATCTCTTGGCTCCCTTATGATGAAGACCAGGAAATTTACTAACAGAAGCATAAAATATTATCTTCAATAGTACCTTCAATAACTCAGGGTAAAACTCATTCATGAGTACATGCCCCCAAATCAGAACAACACTAGAGACCAGGATGAATTCTTCAGTCACACTGACTGACTCTGAACTCCTAAACCCAATCCTTGACCAACCATCCTTTTTCTCCCTTTTGTCTTGGGAAGTCCCTAGAGTGGTTGTTGTGACTGCCTGTCACAAGTGTTAGATCTTCCAAACTCTCCCCTTCCCTCTGCTAGCCTTCCTGATATGTACTACCCGAACTCACTGCAATCAAGTCAACCCTGACTCGCTACAAGCCTACAGCACAGCGTAGCCCTGTCTTGTGGTTTCCAAGGTTGGCACTCTTACAAGTGTATAAAGGTGGCTTTCAACTGCTTGCTGACCTTGGGGTTCGCAGCCCAGCACGCAACCACTATTACTGATTTCAACCTTGCATTCAACCTTCTTTTTCACTTCTAACCAAGTCTCCTCAAAATATATCATCCAGTCTTTAGTTACTGAAATATATTGGAGCAAAAACATTAGTGATTTAAAGGTCAGATCTCAACTACATGAGGAATAATGGGGGTGTGTTAAATACCATAATCAATAGTATCATAAATCCTACATCTTACCAAGGGCCTTTTATAAGTCCTGTTTGAAATGCATGTAAGGTTCGGAACCACCAAGTTTCAATTCTTTCTTCGCTATAGCTACCAAGTTGTCCATGGATTAAAATACGCTGTGCTCCATTGTTCTAGGGGAGTTTGTACAATGGCCTCACCTATTGCCAGAAACAATCTAGCTTTATGAGTAACTAACTAGCTCAACCAATTCTATCAATGTTTATAATGATTAACTATTCTTACTTCCCCAGACACATATCAACGGAGAGAAAAGTTCACAATGTTCTTTGGAAATCTCTTTCTTAGGTCATGTAATCAAAGAAGGGAGGGAGGTTTGATACATTATCTGTGATAAACCCTGATAAACCCGAGGGGTCCTCATGGCATAGTGGTTATGCATTGGGCTGAAACCTGCAAGGTTAGCAGTTCAAAACCACGGGCTTCTCTAAAGGAGAAAGACAAGGCTTTCTACTCCCTTAAAGAGTTACAGCTTCAGAAACCTACTGAGACAATTTTACCCTGCTCTGTGGGGTAGTTAAGATTTAGGAGATTTGTGATAAACACACATGATGTGTATCTTCTCCAGGGGGTTTAATCTGAGTGGAAACAAAGACCACCTGTGCTCATGTCCTCCTCCACTCCCCACTTTCCACATGGACTTAATAAACCAATTTACTACATTTCACTCCCTTGGGGCTGTTGAGGGCTCTGAGCAGACCAAAGTAACTAATGACTCTCTTCCTGACCTGAGTTCCGAACAAATTAAAAAATGAGTGCTGATAGAAACAAAGCGTCCAATGATGCTTAAGGTAAAGGGTATAGAGTGTGAGAACTAAATGGGTTTCTTAATACTAGTCTTTCAGTGGTAAGTAAGTAAGAATATGGCAGATTTTCCTCCTCATTTCCTTCCAATACGATTTGGTTAAGAGTTATAGTAGGGAGGGGCATTAAAGAACGCCCCCCCATGGGATTTCTCTCTGGGGCTCACTTCCAAAAGGAATTGCTTAACTGCGCTTCTTTCTTTACCACTTACCAATCAGATTGGGCAGTGCCCTTCCCCAGGGTACTCAGGGACTAAAGGAGGACAGCACCACCAGGATTTATTTTAAGAAAATCCCTCCTAATATAAACCAGAGTTTGGGAAGAGGCAATTTTTACTTAAAATTTGACAAGTGGCCAATAATACTGACATAATTGGATATCTTTCTAACTTTAAATTCTTCATTCAGAGTTATTTATTGGCTTTTCATTTTTTGGTCTGCTGAGCTGTTGTTAGATAATATCTGTCATTTCTGGAATAGATGTAGTCATGGGTAACATCTTATTTTTTTCCCCATATAATGTTGACTTCTGGACATTCCTGCATGATTATACCTCTTGGTCAGCCAAATTAGGCTACCCAAACCTCCCATGAGACCCACTGTAGGAATTGCCCAGAGACTAATATAATCACTTCAGTAGCCAGAAAGCTGATCCAAGATCATGGCTTGGTTCAGTTGCTCTGGCTCACTACATGTACACAGAATCATGCCTTGGCTGAGCAGTTAAATTGTTCATAGTCATGTCATCGCTCTGGTTGCTACAGTGGCAGTATTTCCTATTCCAAATGGGACAGCCAGAACTTTATGCCATAGTTAACACACTTCATGTCTCCTATGTTTCCCAAAGAGTTCAACAGAATAAATGTCAGGATCATAGTGATAATTTCCAAAGATAAATTATAAAGAGGAAAAGTTAGGGTTGCCTCCTAGTCAATGTAATTAGTCTATGCCATGAAAACATATCATGATAACTATAGAATTCTGGAAATGTTTTAGTAGAGTTTCAGATGATAGTAGTTTCAGAAGAAAAGTCTGATTATTTACCTGTGAACCTCAGCCAATGACAACCCCTATAATCGATCACAGTGATGGGGCAGGCCTGGGTAATGTTTCATTCCATTATAATCATGAAGCAGGGCTGACTCAACAGCAGCCAACCACATAGGTTTGTTTTTAAGATCAGCTATTTGTGTTTTGTATATTGTATGTTTCTTTAGAGTATTAGTTCACTTCTCCACGGTTTCCTTCAAGTCCTTTGAATATTTCTTGCACAGTAAAGGGTGCGGGGAATCCAGGAAGTGACAGGCAATTAGGAGCTGATAGACTTTGGGTTGGACTGCTGTTTCCTTGAGTAGTCCTTTTACTTCTTTGAGTCTAAAGTTACTTATAGTTACAATGAACACATAGTAATGACTCCATGTTTCATGAAAAATATTGAAGAATATTATATGTATAAAGTACTCAAATACTATAAATCACAATTGGATTAAATGACCTAGAACTAGACTATATGTATAGTATATATTTTCTCACATCCTCATTCCTACATGATTTCACTGTCTCCAACTATGTGTCACTTTCAGCTTACTAGATATTAATATTATTGTTTTATAGATCAAGCCAAACTGGCTGTATAGAGGGCTACACACTGAGCTACTAACCACAAGGTCAGCACATTGAACTCATTGGTGCTGTCTGTGCCCATAATGATTTAAAGTTCCAGAAACCAAATATGCAGTTTTACCCTGGCCTGAAGGCAGTGAGTTTGGTTTGGTTTTATAGAGTAAAAAAACTGAGTTAAATACTAGTTGAATCTACTACGATGCCAATGCTTCTGTTCTAAATGGAAACATTACCTCTACCTTCTGCATTGTCAAAACCTTTGCTATCTCCTCATTGTCTTGCTGTTGTTTTAGGAGTGTCACCTCATAGCCTCCCTAGGTATAAAAGAAAGAGAAACCCCCCTTTGGTTCTGCGCAATCCGCATCATTGCTCTTGTGGTTGACCAACCCCATTATTGGAGGCACGGTGTCCATCCACCACGTTGAGGGCCTTCCTCTTTTTTGATGCCCCTCTACTTTATCAAGCACGGTGTCATTTCCTGATAACATGTCTATGTAAAACAAAGTCTTGCCATCTTTGCTTTTAAGAAGCTTTCTGGTTGTACTTCTTCCAAGACATATCGGTTTGTTCTTTTGGATTTCCACGATACTGTTGATATTGTTCGGCAGCGCCATCTTTCACATTGCGCATCAATGCCACGTTTGCCTTCCTTAGTCGATGTCCAACTCTTACAAGCGTATCAGGCAATCGAAAACGCCCCTTGGCTTGGGCTTGGTGAACTTTAGTCCAAAAAGTAACCTTCCTGCTCTTTTAACACTCTGAAGACATCTTATGCAGCAGATTGACTGCATACCTATGTCATGTGATCTCTTGACTGCTGCTTCCATGAGTGTTGATTGTGGATCCAACCAAACAAGCTGAAATCCTGCATGACTTTAACCTTTTCTGTGTATTTCATTGTTTTACTGATTGGTCTCATGTGATGATTGGGGTTTTCTTTATGTTAAGTTGTAATCATTTTGAAGACTACAATCTTGATCTTCATCAGCCAATCATTCTAGTCCTCCTAACATTTGGCAAGCACTATAGTGTTATCTGCAAGATTGTTAATAAGCTTTCTTTCAATCCTGATGCCACACTCTTCTTCACATAATCCAGTCTCTCTGACGTTTGCTCAGCACACAAAAGTGAATAAGTATGGTGAGAAGATACAACCCTGATGCACACCTCTCATATTTAAATCATGTAGCATTCCCTTGTTCTATTTGCACAACTCCCTCATGATCCACGTATAGGCTCTGCATGAGCACAGTGAAGTGTTCTGGAAAGCTCACTCTTCTCGAGGCTAGCCGTAGTTTGTTATGATCCACACAGTTGAAAGCCTTTGCACAGTCAATGAAACACGAGCAAACATCTCTCTGGTCGCCGCTGCTCTTAGCCAGGATCCATATATTACATCAGTAATGATACCTCTTGTTCCATCTCCTCTTCTGAATCAGGCCTGAATTTCTGGCAGCTCCTCGTCAATGTACCGATGCCACTGTTATTGGATGATCATCAGCAACATTTTACTTGCATGTGATCTTAATTGGCTTTATGATGTGGAAACTTACATGTGCCACATAGATCAGCCTACAGGATCTACTCTGTTACTCTCTTCATAGTCACTTTCTGTTCAAATCATAATAAACTCTTTGCATTCCCCAAATATGTTATTTTAAAAAATCTTCACACACAGCACTTCCTTAATATATTTGTTTGTCTTCTGACCATATATATTTTTAGGTCTTCATAAAGAAGAAAGCCCCTCTTGAACTCTATGAGAAAAGGTTAGGTATCTTCTTTATGAGTTTCTGTTAAATTCCCTGGTGGTATTTATCAATCGCTTCTCTCCATTAGGAGCCCTAGCAGTCCTGTGGGTAAGGAATTTGGCTATTGACAAGGTTGGTGTTTCAAAGTCACCAACTGCTCTGTGGGAGAAAGGCTGCCTGCTCCTGCAAAGACTTACACTTTCATAAACCCCATTACAGGTTTCTGTGGGTCGGAAGGGACTTGACGGCAACAGCGTTAGTTTCAATTTGTCTCCACTGCCTTTTTTCACTAGACGGTCAATGTCATCTAGACATTCATTCTCTCTTTTATGATACTCTGTGTCTTAGTGCCTGTCACTGTGTTTAAGAGCAAAACACATGTTATCTGAATAAATGAATCACATTCTCAATGAGGAGAATTACAAACTGAATAATAACATAGATGGAGAAATTTGAGGAATGAGGGTCAGCGCATGAGGAACATTACAGAATGCATGATCCTAATGAAGCTGATCTTGAGAGTACCTCAATTTTTTTTACTGTTTCATATGTGCACCTTTGGGAGAACTTTTAGAAAATTCATAATTCTGCCAACAAGAAATAAAACAAGCCAATAGGAAAATAAAATATATTTATTAAATTATTTTTTAATTAAACAAACAGAAGATCATATTTTAAATTCATGATCATTATATTTAACTAATTTTATATAATATTTTTGTATTTACACAACAGAGTGTAGGGATTATCTAGGAATACATTCATTCCACAATGATCACTGAGGGCTTGCTGCCCACCAGCAAATAATATACATCGGTTATAAAGTGAATGACCCTCCTCTGAGTCTCAGTTCTCTCCTCTTAAAATAAGGACTAGGAAAAACCATCTCATAGAAATGTTGTGATGATTAAATTCACATAACCACACATACATAATTATTTTGAGTAATGGCTGGCTCAGAGTGAACACTCAATACATGTTAGCCACAAGGAGATGATAATTCTGGTGATCAAGTAATGATGATTCCACCACTAAATGGAATTTACAGTCTAACAGAGATGACAAAAATAATGGGATTATTGCTTTGTTGTACCGGTAGGTACAATAAAATCAGTTTTCAGCTTAAAAGTGATACAGTGTGATGTAGTAGAATTGGTGCACAGGAGAAAGAAGAGGCTCTCTACCCCGTAAACAGGTACGGTCTCAGAAACACACAGGCGCAGTTCTACTCTGCCCTAGACGGTCACTGTGAGTTTCAATAACTCCGCTAGACCATCACTGTGGTCACTGTGAGTTTCAATAACGCCGTTAGACGGTCCCTGTGAGTTTCAATAACTCGGTAGTGGTAAGTTTTAGGGGCTTGCTTGCTTGTTTGTTTTCACCTGTGCCAGATCAGATCTCCAGTCTTTGTCTGACAGAGTGGTTGATGGGTTTGAAGTGTCAGCTTGTCAGTTAGCAGCCAGGAGCTAAACTGTTGGGCCACCAGGGCTGCGGAACAGTTGCTCTGCAGGGTGAGAAACACCTCAAAGGGTAGCAGTGTCAGGAAGAGTGACCGACTCTGCCTGGAGTTGCCATGAATGCTTTAGAGGAGACAAGGTCAACTTCAGATGAGGTTGACAGAGTTGGTGAGAATTTGCAGGAAGCTGAAAAGTCCTGTCAATTTAAAACTTTCAATCCAGTTTCTAATTGCTCCTATAAAAAGAAGTTGTTGCTGTTTTTTTCCTTATAAGAAAAGATGTCAACAAGCGGGCCATCTTATCAGAGCTAAGACAGGGATAGAGGAACAGGCAATAAAGCTTCTCCAACACTCCAGGTTGTCTATTCTCGTTTTTTAGGAAAGAATTTTACAACATTTCAATAAAGCATGTTAATTAGGTCAAAATCTACATAGACTTTAAAATTTAATTTTTGCAATGGTTCACCTATCAAAGGGGGGATTATCTATGTAATTATTTTCATGGCACCTATCACTGCTTTGACAAATGCATTCACTTTTAGCAAAACATAGTATGAGAAAATTAGAGTGTCTGTCAAACTTGGCGGAATCTGTAGTACACACTTTGCTATAAAAATCATAGGATGTGGAATGCTATGAATGTGGTCACTGTTCTAGGATGGAATTACAAGTTTTCTTGGTGGGGGGGGGATAAGAACCCTTTTACAGTAGTTAAAAACCAAGTAGATACAAAAACATAGAGGGCCCCTTATTCCCTGTTGCTCCCTCTCGTCTTCCCAATGAAGGGACTAGAATGCAGTAGCCAGGCTCCAAGGAACCTGGTCTCACCACAGCTAAAATCTCTATTACTAATGGAAAGGTTGGTAGTTCAAAACCACCCAGCAGCATTGAAAGAGTGATAAAAGACAAAGAAAACTGTATGGGGGGATTCTTTTCCCTCACAGGGGGTCACTATAGAAAATAAATAAATAGATAGACAGACAGATAGATAGATAGATGAATGAATGATAAATAAATAAATGGTGTGACAGCACCTAACAACAAAAATTCATATACAATGCCAGGAATTACTCTTTCTGATACTGTGGCAAAGACCAACACACAAAACAAGAAAACTTAATTTATCTCCAACGCGTATGGAAAATGTTATGATTCTAGCTGGTACCCTTTTATTCAGGACCGAGAACTCTATGTGGATCTTGACAGCCCTACAGTGGCCTCACCTCTCCGTTTATGCCTCCTCAGCATCTGAAGTTTTCTCTATTCCTCTCCCTCTGCTTTTATTTTTATGATGTACAGACATTATAAATCCATAGCAAATAAACTAGCCAGAGATGAAGACCAATGGCAGCAATATAACAACAGGAGACATAAACACTACAGCTGGGATTCACCATAAACAAGCCAACGTGAGCTCCACAGAGCGCTTCATGGCACAGTTCATAAAAGCCAGAACGCCTTCCGCTCTGTCACAGGAGGGCCATCAAGCGGGCTTCCCGGGACGGCACAGCAACCCATTGATCAACCACGTCACTTCAGACATAGTAGCAAAGGGAAATAGATAGACCTTCTTCCTTTCACTCTGGCTGTAGAAAACACGGGAGAAGGGAGGGGAGAACATGATGTTTAGATTCTTTGGCAAGCTGCCAGGTTTGGGGAAAACCATGGGGAAATGTTGAATGACCTTGGACTAGGACGCTCAACATCATCCATCACCTGTTAAACCATGTAGCACGCCTGGAGCCCATGGCAGAGGTGGCTGTGTGATGGAGCTTAGACATCATGGATGTGAGGACCGTACTTTCCAAGTTGAAAATCAAGACTGAAAGGCAGAACTCAAGAGGACCGCCTTACTGGGGTGGGGTGCGGCTTGCATTTTTCTAGTACTCACTTGAGTGAAAAATGTTTGAATATTTATTCTCTGACAGATTTATGTCTGATTTGGGTTCTGGCTTTCACAGGTTTTTACCACATATACTATGGGAAATTTTGAAACATGAAATTAGGGTTCTTCCAGGAAGCATATAAAGTATAGTTGTCTAATGTAAGGGATATCAAGTTCTCCACTCAAATAGAATTTAGTACTATTAAATTTGTTAATGAGGGATGATTATTCATTTAATTTATGTATTTATCTAATTACTGAAAATGTCTCTCTATCTAGACCTCTTTGGGCTGTGATGAATAAGGACAACCATCAAAACCACTTGCAGCCCTCAGGAGAAAGACTGGGCTTTCTACTCCCTTAAAGAATTAACGCTTTCAGCAACCAACAGCAATTCCAGTGAGTCAGCATTGACTCGATGGCAGTGTGTTTACTATGTGCTCTTAGGGTCCAAGGCTGATAAGCAAAATGGTGAAACTGAAACTTACCCAGAGACACTTCAGAAGAAAAGGCCTGGTGATCTATCAACTTTCAAAATTTCAGCCAATGAAAATCCCACGGCCCACAGTCCTACTGGCCTGGCATCAGTGAAAATCAGCAGGCTGGCAATTGGTTACTATGAACATGCTATTCACGTAGTTATCATTTTTAAAAATTGTGGCAAAAAATATACACAACAAAACATTCTCTGGTTCAATAACTTCTACATGTATAGTTCAGTGCCATTGGTTATAGTCTTCATGTTGTACAACTATTGTTGATATCCTTTCCCAAATTATTCCACCACCATTAACATAAACTCAATGCCCTCTCAGCAAAAACTCTTCTTCCTTCGCCTATGATAACCATTGGTTAACTTGTTTTTTCAATTTAGTTTTCATCATATAATATTATATCATACACTTCCATATTTAAAGTACTTTTTAATAGATTTGTGGATCCATCATTTACAATCAATTCTAGTGCTCCCTAGCCTCTTTTGCATTCATTGGTTGCTCCTCAATTCCCCTCACCCTTCCCACCGCCTGTCCACTGTAAACCATTGCACTAGTTACTGTCTTAGCACCCTCTCCTTCTGTGCTTCATAAATTGGGAAAACTAACAGAAAAAAATGAAATAGAAAAAAGAAAATAATGATAATATAAAGATAAAGAGTAAGAAACTAACACCACCAATATTTTAAAAGTTAGAGGAAGTTTCTGTTGTGAGCCACATGAAAAATGTTTGAGCCTAGAGTAAATTCAAGTTGGGTCAAGAGTAACACAATACACCTTGACTCAATCCACGGTAGAGTTTACAATAATCTCTGTCTGAGAGTAAAGCTGTCCAAGTGCCTACCCTGTGGTTCAAGGAGATCTGACAGAGGCTTAACCTGAGTAGATACCCTGCAAATGTATCTGGGGCCCCCACTGACCTCCATAGCCTTCTACAAATTGGGTGTTCACCATTTGAGCTCTGCTACTTTTCTCATCATCATAATTACTATATGATTCTTGTCCTCAAAGGTTTTCCAACATTGTGTCTGGGGGCTTCATTTAGGCTTCACACAAAGTAGAATAGATGAGCTGCAATACAGAGGTTGCCCATGTGTGCTGGGTTTAGTTCAGGCGGAAGGAGGCAGAGAATGCTCGGAACACAAGACATTTAAGCTAACTCCTAAAGGCTGAGTCACATGTCTGTAACAAAGCAGAGGCAAGACCATGTTTCAAAAGACAGAGAAAAATATAGACACAATGATAGGACTGTGTATTGAGGTAAGAATAGACAAGTAAAATTGGAATGTGTATATGTGGAAAGTGAAGACAAAAATATTAAGAATACATACCAACTTTAATTCTGGCCTTAACCTCTGGGAATGGAAGCAGTTCAGAATTTGTACAAGTTGGAATGAGATGTTTGAGGAGAAGCATTACTGATGTTATTGGGTGCCATCAAGTACTTAGAGACTCAATGCACAACAGCACAAAACACGACCAGGTCATGAGCCATCCCCACACTGGTTCCCATGCTTGAGCCCATTGTTGCGGCACCTGTGTCAGTGCATCCTGTTCAGGGCCGTCATCTTTCTCACTCAGTGCCTGTTAGAATGTCTCTTTCTAGGGACTGACCTCTCCTTATAACGTGTTCAAAGTCTAGGAGACAATGTTTTGCCATCTTTATCTGTCATTTCTTCCCATGATAGTCCATGGTACTTTGAATATTTTTGGGGGGCAGCACTGTAATTCAGACACTTTGATTCTTCTTTGGTCTTTCTTATGCAGTGTCCAACTGTAATATTCATAAAAGACTATTTAAAATACTATGGCTTGGGTCAAATACACCTTATTCCTCAAAGTGGCTGTCCTACTTTTTAATATTCTAAAGATGTCTTGTGCAGCAGATTTACTCGGTGTAGTATGTCATTTGATCTCTTGACTACTGCTTCTATGAGCATTGATTATGGATCCTAGCAAGACAAAATTCTTGACAACTTTAACTTTTTCTCCATGTATCATGATGTTACCTGTATGTCCAGTTGTGAGAATGTTGGTCTTCTTTACATTGCCCTGTAATCCGTATTTAAGGCTGCCATCCCTTAGTATACATCCATGTAAAGCCTCAATTATTAGTGAGAAACTGAGGTGCTCTATGAGGTCACTTAGATTAAATAACAAGAGAAATAAAACAACAAAGAAAGAAATTAGTCATCCATCGGGTATAAATTTTGGCAGTGGGGAACAAGTTTAGATTTCTTTAGAGAGAGGAAGTAGTTTTTGTGTTTCCCAAATTGATTGTATATGAATCATTGTGTTTGCCAAAATAAAGATTCTGATTCAGTAGGTCTGCAGCAGAGTGTAAGATTCTGCATTTCTAACAATTTTCCAGATTATGCCAATGCAGATAGTCCACAAATCACACCATGAATAGCAAGAAATGAGAAAAGCTTCAGGGTTCTATCCCCGTGAAAACATTTGGAGAATGTTTCATTTAGCTCCATTATATTTGGTTCCATTACTGCATAGGTTCAGTGTGAGGCGCCCAATCCAGGAGTTAGAAATTGTGTGGTTCTATAAAAGTGCGGATAGATACATTTAGAAAACAAGAGTTGGCAGTCTCTAACCTATCACGTCTATTCTGACTCTTAGCAGCGCCATAACACAGAGTAGACTGCTCCTTTGCATTTCAGAACTGTGGATTTTTACAGACACAGAAAGTCTCAGCTTTCTCTGGCAGAATCCCTGGTGGTTTTTTGAACTGTGCACCTTGTAGTTACCAACCCAGCGGGTAAACAACTCGGCTACCAGAGCTGTGGAAACCTCTAGCATCTAGAGGGACATAAAATACAAAATTCAAGTGAATATTGTTTCCCAGGAAGGAGAAGTGGTAAAGAAAAATATAAAAACCCGTGTAGTAGGGAAGACCCAGAATGAGATGGGTAATGAATAGTTACTGTTGAAGAAACAGATGAATGTGTACATAATTCAAATGCTGATGGAAAAGAGAACCAGCTTCAGTGGAAACTGAAAAGCAGCCACCAGAGAGACCCAAGAACCGATGAGTCAGAGAGGACCAGGGAATGGCCAGTAACACCAAATGTCTCTGAAAGTTTGCATGATCTTGTAGGATGCTGTCATGAAGATTCTGGGATACCCCAGACTTCCTTCAGTACTGAGATTCCCATTTCCCCATTGACTGGCAGAGTTGGCTGCTAATGACTTTGAGGCTTTCAGTTGAGTCCTTTGGCAGCCATGGCCATCCTCAGGAACAGAGGTCTGACTAAGGATTATGCCTCATTTCTGAATGCTGGTCACATACAGATACTAGCTCAAATGGGATAGAATGGTTCAACTATTTTATCACAAAGTAGGACCCCTTTGATAGACCATCTTCCCTCCAGGTGAGACCCCATCCATGAAATGAGGTGAGGTCCTTGTGGATACTGATAGCAGTTGAAGTCCTCCCTCTGGCTCCTCCTCCTTCCCTGACTCCCTCACAGGTGCTTCTCTGAGAGCACGTCGCAGTAAACCTCCTCAGTACAAATATCCGTCTTTGAGTTTATTTCCTGGGAATCTGACCTAAAACAGATGTGGCGTTTATTCTGAGAGATTATGTTACAAATATATAAATATTCAGAGTTGAGGCTTCATGCCCCTTCGATCCTTTTCTAAACCCAGTTCTGACGTCTCCACCTCTGGTGCCCTTTGCATTGCTGC
Organism: Tenrec ecaudatus; assembly: GCF_050624435.1. NCBI lineage: Eukaryota > Metazoa > Chordata > Mammalia > Afrosoricida > Tenrecidae > Tenrec > Tenrec ecaudatus. Next base: position 89,002,417 of record NC_134533.1, read on the forward strand.
TTCTGAAAAGGTACTACTAGGTGCTGCCGCACCATCTGTGCGGAGCAGCCAAGCACATTTCGGGGGCATTTTCTACAATAAGGTCACAGTTCCAGCGTTGTGTCACGTCTTCTGCCTATTCCTTCACACACACCCCCACTCCTTATTTTTCAGGGAGCTATTGAAGACACAGCTTCCTTCTATTTTCCACCTGCCGTTGCAGAAAACTGCCATTATCTTACTTGTTCTTTAAAATGGAAGGACATGCAGCCCACTAATTAAATTTGCAGATGAAGCTAAACTGAAAGGCCTAGCGAAACCACTAAGGACAGGCAAGTAGCTTAAACGAGCCAGATTGCTTAGAAATATGGGCAGGAAATGACCAAATGAATTTCAGCATGGAGCCTGAAAGCTAATACAGCTGGAGTCAGGGAAACTGAGATGCGGCTCTTTCAATTTCCAGGGAGAAACCTGGAAAGCAACAAGGCCAGGAAAGGTGGGGGCGGGGCGAGGGGGGGAACAGGAAGGTGATATTAGACACTTCAACATAAGCTTATGATGGGGAGAAGTAGCATAAAGAGCAGCGTGCATTTCTTGGCTGCATTTGAAGACACATTATCACACATGGCTGCAGGGTGAGCCTTGTGTGGAGCTGCCATATGGTAGGCTGTTTTCAAGTGGTTCGAAATAGGGTGAAGGAGACAAAGCAGGGAGCAATTGGAAGGGAGCAACAGCATCGATGAATGGATGGCCATGATGGGCTAACAAGGAATCGAGATGGGATTGGTAAAGGCAATGTCTTCTGATCCCAAGGGAGAGTAAAAAGGAAGAGGCGTTTTGGGTATAATGTGTTCTAACGAAGAAATGCCTGCATTGGGGTGTCCCTTGTAAAAGCGGATTAAGGCTGAGAGACGAAAAGGCAGTTTTGAAGAATTGGCAAGTACCTCTAAATGGGCAGCAGGCAAGGCATAGGCATCCAAAAGGAGCTGTAAAAGAAACATCCTCGCAGATGTCGACTAGACTGTGAAAACAGCCCTTCGGAGGATGAGTCTGCATCTGAGGCCGATTCTAAAGTTTTGACAGAGTCGCACTATCAAGCCGAGCACAGAGCTGGTCCAAGTGATAAGTAGTCTATTTTCCCATTTTAATGTATCAGGGAAATGGTTGAACGAGAAATTGTACCCAGAAGTAGAGCTGATGTTCCTCTCACCTTATGAAGACCTTGTGTTGTTCATGGCTATATTCCAAGGGAAGTCCCTTTGTGATGCAAACAGTTACTGTGTGTAGCAAATTCAAGTTTCGAGATTTCAGGGCATCCAGAGGAGGCGTGGGAGAAAGGCTTAGTGGTCTACTGTTGTAAAGCAGGTCACTGACACACCTACGAAGTGCAGTTCGACTTTGAGACACACGGGTTGTGTCCAGTTAGGATGGACTCAGCTGCGCTTGTTGGGGGGATGGAGAAGGCCATCGCCAAGGACTAGGGCAACATGTATGCTTATTGAATGCTTTCTGAGTTCATAAATCAAAGGATATTAAGAACAAAATAGCTCTGATATGGATCTCTATCCCGCCTTTCTGACAGACCATTGGTTCAGCACTTCTAGGCCTCTGAAAGATTTTCGCAAAGGATTTATATTTAAAAAGAGAAATCTGATTTTGCGAACTTTGACTATTCTGGGTGTTGAGTACACATTTTCAGGAGTAGAAGTCCCTTAACATGAATTCAGGCAGACTCCCACATTTAAAATTAGATAACTTATTCATTTGTAAAGTTTCAGTGTGAAACTGAAGAAACTGACAGGAAGGGTTCATTAATTCAATCCCCAAGTGTTAGGACGCAGTATCGTTTAGCGTTTAAGAGCATGGACCTTAGAGCCAGATGGCTAGATTTCAAACTCTGGTTCTGCGACTTCCTAATTGTGTATATCCTTTGGCAAGTTAACTTCCTTGTGCTTTGGTTTCCTTATTTGTAAAAGAAGGATCATAATAGATTGAGATGAATGAGTTGTTGTGAGGATTACATTTAATGATTCAACTAAGGCATTTAGAGGAAAGTTGACCAGAAAATCCTTCCTCTTCTCTTGCATTGTTCCAGCTAACTGTCCTTCCCACTCTGGCAACAATGACAAACAAGAAGGAAGAGGTATTTCAGTGCACAGAGCCTGCTTTTGTTGGTGATGCCTTCTCCTTAGAGAGCAAATAAGTAAATAAATAAGAATGATCATTTGAGATGGAGATGGGAGCCAGGAAAACAATAAAGCTAACTTATGTACTAGAGAATGACTTGAGGAGGATCTAGGTGCTGCAATTAGAAGGGCTAGGCTCTTAGTCTGAATTGAGGCCTGAGTGACAATAAAGAGTCAATCAAGGTGAGTACATGGGGCGAAGTTATGCCATATATGGATGTTGGCTTGAGATGGAACAAGTTTGTCATGTTCAAGGAAGACAGCGACAGGGCATGCTAGGCAAGAGTCTAGAGAAGATGTATAAGAAGTAGGAGGGAGCCAGATCATGTAGATTGTGTGGCCTTTAGAATTGGCTTTGCATTTTATTGTTTCATTATCACACAATGGTAAGCTAGGAGAGAGTTTGTCCAGAACAGGACGTGATCTGACATGGATTTTTAAAGCTATCATTCTGGCGTGGAGAGTGTGCATATGTATGTCCAGAGAGCAAGCCATATAGTCCAAGAAGAGAAGCAAAAGGTCAAATCAGAGGTTACTGGCTTTTGCAGAATGCAGATGTGGTGGAGAAGATGGAACTAACGTGATGGTTTTAAGTGATGTTTTGGGATGTAAATAATCACTATTTTGATGAATTAGATACAGAGTATTGTTAAAAATCAGAAGCTTACTCTTCACATATGCAATGTCCAGCATGTTATTTACCATATGAGAAAGAAAATGCTTCAAAGCAATAATTATATATAGTGACTGTCTTTACAGCTTACAAATTTTTTTCTGAATCCTAGGAGGAGACAAAATACTTCTTATAGTTTAATACAAGCACTATCTATGATTGGGCAAAATTAAATTGGAAAGAAAGGTTAAGACCCTAGAAAGTACAAACTGCCACTATTCCTGTGTTTGAAAAAGCAAGAAGAAATACTATTCTCCGAGCCCAGTGAGAGCTGGAGTCCTGGAAGAAGATTCTGGCAGGAAAGGTAGTCCCAGTGTGCTGCCAAAGGATGTGGTCCAGAGCAGGAGGAAGTGGGGAGGAAACACGCGGACCTCACTCTGCCTTCTACTCCATCTCACGGCATCACCTCCCACAGCGCACACTCAGTTGGATCCAGGCAGAGAGGAACCCGGGCGAGAACTCTGAGGGGCAGCTCTGCAGGGCACAGTGTAGTGGTCATTAAGACAGTGGTTGAGTGCATTTTCACCTCCTGCAGATACAGTGGTTCTCAACCTTCCTAATGCTGCGATCCTTTAATACATGTAGTTCTGCATGTTGTGGTGACCCCCAAACATAACATTATTTTCATTGCTACTTCGTAATTGTAATGTTGCTACTGTTATGAATCTGGTAACCCCCGTGGCAGGGCTGTTCGGCCCCCAAAGGGGTCGCGACCCACAGGTTGAGAACCGCCGCTCTATGATTCAGTAGAACTATGCTGTAAGTTTTCCAGGCTGTACTATTTATTTTTAAAGGGAGGCCATGGTCATGTTTTCTCCTGCAGAGATGCTGGGTGGTTTTGAAACACCTCCTTTGTAGTTCGCAGCCAAGCACTTAACTATTGTGACAGCCATTCCTTTCAGAGCCAAAGAATACCCAAAACCATTGCCACTGAGTGATGTCTAATATATAGTGATCCTAAAGGACAGAGCAGAACTTCCCCACAGGGCTCCCAAAGCTGCAGTCTTCACAGAAGGGAACCGCCATGTCTTTTGCCTAGTTTTCTAGGTTGTAATATGTATGGTAGATGTTTCCAGGTTTTCCCCTGAGGAAGTAATGGGTCGATTCAAGTTTCCAGCCTTTCATATAGCAGCAGAACGCTTACTCGCCATTACCAACATTCCTCAGGTAAAGAATAGGGCAGAGAAACACACAAAACGGATCTGAGATCATCAGCAGGGTAGACAAAAGGAAAAGTCTATGAGTATACCATATTGTTAAAAAGAAGTCAAATATTACATGGAATTAAATGTGATATCATCTTCAGACTTTTTACCCAGACTCAGCTGAGGGCCAGAGAGCTACCCAAACTCCTCCGAGGAACCAAGAATACAGCATGATTCTTCTCCAAGTGAGCACTGCACATCTCCGAGTTGGCATGGAGGGAGTAGGATTTGAAGCGTCAGGAGGGTGATTTTATATATTTGTTGCCTCTGAAAATAAACAGGGATAATGTGTTAGTTTGGGTATTTTAAAGAAACAAATCCACAGAAACTTATGTATAAGAGAGAGTCTTATGTAAAGGTTAAGTGCACATCAAGAAAACATCCCAACTCAGTTCTGCCCAAGTCCACATCCAACATTAAACCATATGTCTGACGCCAATCCACAAAGTCCTCCTTCATCGCACAAAGCAGATGCAATGATGCCGACTGCAGGAGGAAAGCTGAGTCAGTGAGTGTGTAAGCATCTCAGCGCTGGCAGGTTTCTCCACAAGGTTGCTCCAGCACCCAGGGCTGCATCAGGTTAGGTCCATGTGGCTTCTCCTCGGGGATGTCTTACAGGTTGTGAGCCTTGCCAGCTGAAGCAGAGAATTGGCTAAGGCAGCTGCACCCTGGTCCGACCATCAGAAAGCAAGATACCCAAGAACTAGAAAGAGAACTAGAAAGATGAGGCTCACGGAGCCATTTATCCCTCCGCCTTTCAATTATCCCTCCGCCCACATGTGTTTATCAGTCAGGTTGGCACAATAAATTAACTACCTCAGATACCATTCTCTTCTTTGGTGAAAGAGTTTTATGGTCAATGACTATAGGAAAGCAAGTAGAGGATAACACAAAATTTCTAGCTTACAGGTAGTATAAAGCTTCAGGTTTTTCTAGTCATGGCCCTGGTCATGTCATCACTAAGAGGGTGGAGAGGATGGGGATTGCACCTAGTGATAGGTTCAGAGGGAGGGAGCTCTGTGTCGGAGGGATTTCTGTAGTTAGTTATAACAACAAAAATATATTTATTCATAACCCCATATTTACATAATATCAATATACATAAAAAGCTGAAGCCTTGTGCTAATTTACTTTAGAAACGTCCACTGTGCTCTATCCAGGGTTCTCATTCCTAACAACAATGAATGGAGGGCTTTCGCCGGCACTCGCTCAAAGCACTCACTGCTGTCTGCGATGCCGCCTGGGTTTCTGTAGTCACTGATGTCACTTTTTTTTCTCTGTTTTTAGCTACAGTATTGTGAACCTAGTACTCGTGAACCTATATCAATAACCTTCGTTTGAGTGTGAAATAGTCATAAAGTAGGATATAAGAAACACTTCCTCTCAGTTACCCATAATGTTATAAATAATAGTGTTTTGTTCAATATAGAAAGATTTGGCAAAATCATGCTGTTGTTAATATCCATATAATCTAAAGAACACAACATTTAAGCAATTTACGACTGTTAGACAAAACGTACTGCAATGAGTGTTCCAATTCAGACAATTTCATTCCGAACAACTCGTTTGAGCACGTCTCTACTCTCAGGAGATGGCAGCACACAAGTCCTCTCAGCAATCCCCTTGGCTTGGCCTTGGCATGCTTTCAAAAAGATCCCATCGAAACCATGAATTCGGAGGGAAGATGATAGACCAAGCGAATTCAAGACAGGAAGGTCAGCTCAGAAAGTCTGGGCACCTTCTTTTTGCATGTATGATCTCTCTGTCTCTCTGATCACGCATGCTCTGGTGAACAGGCGGTACCTCCATGCCACTGGGGGACAATTTGACTAGGGGACAACAACCTCACCTAACCACAGAATAAAGACAACTACCCAGCTGTTGAAGGAAGAAGGTTTTTGTGTCTCTTTCATATCTGATCCTCTTCCCTCTCTTACTTCCTTCTCGCCAAGTCATATTGGCCCAGTCTGCTCACACAAAGCAGTTGTGCAAATTCAAACCAGAGTCTCTGAGGAGCTCCTGATTTCCCATGGACTGTGACTTGCTTCATCATCTGACACTGCCTGCACTCTGCTTTCGGATCACATCAGAGGCTCAAGATGCCGGTGTGCACAATAAATCAGTGGCATTTTAAGCTTCTTCTGTGGCCTCAATTATGATGCATCTTGGTGAAATTTGCTGTGCTGATCGAGTATGATGTGATGGAGGGTCCAACTCAATGGAAAGAAATAGGGTTTTAATGAAAATTTAACTCTATCGCAGCCCACAGACAATTACAATATATTTTAAATGGAATTAAACAGCCTCTAAATGCCATATTCCCTAGAATCTAGCCCTGCTATGGGCAAAGGCCTAGAATATAAACACAGTGAGGGCACAGATGATGGCCTCCTTGAACTTTGCTGTCTCAGGCTAGGCTCTGTAAAGAGGCAGGATGAGCGGAGCTGCTCTAACTTGGAGAGGGTTTCATGGTAAACTTGAATTAAAAGATAGTGTATGTTATAAAAAGTCTATGTTTCTATAAAAATCTATACTTATATCTTATGTATTACACACATAATTTATGTTTACATATGTATATAAAATGAATATATGTATATGCATATTTGTATATAAATTATATATTCAACCTTAAAATATATAAAGTATTTTGTTATTTTATTAATACTTATTCATCAATATTATTAGCATTTTCATAATTTATCATTTATTGGTTTTTTATATATCAGGCATATGAGTTCTATATACTGATATATAAATAGGTGTATACACAAATATGCATTTGTATGTATTTCTATATAGATTATATAATTAATATATAAAATATATGTTATATTTATATCTTTTTAATTTATATATTTCATAAATATATATTTATATATGGAGAGAGAGAAAGAAAGTGTTATAGTGGATTACATATTCAGCTACTAACCACAAGTTCAGCAGTTCAAAACCACCAGCTGCTCTGCAGGAGAAAAATGAGATGGATGAGGCTTTCTCCTTCTGTATACATAGTGAAAGAGAAAGAGGGATTTATCTCATTGAAATGAGTCATAGGGTTGAAGAGACTGGCAGCCTAAAATCTATGGGTTAGGCATAAGGTTAGAATAATTGTCTGAATCACATACCTGTGAGGGCTGATGACTTCAAGCTATTCCCTAAGCAGATAAGATGGGACGCTACTGTCTCAAGTGCCTGAAAAGGAGAGGCCAGATGGTGAAAGCTGGATGCAAGATCCAGAGGAAGCACAAAGCTAGAAAGCATTGCCAAAGTGAGGCAGGCCCAATCCCAACAGAAACTCCCTTTGAACTCATTGGCTGCGAGCGATAGAAAACCTCCTCATGAAAGTAATTACATTATATTAGATCATAAAAGGGAGATGTGCATAGCTGCCAAACCATTGAGAATCATGCCCCAGACAAATTGAAACTTAGCCTTAATCTTCACATTTGTTTTATTCTCTAGATCCCATCGACAAACCTGATATACATTTAGTGCTTAATAGACCTACAATGAGTATAAAATTAGTTGGTTAATGGAACTCCCTGAATCTCTCTCTTGCACTTGAGCGTTCTCTCTGTTGTGTCCTTCTACATGTGAGATGCTCTCAACGCGACTGAAAGCCATGCTAAAAGGTAGCCAAGAATGTTGTCAATAGAAGAAAGCAGAAAGTATATCTTTAGATAGACCACACAATGAACGTGTTCCCTTTACAAAAATCTTAGGAAAAGTCTGCCTTTGCCATTCTGCCAATTCACTGTCAGTGTTCCGAGAGTCCTCGTCTCTATATGCCTTCTACGCAATTAAACAAGTGAGATTAGCTTGGATTCTCCAAACACTTCCTATGCTTCATCAAGTTGGAGTTGAATTTTCCCTCCCAAGAAATTCTAGATCCTAATAGACATTCTTGACATTCCAGCGTAAGCTTTGCTACACTTTTGTCCCAATATTCTTCCCCATAGAGACCCTTCCATATCTCTTCTCTAAATCCACACTAACTTCATTCTAATTTTGTCCCCCTTCCTGAACTCATATCACCATGTGTGGTAGTTACATAATCTGGTGTCAATTTGAGACTTCAGAGGATTAAGCATGAGGGGGTGGAGTCTCGTCTGTTGATCAATTCATAGCCAATGAAGTCTCTGTGTGGGCATGCTCTTCTCCTGAGAATTCTGGGAAATCTGGTATTCCTTCTTGGAAACAAGGACCCTATCTCTCTCTCTCTGTTCACTCGCTCTGCTGACAAGACACATGGGAGACACTCTACTGACAAGAACACATGGCACTATGCTGATAGACCCTGTGCCCTGGGACCTGGAAAAGCCATGTGGAGACCCTGCCAGCGCTGAATGCTAACAACACCACTGGATCTAAAGGCTTTCTACCCACTAGCCTCTGATCATCCTGCATTCAGCATCATTGCATGTGTTTTATGAGTCTGAAGAGGAATTTATAGATTGGTATTAGACATATGGCCTAATATCAGACTATGGGCTTGGACTAGACTGGGGTGGGATGCTTTCTTAATGTGCCCTTTATATAAAACTCTCTCATACACATATGCGTTTCTATGGATTTGTTTCTCTTATCTGCCCAGACTGACACACCATGTACATAGTCTATACGGCCCCTATAAATCCAATCTTTTGCCTTGTTTAATTGCATACTAGGAGGCTCTGAAAAGTTTGTGGAAATTTTTCATTATCTTTTAATTCAATTTTCCATGAATTTTTGAAGCAACCATCTGCCATATTTATTTCTGTCCATAGTAAAATTAGGCCATAAATGTCTTGAGAGCAAACTCTAGTCTTTGTATTTTTATATTCTTAGGCATATATCCACTATATCTCATTGGCAATATGAACTTTTCTCTCATCTCAGAACTATTGTTTCTTTCCAAAATAAATGTCATTTGGAAGAAGATTCTAAAAAAGGGAAAACAAAGTAATCAGGTTGAATTCATGAAAGTAAAATGCTCTCTGTGAAGTGTAATTCCAGAGCGACAGGTCAAAAACTACGTGCATGGGACTGGAATTTCTCTACAAGTCTTTACTTCCTAAAGAAGGGCACAGCCTGGGCAAGAGGCCCCTCCTTTTAAACAGAGCTTTGTCTTGATCTGCTAGAAACCCTAGCAGAACAGCTTAGTGGATGATCAAAGTAGCTAAACATGTTAATTATGATCCAGGAATACATCACGGTGTATATTTAATGGTAAAGGCCATGTTTCATAATGATTTAATTATTTCAAACCTTGAAACATAAGAGAAGGAAAAAGAGGTGCTGGGGAAATATTTACATTTATATCTATCAGTGCTTAAGTAGTACTTAATCTCTGGTCCTTTTAAATAGTTAACACACTTACTCTGGAATGTCTAGTAAGAATCTAGATTGTCTTGGGAGGGGAAGTTCAACTCCAGCTTGGTGAAGTATAGGAAGCAGTAGAAGAGACCAAGCTGAGTTCTTTGGTTCAACCATGTAAAGGACATACAGAGGCAAGGACTCTCAGAACACAAACAGTGGATTGGCGGGACGGCAAAGGCAGACCTCTTCCTACCATATGTGGAAGCATATCTATCGAAAGATATGCTTTCTGCTTTCTTTGACTGACAACATTCTTGGCTACCTCTCAGCATGGCTTTTGGTAGTGTTGAGAGCATCTCACATGTAGAAGGACACACACACACACACACACACACACACACAGTGTGGTGGCACAGGCAAGAGTGAGGCTGGGAGTTAATATTCTCACATAACCACCTTGGAAGGCAGGCCCCGTGATCTATAGAAAACTCAGCAGTTGACAACCCCACGGAGCATATTCCTACATGACACACATGGGGTCCCTGGTAAAGCCTAGGGGTGTTTTCCTTCCTCAGAATAGCTCTGGGAAACAGGCAGGCTGCTATTGTTCACACCATTTTATAGTTGATGGTGTGGAAGCTCAATCTTTTAATTAGTTACCTAATGTTACAAAACTATAAATGTTAAAATCATGTCTCTATGTTAGACTTCCTAACGCCTACATCTAAAATTACTAGAAAAGTTTCAAATCTTTGGGGACAATTTGAGGGAGGAAGGAAGATTTCTCTTAGAAATTCAATGTCCTGAGTAATGCAAACGGACCAGGGAAATGAATGCCCTAGAAGTGACCATCCACGGGAGAGAAAGTGAAGAAACTTCTTATTCAGACTCCCCCGACCCTTATATGCCTTTCAAACAAGTCTCCCAACTTGCTGTTCTGGTTAGCGGGGAAATTGAATCCAGCAGATGTGAATTTCTAAATGTGGGTAAATTGGAATGATAACCAGACAGGGAAAGATTGGAGGTTGATGCCCTGCTAGAAATTTACCCTGTTAGTAGACAAGGGCAGCATGCACATTGAATAGCGATTAAATCTCTTGATGGCAGAGTTGGAAGAAATGGTGCCCCCATTAAAGGTCAAAGACGGTACTACTGCATCACTTTGAATGTATGTTGCTCTCCACGGTCCTGCCAATAATTCACTCTCCCACATAAAGCTTCTTAAAGAGGCTTCAAGTGCCTATTCTGAGTCTCCCTTTCCAAGACTTTGACCTGTGATTTTTTTTCCTGTTGTATCATTCTACTTGATTTAAATCTTTAACATTTGGATCCATTCCAATTTGACGTCATTGGCCATTAGTGAAACAATTCAAATCAGTCCCAAACTCTCTTTTAAAACCCAAAGCATTTACACCTAACTGCTTCCAGGTTTCATCTGAACTATAATTATTCTGAATAAATAAGTGCCCCCCCTCAAAACAATGGCCAACTCTTACAGAATTAAATATAGTACAGGTACCCACAGGAGAGAAGTCCTACTTTAGCTTAGACCTAAGAAGTGGAGGTCAATGAAACTCTCTTTTATCTTCCATGCTTGATGTCATTACTCATTTGTGTCTATAAAGAAACTGATAATTTATGCAATTTCTTTATGTAAGATCTCACAGAATTTCCCATGTAAACCCATACTATTCCAGTCTCTGCTACTTAAGAATGTAAATTATTTACCCATGTGCCTTTGATATGCTGTTATTATATCTTGTTACCAACAAGTGGGGTTTCCTCTAGGAGAAACTTGTATATCTTTCCTATGAAGATACATTTTAATAAAGCATAACATTTTTACCCTTCAATTATTCATAGCTTTATGGGAAAGAATTAAGATTCTGTTCACCAGAAAGCATCTATACCGAAATATGTGCATTTATTTTGTTGCCTGGGGTACTAGCTCTAGGTTTCAAATTTGCATAGGCAGGAGGTTGCTGGGTCTGAGGCTTTAGCCCTCTTTTGCAAATCCTCTAAAACTTCTTGCTTTAAAACACAGTGGTTATGCGTATGCATCTAAGGTGAGAATGGCAAAACGTCTTCATGGGCTCAGAAGAATCCTGTTTGCTAATCTGAAAGGAAAAGCAACTGGAAGTTACTTGGACAGAATTCACATTAAACCGGGTGATGAAGTCCACAAAAAGTAAAACAAGAAGTAACTTCGAGCCCAGACAAACACAGAGAAAAGGTGGAGGCATCGGAATTGGTCTAAGGTAACTCAGATTAATATTTCATCTGACCGCTGAGTAAAAAGAAGGCCACGAGGAAAGACACCATATTAACAGTTTAAGAGAGTAGGGAGGTTTCTAAGGAGCCTGGTGGTGTAGTGGTTACATGTTGGATGGTTAACTCCAGGTTAGCAGTTCAAAAACACTAGTAGTTCCGTGGGGGAAAGATGAGGTTTTACAATGGAAAAGTGGGTGAAGGGTGACAGGGGAAGATGTAAGATATGAAAATAATAATCTATAAATTATCAAGGGTCTGTGAAGGAGGATGGGCAGGGGAGGTATGGGGAAGAGATGGGGAGCTTGTATCAGGGACTCAAGAGGGAAGATAATGCTTTGAAAATGATGATGGCAGCTTGTGTGCAAATGTGCTTGACACATTGGATGAATGTATGGATTGTGATAAGAGAGGCAAGAGCCCCCAATTAAAAAAAATAAGAACTTCCCAACATAATACATTTTCTAGGGCAGACATATGAAAAAAATTTCAGTCTCTGAAACCCACAAGGGCAGTTCTACCCTGCTCTGTAAAGTCGAATCACAATTGATTCCATAGCAGTGAGAGTGCTGAGGAATGTAAAGCAATCAAGGACTTGGATTAGAACATCTTGTGATTATCTGTCCATACTCATTCACTGATAAGCTTGGGTGGGCTCCATGGAAACACAGCAATACTGTAAGTAAAGGCAAGAGCAAATACAGTAAAACCCGGAGAGCCGGGTTTCTGAGAAGGTAAACACAAACATTGTTCACAAAGATAAGTGAGAGAGAAAAGTGGTTAGGACTACGGGCAGTCAGAGAAAGATCTGTGAGATCGAGACGACAAGTAGTCCTGTTAAGTGCTGGCTCTCACGGGTTTCACGGCTGGTGCAAACGTGGGTATGTGGGGAGAGGCAAGAGCGTATGGCTAAAGGGACAGTGGGGGACTGACCAACTATAAAGTACTTCAAGGCAAACCTTGTATTTCAGTGTTACCAGGAGGCAGCCCAAGGCTTCAAGTTCTTCACTCCAGTGCTTGCAAGAAAGATTGCAGATGAGGGACAAAGTTCAGACTAGAATCAGAGAAAAGGTTTGAACAAAAAGAGTGTGCCTATTGACAGGATAGTTTAGAAGAAAAGTCCTAAGAGCCCTTACCTAGTCTAATGGTCTTGAGGAACATACAGACAGATCTCTTATTTTGCCAATGGAGGACCTCTCACCATTGGCATGCCTTCTGTGACTGGCTGGTCCTCTGTCCCGTACCTCCTCTTTCCAGTCTTTGTGAGTCCCTGCTCCACAGCACCCCAGATTTCATGCTGTGTCCTTGTCTCCAGACCCCAAATTCCAGTCTCTGCGGTCATTGGGGGAGTGGTGTGAGCATCCTATCTTTCCCCATCCCCCCTTTCACTCTCTCTAGTCGAGTCCATTGGTGAGGAAATGTGTCTTATCCACCCTTCAGTCCTTCTTGCTGGAGAATAAGTGAGGAAACAAGGCTCCCTGCTTGTCTTGTGTTCAGATTCTTGCTTTCATCATTTCTTTTCCATTTGTCCATTTCTGTTTAGCTAACATCCGGATAACATGTAGATACCTTATTCTAACAGTAATGTTTATAATAGTTGAGATATAAAAACTAGGTCAGTTCCAAATTTATTTTTAATTCCATTTTTTTCTGCAAACTTCTTGAAGCCACCTTGTATTACACTCAACTGAGTATGACAACGAAGACCTGAAAAAGCGTGTTGAGAGGGGGCATTTTTAAGTGAAGGGATTATACATGGACATCGATTTAAAGTTTCATTAGGTAGCAATACCCGGGACTGCATGAAACGGTCATGAACTAGAATGGTTCTGTCTTGAGGTAAAAATCTCTCAGGCAAGAAAGTGCCACTAATTCCCACCATAACCCACTGCTCCAGGGGAGAGTGGATCCTTTCAAATGACCAGACACTCTTCACTGCGGATCTCTTGAAATGGTTTCAAAATCTGTGTCTCTAAACTAGGCTAGTAAATATGGATGTAAAGTGATATAATAGTTTATAATGATAATAAAATATTTTCCCAATTTATCTCTTCCATTTGGGTTTTCTCTCCATTCCAGCAGTCATGTTTTCTGTGCTCAAAACAAACAACAACAAGAGGTCAAAGAAGCTAACCCCTTGCTGGTGAGTCTATCTCAAATCACAGTAACCCTTTTAGGGCAGAGGATAACTTCCATAGTATTTCATAGGCTATACATCTTCACGGAGGCACAGGACCACATCTTTTCCCAGGGGTGACTGGTGCTTACAATTGAGGGACTTTCTGATGAGAAGTCCAGGGCTGAATCCAATGCTCATCACGGTTCCCTGAATGCCCTCAAGGGCTTAGAAAATGGATGTTAGTCTGGGTGGACTAGAGAAACACATTCATACACACTCACGTGTATATAAGAAAGAACTTTATAAACAATTGAGAAAACATCACAGCCTAGTCCAGATCAAGTCCATAAGTCTGATTTTAGCCCATAAGTCTAATACCAATTTTTATATCCCTCTTTGAACTCACAAAGCGCATGCAATGATGCCAAATGCAGGAAGATCACAGGCCAGTGGTTGGAAAGTCTCATGGATCCAGTAGCGATGTAAGCATCTCAGCGCTGGTAGGGGTCTCTGCATGGCTCCCCCAGCTCCAGGGTTCTAGCGTTGTACCATGTGTCTTGTCATTAGGAATACAACGCAGCGAGTAAGTGGGTCCCGCCTCCAGCGAGTTGTTTATCTCTGTAGTGGCTCCAAATGAAGTCATCGAGCAGCTAAACTCCACCCCTTCCCTCTAACAGTCTCACGTTGGCACCAGATCACGTAACTACCACAATGGATATGACCATCCCAAGCAGAGAGAAACAGTCTGTACCTCAGATTTTATACGTCACAGTATAGACACATGGGAAAATCTGGGGCATATAGTTTAGACAATACATTGGTTAAAATAGTATAAGGAAAGACAAGCCTGTTCACTTGGCTGTCATCATCAAGGGTATTCTAGAGGCTGAAAGTGGAAGGCATAAAAAAAAACATCACAATATTCGTTTCGCTTTTTTCCAAAGGGAGCCACCTGGGACGAGCTACGTAGGGGGGCAGGTATCCCAGAGGAGAGGTACCTCGGATGCACTATCACATCCTAATAGTCCAAACGGAGGCATGCCTCCCGAAGAACAATAGCTCCATTTGTTTAGTCGGATATATGTAGAACGGGCCTTAGAGAACATCGCACACTTTCCTACAGCCTAACGCAGTGCAGGATAATGGCCTACGTGCCCGAAGAGTGACTCAGTGTGGCCAAGCGTGGAAGGGAACAACTCCAGGTCACTTATACGCAGCACAGCCGAAGCACTGAATGGGGCTACACAAGTAACAGAAGGTGCCAGAATGAAATGATGTCTTAGACATCGAGGGTTATTATGGAAAAAATACCAAAAGTGGTAACTTTGTTAGGTTTCTGGAGTGGGGTACACCTTGGTTCTTGTTTCACAGAGCTGAAAGAATTCACGTTGCAAAAACATTTTGTAATCAAAGTGAGTTTTTATGAAGGAATGGAAAGTTTCAGGTTTTACAGTCGCAAAAGGGTACGCACTATTTCTGTAAAGAGTGCCAGGCTGTGTGGAACCTGGGCTGGGGTTCACAACTGGGCATGAAAAACCAAGTGGAAAAAAAACAAAACACCCACTGTGCTGGGAAATCCCCCAGGGTCCAAGAAGCCAAGAGCATGGGGGCCCCAGTTGGCCTGGAGCGGGGCCTTGAGTGGACACGCACACGCATCTGCACAAGCACACGGGCGAGGTGAGACCCTCCACCCTCTGACAGTAGAAGATTAAAGAAGAAGGAGGAGGAGGAGGAGGAGGAGGAGGCTTGGCCTTCCAGCAGCCAGGGTATTTAAAACCTGTGGCTGGGAGGCGGGGTTGAAGGTATTGGTTGACATAATGGCTGCGTGAATGCACACTTGCGTGACGTCTAGCACCTAGGCCTGGCCTCTGCATCTTGGTGCACCTCCCACCTGGACTCAGGGCTTAGTTTGCACATGCCCAATTCTAGATTTCCCAATAAGCATCCAATTAGGGTGCTTGATTACTTTCCAACCCCTATATGTGGGTCTTTTGCAGGCGTGGTGGAGACAACCCCATCACATGTCCCTAAATCTAACTACCTTTCAACTTGACTAAATACAGTTTTGCTTTTTCACCAAAATTAACTGTCTAGGAATCAAGAAGGCTGCCTCCAGTTCTCTAATTCTAGAAGAAGGCTTTTCCTCATTCTCTGTCACATTTGAGGAGAACCCTTTTTTAAGTCTTTTCTTGATTCCTTGGCAATCTTCCTTTGGAATGATAACTTCTCTCCTGTGATTTGAGCTTACATGATTTTGTGCCTTCTCTGTTCTTTGTACGTAAATTTAAGTAATTGACTTGAACATATTCTACATTGATATGATGTCATGAACATAACACTAGAAACTGATTCTCAAATTATATAGAGCATAGAATGTGCAACACATATTTGGGGGAGACATGATTCTAACACATATCACGAAGGAGCCAATTGACCCCATCTTCTAACACTTTATAATAAAATAAATATAAGGATATTTATTCAGATTGACTAAAAATAAATTTCCACCTTCTTCCAACTGAATGGAGCATGAAAAGTTTTCAAGGTTTGAAAAGAATTAAAAGTAGCTCTGAGATTTGCAGGACTAGAGGTAGGCCAGTCACACAATTTCCCAGCATAACATATGGTGCGCTTCATCGGATTTGCACTACACTTCTCGTGAACTCTGTGCCTAGCTCTCACGACTTCTGTTACATTGTATGTTGTAGCTGTGTGTATATCTAAGGAGTCTTCATGGTACAATGGTCAAGCAGTTGGCTGCTAACCAAAAAAAAAATCTATGTCTCAAAACTACCAGCAACTGCACAGGAGAAATCTCTTGGCAATCTGCGCTCATAAATCTTACAAGCCTCGGAAGCGTTATAGGACATCTCTTCTCTGTCATATCAGGTTGAAGTGAGTAGAAATCAACTCCACAACACACAACCACACCTGTGTCACTGAGCTGAACTCCTGAGAAAAGGAATTAAAGTCTTATACAACTGCATGCATCACACTGTGCCTCAGACAGTGCTTAGAATGCCCAAATGTCCTAGAAAATGTCCGCAATGAATGACTGTTATGTTGGAGAAATGCTACCCAGAGGAGTCTGAAGTAGGTGAGAACAAACTGAAATGCTGTCCACTAGGCAAACATATCCAATCAGGCTTCTGGAAAACTGCCAGTCAGAATTCTTGTGTTCAGTTTAACATATTTGGTCAGTAACAATAAGAATCAATGAGTTGTGATATTTGTGTGGACACAGAAAACTGTGAGCCTGACCAAGAAGACATTTTTATTTTTAGGATGTAGGGAATATGGACATGCTAGGAAGAAAAAGCCCTCTTTTAACAAGTGTGTGGAAAATACCCTGTATGTTGCCAGCAATCTCCCTGTGCACTGAAACATTTCCATCCTGCCTTCCTATCTTAGCCTCTCAGAGGTGTCTAGCATGAAAGACTTCAAACACATACAATAGCCACATACCAGGGGAGGTTTTTCTTTCTGTTTTATTTCCCTTTTTCCATAAACTTTTTGAAACACCCTCACACAAACCAGTGACATCAGACCCCATAATGAGGTGGGGGCTTCAGAGAATTCCATGAATCAAGGCAGAAACATGGCAGAGGTCAAAAGAAAACAATGAAATCAGTTTGTAAAGCAAAGTGGTGTCCAACCCACTTCTGAGAAGGGAAATGATGTAATGTTCCTTTGCCATTTTGCAGATTACTGAAAGGCAAATATATCCTTCCAAAATTAAATATTGCCCTTTTTTCTCTGAATCTATATTTAACTTTAATTTCAGCTCAAACCAGCTGTCTATGGAATGACAGAAATTCATCACAGTGTGAAAGCCTTCCTCTTGGTGGCATGTACCTGGGAGAGGGAAGAAATTGCACCGCTGCAGGAAAACCACAGGGTCAAGTTCATGCTAAGTTCTCTGTGAACATCACTGAGGATTCTGATTTATTAATATATGTAAAATGATTCCATAATTTATTAGATGGGTATTTAACTGAAAAAAATTAAGTACTGCTACCAAGTGTCATTTAAGGCATGATCAAGCAGCATTGTGATTGAGTAAGAATTGATGTGTGCAGTTTGAAGAATTTTAAACAAAGCTTAAATCAGGCATATTTTACCTTCCCCTTGTGGCAGTTTCGAGCCAGTCTCAAAGCTGTGCTTTCATACTTGCAACTTAAAGTCCTTGTCAGGAAATGTGACAATGCCACTGTACCTGAGGCACTAGAATCTTGATACGAGATATGGTTTCTCCAGTACCAGGAGAAGTGGTCGTCCTAGAGCACAAAGACACGACATTAGAGTGCTGGAAGGACATGAAAGCTATTAATCCAAGCTTCTGTCTGATATGTCAGTCCTTTCCATGTTGTTTCAAGCAGCCAGGCAGTATGGTCTTCTAGTGCTGCTGTAACAGAACCACAAATGGATGGATCTAACAAGCAAAGTTATTCTTTCTCATGGTAGAGGCCTAGAAGCTCACATTCTGAGTGCCAGCAATAGGGGAACAGTTGCCTCAATGTACCAATGTGCGGTAGTTACATACACAGCTTGATGACCTCATTTGGAAGTGCTATGGAGATAAATAGCTCACTAGAGGCCAGACCCATGCTTTCTGCTTCGTATTCCTGTTCATATGACAAGCCAAATGGAGCTATGCTGATGGAACCAGAGCCCTGGAGCTAGAGGATCCATGAGAAGATCCCAGCCAGTGCTGAGATCATTCCACCAATGCTGGATCCGCTAGACTTTCCATCCACTTGCCTGTGATTTTCCTGAATTTGGTGACATTGTATGTGTTGTGTGAATGTAAGGAAGAATTTATGGACTAGTATCAAACATATGGGCTAATATCAGACTTATGGACATGTGTTTTTTCCCTGGATTTGCTTCTCTAGTTAACCCAGACTAACACACAGCTCTAGAGAAAAATCCATGTCTCCTTTTAACACCTGTAGGCCTGGAATCCCTTGGAGATATCCGTCCATCTTGACATCACTATTCCTGAGTTTGGGAAGTTCTCAGCAAAGGGACCCCAGGTCTAAATGGTACACCACTCTGCTGCTGGGACTGCATTTTTGGTTGTCCTTGCTCCCTCCTTCTCAGCTTGTGACTCTCTTCTTTTGCATCTTCTAAGATAAAGGTGATATATACCGCAAGATAGGACAGCCTTCTAGAGTTTATCACACCCTAATATGATTACAGCTGATTGCCTGACCACAGGAGGTTACACGATGGGGATAATCATATTATTGGCTATGGATCATAACATTAGGAACTATCACAAATTCCAAACTACTGAGACTCATGGCCCACCTACATTGACATATATTTGGGGGAGGGGGCACAATCTAATACATGACAGGCAGTACCTGGTAGATCACTTCTAGGGATCAGGAACTCCCAGTGGAGTTAGCCAGTTCATCTTTTAATAGGGATTTTTCTAACCACCACACTGCCAGATTGTTGTACTGCAATGGCTTACACATTGCTGTAATGTTGGAAGTTATACCACCAGCATTTTAATAACAGGAGGATAAAACCAGGCTATATTTCACTCTGTTGAACTCAGGGTTGCTGAGATGGGGAACTGACAGAAAAGCAACCAACATATTTTTTCTAACACTTAAGTTATGACATAAATATCCAAATTCATAGATTGTACACAAAATTATATTTTTCAAATTCTTTTTGTTAAATCATTTTATTGGGGGCTCTTGCAGCTCATAACAATTCACATAGCCATTGTGTCAAGCACATTTGTACATATGTTGCCATCATCCTTTTCAAAACATTTTCTTTCTACTTGAGCCCTTGGTATCAGCTCCTGATTTTTATTAATCGTTTTATTAGGGACTCATACAACTCTTATCACAATCCATACATATATCAATTGTGTAAAGCACATCTGTACATTTCCCTCATCGTTCTCAAAACATTTGCTCTCCACTTAAGCCCCTGGCATCAGCTTCTCATTTTTACCCCTCCTTCTCTGTTCCCTGCTCTCTCATGAGCCCTTGAGAATTTATAACTTATTATTTTGTCATATCTTGCCCTGTTCAACGTCTCTCTTCACCCACTTTTCTGTTGACCGTCCCCCAGGGAGGGGGTCACATGTAGATCCTTGTAATCGGTTCCCTCTTTCCAAACCACTCTCCCTCCACCTTCCCAGTATCACCACTCACACAACTGATCCTGAAGGATAATCCATGCTGGATTCCCTGTGTTTCCAGTCCCTATCTGTACCAGTGTACATCCTCTGGTCTAGCCAGACTTGCAAGGTAGAATTCGGATCATGATAGTTTCAGGGGGCGCTGGGGGAAGCATTTAGGAACTAGAGGAAAGTTGTATTTTTCATCGGGCTACATCGCACATTGACTGGCTCATTTCCTCCCCTACACCCCTCTGCAAAGGGATCTCCAGTGGCCAACAAATGGGCTTTGGGTCTCCACTCTACACTCCCCCTCTCTTTCACTATGGTAAGATTTTTGGTTCTGATGATGTCTTATAACTGATCCCTTCGGCACCTCATTATCACACAGGCTGGTGTGTTCTTCCATGTGGGCTTTGATGCTGGTTGTTGTTTTGTTGTATATTGTGCTTGGTTTTGCTCTGTCTTGTTATTTTGCATGTTATTATCTCTGCAGGTCTGTCTAAATAAGATAGGCTGAATGAACAATCTGGAGGAGAAAACAACAGGACCAAAAGTTCCAGGGGGACATGGGATAAAGGGAGGTGGGGGGAAAGGAAATGATGTTAACAAACCCAGGGGAAAGGGAACAACAAGTGATCCAAATTGGTGGTGGGGTGGGTGGGGGAGGTCTGGTAGGGCATGATCAAGGGTAATGTAACCAAGAGGAATTGCTGAAACCCAAGTGGGGACTGAGCATTATAGTGGGACAGGAGGAAAGTCAAAGGAAATAGAGGAAAGAGCTAGGAGGCAAAGGGTATTTATAAAGGTCTAGAAAAAGGCATATACAGATGCAAATATATTTATATATGAGGATTGGGAGATAGATCTGTGTGCCTATATTTATAGGTTTAGTATTAAGGTAGCAGAAGGACACTGGGCCTTCACTCAAGTACTCCCTAAATGCCAGAATACTTTCTTCTATTAAATTGGCATTCTTTGATGCTCCCCTCCCCGACACAACTGCTGAAGACAAAGCAGGTGAATAAGCAAAGGTGGTGAAGAAAGCTGATGGTGCCCGGATATCAAAAGATATAGCATCTGGTATCTTAAAAGTTTTGCCATCTAGCTCAGAAGCAACAATTTTTCATATTCTTAATGATGATGTTAACCAATAGGAATGTCAGTACTTTCCTATTGCTTTTAATCTGCTTAGTGCTTCATGGTTTATATGTGATCTTTTATCATTTTAAATATCCTATGATTAGAGGTAGGTTGAGGACAGTGTGATACGAAACATAGACAATTTAGAAAGCCATCTTTGTGGAAGAGGATACAAATTGCTACTCCAAAATGAAGTAAAAAGCATTTATTTATTTATTTATCATGTGGAAAAACAAACTACATTATAGATTTTTAAAAGTTAAGACCGCAGATATGACATCCAGAAAATAACAGCTTAATACTTTTATTAAATGTCATCCTTAATTCTTTGTCTGCATGCTCTTTGATTGTGACATCAGATAATGAGCATTTTGTGTTGTCAGATTTGATGGCAATGAAACATGTAAATGTGGTCTTTCCTTCAGCTTAGTTGATTAAATTTGTATTCTTATTTGTAATTTAGAAAAAGTTTTAAAATTGTCCAACTCCAGATGCTATTGATAATGTCAAAGAAATTTGTACAATTTTCACAGTAGGAAAACCTTGGAATAAGATCCTTCTATGCACCAGCTATAAAATTCCATTCTTTAACTTTTGATTCCTTTGATTTAAAAAAAAAATCCCCCTGCTCTCTCACGTACCAAAACAAAGCACCTTGTTCAAATATTGCTACAGCCCCTCTTGAGACTCTTAGAACCCTTGCAAAGAGCTGTACTAGCTTACTCTGTCTTGGAAGTAGATAAATACAATTGGTAACTCAAATAAATTTCCATGTAATTTAAAAATCAAGGCTTATTGAAATTAATACTCTAGAGCCAGTAAGTATTCAGGATGTTAACACTGAATTAGTGAACCCATCACCCATTTCTCTAAAATTTGTGGTACATTGCCCCAAATAAAATCAGTTGTAGCTTCCCAAAAATCAAGCCTTTCAAATCATGACATGCTTGTTCAAAATTCTCCAGTGACTTCCATTTCAGTCCAAGAAAAAGTGAAGGTTGCCCTAAGACTCAAAGAGATCATGCCCATTTCCACACCTAGAAATTCTATGAATTCTTTACCTCCCCACCTTTCTTTCTGCTCTAAATCTCATGACTTCCTTCTTCTTCTAACACACAAACGGGGACTCTAAGCATTTCCCTTGGCTCAAAATGCATATTTTCCAAGAGTTCCCCATCATTCACTCTTCCTTGAATGTTTACTTCAAGGTCAAATCTCAGTGAAGAACTCTTTGAGCAGTTTATGAAATTTGTAACTCAAATTGTTATCTCCTCCACATTTGCTATGCATATATTTCAAGACAGTATCTGAACTCCCATGTATTTCAGTTATTAAAGTCTTTTTTCTTCACTTTCCCTTAAGAAAGTACATTCGGTAAAATGTTTGTTCTGTTCTATTTTCCCCCCTACAGTCGTAGTTAAGCATTGGGTTGCAATCCTCAGGCTTGGCAGTTCAAAACCACCATCCGCTCTAAGGGAGAAAGACTGACCTTTCTACTCTTGTAAACCGTTACAGCCTCGGGAACCCACAGAAGGGACACCCCGAGTCGGCACTGATGTGATGGCAGTGAGTTTGGTATTTGGGTCCTATTTCTCAGTTGAGCTAATTAAGGTTTTGTGTTGACTTGGCAGGGCCAGGATTCTCAGGCTTGGACATAAGGAATAATAATCTTCCCATAATTAAATCAAACTTCATATACATATTAAGGCTGTGGCCTGCTTCAAATACAAATGGATGAGGTGGAAAAGTTGTTTCATTTTTTCTGTGTCTGAATGCTGCATCTGGCTTGTCATCTGACATACCAGTCTTTGAACTTGAACCAGTTGTCCCCTAGATTGCCTGTTGTAAGCAGCCTACCTCTTACCAGCTAAACTACCAACTCTAGTCTGTCATCCTCTGTAGCTGCATGGGTCAGGAGAAGACTCCAGCGTGACATCCTGGGGCTTGGAAATTGCCTTCCACTACTACCATGTGAGCCATTTCCTTGATATAAGTCTCCAAGTATACCTATACATCAGCTTCACACATTTTGCTTCTCTGGAGAATACAGCTCCAAATTCCAACATAGAGAACAATTATGTATGTTTAAGTGTGCAAGATGAGGAGCCCTGGTGGCGTTGTGGTTATGATTGGTCTTATAACCACAAGGTCAGAAGTTTGAAACCACCAGCTTCTTCTCAGGAGAAACACAAAGTTTTCCAATTTCTTAAGGATATACAGTCTCAGAAACCCACAGGAGCAGTTCTACCCTGTCTTATAGGGCCACTGTGAGTCCATATTGACTTAACAGTGAGTTTGTAGTTGGCTTAAATATATTGAATCTACCTACAGATTTCTAATTTACATATTATATTTTAAACCACTCTGTTTAATTTATGTGTGCAATTAATATAGTTTGAAAATGAATGTCTCTCATATTTATTCCTTTTCTCTTTGCGCTCCATACTGGTTAATTTCTTCTTATCAACCTTACCTTTTAGTGACAATATATTAGTTGTGTTTAACTCAACTTCATTTGAGTTGTTTCACTAGATACATATTTAATTACATCTGTACTAAGAAATCATTCAATATAATTAAATCTACCTACATATATATGATAGTTTATTGTGCCAGCCTGGCCGATAAATACAAGTAGGATTAACTGAAGGGCAGAGGGATAAATGGCTCGGTGAGCCTCACCTTGCTTGTTCTATGCCTCAGTTTAAAGGGGTACACTACCTGTGGGATGCCTAGCCTGCAGACTGTGTTGCTATAAGTTGAGGTCCCTATAAGCCCACACGATTGGCATGTTCGTCTCTGGAGCTGGGGACTGACAGTTGATGACAGTTGGGGACCTGCCTTGCTGTTTGCTGCCTGGGTATATATAGCCCAGCTCTCTCTACAGAAGGGGACTGGCAACTGGCCGCTCTCAAGCCTTAAAGGACTGCTAGTGTCTCACTGCTTTATAATTTAATTGTTAATTTCTTGTATTATCTATCTGTATGTAATTTAACGGTTCATTTCTTGTATTATATATCTATCTTCATAAATATATTTATATATAATTACTAGCAATCTGGTCTTGTCTCTCTAGAGAACCCTGTCCAATACAATATATATATTTATTTCCATATTATATTTTAAAGTTTTGTCACTTTTGTTCCGCCCTGGAATTTTTCTTAACTTTCATTTCATTATGACAATCCCTTTTACTATTTAAAAAATTACTTTTAACTTACAGTTCACAGCCCCTTCATATTTTTCTATTGTCTGCAATTCTGGTATTGCTGTTTCCCATCAGTCCTTAAAAATATATATAATATTGACAGAGACCTTAACTTCATTGTGCAATGTTTCATTGCATGCAATCCATGTGACCTGAATCCTGGCGGCATGCCTACAATAGGCTTTGTGCTTGCTGCTGCCAGGAGTCCTAAGAATTCCTCTGGTCCAGTATCAGATATAAGTTATGGTCATGTCGTGTGCCACACTAGGAGCAAATTTGCAATCCACATCCACATTTAAGGAAGCCTTGGATTTCTGTTCTGTCATGGGTAATGCTTTCTTTTCCTCCCTATAGAAGCACAACGTCACACTCTACACATCTTTGCTTTGATTGATCACAGGAATTTTTCTCATTATCTTTTCATAGAAAGGAAGCCTTCCAGGACCTCAACTGTCCTACGCAAGCATTAAACCTTATCCTTCCACCAGAACCTTACTTTCATGACTAAATTCCCTCTTTGCTTATAACATGTCTTCAACTGTTCTCTCTTCTGTCTTTTGAGCTCAGATAAACTTTTGTTGTTTTCTTTTTTTTCAGTGTTTTCCACTTAATTATAAAAAGAGACTCTGTAAGCTCAATCTACCTCATTTCTGGAATTAAAAAATATTATTAGAACTCTTTATCAATTAAAATGGGTTGAAATGAATTGTAAAATAATTTTAAAATGCAGTATCATCATATTCCATTAAATGTTAATTAAAAATATGAAGCTAAACTGACTGCTATTGAATCCCAGGGCTCCCACTAACTGTCTATTTAACTCGAGTAAATTATTGAAACGGACTCTCCATTTCATTAAATTTAAAATGGGAATTATAATAGCCCCTACACGATCTTTTCTCTGAACATTAAATGCTTTTAATATTTCTAGGGAACTCAGAAAGTGTCAGGCGCAAATACTAAGTGCTCCATGAAGTTTAGTTGATAAAATCAGCCTTTTCATTATCATTATTTTAATAAGCTCAGTTATCAGCATCTATGTTATGTATTTTTGTGAATTTTTTGCAGTAAAATGTCATATTATTTTTGAATTCTCAAAAAAATATATATAGAGAAAGAGAGTGTGTTTAGAGGAGTAGAGACAAAATGGTGGACTGGTTATATACACTACCAAGACCTTCTACAACAAAGACTCAAGAAACCAAGCAAAACAGATATGGATGGCAATCAGAATCCAGAGCTTCAAAGGAAAGGCTAAAGGAGTAGATGAAATACCAAAGAGAAGAGGAGATCAAACAAAAAACAGCATACGAGGAAGCATAAGGAGTGATAAGATGCCAACCAGCACAACACAGTCATTTTGAATATTTTCAAGTATGTTCCAATCAGAGCAGAAACCAGATAAACCTAAGCCTACTCAGGACTACATACGCACAAACATTGGTGATTGGCTGAGAGGTGTGAGCTCCCTCTTATCTTGCAAAACACCTTAGAAATAAGGTGCATGAAAGAAAGATAAAACTAGAAGTGTTTGATATGAGCACTATCAGATATAATGCAGAGAATATTTCTCTTTAGCTTTCTGATCATGCATTGATAAGTAGATATATGGACTAAGTTTAAATACAACTTAATGGTGTTCGGGTAAGTGCAGTGACCTAGTGTAAGTGTCAGCTCTCGGTATTAAAAGGGCAAAATTGAAATGCAGTTTTGTGATGACCTTGGACCTAATAATGGGGTTGAAACTCATAATGGAGCCTTTCCCAGAAGATACAATATTTTCATACCCTACAGTTCTCAAGAGTTACGTTGACCCTGACTTCCTGGAATCTAGATACATATGGCCATTATCCAATAATAACTTTGAAAAATGTTAAATGCTTATAAAATGTAATACCTTAAAACAGCATATACCTATGGCTAGCATGTTGAACTGGCTGGATGTGAAAGAGCAATGTAGGGGAAATGTCACAGTGTTCCTCCGTTCTTCTCAGCAACCATATTTCCCCAGCCTGCTCCCAAAGCCTCTTTCCAATCAGCGCCTTGCTTTTGTCAGGGATCCCATCAGATTCACCTGAAACAGTCTTGGGCCGGGGTAGCCTTGATGCTGTGGCCTAGACCCAGCCATTCAAGGGGTATCATCAGGCCTTAGCCGTGACTTGTGTTGGTTTTAGAGCATGTCCGGCTCGGTTCTTCTCTTGGTCATTGCAGACTCACCACCATGTAGCGGATGGTTTTCCCTATTTGAGTGTAGCAAAACCTTCTCTGATACTTCATAGAGGAAACCTTCCATTTCAAATTCCTACACTTTCTCTGGTGATAAAATTCTTGGGTTTAATGCATTCTTCAAAATATAGCTGACAGTCTAAGGAAAGATATAGATCAGCACACACACAATTACATTGTGACCAACAATTAAAATAATAATAGCTCACTCTTCTAGAGTATATGTTTCAGGCACTGTTATAATGCGTTTACATATTTTTTCACTAATTTAGAAAATTATATGAGGCTGTTGTTGGGTATATTCAAACCAGTTCTGACAAACAGCAGGCCTGTGTACGGCATGACCAATAGTGCTCGGTGTATGTTATCTTTGTGATTATCACTACGTCTGAGTCCATTGTTGCAGCCACTGGGTCCATGAATCATGCTTAGCTCTCCCTCTGCTCACTGATCCTCTACTTTACAAAGCACATTGCATCTCTCCAGGGATTGGTCCCTCCAAGGACATGTTTAAAGCACATGAGATGAAGACTTGCTGTCTTTGGTTCTAAGGAGCACTCTGGCTGGTTCCTCCAGGACAAATTATTGAAGAGGTCAGTACTGTTATTATCCCCACGTTAGACTTAGGGATACTGGGACACGGAGAGATCCCGCTTCTGAGCCTCTTCTCTTAAGAAACGTCGCTATATTTTTAGCACGGGGAGACAGACTTATTTCTTAACTTCCCTTTGAGGCTGAGAAGAAATAAACCATGATGATTAGGGGAGCAGCTGCATTCCCTAAAACACTAGGGACTAAGCTCTGCTGATCAACTAGACCTACAGTCCCGATTTTACTTGATACTGAGTTTATCAAATAAAATAATCAT
Organism: Tenrec ecaudatus; assembly: GCF_050624435.1. Taxonomy (NCBI): domain Eukaryota; kingdom Metazoa; phylum Chordata; class Mammalia; order Afrosoricida; family Tenrecidae; genus Tenrec; species Tenrec ecaudatus. The sequence continues at coordinate 89,029,741 of NC_134533.1, forward strand.
ACCTGAGATGAAACATCATCATAAAGGCTAATTGATGTAGTTAAAAAAATTAGCCAACAAGTCAATTCCAACTCATGGCAATCTGTTTACAGATCTAAGGTCAATAGGCTTATATTGGCAGTGATCTTTACCAAAGCAGAATGCCAGGCCTTTCCTCCGTGGTGCTATGGTGAGTCTGAACTAGCTACCCTCCTCTTAGTAGTTAAGTGCCATGACACTACCCAAACCCAAAACTCACTGCCATCAAAGTCAACTCTGATTCATAGATACCCTATAGGATAGAGTATACTTCCTCTTTGGACTTCTATAACTCCTTACAGGAGCAAATATCTCATCTATTTCCCATAGAGGGACTGGTGGATTTGAACTGTTCACCCTGTCATTAGCAGTTCAATGTGCAGCCCACTCTGCTCCTCAGAGGTCCTCTAAATGCACTCTTACTGTTCATTTAATGAATAGTGGGGATGGGACCAATATAAGTGTCAGCCTACATGAAACATCTCAGATAGCTTAGTCCTGAATAATCCTTACAATATACTTGAACTTGGCTCAGCCTACATCTTGTGTGTTACCTACAAGACTAACAAGATTACAATATATTTTTAATTTAATGAGCACTTACTATGTATCGGTGAGTATACTAAGCATAATACATGATTGCTCTCTATACATTCTGAGAATAATCATAGATGAAGAGGCTTTGTTATTATAATTTTATATATGTAGTGTCAGAGACTATAAGTAGTTTACATAAGGTAATAAAAAACAAAAAATCTCACTGCCATTGACTCAAGGCTGATACATAATGACTTCATGTGCGTTTCCAAGACTGAAACTCTTTACAGGAGTAGAAAGCAGTCTTTCTCCTTTGGAACTTCTGGTGGTTTCCAACTGCTGACCATGCAGATTACAGCCCAGTACAAACCAGTACACCACTGGGGCTCCCTTACAGTCATATGGACAGTGAATTGTGGAGGTAGTGTGTAGTGTAACACCTATTAGTCTCTAAGTCCTGTGCACATAATCACTTCATACAATCGCTCTCTCCTTCCCATGCACCAACTCCATCCATTTACTTTGAGAAATTTATCACTGGGATTAAAACTCCCATTGAAAGAAGGCCCATCATTCTTTCATCTATGAATCGGTTGATCTAATTCTGATAAACTCAAAGACAAAAGAAAGCAACAAATATACTTTGGACAGAAGTGGCTACCAAGGACTTTCTTCGTGTATGATCATACTGATTTCATAATTCCTGGTGGGGTATCCTGTGGAGTTTTCCAAGAGTCTCCAAAATTGGCATAAACTGAACAACAAAATGTATACACCTACCTCTACCTTCAAACATTAATGCAAACTTATTTTTTACATGTCTACAAAACAATGCCCAAGGTCCTTAGCTCAGAGTCTCCGCCTTCGTCCTCTCTCTCCTGCACTATGGGATCATATTCTGTAATCACTGATGTATTTCCTAATATCAGGCATTTCGCCCTGTACTTTATTCTTATTACACTCCATTGCTGGAGTGCCTTTCTCTCCTATTTATCTGTCAAAGCCACCTCATTATTAAAGCTCATTTGAATCTTTCCTTCAGGGATTGTATCCCAGTAGTTGCATTTTGGAGTTGATTGCTTCCACTTTATAAAGCAATTGTATTTTGTTCACGCTTCTTTTTTTACCCTGTGAAATCAGTTACTGTTAAGTCAATTTAAGCCACTAAATGTTTTACAGAGTGAAATTGTAATCTATAATGTTTTTAAGCTTTTAGGTGCCCCACAAGCCTTTTTTTCCAAGGTACCTTTGAGTAGATTCAAACTGTCAACCTTTTGGTTTGTAATCAATCACTTAACTGTGGCACCCAGGAGTTCCTTTTTGCCTCTACAAAATACTGTGGCATATAAACTAGTTTAAAGTTAGTTACAAACAAGCATATCCCCCTTTCTGAATTTTTGTCAATTAGAGCCTCTTTCATATGTGTATGTATCTATTTTTATTATCAAGGACTTCAGTTTCTAGCACATATTACTGGATTGAAATATATTTGTAAAATATGAGTAGATAAATACTTAATAAACTTCACCCTGAGAATCTTTAATAAAGATTAAGAACACAAGATTTGCCTGAGGAATTTAATGAAAGCCAAAATGTTCAACTCAAGATTACATTTACATTCAAACTCAAAGACATACATGGGTATGTACATAGCATACAAGGGGGTACCCAAAACAGAACCCAGTGGAGTTTTCATACTTAGTACGCATATTTTCCAACAGGCGAACATTAAACAATTCCCTCTGACTCAGTGTACCTAGTGGTGTCATCTGAAAGGTCCTCTCTGGTCATAGTGAGTTTTTCATTCAAGCAATAGCACTTGAATCTTTTGTGTGTGTGTGATGAGCAATTTGAGAGAAGAGCGTGTGGCTGTGAAATTGCATATCCTGTTTGAAAAAATGCCGCAGAAACTATTGTGATGTTGAACACAGCTTACAAGGGTAGTGCTATGGGCAAAACTCAAATGTACAAGTGGTCTTCTCTTTTCAAAAAGTAAAATGTCAATTGATGACAAACTTCATTCTGGACATCCGTCAACTTTCCAAACAGATGAAAATGTTGACAAAATCTGTGCACTTGTGCTCAAAGACCAGCGGCTAATGGACCATTGAAGAGACGGAGAAGTGTGTCATCTGGACTACCTTCAAGCACGGCGCAGCAAATTTTCATGGAAGGTTTGGGAATGAGAAGGGTCGCTGTGAAATGTGTGCCTCGGGCTCTGACTGAGCAGCAAAGCGAGCTTCTGGTGGAAACATGCTGTTCTTGAAATAGCAGCTATGAAGCGACCCAGGCTTTTTGCCCCAAAGTCATTACTGGTGAGGAGACATGGTGCTCTGCTTATGACCCTGAAAGCAAACATCAATCAAACCAGTGGAAGATGCCATCATCGCCTCGCCCCCCAAAACGCTCATCAAGTGAAACCAAAGATCAAGATGATTCACATTTGTTTTTGTTTTTATGATGTGAGGTGGATCGTGCATTTGGGGTTCATTTCACCAGGACAGATGATTAATCAAACTTGCTATTTAGAGGTTCTGGAAAGATTGTGTGATCATGTGACCAAAAAAGGCCTGATTTGTGGCAGATAGGCTCACACAACCATCTCAGTGTGCCAATTTTGGGGCAAAAAACAGTATGCCTCTCTTGCCTCATGCACCTTATTCACCTGATCTTGCTTTGTATGACTTCTTTGTGTTTCCGTAGATGAAGAAAAACATGAAAGGGCAGTGGTTTGATGATGTAGAAGAGGGGAATAAAAAAATATGAGGGTGGTGCTGTCAGCCATTCAAACAGATGAGTTTGAAGAATGTTTCCAAGAATGGAATCACAGATTTGACAAATGTGTAAAATGTAATGGAGCTTACTTAGAAGGTGATAAGATTGTCTTATTAAAAACAATAAATAAATAAATACATAGCTTTGAAAAAATTCTTTTGGGGGCTACCCCCTAATATATATGGTTTTAGTTATATATTAAAAATAACTAATATATAATGATGGAGCCCTAGTGGCATAGTGGTTAAGCATTAGGCTGCTAACTTCAAGGTCAACAGTTCAAAACCACCACACAGGGCTTTCTGCTCCTGCAAAGAGATACAGTCTAGGAAACACACAGGGGCAATTCTGCCCTGACGGCATCACTACACGTCAGCAGCAATTGGATGGCGGAGAGTGAGTGAGATCATAGGGATGAGTATAGGTCAGATACTTTTCTAATTATTTTACCTAGTGAATCCATTTGGTTCTCACAAACCCTAAGAGATAAAGACTATTGTTTTCTATATTAGATAGCAGAGGAAGTTAAAGTATAAAGAGGTTAATAATTTTCTGCTGTTCTCATAGCTGGTAGATTCTAGAAGAAGATGACACATGTATACTGTCTATAAAACATGCATTGTGTAAACGTGTAGTGTCTGTAGTGATGATAGATAAGAACTGTCATCTTCATACGTGTCACAGCAGGCCTGCCTTGGCTCTCTGAACCATCAGCTGCTCTTCAAAATAAAATGTTATAAAGAATCATGATAAAGTCTATACCAGAAAAATACAAAAGCAGAGATGATAAGGAAGATACTTTAAGATGTATCTAAGTAAAATAGACATGTGGACTGGCCTTTAAATTCTACCTACCATGCAGGATAAGATTCAATAGCGTAGGATGAAATTTACTCATCTGACAAGGATATTTTTAAAAAATAATTATCTCTTTTTTCCCCATACACAAGTAATTTTTAAATATGCGTCAGTCCTTCATTTCGAGTATGCTTTAAAATTTGTTACTTTCAGGCCAGAAAAACCAAATGGCTTAGAACATAGTCTGGGATACCCTAGAGAACTAAACATGTTTAATTTAGTGCTAAATTCAGAACAAACAAATTTTGAACATTGATGTCTATCAGTACTCTGAAAGAGGACCATTTTCTCTCTCTGAAGGTCCTTTTGTTTTATTATTATCATCCATGTAGATCCTCTTGTTTCCTCTTTATCTTATGCATGGAGGAAATTTTACTCTATGCTATTCTGAATACTACAAGAAATAACAAAATATAGACTTTCCATTTTACCGCATGCAATTGCTCAACTCCAAGATCCCTGCCTCGTTCCAATTGTACCTTTGTGAATCCCCCTCTTGAAAGTAAATACATTTGAATTAAATAACCAATAGCATATCCTGGAAGTAGAAGAATATGACCTTCAACACTACATCATGAAAGACATTGCAGCTACCATCTTGTTCTATTTGGGGTTCCTTGTGCTAGCAGAAGCCAGCTGCCATGTCATAGGATATTCACACAGCCCTATGGAGAGGACCAGGTAGCAAACAACTGAAATCACCTGTAAGTAGCCAGCAAGTTACATGAATTTCTGTTGCCAATAGCCATGTATCTATTGAACCACCTTGAAGATGGATATCTTCAGGCCCATTCAATTCTTTAGCTGTCAACAACCCTAACCTGTGTCTGGACGAGAATCTCATTATAGATCCCAGATCAGAACCAGCCAGATAAAATCCTGCTGAATCCCAGCCCCACAAAAACTGGGAAATAATGTTTTTATTATTTTTAGCCATTACATTTTGAGACATTATTGCACAGCAAAAAAAACACCAAAACTAAACTAAAATAACATCCAGTTTTTATATTGATTGTTAATTTTACCCAAATGTTTTCTTTTTCCCCCATGATCACATTTTGTCCTCTCAACAAGCCTGGATCGAGTAGTATCATAAAGGGAGGTTAACTGTAAGATTAGGAGAAATGCCTGAGTTGAATTTGAATGCAAATCTGTCTGCTTCCCAAGTTGTTTCTTCAACCTAACACTCAATCATCCCCTACCCTAATGTGGCTTAAGCTGCAAACAAACTCTGCCAGAGTCGATGCTTCTCAATGTAGCCATGAATTTAAAAGGAGTTCTCCAACCAGGAAATAAAAAATCTCAAGATTTTTTTTTCAGTATTTCAAAGAGATTCCTTTCTTTTTAAAAAACTAACTTATTAAATACCAGGGAAAAACTGCTACTTACTAAGGCAAACATACATGTCCATGGCCTGTGTTATGCGGTGATTACCCAACATTCTTCTCTCTCCGTGATCCCTATGGGGCTATTAATTGAGGAAGTCATTTTAATAGTTTGTACTCACTTCGGAGCACTGGTAGTGTAGTGAATTACACATTGGGGCACCAACCACAAGGCCAGAAGTTCAAAAGCACCAGCTGATCAGAAGCAGAGAGACGACAATGTTTGCTTCTATCAAGATTTATAGCCTCAGAAAGCCAAACAGGAAGCTGTCGTCTGTCCTGTAGTGTTGGTTGGAGTCAGAATCACCGAGACTGGCGAGGTGAGGCTATTAAATCAAAGTAGTTAATATTGGCTGCTGGAGACGGTCCTTTTGTACCACAATACTATTACTTACAAGGCCTAGAGCCTAATAGCAGAATGGGAATCCTCGCAAGCAGTGAGTGTCCTCTCAGACCCGGGTAGAGAGTGGATTATCTAACAGGAGAGTGAGGCTTCCATGGAGATAGTGTGTAAAAGGGTAATTGTGAGGTTTTGCATTTCTACCTTGTGCCCATTTATCCATAGATTTATGAAGTCCCAAACCTATAGAGCAGCAACTTGTAAATAGAAAATAAGATGAGTCAAAGGTGATTTCAAAAGAATAAAAGGATAGACTCCTATAAATATATATACATACACATATCCTTTCACGATATAAGAAAAGTTACAATGACAATAATAAAGGTGCAGTATTAATTCTATTTTACAGATGTGGAAATTAAGGTACAAGGAAATCAATAAATCATTCAATATCATAGAGCTGGTTCAGAGAAATCAATTAAGTCATTCAATATCACAAAGCTAGTAACAGAGCGTGGCAGAGAAGAAAGAGAGATGGATTAACAGTGGCCGCAACAATTGGCTCAAAAATAGGAACAAATGAGAGGGTGTCACAGGACCTGGCGTGTTTTCTGATGTTCTGATGGGGTTGTTATGGGTTGGAATCCACTCAATGGCAACTAACGGCAGGTTTATGATTTCATATTCAAGTCTCCCTGCAGAGCATGAGTGATTTATAAATCTGCCTTGTAGAACTCACAACAGGCAGTAGGCTGCTTTTCCCACTGCAGTCATTCAATATATTTAACTCCACTTAGGATTAGATGAAGATCAACCAACGATTGCAGCAGTACATTGACAGGGAGCTTCCAGAAGTTCAGGTCAGCTTCAGCAGAGGAAAATGGATATCATTGTCAATGTCAGATGGATCTTGGTTCAAAGCAGAGAATGCCAGAAAGATGTTCACTTTTGTTTTATTGACTATGCCAAGGCATTCAATGGTGTGGATCAGAATAAACTCTGGACAGCCTTGAGAAGAATGAGAACTACAGACTATTTCTGTGTGTTCCTGTGGAACTTGCCCATGTACAGACTGAACAGGAGAGCGAATATTGCATGATTTCAAAGCAGGAAATGAGTGCAAGGGTTGTATCCTCTCTCCAAATTTATACAATCTGTATGCTGAACAAATAATCAGAGGAACTGTTTTTTTCTGAAGAATGTGGCATTAGGATTGGAGGACAGTTTATTAACAACCTTTGATATGCAAATGACACAACCCTGCTTGCTGAGAGGGAGGAGGACTCGCTATATAATATTGAAGAAAAGTAAGAACTGAAACCTTTGGTACAGGTTACAAATCAATATAAAGAAGACAGAAGTCCTCATAACAGAACCAAGAGGTGACGCCATGATAAATGGCGAACAGGTTAAAGTTGTCAAGGATTCTGTGTTGTTTGGAACCACGATCAATGCTCATGGAAGGAGCACTGAGTAGATGAGAAAGCAGATTGAATTAGGCACATCTGCGGTACCTGATCTCTTTGGAGAGTTGTAAAGCAAAGATGCCTCTTTGAGGAATAAGGTGTGCCTGACCCAAGCCATGGCATTTTCAATGACCTCATATTCATATGAATTTGGACTTGAAAACAGAAGAATTGGTGCATTTGAATTGTGGTGTTGGAGAAGGATATTAAAAGTGCTACTGCTAAAAGACAAACCAGGCAAGGATGGCAAGACTTTGTCTCACATATTTTGGGCATGTTACCAGGAGAGAGGGCCCTGGAGCAGGACATCCTGCTTGGTAAAGTAGAGGGGCAGCAAACTAGGAAGGCCCTCTAGGAGATGGATTTACTCTGTCTGCAAGAACGGGCTCAAAAACAGGAAGGGCTGTGAAGAGGGTGCAGCAGCAGGCAGTTTGGGGTTCAGCTGGGTTGGAACTGACATCTAACAACAGCAAGCAGATTAGGAGGAAGTCCTTGGGTGTTAGAAATGGGCAACACAGTCCTTGGCTGGTATAAATGGGCACCACAGCTCGCTGGAAATTCACCTCTACACAGATGTACCTTGAGAGAAAGACCCGGTGAGGGTATAGTCAAACAATAAAGCACTCTAAACTGTGTGGCACGTAGTTTACCTTGACACACAACCGGGTTGCCATGAGTCAGAATCAACTGGACATTAACTGGTAAAGAAAAAGAAGCAAAACATGCATTGTAATCGGAGAAAGGAGGAGAGAATGGCTTTCTAGGGAGCAGTCCCATCTGTTGCTTTCCTGCCTTCTTCCTTCTGAGAGATGGCGCAAACAAACAAACGATGAGAAACCAATGAACTCTCGTGGAGCTAGACGACATATCCCAAATGAAGACACATTTTATCATTTACCTTTCTCCATTCTCCCTCTTTGAAAATAGTTATGACTATTAGGCATTCACTGAATAATGCATGATGGACACTGGGGCCATCTTGATTTCCCTTTAACCCCCCGCCCACCCTGCCCTATCAGTGGAATAATAAGACCAAAAGGTATCTGTGGTCATGGCAGCGCGGATTTCTCTGGCTGAGCCTTCCCTTCTGACTACTCTCATTTCAATTCAGCGTGGCTTCCCTAATAAACAGTTCACAAAAGAGGTGCTTTCATTTCATTCAGCTACATCCAGGCCTATTAATTAAATCCAGATTCCCGGATAATCTCATGATACTTAAGTGAGGACTAGGTCAGAATTCTATTTAAGGAGGCAAATTGCAATGTAAATGAAGGTGTGAGTCCTTTATTTTGCTCTCCTCCTGCCCTCCTTCTCCCACTCTTTCCCAGAAGCAGACATTGTTAAATGCCTAGCTCCTAACAATGAAGCCATTTCCTTCAATGTGCTGGTTCCATTCTTTTCTTGTCAAAATCCATTTACCATTAGCAAGGGCTTCATGAAGCTAATAAACACTTGCCTGTGTTCTCTTCACAGAACAGTAATATGATGCCTGAAAGGAGCGCTACTCTCATTCCTTTAGTGACATGGATGTGTCTGCGGGCATGCGTTCTCTTTAACTACAAAATAGTTGGCATCCATTTTGTTAAGGAGGTTATTTACAGCCAGAATCTTTTAAAAGATGTGTTATTCTTTCTTACTTTAAAAGGTGAAGTCCCTGGTTAGGGCAAGCAATTAACAAGAGCAGCTGCTAACCAAAAAGTTGGAGGTTTGAATCCAGCAAAAGACACCTGGGAAGAGCATCTGTCGAGATCCTTTCAGAAAATAGGCAGTGGAATCCGTCTCTGTGGAAACAGAGCTCCTCCAGCACACAGAGGTTTGCTACGAATTAAATTTTCTTGATAACTGATGAACTACATGCTTTTTTTCCTAAAGATTGGGCATTAAAAAATGATGAAAGAGACTTTGATTTAAATTATTTTTATGCTTAAAGAAAAGAAAATGTTAAAATTACATTCCCCTGAAAATATAAGCCTGGAGGCTAAACTGCGTCTATTTGCCTTGATTGGGGCGGTTTTTCTTTTTGATACACATATTGAAATGTTCATCTTACCTTTCTTTCTTTCTCTTTCTTTCTTTCATCTTTTCCCTCTCCTCTTTCACATCCTCCATCCTTCCTTTCTTTTTTCTCTCCTTTCCCTTCTTTCTTGCTTAATTACTCTCTGTAACAAAATTAAATCTTTCTAAAATCACAAATTTAGAACTATATACACAAATGATTAATACCCAAAGGACTCATGGTAAACTCTACAACAGCTAGTCTTTATGAACACTGAAATCTTCACTTTAAAATCTATTCTTCAACTATTACGACCCATGCATTGACTTTTCTATATGTGTGCAAATTGATTTAAGTGACTTGGAAAATAAGACTAAACTTAAATGAATATCTTAAAAATGCTGCAAGCGCATTCCTTTATTAGGCTAACCTTTACATTTGTTATTAGCTACAACCTCACTTTAAAGTTTGGACCGAATTTTCCATTGTTTGTAGGATCTGTAGCTTATCACTGAATCTAACACTAGTCTTCATTCTGCTTTGATGGCGATGAGTTTCAGATTATTTCATCAATGCACCTAGCCATTTTAATTGCAATCGGATGACGTTGTAACTGTGGGATATTCCTCAATTAAAGTTTTAAATCTATGTTTAATTTTTAAAAACCCATCAAAAATCTATTTTAAAATAGTTCATTTGAGTTATGCTGAAATTTTGAGAGTTTTCAGATTTTTCCTTTCAAGCTACATTTCTGTTTGCATAAAAAAAGCAAATTGTCAGCCCCGTTGGCCATTACTTAAATATATATACACACACATATATATTAGCTATTGGAATATTAATGGTTTAGCATTTTTATTTTCCTTTTTAAACCCATAATATATATAATAGAAATGTAGTTAGCAAAGTTTTATTTATGTGTTTTATTCATTCCAGTTTGATGTGTTTTAATGATTGATAATTACGTGTTCAAACAGTAGATGTTATTTGTTTTACTTATGATATATTTCAGTTTAATAGAATTATGTTATTTTTTTAAGTTATTTTCCTAAATTTTCATTGTGATGTTTTCATAAGTGGGTATTTGAAGGGATTCTTGTGGAATTAGATTGGACCATAAGGGAGCAGTAGAACATGGGACGAGAATTTGTGGCAGAGTTCCAGCCTGACTGATTTTGTGGCTTCAGTACTGAACTCTTATCACTAAAGAGCAGTAAAAATAAAATTCATAAAAGGAATGTATCAGGGTCTTCCAAAGAATATTTCCAAAGATTAGAGTTCACTTTCTTTTAATGCTTGACAGACTGAAAATCAATACAATAATTTTATGAACGTTATCGCATTAAACCTTGCATCATGCTTTTAAAAATACAAAGACAATTGTCTCACTTTAATTTATTTGGTGTCACTAAAAGAATCTCTGGGATTTGTGTTTGCTTCATCACTAAGCACCTAGACTTTGGATTTAGTCAGATTAGTCCTGAGTTGAGCTTGAACGCTCCCTCATACAAAGCAGTAAACTTGAAGCAAACTTGCATTCTCTTTCTAAGCCTTCACTTCTTCACCCATAGAATGAGGACACAGTGAACTTCAGAGCATTGCTGTGAGGGTTCATGGAGGTATGCTGGGAATGCTGGACGATGGAAAAAGAATCAATGCGTTCAAATCATGGGGTGGGTAAGGAATCTTAACTATTCAGGGGACAGAAAGACAAACAAATCTCCTTTAGAAGAAACATAACCAGAATGTCCCTTAGAAGCAAGAATATTGAGATTTGGGTACAATTACTTTGACCAAATCACCAGGAAAACCAATGACTAGAAAAGAAGTTCATGTTCATTAGGAAGTCTGAGAAAGAGAGACAGCAATAGCCAATGCAATCGCCCAAACCATGGGCTCAAACGCACCAGCCATCACGCAGAGAGCCCAGGACTGGCAGCACTTCACTGTGCTGTGTATATACGATGGCCAGGAGTCTGTGACAACGCAAACACTAGCACACACTCTACGTAGAGGCCTTGTCATATAGTAAATTACAAATGATGCATACATGACGCTAATGGCAGTGAATCTGCACTGCAACTTACTGGTGGTCCCGTCATTAATAAATATTTAAATCTAGACATTTTTATTTTATATAATATTACTTTAAGTATTATGTTATGGAAGGTAATGTCTAATACATTGAGAAGTTAATCAAAATATAAAACTAAGGGAGTCATTATTAGAGCAGTCTCTCTCTCTCTCTCTCTCTCTCTCTCTCTCTCTCTCTCTCTCTCTCACTCACTCTCCATGCTCCCCCTCCTGTCCACCAAAGACCAGCAGGAGAACCAGGAGCCAGATCATTAGACAAATCAGTGGACTTCCCAGCCTATAGAGCAAGTAAGGCTGAATGTCTGGGGTCAGGAGGCTTGCTTGTGGGGGTTTTTAGGCACTTAATTCAGGGAGCTGGGGTCACTGACCCATACAGCCAGAGGTGACTCATGCAGGTTGAGGCTCTTACTGGAGTGGGGTTCCTCTGGGGACATGGTTCAGGAAGCTGGGTTCACTGACTTACAGAGCTGGAGTTGAGTAGCATGCCTTTTGTGCATCTATTAGGAGCCCTAAAAGAATGTTCTAACATGTTCTGACTGAACAACTCCATTTTAAGCATTTCTACCTGATCGTACCCTGTTAACTTCCATAATAAACCCATAACCTGGAGCAGAGTGGGTGAGTTCTGTGCAGCAACTGCAAAGAATGAACAAATCCAGTAGCTAGTGAAGTAGAGTTCTCTCCGGACAAGACAGAGCTTACATATGCAAGACTCAGTTCAGTTGACATAGTCAGCTAACATTGATCCCCTCAGAGTTTAAGAGGCTAATTTGAGGTTATTTTCTAGTATTATTAAATACAATAGTTTTCAGTAGGAGCTCTGAATTCTAACTTAAGCTAGGATAATAATTCTACACTTGTTAGATTTGTGTTTTGGGCAAGTCATTTAAGCCATCTGAGTCTCTGTTTTCTTGTTCATAAAATGATAATAGTATTTCAAAAGATTATTCTAAGTTTTAAATAAGAAGCTCATTTTTAATTTTGTCCCTGATCCCCAAGGTAAATTAAAGCCTTTCTCCCCCCCACCAACCCTTTTAAATTCTTGCAATGACTGTGTGGTGTGTTTGTGTCAATTTGGCTGTACTAAATTATCTTCTCTAAAATGCTCTTTCTCAAACATTTACTGCAGAGTGGCTCACATGTGATTTTTATTTTTGTTTTGTTTGCAAGACTTAAAGGGTTGGAAGGGAGAAGCAACAATTTTATAACATATATACATCATTCCCTAGCTAATTAATAAAATTATCTAGGTTCTATGGTGTAATTAAAGGCCTAAATCTTTAACTTTAAATTCAAAAGAGGCTCCTGGATGAGGCTGAATTAATCAGTAAGAAATATTGAAAAGTGAACTTGTCATTGTGAGGTGCCAGTGAGTCCGTTCCAACTCATAGCGACCCTTATGTACAATAGCACAGAATGCTTTACCGTCCTGCACCATCCTCATATTTGTGCGTTTGTTTGAACACGTTATTGTAGTCAGTCTATATAAAGTGGACTTAGATATTCCCGAAGAAAAAATGAGTGTGAAAGCCAAAAGAGAATCCAATCTATGGATTGATTGTGCTTCTGTATTTGAACTTTATAAGATACAATACTCAATTTTATAACAAGATTTAAAATTTTTACTTCTACATCAGCACTGTCACTGATAGAGTATGAAAGAGCTGAAGAAAGAACAATCCATTTGGATTCAAAATGGGAGGATGTCTGAGTCCATCACTCTTGGCAATATGTGAACATGATGACCCATCATTCTCTTGAATCCAAAATCAAAGCTCATGGCAGCAGGAATCAGGGGATCAAACTGCTTATTACATTGGGCAAATACGCTGCAAAAGCTCTCTTTAAAGTGTTAAAAATCAAAGATATCATTTTGAAAATTAAGGTATACCTGATCCAAGCTCCAGTATTTTTATACCTAACAACAACAAAATGAGTGAAGCGGTGACTCCATTGTCCCACTCATCACTACACTGTAGATAAATATTATGTCTCTTTCCAGCCTGCCCACGTCGCTCACATAATTTTAAATGAAAATAATTCAATCCCCAATGTTCTTTATTTAATTAGCTTGAACAATACTTTGGTACAAACTTTGTATCAAGTAAGTATTGGTACTACAATGATTGAGCATTTAGCTAATAACCAGTGTTTCAAACCCACCAGTTTAAGAAAGTTATGCCAGTCTTTGTATGAAGTAGTTTATTCTGTTCTATAGGGTCACTATGAGTTGATATCAATTCAAAGACAATTTGTATGTGTCAAGAACTATTCAAAGGAGTTTTTAAGCACTATCCCTTTAAACCAGGTATCAATCCAGTAAGTCAAATGATATAATCATCTTCATTTCACAGATGAAGCATAGAGCGATTTTAGGCAAATTCTCTACATTCATATTGGTGGTAAAATCAGAAATCAGGAGATGCCTCCAGAACCAATATTCTTATAATATATTGTTTTCTCAGAGGGTGGAAATAACATAAGGCTTATAAAGATTACGTATATTACAAATATAAAGCATTGCTAGTGTTAGTATTTATACTGGCACAATAACTTGCCAATACTAGGTACTGAGTAAGTGCAAGATTGAGCAAGTGAATGAATAAAAGTGGAATAGGCCCTGTGAGCTGTGCTGTGGGCTCTGATCATTCTACATCCTCGTATCTTAAAATCATGGATGACTTTGTTATTTCTTAACTTATCGGTAGCATGTCTGGTTTCGGGAGGACACAGACAACTTCAGGGCTGGCAATTTCTTTATTTGACTGTGCATTCTGCCCTATTGCCAGCCAAGGTGCTCTTTTATCCAAAGAATGTGTGCTCTCGATAAACCTGCAAGTCTCGAAGTTGTCATAAGAGAAACCAGTGCCTTGAGGATCCTGAGAAATTTTTCTCATAAAACGAGAAGTAAGGCCAGGGCTAAGTGAAAATAAAGTTAGCGCCCAGAGGGTTTTTCAGAATGTGTTTGAACCTGGAACAAGTAGGCTGGTGTAGACAGGGCAGTTTACAATTCCAATAACTGGAAGCCTGTATGCGTTTAGAAATGTCCTAAAGAAACAAGATTTTCCTCCGCCTTGGAAGTGCCCATGACTTATATCTAAAGGAAGGTAACAGCTAAAGTCAGCAAGTGATCATCTGTTTTGTAGAAGAATGGAACAGATGTAAGAATTATTTTCTCCCACATTAGAGAATTGCTTTGCCTAACATATGGCAAAGAGACCGTAAGGAATTCTTATTCTGAGTGTCTAAAGAAGATGGAAGAGGAGGGAAATTTTTATTTACTTTGAATTACTATTTGTTGTTGTTGCTTGCCATTGCACTGGCACTGACTCATGAGGGCCAGTGTGTAAAGCTAAACAAAATACTGGTCAGTCCTGCACCATGCCCAGGACCTTGTCTGTTTAATAGGAATCAACCTAGCTAACGTGGATTGAGCATTTAATATTTGTTAGCAATGTATTTCTTACCATTTTGTTCATTTATCTTCACAGGGAGTTTAGTAAGAGCTATTATCCTCCTCATTTTATGAATAAGTAAAAGATTTCAGGGAAGTAAAATACATTGACCATAGTGGAAATAGGATTTAGGTCCATGGAGTCTATCTCCAGAGCCCTTGCGCTTACAGACAATGTGACAAATGTCACTCTTATCCCACTTAATCCTTTCAATGACACTGTAATGTTAGATATTACCCTTTCATGCAGGTGGAGACACAAAAATGAAGAAAAGGTTCGTAATAACTTGTTCTATATGACACAGAGCTAGAAAGCAGGTCTTTGTGACCCCAATTTTTTTACAAGAATTCCAGGCTGCCTTTCCCTATGATTATCTCAGGGTGAACGACAGAGACAAATTTGAGCAATATCAAAGCATTCTTCCACACTTCCGCTAAGAAAGCACTGTATCCTAAATAAAAGGATATTTCTGACTAGAATATTTATAAAGGTTAATGAGAAACAAAATGAACTGAAAACCAGCAGGGAAATATCCCCAGCTATAAATATCAAATTTCTACATTTCTAATTATATAAGAAAATATCCCAAGTAGAATGCCAAGTTTTTTCTTAAGAAGCAGTTGAATCAGCCAAGCACGATTTCTACTTTCTTTCTATTCCTACTTTGAGGTAAAAAACTGATACAACATTGCCAATATTAACCAACCAATCAAAGGTTGATCGCTTGGCTATGGTGTTAAGTACTTGGAAAGGGGGGGATCACAGACTCAACGCCCACAACAAGAAAGTTCTCATAGCATATGTGGGTCCCATTTTTTAAAACTAAAAATTTAAGGTCTTTTCTAACTTCTTTCAAACGGGAAAGAAGCAAAAAGTGGTGGAACTAAAGGTAGGTTGATTGAAAGGTGATAGTATACATGTTATAGAGACCTCTTCACCAAGGACAACATGGTCCGGAAGAGCATCAATGAGCATTTGCTCAACCTGGGCACCCTTGATGATCAGAGACATAAAAACATGCAGTGGGTGGGGGGGGGGTGACATGGTAAGATAGAGTTGATCCAAAGGGATACAGAATTAAGGGAAAATCCCATTGAATCAAGAGATTCTAGATTAGTTCATACCTACCATGAATTGCATGATAAAACTATTAAGCTAGTTTTTAAGAAACTCAGTCCTTTAGTAAGGAGCCCTTGTGGCATATGTTGGGCTGTTAGCTACCAGGGTCAGCAGTTCAAACATAGCAGCCACTCTATGGGTGAATGATGAGACAATTTGATCCTATAATGATGGATGGTCTAGAAACCCTATATAATTTAAAATAAGTCACAGTCAACTCCACAGCAGTGAGTATAGTTCTTTGTTGCAGTGATAAGAAAAATTAAAACCAAGTAGGTTCATAAAGCTGGCAATTAACAAAAGTCTCTATCACACTAATTCAGTGGTGGGACTCAGCCAGTTTGCACCCGTGCTGTAGAACTGATACCTAACGTTTGGTGGCGGTTCGCCAACCAATTGTTGAAATGGCACTTGTGATCAGGATTCTCCCTAACATCCGCAGTTGGGCAGCCACTCAATGTGGAAATCACAATAAAGACATCACATTCCTTACTCCTCTTGTAACATTTCTCTGCACCACATTGTATTCTCAGCACCTGTAGTAATGTTCATTCGATGCACAGTTTAAAAAATGAGATGTAATTACGATTGTAATATTTATTCATTTAAAAATTCATTATACTTCTGATGAAATACTACAGTTTCATTTCTTTGTGTTTGTCACTTTGGCAAACAAACATAGACCATAAAGTGCAAAAGTGCCAAACAATCAGCCGATGTCAACTTTGTGTTATGCCCCAAACTCTCATGCGATCTTATGAGTGAATTATGAAATTCCCGGATGTGTTCAAAGAGCTAAAACATTGGCAGAGCAATTTCTCTATTCAGCAAAAGCTGAAAGGGGTTTTTCAAAGGTGAATATTACATGTTCAGAGATGAGAAGCAGCCTGTTCCTAATATAGCAAATACAATGCCTACTGTCTAATCAGACAACCTCTACTCCACCAGCGAAAAGAGGAGCGAAGAAAAATCACACAGCCAGTGACGCTCAGATGAAAGCAAAGAATGTTGCAAGTGAGGTTGCCAATCAAGAAACAATATGGAAATACTTTAAATAACAGTTTTATTGTATTTTCCAGGTATTGTTTAATATGTCACTCATATTTTAAAACTTTTAACATCATCTAGTTGTGTGCATCTTGTGTTCTTATTTAAGTATTAACTCTATGAAATAGAAACTTTTGGTATATCTCTTTTTAATATTGAAAATGGTCATTAGGGCAGAGAACCAATTGTTAAATTATTTGAATCCCCCACTGAACTACTGGTAAGCTCTTTGATAGTCACACCTGTCCTTGTTACAACCTCCCCTCCACCCCCAGCTTCACTAGATGCAGAAGGTGCTATAGCAGTCCCCAAACCCCTAAGAACTTCAACATCCAACATCATTTTTCCCTCTGACTCCCGGTGCCAGCAATCATGCCTTCCTTACTTCTGCGAGTCACCAAATTTTCCTGTTATGCAAGCTCAAAAATTGTAGAATATTTAAACTACTCTTATTTTTCAGATTCATCTAATTCTGCTTCCATGACATCTTCTAAATGTATTCCTTTGTAAGGATCTCTATTGCTAACACAAAATTTAGGATTCTATGATCTCTCACTTAGACTATCATAATAGCTTCTTACCTACTCCCTTGTCTTCTAATAGCATGATATTTTAATTCATCCTTTCCTAAATCTATTCTTATACCACATCCTAATGAATCTTCCTAACAGGTGTCCAGACAGAACAGGGGAACTCTGCATGGTTTAAAATCAGTAAAAGTATGCTCAGGGGTTGTATCCTTTCACCATACTGATTCAATCTGTATGATGAGCAAATAATCAGAGAGGCTGGCTTATATGAAGAATGTGACATCAGAATTGGAAAACAGCATATACTGAATATCCTGATGACACAACTTTTCTTGCTGAAATTTTAGGAGGATTTGAAGTCCCTGAAGATGAAGATCAAGGTTGGTAACCTTCATTCTGGATTAGAACTCAATGTAAAAATGACCAGAACCCTCAGATCTGGATGTATAGGTAACATCATGATGAACGGAGAAAAGGGTGATGTCTTAAGAATTTCTGTTGCTTAGAACCATCATCAATTTTCATGGAAACATCACTTAATATAGCAAAATATACTACAAGGATGTTATTTTTAGGACTGGGGTATGCCTAGCCAAAGCCATTGTATTTTCAATCACCTCACACGTATGTGAAAGCTGAACATGGAATAAAGAAGACAGAAGAAGAACTCATGCGTTTGAATTATGGTGCTGGGAAGAATATCTGAAATACCATTGACTGAAAAGGACAAACCCATCTCTTTTGGAAGAAGTGCAACTAGAGTGCTCCTTAAAAGCAAGGATGGCAGCCTGCATCTTCCATCCTCTGGACATACCATAGAAACACATTATGCTTGGGAAGGAGAGGGTCAGCAAACAAGAGAAAGGCCCTTGTGGAGAAAGAGTGACGCGGTGTCTGCAAGCATGGGGACCTGTCAGCATAAGACCCATTGTGCGGATGGTGCAGGACGGGGCAGCTAACAAGACATACCATATTGCTCCTTTGCTCAAAACCTTTGTCTAGTTCATTCTTCCCTAGCATAGTAATTGATCCCACTCGTTCTTGCCTCCTTTTATAAGCCCTATCTCAACTCATCCACAAATATTTTCCATCTTGTATAAATTGGGTATAAATCTTCAAATGTATTTGTTTTGTTTAAAACTTGTAGTTGGCATGTTTTATATCGATTCATTTTCATAGCCCTCCATTAGTACTGGGAGAAAGATGAGGCTTTTTAATCTTACAGAGATTTCCAATCTTCTAACCCACAGGATCACTTCCATTCTGTCCTTCAGGGTCACGATGAATCTGAGTTGGCTTGATGATAGTGAGTTTAGCTAGCCCCCCCCCCCACTTTATTATCAGTAGCATATTTGAGACAGAGCAACTGGAACACAGTTTTCTAGTCCCTCAATATTTAGTGATAGTTAGTAAGTGACTCACAATGGACTCAAACCTAGCAACATCGTGCGGCTGGGACAGGAACAAGCAGTGTTCTGTTGTTCATAGAATCAGTATGAGTCAAAACCAAGACATCTAATAAACACAAAAGTGATTAATCAATGTTTTTCAATGGGGTCCAATTAAATCTAATAGACTTGGACCAACATGTCAAGGTCATATCAGGAATAAAACCCTCAAGTGTAAAATTAAACAAGTTCGTAGAATACTGACTCAGACCCTGAGTCGGGTATGGGAGAAGAGGGAGGAACTACACCTAACAGGTTCTCCTTTCAGTCAGCGTCCACACTGCTAGTGAGTGAGGACACGCCTGTCACGGCTATTAGACAAGGGAGGAAGGAGTATATCACACCTAGGAAGACCAAGCAAGAGACAGCAGAAAAGATGGAGATATCAATTTATTTAGAAATACTTAAATCAACTCCCTGATTACTACTAGGTTTATTGTTTGGTTGTTATTGTTCATAGGTGTTATCCAGTCAGTTCTGACTCACCAGCAATTCTATGCATCACATATTAAAATGCTGTCCAGTCCGGTGTCATCCTCATGATTGTTGTTATCTTGAGCCCATGATTACAACCACTGTGTCCATCCATCTTATTAGGGCCTTCTAAGTTTTTGTTGATCCTCTACTTTACCAAGCATGATGACCTGCTCTGGAGACCCGGCCTCCTGATGACCTGCCCAAGGTCTGTGAGATGAGGTTGCACCTCCCTCAGCTCTACGGAGCAACTGTCAATGGGAAAAATAGAGAAACACTCGCTTTCTATCTCTGGAGGACACACGGCTGATAACTCCTTTAGATGTTCATTGCAATGAACAGTGGCCACCACACCTCACACTAAGCAACATACCTTAATCACCTGCATCCTTACCAGGAGGTAAAATCACAGGAGGTAAAAGCAGTTCTTTAACAGAGGTAATCTCACCCTTAAAGTTTAATAGAGTGAGAGCTCATGCAAAAGGGATCAGGAAAGAAGCAAGTTACAAAAGCTTCAGTATTGCAAGCAATTCAAAGAGTTGTGTTAAAATGGAAATCACATAAATATTAGATGTGTGCTTTTCTGGGTTTAGGCTTTGCAGACCAAATTGCCAACTGGAATGAATTTTAATAGCTAGTTTATACCCTTTGAGATGCTTGAAAATCTAATACGGTTGTAGTTAGAATGTAATACTATTATAGCATCCATGCAATTAACAATTCTGCAGGGAACATTCCCTGCTGGAAAATTTAGGTTTGCCTCACATTGGGGAACTAAGCTATTTTTGATCATTTAAGATGGAATGTGTCTAGTTTATTGATCTGTAAATGCTACCAAAATATTTGACCCCAAATATTGAATCACATTACTAAACAATTCAGTCTCTCTTCGGGATGAATGTAAATATCAACATAAAAACTGACATTTATGCTGGTTTACAGTTTCCCGTTTTTATGAACACAGTCATTTCTTTGCAAATCACTCGGGTCTTAAAAGCATAGTTAGGAAAACGTTACAGACCCAAAATGCAGGTGACGGTGGAAGTGCGAGGTCACGGTACAGCTGCTCCACAATCTAACTGGAGTTTCATTTTTCATGTGTCACAATGACCTCCCTTGGCAGCATCTGCATTAAGAAATAGGCTAATGATGCACTTATTAGAAAGCTCCGATTAGGTAAAATTATAATAGGTCAGTCATGGCTACTCTCTCACTTTCCTATGATCAAAGACTACATCTCATAAACTTTGGGACAATAGGGAGTGGAAATGAAATAGCATCTAAATCTCTATCAGAAATTTTACTTTCTTCCCCTTCGGAGAATACAAATTTGATGTTTCATATGAAATGAAGATGAAAGATGGTCCTTAGTCCCAGGACTGACCATACACACAGGAAGCACAGAGAATTGCATGTTCGTGACATGCCAAGCTCCCACAGTGCGGGTTACTCCTTGGCTAACACAGCATGTCTACAAAGAGCTCTCTTAAAATAAAAACTGGTTTTTCTTCTTCAGGAGGTCATCCTTTTATATATTAACACATTTTAATTTATATTTGCTTCCAAGATATACTTTGATTTGTCTTACAGGAGAGAAAAGCTCAAGGGCCATGTTCACAGGGCAGGCAAGTCTTGGTCAGGGGTAAATGGGGAGACGAAGGGAGCCCTAACAAGTCATGGGGGTAGTCCGAAAGGACAGCCTGAAGTTAGGCTGGAAACACTGAAGATGTGAGTCTTTGCAGTGGGGGAATTTCTTAAGGAAATGTGGGTTCCTTTGGAAGGTACCGTGTATACACCCAAAAGAACCCAATTGTAATACTGGCAACAGGCAAGCCCTCTAGGAGACCTTATGAAGCTATATGGATTAAACATTTCTATAGAATAGTAGGTACATAGTCATCCACCGATAAAATAAAGTTCCACTTAAGGAATTTTTATGCTGTTGCTGGAACCCTGTGTTGGAAGAGGCGAGCTTTAATGAATTCTGGGACCACAGGTTCTTGCTGGGTGCCAAGAACGGAAAACCCTAAATATTCCTTAGCAGGCCAGTTCTCAGGGGTGTACTTCCAGTGAGCCTCCTTGAGAGGTTGAAGAAATGTCTCTTTCTTGAGGCCTGGCAGAGAAGTGACAAGCTGGGCTGCTAACTACAGGACAGCAGTTTGAACCCACTAGCCTCCCTGCGGGAAGCGGACAAGGCTTCCTGCTCCAATAAAGAGTTAGGATTGTAGAAACCCAGAGGAAGGCCTACCCTTTCCTATAGGGTTGCTGAGTGGGAATCAACTCGATGGCAGTGAGTTTTGCATTTTAGGAGAGAGCAGGCTTGTTCAGTGTTGGTTGTAAAGTAGTTGCGTTTCCTTGGCTATCATTAAAGCACACCTTGTACAGAGCACCTACCTGGACACTTAGCATGTGGGCTCTGAATGACTTGAACACGCATACAGATGTTCATATTCTCTTGTTGTTTACAGAGTCCTAAAAAAACCCTTTTATTTCTACCTCGTGAGCTTTTTGTCTTCTTGGTATCATAATGCAGCAACAGGCCAATTCATTAGATAGAAGAGAGAGTTAAATCTAAGACCTGGCATTGCTCAATAAAATGATCTCTCATTATTAATAAAATGAATGCATTTCAATAATAATACAGAATAAGGATATGATATGGAAAAAACTGGTTATACATCCAAAGTTACTTTGTTTGAGATCAAGTTTTAAAGCTTTTGAAATAAAATCACTACAGTGTACTATCATAGAGGACAGTACTATAAAAAGACAGGTTTGCTTTTTGAGTTAGCTTTAAGTGTAATTTTGAACTCTTTATGAGAATTCTGAGCTCACTATCTCTCTAAAATATGACCTCCTTTATTCACATATAAAATATTTCTTGACATTCTCTAAAAATAGTAAATATAATGACAGGAATTCCACCAATGTTCATATATCTTATAAATTTTAATAATTTAATCTCACAACAGCTCTACAATGTTAGTACTATTATTATCCCCATTTTACAAGCAAAGAAACTGAGCAAAAAGAACTTCAGTGATTTTTTTCTAAGCCCCTGTGGTGGAATAAAAGTTCATTATGTCTCTTGTATCCATGTCCCTGTAACACTCCCCAAATGATTGGATGGAACCTTGCCAATGGGTGTGGTACAGCATTCATAGAGGAGATAGGTCCATTTAGTTGCCATTCCTCTGGCTATAGCAATGAACTCTCTGGACATGTGGAGAATGAAAACCCAAAACCATTGGAAGAAGAGGCATCAGAGCAACAAGTTCTGGACCGCTCCTTAAAGCAGCAGAAACCCAGACCAGAGGCACCCGAGGACAAGGCAAAGAGACGATGAGACAGGACAGAGGTCCTGCACTGAGACTATGATTCCTTGTTGCTTGGCTCCCTGTCCCACAGAGGTAGAGGCCAAGTAACCATATGGCTTAGAGGCAGAGGACTAGAGAGAGACTTGGCTGCTGGCTGAGGAGAGAGATTGCTGAGAACAAATGACTGTAACCTTAATGTTTTCTGGTCTTGGCTTGTGGTGACCTCTTGACTTCATAATGCCCGCTGCCCCTTCATGGTGAGTATTATCATTGAGTTCTATGTGATCAAGGTCAGGAGTAATAGAATGCAGCAGAAAAGCAGAGTGCTATAGGAGGAATAGATTGTGTCAAAGAGGTACATAGAGATCGAGGATGGAGGCCTGTTTGGCCTCTGCTGTGGGGGCCATAAGTAAGCGAAAGGGGGTTCAATGTGCCCCTTCCATTGTTTAAGCAACACTCATCTGGTAAACAGCAAAGCACAGATTTGAACTCAGGTAGTCTGCTTCAAGCGGTGATGCACTTAGCTCAGTGGTTCTCAACCTTCCTCGTGCTGCGACTCTTTAATACAGTTCCTCATGTTGTAGTGACCCCCCCCCCCACAACCATAAAATTATTTTAGTTGCTACTGCATCATTGTCATTTTGCTACTGTTATGAATCAGGTGACCCCTGTAAAAGGGTTGTTCCACCCCCAAATGGGTTGCGACCCACAGGTTGAGAACCGCTGCTACTATCTTAGAAGTCTTTCTAGAAAATAATTGCTTTATATAGACAGAAAAAAAAATTAAACTAACATTCTTAAGAATTCCTTTTTTCTTGGAACTTTAAAAAAAGTAATCTCATATACTCTCCATGTGGGGAAAATATGAAAATACTACTATCACTATTTTTATACATGGGAACATTGGGTTTCAGAGAAGATACATAATTCTGCCAAGGTCACAGATGTAGACAACTGAAGAAAACAGAATTTGAATTCAGGTTTGATTTACGTTCTGTACACCATCATGGCTTTAACACATTCAAGGAAAGACTATGGAAATGAAATGATTTTTTTTTCATTTGAAGAATTTTGTTTAAAATAAGTCCTTTTGGGTTTCAACTGAAATAGAAACTTTTCAAGGAGGCAAGCTACTCACTATCAACTTCCTGTGATTGCTTAATTTTTTCATTTTCTTTTTTTACTGTATCTGATTTTACAGTGTAAAGGATTTTTTTTCTTGAGTATTCACCAATTAAGGCAACATTGTTCTTTAATTTCAATAAGAACTTTTTAATGCTAGACTTTAGTATCCTATAATTCACATAGGATTGTACTCTTGAACTAATCCTCTACACAGAACCTAAATTTAGATATTGTAACCTGTCAGGCTTGCATTTAAATGACAAAAAAGGAAAGTTTGAAAGGATTCTCAAAATAATTTAACCCTTTCTTTTTAGGCGGTATAAATGGTTAAGTCGCCCAATGGCTATCTAAAAAGCAGGAGGTTTAATTCCACCCAGAGAGGCCCTTGAAACTAAAGCTTACTGATCTACTTGCAAACATCAATTGAAATCCCTGCGGAGTACAGTTCTATTCTTACACACAGACTGCCAGGAATGAGAATAACTGTAAAGCAAGGTCTGCTGGCTTTAGATGAAAAAATAAAAACCTGGAAAGAAAGTGGATGTAGCCAAGGTTGTAATCAAACTTGAAGTCAGGATGGACTGTACTCTAAGTTTCCTAGACATGGAGGGACTGAAACAAAGGGTCTCTAAGATCTCAGAAGTGCTCAAATAGTGTGTTTACTTTGTAAATTTATTTATTATAAATATCTCAAAATGCCTCAAATTGATCCTGTTTTTTTTTCAACTTTCTCATTTATTTGTAAGTTTACTAATTTAAAAACATGAAAAAACTGTATTAGGCAGGGTTCTCTAGATAAGCAAAATCAGTGCTGCCTACATAGAAACAATTTTATATCATGACAGTGACTCACACCATTGTAGAAGTAGAAATAGTGAAGTCCAGTCTGGGTCAAGACCATGGATCAGTAGACGCAAGGTTTTTTTGTTTTTTTTTCTAATTCATGTAACTACTGGAACTGAGGAACCAAGAAGCAGGAAGGCACCAGCTGGTAGAGGCAGGTGAGCAAGTCAGGTTGTGACTGCAGAATCGAGTGAATCCGTGGGTGTGGGACAATATGGCAGGCTATTGGTTCAAGCCCAAGGTACTGGAGGTCCAAGTGCCACACACAGAATCCACACTTAACAGGAGGAGGAGGCTTTCCCACAGTGGGCAGGCCCCACTGCCAAGAAAAGGTCCCTTTCACTATGCAAGCTGACTAAGCATTTTTACTACACTCTACTCTCCGTACAACTGGTTGGCTGCTCACAGAAGATCCCATCATAGAATTAATTGCATTATGTTTGATCACATCATGGGAGAATCCTTGGCCAGCCAAGATGATATAAAACCCAACCATCACATAAACATAGTATTGACATACACTCTTATGTCTTGTACCTATATCCACCAGTCACTAGCATTATTTTTGTAGTCACTCTCACTTTATAGAGGTGTATAGATATAATATTCATATACATAAGTGAATATGTATACATGTATATGCATATGTATATGTGTACCTATACATGTGTGAATATGTACACACATATGTGCACAGGCCAGGGGGAATCAGAAGGTATTCCTATAAAGCCTCGGAGACATTTATTCAACAGAAATTTCAAAATGTGAATCGATTGTTTCTCTTGACATACCCTGCATCTAGGTCTGTTCATTTCTGAGGCAGTGTTTCCATCTCTGAAACTCTTCCCTGGAAAGTAATGTACTCTGATTTAAACCACACATCAAAACAGCAGTTTGAACATCCTCAGGGGATTTAATGTACATTGCCTTTAAATATCTGTTAAATTTGGAGAGCAAAAAGAAGTCTGAAATGGTCAAGCAAGACTGTAGGTTGGAAAGGCTAAGTTTTGTAAATGAAATGTTTGTGCATCAGCCCTCGCTGCCCTGGAGGGATCATGGTGTGCATTGTCATAATGGGACAAATTCTTCAGGGGATCTTTCTTTCATATTTTCACCCATGAAAGGTTTCAATGGTCTAGTAATTTCATCTTAATAAGCCCCAGGGGTGACCCTGTGTCCACAAGGAAATCTATCAAAATGACCCTTTAGAATAATAATAATTATAATAATAAAGTCAACAATACCTTCTGAACTGATCTCTCTGATATGACTTTAACTACCCCAGAAGATCTCTAAGGGATCTTTATGGAAAGGGAGAAAAACACAAGCATATTCCTGAGAGAACGTGTCTTTAGCTATCCACTGTACACACAGACACATTTATGTATGTTTTGTTTGGGAAAAATCCTGATGTATGAACTAGAACTCCAGTAGCAATACATTTTGACTGACCTTCATATACAAGCAACTTTAACTACATAAAAAAATGACATTTTACATTAAACATTTCCAATAGGTGGCTTGGGAATACTGTGAGAATCTGGATGAAAGTGATAATAAATTTGAAACATTTTGGAAACCTTATAGTGTGAAGGCTCCTAAAACTCACATTTTGGGGAAGGGTGCTTATTCTTTTTAGTCTTCCCTGACCTAGCTACAGAGCACCATTCTCAGGGAATGGTCATAGCAGATGGTAGAAACAACCCTAACACACTATCTAAGCTACTCCTGGAAAGGCCCACAAACCAGTCAGCATCTCTGTTTGCCTCTGTCTGTATACCGTCTGCCAGTGTCTTTTTCATTTCAATTAGGATTTCACACTTTGACATGCAGTGTTCTTCTGAGCTATTTCCAGCACGAGCCTCACATTCTCACATTCTAAAACCTAGCCAGTCCCTGTAGCTGTGCTCTGGTCTGAAGCAAAAGAAGTTGAGATGGTCCCTTCCTGCTGCCTCACTCACAAATGCTGTGTTACCCTTGGTGCTGAACTGCCGTATGATCACCGGTCTCAGAAGCGAGAGTCAAAAGCAGGCACAAACAGCAGTAGCTTCAGCTGCCAAGCAAAGTCATCCTCTAGGGTCCTCTAAGACGGATGACTTTCCCTGATTTCACTAGGCCTTTGAGCCCTCCCCCAACCGTGATAGTTAAGGGGCAAGGTTAATTATAACCCCAAGGAAGGAACACACATGTCTTACGAAGAGTGAAATGGGGCTTTGGAGTTTTAGATAATTAGGTTTTACTGTTGATCCTGTCAAAAGTCTTGTTGGGTTTTAAGCCTTATGCTCATTTGGAGGAAGTTCCTGGGGGCCACTTGGACCATCAAAGAATGCTACCTTTGCCCAACGAGAGTTCTAAGGACAGCTACATACCAACCAACAAGCTACTGCTCCGTTCAACTCCATCTCTTTCAGTTCCTCCGATCACAGCCTCTGCTCTACTTATGCTGTAGCTCCTTCAATGCAGTGGTTGACATCTCTGAGCATTTGCCCACGCTTTGCTCCACATCCAGGTATCCCTCCTTTCCCTTCTTCAGCTGGCTGCCTGGCACTACTCTTTCAAGGCCAACTCGTTTTGTTGCGTTTTAACAGCTTTATAGGCGGTACGTCCACATGTGGTTCGAGTATAATTCAATAGTTCAATCAATTTTAGAACACTTTCCTTTGCCTTGTACTCATTGTTAGTCGTGTAATTTTTGTTCAATTTTGACTTTAAAAATATATGCAACAAAGCCTTCTCCAATTCAGCAACTTCTACATGTATAATTCAGTGCCATTGACTACACTCTTCATGCTGTACAACCAGTATTTGTCCCTATAAAAACCTAGTTCTTGTGCCATCTTCTTGGGGAAGACCCCTAAACTTTTCCTCACACCATATTAACTTTCTCTCCCAGATTTTTTAGCACTTTAGTCTCCTTAGGCTCCAGTCTGTCACATTATCCGCTCCCTGTGTGTGGTCCTTGGCCTAAGATCTGCTCTCCACACCAGTCTAGGAGCCTCTTGAGACCTTGTACAGACTCTATGTGTCACCCACCATTTCATCTTCTGTGGCTGGCATACGCAGGAGACGCAGAAAATGAACATTTGAATAAATTAATGAAGGCATTTAAATTTTTACTTGCTCTAATTTATAAGTACATTTGCCTTACTGAAATGCCTAGCCAGTAATTTCATAAATTTAGAATTCCTTTAAATTATCATTAATTCATAATTATTTTTTCTAGTTGTTTCCATATTTTCCATAACTTTAATTTTCCTCAAAAGAAGCTAGATATTCATTTACATCATTTTCTTCTTAATTACCTGCCAAGCAGTTTGTCCACAATGTTGGGATTCTCCTCTGGGACAGAAGCATTCCTACTAAGCACACAAGAGAAGGGCTGCTAAGCAACTCCCACAGTCTTATCACTCCTCACATGACGTGGAGAAGGGAGCTTCTGGCTAACTTCCTCCAGGGACTTCACTGAAGCTCTTTCCGTCCTCTGAGCATCTGTGAGCACTGAGGACTTTGACCCAGTCCTGATGAGTCAGTGTGCCATGAGGGGGGTGAGCACAGTGTGCGGCCCCTCGGTCGACCTCAGCCACACTTCATCTTTCATGTATCACAGAGGAGCTGACTCAAGTCCCCCCTACCCCTTCAAAGGAATGAAATGCCTTTAACTGTTCTGAACAACTCAGTCTCTCCAGGCTCCAGTATGCTCCAGCATTCAGCTCATTTCTCACACTCTGTAATTACACCCAAGCCCCACTTAGAGTGGTAAAGAATAATGTTTGAATACGCTCGCAGCTTTAGCATGGCAAAGAGTAACCAGGGAAACTGGATACAGCAAACTCGGCTTCTCCAGGTGAGCAACATATGGAATGGCTTCCCAGGTAAGCATTTGGAGCCGTAGACAGTTAAAAAAAAAATGAAAGAAACACCCAGGTGATATTTTCCTAACTTCTTGAACTTCCAAGGGGAGAGCTAGGTGGAATAAATAAAAATTAAATTAAAAGTAGTAAGTAAGCAGATCCAGCGCATAGCTTCTCTACGTCACCAGCTTCCGCTCACCTTTACTGAGTGACGTCAGGTAGATGCTATGCTAGGGGTCTATTCACGCTCCCTTATGTCATCCTCACAACAATTCTACAAGTGTTATCATTTCTATTTACAGATGAGGACATTTCAGTTCCTCAAGGTAACTGATAGGATCAAAATTAAAATCAAGCATCTTCCTCTGTCATTGCTTGTCAGTGGTAAATGATCATATAATTTTTTTTAATGTACCAAAACACCTCTGCCATGAAGTCAATGCCAGCTGACAGTGGCCATATAGGACAAGGCCGCTGTGAATTTCAGAAAGTGTGTAACCACTACAGCAGCAGAGCTCCCTGTGAAGGTAAATTGTAGTATCTCACGGTGGGCAAGCAGCAGGAGAAAAGAAGCTCCCTGGGAAACAGCAGCACACCAAGACATCGGTACAGCGTAAACACACTAGCTCAAAGTACCCACAAGCCCTGATAAAACTCATCTCTACGTGCTAGCCCCTATATTTGCTGCTGAATTCCAAGTACTCAGAAGACACCTATGTGTGTGCTTTCCAACGGCCCAAAGTTTGACATCCCCAAGCAAGTGACCTTCTTATGTCCTTCAGCCTAATGAACTGGATAAGCTGAATATCTTAAAATTAGCTCATGAGCCTGGTCAGGTAAAGAAAAACAATGACGAGGCAGACAGGTATTTAAGATGTAACATCTACTGCTCTCCTGGGCTGGGGAAAGACCTCTTCAAATCTGCCCAGCATTTGACATTTATCTTGAAAAAGATAGTAAGCTACCAGTGTTACATTTTCAAACTCTAAGTTCCAGTGTTTCTGGTCTCTTTTTTTGTGTTCTAACCTCATTTCCTTCCAGGAGTCTCTGAGTGATTCAAATGGTTAAACTCTACTGCGATCCAAAAGGTTGGGGGTTCAAATTCATCCAGAAACATCTCAAAAGAAAGGGCGAGCTATTTAAAAACTCAACCACTGAACATCCTCGGGCTCACAGTTTTGTTCTGCAGCTTACAAGTCTCCATGAGTGAGAGTCAGTCTTTGACGCCTGGAACTTCATTTCCATCTGCTGTGTTTACTTCTCCCACCTTAATGTGATGACGGGCCATAGATCCTCTTTGTTCCCATGCCGAGTAGCTTATTTTGAAGTTCTTAACCTGGACTCCACCTACTCCAACTAAATCCATCAGAGAAATAATAGATTTTGGTCCTTGGGAGTTTCTTCATTGCTGTGCAATATGCTGAAACATGGGTAGTGATATTGACATTTCAATGATGAGTAAATTGAGAAACAAAGGTTTCCAGTAATTTTACCACATGTACATGACATAACTAAAAAAGTCAGAATGTGAACCTCTCCCACAATCATCTCCAGAGTTTACAATGTGAATCGTCATTACAACACCTCCATAGCAGCTAAGTGGAAAGAAGCCAAATCCTTACCCCTGAAAAACCCTTGGCTACAATAAAATTATGTTTGTAGGTATCCCAGGCCAACGCACCTTGAGACATCTTTAACTTCACTCACATATTCTTCCCCTGGCACCAGTCATCACCTAGTGTGGTCAGTTCTTCCCCAAACGTTGCAGCGTTTTCTTCTTTGCTCTCCATTTCCCCCTGAATATCATTATTGAAACAGTATTCCAACCAGTACCCCCCAACTTCAGTCTGATTTCTTGTTTTAATCCAGGATACACAGGTTGCTAAATGAAACTTCTCAATATGCCATAACCAGAAGGGATAGAACTACAGAGGTTTAGCCTTTAAGGGGAAGATTTATTCAAGATAGAATAGCTATTTCCCAGCACATGAAATACTGGCAAGTGAAAAAAGAGTTTAGTTGTATTTTATGAATCCAGAGAACAAAATCATGATGGCAATATATGATGAAATGTTCAATTTTTAAAATCATCTTGATATAAAGTAATCTTTACCAAGTAGAGCCATTCAAAAATGGAATGACTTGCATATTAGGTTGTGAGTTTCTGACTAATATATCCAAGAAGATACTAAATGACCACTTACTTGAAGAATTGCATTGCTAGGAGGTTGGACTCGCTCAACTCAAAAATCTTTTACAACTTTTACTTTAAAAATCTATATTAAGTCCATGATCCACTACCAATACCAATCTTAGATTCATCTCTCACTATCTACCTAACCTTGCATTTCTTGGCATCACTAAGGAAGTATAGAGGATACAGTCCACACCAGGTGACCTTGTCACAGGGTGACATCAAAATAACTCTATATAAAGATTTTGTACATTTTGTCATTTTTAATTAAAAAAATCCATGTAGTTAGGCTATAACACAAAACAATGGGGGTGTTAATCCAGCTTACATGTATCAATTTGTCTACAAGGCTAATTTATTTTGTCTTAATTTGCCACCAAACCAGAGAGAAGTCTATCAGGGAACAATAGCACACGTGAAGTATGCATTCCTCAGAACAATCAACCATGGGGCATCATTTATTTTTCTAAAATTCAAAGGATTCGGAAAGAAAGAGGAATGAAAATCAGAAATACAGTGGGAAAGGGGGATAAATGAGGGTTATTTCTTCTCCCCAAGTCATAGTCCCCTAAAGAGCCCGAGCCCCTTCGGACACTCTGTGGGAGCATTGCACAGGTGACAGTCTGTGGGGCCATGTTAAGCCTTGGGGGCCCCTCACAGACTGTGTGCTCCCGAGAGATCCAAATGCCAAGCGTTCCTGAGGCTTTGAGTTTGTCCCCTACTCTACTGTGGAGGAGGTGGGTGCAGCCGTGACCGCAAGGCCACGCAAGGTGGAGGGAAGAGTTGTGCAAGCAACGAGGGCTGTCTCATGAGAAGACTCTCCAACACCCAGGTGCCCTCTTTACTGTGAAAAACATCGTTGTTGGTGGCATCAAGGAAAACATTGAAGAGGGCCACCTATGAGATTATTTTGAGCAATAGGGGAAAAATGAAGTAATTGAGATCATGACAGATTGGGAAAGTAACAAGAAGAGAAGCTTTGCTTTTGTGACTTTTGATGACCATGACTCCGTAGATGCGACTGTCATTCAGAAATACCATACTGCCAATGGCCACAACTGTGAAGTAAGGAAAGCCCCGTGGACGCAAGAGACGGCCAGTGCCTCTTCCAGGCAAAGAGGCTGAAGCTGTTCTGGAAACTTCAGTGGTGGCCAAGGAGATGGTTTTGGTGGAAACTTTGGAGGCAAAAGCTCTGGCCCTTATAGTGATGGAGATCAATATTTTTCCAAACCAGGAAATCAAAGTGCCTACGGTGGGTCAAGCGGTAGAGATTGGTAAAAACAAGGACTCTAAGGCCCATTAAGAGGAAGTGACTACCAGGGACACACAATCAGTAAGTAGCAGAAAAGGAACTTAAACATGGGTCTTAGGAGCCTAAACCCTGGCTATTTTTCATAATTTAAAGGAATTTAAAGAATTATATATTTATGTTGAGTCTTACATAAGCAAGTCATTGATTTTGTTGTTGTAAGGGGTGTGACATACATCTGGATGAGAAATCTTGGAGAAATAAAATCAACTCTGAAGAAGTTCAAGTGGAAATAAATGCTGCATGAACTATTCACGCCAGGTGTCATATATACAGAAAAAAGCAATACCTAGCATAGTCTTCCGAAGGATGAATTCAAATAACCCTTTTGATTAACCTCACTCCCACACCAAACAAACACTGCCATTAACTCAATGCAGACTCACAGCACCCCTCCAGGACAAGGTAGAACTGCCCCCGGGGGGTTCCGAAGCGTTAACTCTTGATGTCAGTAGAAAGCCTTGCTCCCTTTCTCCCATGGAGCAGCTGGTCATTTCCGACTGCTGACCTTGCAATAAGCATCCCAACTAATAGCCACCATGTCACTGTGTTACTCTGGGAAGACAAGAGGAACAAATCCATAGAAACTCATATGTGTACGAAACAGATTTTTATATAAAGGGTAATTGTACATTAAGAAAGCATTCCAACCCAGGCCAGCCCTTAAGTCCAATATTATCCCATATGTCCAATACCAATATATGAAGTCCTCTTCAGACTCATCCAACACATGCAATGACACTTAACACAGGATGATCACAGGCCCGTGTGTAGAAAGTCTTTGGATCCAGTAGCATTGTAAGTATGTCCACGCTAGAAGGGGTCTCTGTGGTTCCTCCAGCTTCAGAGGTCTGGTTCCATCAGGATAGGTCCATGTGGCTTCTCCAGCTCAGGGCACTAGCTAGTTCGATGTGTCCTGTCAGTAGAGTGTCTTCCAGGGAATAAGGAGAGAGAGAGAGACTGCCTCCAAGGAAATCCAGGAATTCCCAGACTTCTCAGGAGAAGGCCATGCCCACAGAGGCCTTATTGGCTATGATCTGATTGACAGACTAGACTCCATCCCTTCACTCTTAATCCTCTCAAGTCCCAAATTGACTCGGGATTATGTAACTGCCACAATCACCATGGCTCTCTTTTTAGATAAGCCATGAGTAGTAAATGCAAAGAAAAACAGAATGGAAACAGGAGCACAATGAAGTCTTCTGGAATTCCCACACCCTGGATGATATGGTTTATACAGGATTATAGGTGCTTGGCTTCCACTACCAACTGCTTTGAATAGGGTCACATTAGAGGATCCTGTAGAGAGTGGAGAAAAGTATGAAACAACATTCAAGATCAGATAGAGACTTGTCCCCCAAGATTACAGCCCTTAGTTATTGTTCAGATCTGGTAATTAACTCACCTCGACAGTTCAATTTTCAACCAACTAACACATAGATCTATAAGGGAAACTAAAACACAAATAGAGGATCCTGGTGGTATAGCACTTACACATTGGTGTCCTAACAGCAGTATCAGTAGGTAGAAACCACTGGATGTTCTACAGGTCAAAGAGGGGGCTTTCTACTATGGTAAAAATTTAGTCTTATGGGGGCATTTCTACCCTCTCCTAAAAGGTCACTATGAATTGGCATTAGCTCGATGGCAGTAAGCTTGAACTAGTAAGGTACACACAGCTTAGAATTATCAAGCATTTGAGATCAAATGGGCAGCATTTAGCTAAAACTAAAGTTTACAAGGGAAAGAAAAGAAAAGATAATGGAAACACGAAATACAGAGAGGAAGTGGGCTAAGCAATGTTTCATTAGAGCAGCGGTTCTCAACCTTCCGAATTCCGTGATCCTTAATACAGCCCCTCATGTTGTGGTGACCCCCACAACTATAGAGTTATTATTGCTATTATTTCATAACTGTCATTTTTCTCCGGTTGAGAATCGTAATGTAAATATCTGATATCGCCAGAGTGCATTTTCATTGGTACAAAGTGAACATAATTAAAGTATATCAATTAATCACAAAAACAATATGAAATTATATATTGTGAAATATTTATTTCTAAGGACAAATAAATGAACTTGTGTCCTGAAGCATTGTGTAGCTTGAGTAACAGTATTAATATAACAACAGTAAACAACATTGCTACATTTTGCAACAGTATTCTTAACAAGGCAACATCGTTGTGAAGGTTGAGATAGCTTCTTTCTCACCAGATCAGCGTATCTGCATGTGGGAGGACCCGCCTGGAGACGGCTAGAGTAGCAGTATCTCAGGTCCAAACCATCATAAATATGGTCTTATGCAACCCCTGTGAAAGGGTCACTTGACCCCCAAAAGGGTCACGACCCACAGGTTGAGAACTGCTGCATTAGAGGGATTGAAATAATGAATGCACAGATTATTGAATGTAAAACTGATCATGTACTCTGTAAGTCTTCATCTAATTCACAATAAAAAGTTATTTTAAAAAATATATCATGATTTTTATTGGAAGAGATACTTCATTGACAATCTCCTGGTTATATATACATCAGGTCATCTGGAAGCAGAAAAGAAAGGGATTAAATAGATATTAGTTTTTAAATAAAATTTTATTGGCATTTTCATGAATGCTTACACAGAACATCAAGTTCCTGTTCAGAACTACTCACACAAGTTGTCCAGTGGCATTACTTATATTTATCACAACGTAACAACATTCTTTTCATTGTGTTCTGTATATTCCATGTCCGGTATTCTGTTATCCCCACACCCTTGCCTTTTTGCCTTTACTTTTGAGCCACTGTTGATCTTTGGGCTTATACCGATGGTTTTAAAGCAGGACATAATCTTGTGGGCAATACCCTTTATTTTGTGTGCCACCCTGCTATTTCAATAAAAGATCATCTTAGTGAATAAGCTCAGCCCTAGGTTTAAAAAATGTTTTAGGACAGTAGTGTCAGGGAGTTCTGCTCTCTTCTGTTCCCATATCTTCCTTGAATTTGTGAAAAGGATGTGAATTCTGTTCCACATTGTCTTTTTTCTTACCCCCAAACCATGCTAGTAGGAACTAATCCAGGCATCATACAATTCCATGGTTCAATCATATTAAGCAGTGTTGTACAATCAGTTTCAAAACATATTTTCCTTCGTGAACTACGTGACAACAGCTCTACCTCATACCCCACTTCTCATGCTGTGTCCCCTCAAATTCCCTTATTCAAATTGTTTGTTGTCTCTACAGATTCACTCTCCTGGGTTTCATATTCTTAAAAACAGAGAAGACAGGTAACAGAGTCAGGAAGCTACCAACTATGACAACCTACAAGAGAGACAAACTCCAATATGGAGAAGAAAAAATAAGAAAATATTAATAACCAGATGATCATAAAGTGTATCAGATGGGAGATCAAGTGACAATGTTTTAACATTGTGACTCTGGTCATAGCAGTCAGTGGTGGTAGCCAGGCACCATCTATCTACTTCTGGTCTCAAGGTAGACTATATCATTGCTCATGTAGACTTGTTTTATCTCTGCATTTTGGATGCTTTCTAGCCATTTTTTCTCTTGGAAAGTAGAGGCCCGTAATCATATCTAAGATGGCCCACTCGCAAGCTTTACACTTCACTAGAGTAGAGGCCATGAGTTTTGTGAACTCTGTTATGTCAATTAACTGCATTGCCCCATTAGACTGTCCTAGGCTTTCAAACTCAGAAGGACAGAATGTGCTTAAGAAAGAACATCTAAGAAGGGAAATGGAATAAGAAAGTGTAAAGACCTGAACAAGTCAATAGTCCTAGTCAAGTTTGTTCTTGAAACCATCAACACGGTGAAAGCACTCTAGAGTACAAACCTAACCAGAATTGCTTGCCTTAAGTACCAATGCCTCAAGAGTGATGAGAGATGCGCACTTCCCTGGGCAAAGCAGCAGAAGTGAGTTGGGTCCGCTGCAAGTCATTATCAGCTACCTGTCAGAGTGCTGAGTAACAGGTGTGCAAGCCAAGTAGAGGAGATGAGGGCAGGCATCACATGTCCCACATCCCCACAGTGCTAGCAAAGCAGTTGAGCAGCGAGGTTGGACAGCACAAGGTGGAGCCAGGTTTCAAACCTCAATCAAAAACGAGGGTTCTGCTATGTCTCACCTGGGTGTTTTAAATGGTTAAATGTTGCAGACATGAAAACACCCACAGGAACGACTTTGCCATGAAGAGAGCTCTATGAAGCATAGTGCTACTGTGATATCCAGGAGGCTGCCATGGGTAGCAATGGACTCCGTGGCAGATGATTTATCTGCTGTCTCCTAGCTGGGTGACCTAAGTCAAGTCACCTAGCGTCTTTATGCCTGTTTCCCTTGTTATAAAATAGGTATAATGATATCAGCTTCATAGAGGTCCAATTAAAATAGAGACATGACACATAAAATGCCTTTAGCAACATTCCTATCACATAATATATGCTCAATAAATAGCAGCTATTACCATAGCAAGTATATATTAAATACCTTGTTGATATCAAATTTTGTCCCCTTCCTTTCAAAGTGAAATAAGAAACTGAATTACTTGTTAACCTACCACCAATTTCAAGCCTTATAATTTTCTGACTCTATTTCCAGCCTCTACAATATAACATCTTAGCAATTTTTTTCACTGCAGTTTGAATTCACACTGTGAGAATTTGAATTGTGTCCAACAATCCTCTTGCTAGTAGTCACTGAAGCCATCACGTCCAGAGAAACCGTCTTTCAGCGCTGCTTTTTGTCCCCTCTGAATTAAGTTATCATTCTGGAGTATCATAAATCCAGCAGGCTCTGACTTTTCCTTTTGTGGTGGTGAATGCCAAAGTCTGGCTCTGAATATGTGTCCTTCTCTAATGATTTCAAATGTATTCTAGGTTACAGGGTCATCGCTGCTAAAGGAATTTTGTAAGAATCTGGTATTTCACCAGGGAATGGCTGGTGGTCCAGCTGCCAATAAACACAGGCCAGCACGGCTGTGACAGAAACCCAGTGATGGGTTTGCAGGCTGCCACTTTGTCAGAAACCCGGAACAGGACAGAGTGGAACTTGACACTGGGTTGGGGAAAACACTGGTGCGATGTCACAAATGTGAGGGCAGTTATGGTTCAGGGCTAGAATTCTTATGTTCTATAAAAAGCCAAATGCAATGCCATCTCATCCATTTTAGCTCATAATGACCCAATAGGACGAGGTAGAACTGCCCCTATGGGTTTCTGAGACTAATTTTATAGGAGTAAAGAGCCTTGTCTTTCTTCAATGGATCAGCTAGTTGTTTTGAGTTGCTGACCTTGAGACATACCTCTATGCTAGCAGGCAAGGGAGACCCAAAAATAATGAGCTGCTGTAGTCATTAAAGCACTCCACTGCTATCAGAGACGCTGACAGTTTAAAGCCATCGTCAGACCCACCTGGAGGTTTGCTTTTGTGAGGACCACAGCCTTGGAAACTCTCTAGGAAAGGTCTACTCTCTTCCTCTCCTTCTAGGGCTGTCAGTGTGAGTTGGAACTAACTCAACGATAGAGTGTAGCAATGATAGGTAGGAGAGCTACTACATGGTCACCAACCATCTGTCAAGTGGAGGTTTGAGTCTTCCTTTGATGATGCACAGGTTTCAGCAGAGCCTCTAGGCCAGTGGTTCTCAACCTGTGGGTCACGACCCCTTTGGGGGTCAAATGACCCTTTTATAGGGGTTGCCCAATACATAACAGTAGCAAAATGACAGTTATGAAATAGCAAGAAATCAATGTTATGGTTGGGGGCTCACCATAACATGAGGAATTGTACTAAAGGGTCATGGCATTAGGAAAGTTGAGAACCACTGTTTTTAGACTAAGGCAGACTTGGGGGAAAAGACCTGGTGATTGACTTCCAAAGATACCTTATGGCTCTCCATAATATCACATACATTCACTCCTTACGATGGCATAAGACAGGGCGGCATTGCTGCCCATGGTGTCTGATGTCAGGAGGAATCCGAGGCTGATCTCATGGCAGCTACCAATCACCACTTGCCATGAACAGCACAGCGCCCTCTCGGGGCTGCATTCGCATCCACTTATGGGAGAAAGGTTCACCTCAAGGGAGAAGCAGTTGTTCTCAGCAGATCTTTGGGGGTAAACTCATCCAGAAAAGTTACATACAGTGTAGCCTGTCATTCTATAGAGATTAGTCTTGTTCCAAATAAAACATAAAGGCTTCATGCCCCCATGGAAGTCCTTGCAAGCCACCACACTTTAATCAACAAAAGACAGTGAACTGACTTCTTACTTTCCCACCCCCACCTCCCAATGTCTTTTCCATACAAACACAATGCCAATGTCCATTTTTTTGTTCATCCTCTTCCTATGAAGGGCCAGTGATATTCTTCTTTTTCATTAACTCAATTAATATTTATTGAGTAGATATTAGGTATGATTGCTACCAGGTTGAAGATGGATATTAGATAAAGGAGATAAAGGTAGGTGACTGAATTTAATTAAAAAACATTTACTTTACCCCTGAAACATTTGACTGCTTAAAGAGAAATTCTGGATATAAAATAATTTGTCTTTCTTCAAATCCTAAATCAACATTAATGAAGATTCCATAACTATTGCTTACAGAGATAATGGGGGACACTCCTGGTCCTGAAACCTTGCCACATTATCAGCCTGGAGAAAGGTTAGGCTGGCCTCTGCTTGCACAGTGTAGATAACAGTTGAAATCTCCAGTGCTTCCAATAAACCCACAAGGTCAGCAGTTCAAATTCACCAGCTACTCCAAAGAAGAAAAATGAGGATGTCTGATCCCTTAAAGGTTCAGTCTCTGAAACCCTAAGCTTCCTTCCTACTCAGGCTTAGAGGGTGTCTGTGAGTCCCAATCAACTTGCAGTGGGCAGGGGCGGGAGATGGCGAGGAGGGACAGTGAATGGACATCTATACATAATCATAATTCTCCTCCTGCCGTCATTGATCTATGCCTCCGCTTCTCCTTCCTCACGATGGGGATTGTCGCATGGAGACCTGTCAGGCAACAGGAAGGCACGGAACACTGCTGTTTCTATAGCTAATGGATTCATTTCAAACTTTTTTTAGCAGTTGAAATACTCAGCCAATAATAATGAGATGGGCTGTGACAACTAAAACTCTCCAATTTAGCAAGATTCATTTTGCAAAATCATCACAGAACATCTGAATCACTGCCTAGTAGAGTAGAACAACATCTGGCAAACAAGCGGTGATGTATTATG
Source organism: Tenrec ecaudatus (assembly GCF_050624435.1). Lineage (NCBI taxonomy): Eukaryota > Metazoa > Chordata > Mammalia > Afrosoricida > Tenrecidae > Tenrec > Tenrec ecaudatus. The sequence continues at coordinate 89,069,146 of NC_134533.1, forward strand.
TTTGCAGTGCCATATGGCAATATGTCTTCCAAGTCACCTGCATGCTGAAATGAAAACCCATTTTATAGCCACCTCAGAAAAGTGGAGGGCAGTGAACCACACAGCACACGGGAATAACACTATACGTGTCCTGTATAGGTACCCAAAGCAAAGCATCAGCTGCTAACGAGGAAAGAAAACACGTAGGGAACAACAAGTTATCAAATCCACTGCCATCAAGTTCTTGCTAACTCATAGCGGCCCTACAGGACAGACAGGGACAGAGAGAGTTTCTCCATAGGCTTTCCAAGAGGATAAATCAGTACCAAAGCCAACTTCCTCATTTTACTACCATTTTTCTCCCACCGAGTGGCTGGGGGCTTTCACTGTCAACCCTTCGGTTAGCAGGGTAACACAACCCATCGCACCACAAGGATCCTCAACAAGCTACTAAGAACTTAAGATGATCCATTGTCTGCAACCTCGAGTTGACATGAAGTGTAACAGATCAAAGACCTATATGTCACATGGCAAGATAATATTCAACAAGCCAAATTAACTGAAACTTCCTGTGTTCAGCCTTCATTTGAATCCTTGCCCTTTTATCTGGGAAGTAAAATCAAGTTGAAAGTTCCAGGGGCAAATGCAATCTTAAATATCAGTTCAGATAGTTTTTCCTCTGGTTTTTTTGTTTTTTTTTTGTAAACGAAATTCAAGCACTGTCTCTCCTCGAGGGAACATTCTTGCCCTCCAGTGAGGTGGCTCTTCCTCTGCACCCCTTCTTGCTTGCACAGTTCTGCACATGCTTCCCTCCGAAGGATGCTTCAGGTCATCATCGCTTCCATGTAACCGGTAGGAAACGCATAAAAGGATGCAAAAAGCAATAACTGATAGTTAATAGTCGTACAGGCACTCTAGTAGCATAGTGGGCTACCAGTTCGGCTGCTAACTGAAAGGTTAGCAGTTCAAATCCCACAAAAAGATACAGCTGCCTGGTGTTTTAAAGATCTACAGCCACAGAAATGTTAGTGGCCAGGTCTATAATGTCCTGTAGTATTATTATGTATCAGGTTAGTATGAATTGGAATCAGTTTAATGGCAGTGGGTCAGTTTTTAGGACCCCTAGTGGCAGTTTCAAGTTAGCACCAGACCACTAACTACAAGGTTGGCAGTTCAAAGACAACTAGCAGCTGCGGGAAAATGATAAAACTGCCTAGTGGTTATAGTTTGGGCTATGATCTGAAAGGTCAGCACTTCAAAGCCGCCAGCTATTCCTGGGAGGAAAAACTTGGTTTTCTACTCCCTTAAAGAGTCAGAGACTCAGGAACTCACAGGAGCAGTTCTACCCTCCCGATAGGGGAGCTAGGAATCAGCATTAACTTGATGGTAATGAAAAAAACAAAACAAAAAACCTTCCTATAAAGTTTAATAGCCTGGAAAAGTCTCTATGGAGTCACTGTGTATTCCATCAAACAATGTTATGTATGCATGCAACAACTGCTGCAGCAGTACACTGACAGGGAGCTGACGGAGTTCAAGCCAGATTCTGAAAAGGAGATGGACCAGGGATATCACTGATGGCGTTATATGGATCCTGGCTCAGAGAAAATAATATTAGAAATATGTTTATGTGTGTTTTATTAACTATGCCAAGGCATCCGACTGTGGGGATCATAACAAACAATGGATAGCCTTGAGAAGGATGGGAATTCCAGAACACTTCATTATGCTTGTGTGGAACGCATAATGGATGAAGAAGCTGTTGGGTGAACAAAACGAGGGAACACTTAATCGTATACGATAAAAAAAGGTATGTGACAGGGTTTTATCTTCTGAGCATAAGTATTCAATCTGTATGATAAGCAAATAATCAGAAAATCTGGATTATTTAAAGAAGAATGTGGCATGAGGATTGCAGGAAGGCTTATTTATATACTTTCTTGAACTTGTGATATTTTCCAGGCAGTCTATTAAGCATTTCATGTAAATTATTTCCATCATTATCTCAGTCACTTAGCGATGTGATATGCCAAAGACACAACCTTGCTTGCTGAGAATGAGGAGAACTTGAAGATCAAGTATTCCAGCCTTCAATTTGGATCATGACTCAATGTCCAACCAAGATCCTGGCCACTGGACCAATAGGCAACATCATGATCAATGGAGAAAGGTTGAAGTTGTCAAGGATTTTGCCTTGCTTAGATCCACCAGTGCTCATGGAAGCAACACTCAAGAGATCAAGATATGAGTTGCATCAGGTAAATCTGCTGCATAGCACATTGTTAGCATGTTGAAAAGTCTGGGTGTTATGTTGAGGGTGAAGGTGCTCCAAACCCCAACCTTGGTATTTTCAGTGGCCTCCTATGCATGTCAAAGTTGGATAGTGAGTAAAGAAGGAATGCATTTGAATTGGGGTGCTGGAGAAGAATATGGAAAACACAAACCATTCTGTCTTGGACGAAGTACAGAAGGAGTGCTCCTTAGAGGCAAGAATGGGAAACTTCATCTCCCAGACTATGTACATGTTGTCAAGAGAGAGCAGTTGTCCCTCCTGAAGAGGATGTTTGATACAGTAGAGGGGCAGCAAAACAGAGGAAGACCCTCGAGGACATACACTGACACCAGGCTGAAACAATGGGCTGAAATGCAGGAACAATCATGAAGGTGGGGCAGGACCGGGGCAGTGTTTCATTCTGCTGTGTATGAGGTTGCTCGATGTTGGAATGGGATCGATAGGTAGCACCTAACAAAGACAGGAATCCTCCATTGAGTATTCAATGACTGATTTTTTGTGAGCACATCACCTTCATATGTTTCTTCAATGGCCTTGTGGAGAGACCGTCTCCAATCTCTAACCTTTCAGTTAGTGACCAAGTGTGTTAAACATTACACCACCAGGGACACCATGAGCAAAATCTAGCTCACCCAAATTCCTCCCTAAAGTTCCCCCAAACTCTCAGAGAGTTGGCTCTTGGGTGCTCTCACGTTTCTCCCTAACATCCTTGACTATGTACCTCTCTTTTTGTTTTTATGTTCTACATCTTTGAAATGATGCTTGCAGAAGGAGCCACATATGTCCTAGAGCAAAGGGTCAAAAAAACATGTCATTTTCTTTGTGTGAACGTGGAGTGTGTGAGCAATTGCTCTCACCATGGATCGCATACGCAAGTCGGCTCCGAAAGCCTGACCCCATCAATCTGTACCATGGGCTACTATGCTGTGCTACACTTCCTTGTGCTCCTCACACCACACCTCATGAATTCACACTTGCTTCTACTTTTGACTCATTGTATTATTGTCACCCTCACCAACCTCCTCTAGGTCGCATGCATGAGTATCAGGCCAGGTTACCGAAAAGTGTGACTGACCTGTGACCTGTGCCCCCTGACCCTGACCCATTGTTCTTAAACCAATCATAAAAATAATGATAATAATAAAAAGTAATAACTAGAGCCATACTTTCTTGAACTTGTGATATTTTCCAGGCAGTCTATTAAGCATTTCATGTAAATTATTTCCATCATTATCTCAGTCACTTAGAGAAGTTATATAGCTTCGTAGAGATGTGGTAGGGAGGATTCAAGTCCAGGTCTGACATCAGAGTTCCTGCTCAAACCCACTACACATACTCCTGTAATTCGCCAACTTTCTTCATTTTGAATGTGTCCCTTTCCAGGTAAATGTTTAAGACCTCAGTAATATGAAGTGCAGTAAGCAAAAATATGCCAAGAAGCACCTGCAGGAGTCTTCATAAGTAGGTCAGTTGAGTTTTTCTAAGTTGGGCCTTTCACTACAAGAATCTTGTCTTTTACTTGTGTATTTCTTCTTACTTCACAAAGCCCCATCTCCCTTACCTCGTTTGCTCCCTACCTGAATTCTGCTTTGAGAAGGACAGTTATTATCCTGAGAATGCGAGGGAGGGATGTTTCCCCAGTTGACATCCAGTCACCTCCACCTCGTGGCGACACCCAGGGAGTCCAAGCAGAATTGACTGCATTTTCAGCTGTATCTCCCCCCGCCCCCGCCCGCCCCCCGCCGTTCATCTCAGGTGCTTCTGGGTTGACTCAACGCTCCAATCGGGTAGTTAGCTGCTGAGAACATGATATACTTAAACCACCCGAGGATCCATAGGATCAATATCACGATAAAATGTTGAAGTAGAACCTGACATTGGGGCTCCTGATTTCCTAGAACTTTGTTCTTCTCAAGACCTTTCTGTGGTCAATAAAATAGAGGGTCTGTGACCTCTACCAGTCAATAAAAAGCTTTTCCAAAACATACCTCAGATCTAGTTTCTAGGTTTCGTTCTCCACTGGTTCCATTCATGCATCCCAAGCCAGAGCACCCACTGTCAACTCATGTGGGCAGCGCGTGTGATAGCAAAGAACAATCCCCATGGGGCCTTCTTGGATTCAGTCTTTGTAAAGGCAGACCGCCCTCCCTTTCGTCTGCTCAGCCAGTATATTCACTGCCATCTAATCCATTCAGACCCACCGAGACACTACAGCACAGGGTAGAACCGCGCCTGGGGTTTCCAGTACTGTTATTCTTTCCAAGAGTAGAAAGCCTCATCTTTCTGCTCTCAGAGGATCTGGTGGTTTTGAACTGCCGACGTGTTTAATAGTGCAGTGTGTAATGCACACGTCCTCACTTATGCTCCTCCCATACTTTCCCACTCTTACTTAGCCTGTGCTCTTAGGCAATCATTTTTGCCTCTGATTCTTGGGCTTTTTCCAATCCCAGATGCCATCTTACCATGAATGAAGTCTTTCATTGATCCTCTACTGTGCAACGTTTCCAATCTCTGCTCTCTTCAAATGCTGGGTATAACCCACCTGTGACAAACCAAGTGGTCCAGTTACTGTGATTTCTTCAATACCTATTTTATATTTTAAATTTCTTAATATAAATACTCAGTCTTAATTACTTAAAGTACCAAAGGTGGCTTAGTATTGCCCCTGAAATATACCACTCCCAGAACGGGCATTTAATAGAAGATTTTAAATTAAATTAACCTTAAGTTGTGCACCTCTATTAACAGACTTATGATCAGCTACTGCATATTCCGTTTCCACTTTGGATTTTCCCTATTTTTCCCAGAATCCAGGGCAGCTCAAAGTCATCCCAAGCTTTTCATTTAATCTTCCCTAAGAGACCATGTCTCCCAGGTGGTTCAATATATTCTCCAGAAGTCCATTTCCTTATGGATTTATAGCCTTGAAAACTTTTCCTTCTTCTTAAAAATCTCCTGGGTTATTTATCAGGGCTGATTCATATCAGGTGCACTTATATTTTTTTTTTACCAAAAGAGAGTATCCTTTTATATTTCAGCCATAATATCTTAGTTTTCTTCAAACACCCAATGATTTATGATGTACATTTTATATCTGGGAAAATTGAAGATTTTTTATAGATCAAACAAATAGATCAGGTATAGCTATTATCATAAGCTAAGTGCTGAAAATGTTTGACTGCTAACTGAAGGGCTTGCAGTCCAAATTCACCAGCCACCCCAAGAGAGAAACAAGTAGCAATTTTATTTTCTAAAGATTTACAGCCTTGCAAACTACAAGGGTCATTTCTCCTCTGTGCTGTAGCAATACTAGGAATCAGAATTGACTCAATAGCAGTAGGGTTAGCTTAATATAACATTTTTCTGCCTAATATTGGCATTCCATGCTTGTGCCTAGAAGTATAATGTTTTACCTTTTTTATTAAGTGATCAGAATTCCTGATCCTCTTCTGATATTTCACCAAAGCTTTACAAGATATTTTTTTTTATTATTCTGTGAAGGGTACTTGGTTTGCCTACTCATTTGAATTACTCACCTCTCAGTTAGCAGCCCACTATGGTAGAATAATATATACTCATTTTACACACTGACTAAATAACTATATAAAATGTACTACCATTAAGTCAATTCTACATCATAGGATTTCAGAAACTGTAAAACTTTACAAGATTAGGGAATCTCATCTTTCTATCTTGGGAGGAGTATTTGGGTTTGAACTGTTGACCTTGAGGTTAGTAGTCCAATGCTTACCAAAGGATGTTATCATAGATCCTTAACTAACCATATACTTACTTGCTGCCATCAAGTCAATTCTGAGTGGTAGCAACCCTGTAGGACAAAGTCGAACTGCTCCTGTGAGTTTCCAGTACTATAATTCTCTCTGGGAGTAGAGTACCCACAAAGCCTTTCTCCCGAAATGGGGCTGATAGGTTTGAACTGCTAGCCTCCTGGTAAGCAGCCCAATGTGTAACTACTATACCATGAGAGCTATGGACAAACCTATTTCCCTTATCAATAAGGGAAGAAAAATGAGAGCTACATCACGATTATTAAAAAATTAGAGTAAATTATATAATTCATTCAACAGTGCCTAGCAAAATGTCAGAAAAATATAAACTTTAAAGTTCAAAAAAGGTTTAAAAAAACAACATGAAGAAAGATGGTTTAAGGATTTCCACAGGTAATTGTAATCTCTTTATTAGGCATCACAGTTGTTTATCTAACAAAGTCCAGGTCCTGAACAAGTCATAGAGTAATCCCCCTCGCCGATCACCCTGGAAAACCCCAGAGACCAGGCTCCCACACAGCTAGTCTGCTACCATCATAAGAGTGGACCACTTTGAAGATTTTCCAGCTTGTATCATAAAGCAAGACCTTCCTTATTTCAGGAGATGTGATGCTATTTAAATTATTAGTAACTGAACAGATGAACTGTCACTTAGGAGATGGGGGGTGGTAAGCAACTTGGGAAGCAATTAGGTACTTATTTATATGAATATTCTTTTCAGGTTGAAGTTGTGACCTCAGCTTGTTTTTTAAAAGATTACTTGCACTCTTTCTTGCCTGCTTGATTTTGTAGATGGGATAACCTGAAGTCCTAGACAAAGTTTATTTTAAACGATACTGCCTTCAGAGAGACAACACACCCACATCCTTTAAATGGTGGTGTTTGGCTTGGCCACTCTATAGCAAAGCAGCAACTGGTACTGTGCAGAAAACTGAAGAATCACACAATTGTGTACTTTTACCCCCTAATTACTATTTAATTTGCTCTTCAATGGTTGGAAAATGAGTGAGGAAAATGAAAATTAAGTAGCAATTAGAGGGAAAGAGGCACAATTGTGTGATTCCTGACATCAGCACAGTTTCAATAGGAAGGGCAAATCAGCTGTGACAGTTGGGTATCGGACACACTTTGGCCATGGCTGAGGCACTTGAAATGCCAGGAGCTATGATTCTGAAAGGGTTGAGGGGATCAGACTTGACACTGAAACAATCTATTTTCAGGTCCATATGTTATCCATCAGAACTTTATATTTCTTTAAAGAATTCCATTGTCTTTGTCTAAGCATGCCAAGAAAAAGCAGAAGTCTGTGTAATACATTATGTTCAAACTCTAACATGCTAAAAGTTTCTTGATAAAATGCCTTGATTCCAGCATTTGCCCAACCGAACTGAACTTTAACAAAGTTTAGTTTAAAAAAAAGCTAAAATCATATCTATTGAAAAATCAGGAATAAGTAAGATATAGGTCCTGATTTCAAGGGACTCATAGGCCAGTATTATATCAAATTTTACAGGAAATAATAGCCATTACTGGAAATATTTTGGGATGTGTAGAGAAACCCACTGCCATCGAGATGATTCCCCTCCACAGCAACAATTAAGCTGGTTTTCCTATAGGAATGAAAGTAGTGATAGTCATATATGTAAAATAAAGAGCTTTATATCAAGAAACAGATTTAAGTCGAGGAAGTGACCAGTCCAGTCCAGCTCTTGTCCTTGAAGCAGATACTACCTAGAGGCCCTCCAGATTCACATAGCACCTGGCTGATAAAGCAGGACGGCAAAGTGGGAAGCTGGCAGCTAACCGGCTGATAGGTGCAAAGTTTCAAGGGTGCCATTTTGTCAGGATATGGCACTACACAAACAGCTCCCAGGGTTGGAAGGCCACATTGCATGCCAGGCCCAAGTCCAGGCACAAGATCCAAGCAAGCAGGAAGGAAAGGGGGTGCAAGAGATCAAAGAATTCTCCAAATTTTTACTTGTGAAAAGGCAGCCCCAGGAGATGCCATTAGGCCATGGCCTGATTGAGTGATCGGTCTCCCCCTATACTACAAGTGCAGCCAGTTGGCACAAAATCCAACCCTCACTGCCACCCTATAGAGTTTCTGAAGGTAGAAATATTTATAGAGAGTTTCATCTTTCTCTTGAGGAGCAGATGCTGGGTTTGAACCTCCAACGATGCAGTTACCAGTTCAATGCTTATCCACCAGACATATCAAGGAACTGTGTGTAGGGTGGAGAGAGTTAAAAATTGATCTGTCCCAATGTCAAAAACAGTAGACATGCTGCTGCTGGAAATATGAAAGTAAACAAGTCATTACCAATACAATTTATGTAACAAATGACTGAAGTTATTATAGTCATCTTGATTCCTCTGGTGAGAAGAGCAAGCCCATCAGCTGGTTCAATGCACCACCAAACATAAACAACTAATTGAGGTGAACTAGGCATTCAGTGATTTGTGGCAGGTTCAACAATAGAGTCAACCTGAATTAGGGAAGGATAACTGTATTTACTCTTCAGGAAAGAGAGATTGGGGTTTAAGTTGCAGTATTCAGCTACCTGATACTTGTTTGTCAGTTTGTCATATTGTGGTGGCTTGTATAGTGGTGTGAAGCTAGGTCACCTGCATTTCAAATTCCATCAGGGTCATCCGATGTGAACAGGTCTCAGCAGAGCTCCAGACTAAGGCAGACTACAAAGAAGCATTTGGCTATCCACTGCAGAGGAATTTGCTGGTGGAAACGTTATGCAGAGCATGGAAACATTGCCCGTTACTGATGGCCCAGTGACTATCAGAAGAACACTATAAGAGCTAGTGGCAGAGGATGAGCCCCTCAGGTCACAGCGTCACTCAACCTATGATTGAGAACGAGCTGCTTCTCAAAGTAAAGTCAACAACAATGACACAGAATGAAACTGGTGGGAGTAAAAGCTTCAGCACATTCATATGCTGGGGAGACACAACTTGAAAGGAGAAGAAAAAGCTTCAAAAGTCCACAAGTAATCAGAACTTAGAATGTACAAATCTAGGGAAATTAAATGGAACACCTAAAACCCTAACCATCAGTGAGCTAAATGGAATAGTGTTGGCCATTTTTAATCAGAAAAGCCTATGGTTTACTCTACTGGGAATGACATAATCAAGAGGAATGACCTTGCATTCATTGTCAAAAAAGATATTTCAAGATATACCTTGAAGTACAATACAGTCTGCGATGATTGCATCTACAAATTCAAGGAAATCCAATCAATACAACTATTACTCAGAATTATGTACCAACCACTAAAGCTAGTGATGAAGCGAAGAATTCTACTAATATCTTCAATCTGATATTGATCAAACATGCAATCAATTACATTGATGATCATTGCCGATGGAATGCAAAAGTTAGAAACAAAGAAGAAGGAAAAGCAGTTGGAAAAGATGGTCTTGGTGAGAGAAATTCAGCCAGAGATGATAGAATTGTGATAGACCAATTACTTGTTTATAGCAAATACTTTTTTTTTTCATCAACACAAATGGTGACTAGACACATGGACTTCTCCAGATGGAATTTCACAGATAGAAAATTAATTCTATCTGTGTGAAAAGACAAAGGAGAAGCTAAATATCAGCAGATAAAACCTGACCAAGGCCTGGTTTTAAAACAGACCACCAACGGCTCTTTTTAAGTTCAGATTGAAGCTGAAGAATAAACACAAGTTCATGAGAGTCAAACTACGACTTTGAGTCTATGCCACCTTAACTTCAAGAACACATTTGCTCCATTGAAGACTAATGATGGAAGACCTGGTGAAGTAGGGAAGGCATCAGGAACACCATTCATGAAGAAAGCAAATGGCCATTCAAAATAAAGAAAAGGGGAAAAGAGATCAGCCTATGTGTTACAAAGGGTCTGAAACTTAATCACAACGTAGCGAAGGCAAATGGAAGACAGGATGAGTCAAAGACCTAAATAAAATATTCCAAAGGGCAGCTTGAGAAAAAGTAAACTATTATAAATAAATGAACAAAGATCAAAAGTTAGAAATCCAAAAAGGAAGAACACACTTAGCTTATCTTAAACTTAATAAAGCATTCAAGCCTCAAGGTGAAATATTGACAGATTTGGGGGCAAAATATTGAATAATGCAGGAAACATCCAAAGAAGAGGGAATGAATACAGTCACTGTACCAGAAAGAGCCAGTCAATGTTCAACCATCTCAAAGGTAGCATACGAGCAAGAACCAATCATACTGAAGGAAGAAGTTCAATGTGCACCGAAACATTGGCCAAAAACAAGTCTTCAGGAATTGATAGACTACCATTCGAAATATTTCAACAAGCTGAAGGACCCCTGGAAGCATTCAATTGTCTATGGCAGGAAATTTGGAAAACAGCGACTTGGCCAACTGACTAGAAGAGCTCTATATGCGTACCCATTCCAAATAAAGGTGAAATAACAGATTTCTCCCATTATAGTACAGCATCACATATATCACCTGCAAGCAAACCATGCTGAAGATAATTCCATAGCTGTTGCAGCAGTACATTGACAGGGAACTCTCAGACGTTCAAGCTGGATTCAGAAAATGTGGAAAAAGAGATATCATTGGCGATGTCAGATGGATCTTAGCTCAAAGCAAAGAATACCAAAAAGATGCGTATTTGCTTTTCATTGACTCTGCCAAGGCATTCCACTCTGTGGATCATAACAAATAATAGATAGCCTTGAGAAGAATGGAATTCGAGACATCTAATTTTGCTCCTCTGGAACCTGTACATGGGTCAAGAGGCAGTACTGTGATCAGAATACGGAAATACTGCATGATTTAAAATCAGGAAAGGGGTGCATCAAGGCTTTATCTTCTCACCATACTTTTAAAAAATCTGAGTGAATGCATGATCAGAGAAAAATGGATTATATTGAGAAGAATGAGGCATTAGGGTTGGTGGAATCTTATTAACAGCCTGAGATATGCAGATGACACAACCTTGTTAACTGAAAACGAGGAGGAATTGAAGCACTTGTAAAGAAATGATGAAGATGAAAGAGTACAGACTTCAGCATGCATTGTAAGTCAATGTAAAGAAGACCAAAATTCTTGCAACCAGACTAACAGGTAGCATCAGGGTAAATGGAAAAATGATTAAAATTATCAAAGATTTTATCTTTCTTGGATACAAATTCAATGCTCATGGAAGCAGCAATCAAGATATCAAATGACATTATGCACTGAATAAATCTGCTGCACAAGCCCTCTTCACATTGTTAAAAAATCAAGCAAAGTACTTTGAGGTTTAAGGTGCACCTGGCCCAAGTCCTGGTATTTTCAATTGCCTCCTGTGCCCATGAAATTTGGACATTGAAAGACCAAAGAAAAATCAACGTTTTGAATTACAGTGCTGGTAAAACAGATAGAAAGCACCGTGGATTGCCACGAGACAGCTAGAATGCTCCTTAGAAGCAAGGAAAGCAAGACATCATCTCATGTACTTTGGATATTTTGTCAGGAGACACGGAACCCCGGAGAAAAGCACCATTCGTGGTCAAGTACACAGGGGCAGTGATAAAAAGGGTCACTGTGAGTGAGAATAGATTCAATGATGTCTCAAAACAAGAACAACATTCAGTTATGCAATAATGCCTGGGATACTCGGGGTTGAATGTTGAGCTATAAACTGCAAGATCAGTGATTCAAACACACCAGTCGTTGTATGGAATAAAAATGAAGTTGCCTGTTCTTATAAAGGTTATAGTTCTGGAAAACCTATACAGGGTTACTATGAATTGGAATGGACTCCATAGCAGTGGGTTATTCCGCTATATAGAACTGCTTCAACTGCAATTCTTTGATCTCTATAACTCAAGGTTGTACACTGCATCCATCTACTCCTTGCTGGAGGATGTTGTTAATTTTCAAAAGGTAAGGTGAGACTTACAAGGCATACGTGTGCTGGAAAAACAGAGCTAGACATAGAATAATTAAAGTTCAAAATGTCCACTGAATACAAAATCTACAGCATAATTGGAAAGTTAAAATATATATTATATGTAATATGATATATGAAAGAGTTAAAGACTAATTAGTGTCAGATAACCACTGAACACGAAAGTATCCTAGACATTGTCCAGATCCCTCATTTTAAAAATAAGGAAATTTGACCTTGCTGGAGGCCAGGGAAGGAAATGAATCCTGTCATTTTTCACCTAGGACACTATCCTTTTGACCTTATGTGGGATCAGAGAAAGTTTTTGTCCACTTGTAAAAAATGAGTAGTGTGGTGAAATTTTAAATTACATTTTGCAAAGTAGCATATCTTTCCTGATATTAATAAATCAGAGATTTTTTTAATCACATAGGTTTTTCTCATTTGTTTTAACATATTTATTTGATTTATTTGGCATAGTTTTGATTCCAAAACATCTTTTGAGGTTCTTGAAGAATCTGTTAAAATTCTCCTTCCCCTCTACCCCTCTTTGAATAAGGATACATTCTTTCCACAAATGGAAGAAAACTCCTGCTTCCAGAAAGAGATTTGAAGATTCTAAAACAGAACTATGGCAGAGAAAAAAAAAAAAGTCACTGCCATCTATTTGATGCCAATTCATAGTGCCCTATAAAATAGAGTAGGACTTCCCCTGTGGGTTTCTGAGATGGTAACTTTTTTTTCCTCCTCAGGAGCATTTGAATATTGATAGCATCATTCCTGGGCCATACTAATCAAACAATTAACTCTCGCCTAATATGAAGACTGAAATTCCTTCTCTTTGGTGATATTGATGATTTGGGCCTTACAGAACCCAAGAGCTGGGACCTTACAGAACCCAAGGGTTGGACATTCCCCTTCCCTCTTCTGGAATGGAGGATCATCCTGGCTTCAGGGGTCTGTACAATATAAACATTATATGTGTCTTATGACATAAATTAGAGATTTGGAAGTGGAGAAAATTATCATATTTATTCTTTGTTATAGTATTATTTCTCATGAAATCTCCCAAGAGAGTACTAAAGCTTACTCACTGTAAATGTTATGTATAGATATATGCATAGCCAGTTATGTATAAATATTAAGGGATTACCTAATACCATTGCATAAATTCTGACTCCTAGAAACCCAATAGGAAAGAGTAGAGCATCTCTTTAAGGTTTCTGAGGAGGTAAATCTTTATGGGAATAGACAGTCTCATTTCTCTTCCATGATGTAGAGGTTGATGGATTGAATCACCACCCTTGTGGTTAGTAATCTGGTGCTTAACCCACTCTGGCACCAGGGTTTCTTATAAAAAGATTCCTGTCCAAAATATTCCTTGTAACCAAACACTGAACAGTGAAATTAGAAAATATGACATGTGAAAGAAAACATGCTAATAAGTGTCTGACCACCATGGAATAGGAAACAATCTGAGAGATTGTCCAGTTCTCTCATTTTAATAAGAAAAATGTGGACTTCCAGTAAAGATGACTTCTGAGATAGACATGCTACACTCACCCTCTTCACCATAGACGTGAAAACATGGATACAGAGGAGCACCCGGGAGCTCTGTATCTCTGCATACAGAAACATAAGTTAGCTGACATTGTCGAACACCTTGATTGAATCGGCTGCTAGGTCTAGAGGCTTAGAACCATAGTCTCAGTGGGTACCTAGGTAAATTGGCATAATATAATCCACAAAGATAATCTACCTCCGACGTTAACAAGGAGGGACTGAGAGCGTCATTACTCATGAGTAGCCATCTAAGGTACAACTGTTGGGCTTCCTTTCCACACACACACCCAAAAAAGTTATGCAAGTGCAAAAGAGTGCGACAGACCGCTGGATCACACAGCCTACATGACCCTGAGACCAGAACACGGGGACGGTGTCCACCCACCAACCTCTCTGCAAGGCCATTTATAGAATGTGAGGAAAAATGTGAAACTACTCCAAACGCTAAAAAAGAATAGTCTTACTGATATCATCAAATCTGGTCCTTTATCAGTCCTCAGAGCAGCAGTTCTCAGTCTGTGGGCTTTGACCACTTTGGGGGTCGAATGAACCTTTCACAGGGTCGCCTAAGACATACTTCAAATGGTCTTAGGATCCCAGACACCGTTCCTCTATCATCTCCAGGCGGGTCCACCTACATGTAGATACGCCCACATACAAGTACCCAGCTTGAAGACTGTTACTCATGCTACACCATGCTTCAAGACAGAATTTCATTTTTTTCATTAGAAATAAATATTTCACAATATATAAGTATATATTGTTTTGTAATGAACCACTATGCTTTAATTATGTTCAATTTGTAACAATGAAAATACATCCTGCCTATCAGATATTTGCACGATGATTCATAACAGTAGCAAAATTACAGTGATGAAGTAGCAACCAAAATAATTTTATGGGGGGGGGGGTCACCACATCATGAGGAACCATATTAAAGGGTCGCAACATTACGAAGTTTGGGAGCCATTGCCTTAGAGTTTAAAATGACCTCATCTCTAGGAGCCAAAATTTAGTCAAAACATAGGTTTATAAGGTAAAAAATAAAAAATATGTGGGCCCATGTCTGCCTCCTCTGGTTTCACAAAAGGACAAGAAGAATCCGAGTCCATACCGGTCCAAGGCTAATTACCACAAGGTAGAGCTCAAACATGCCTGTGCCCTCCATGTCCCTTCACCTACGCTGACACTGAGCAGCTGGGAATGGTGATCTACTGCAACGCTAATCAGAAATCATAGACAACGCTGGCAATTATGGAGGTTTATTACGGAAGCTAACAAGTTACAAAATCACGAGGACATAGTGTTTTTTCCCTTGGCCACTCAGCCTTTGTGGGCCAGGTAGTAGCCTGCCCCTCTGCCTCACCACTGCTCCACTGCACTGTCTCACGGTCTCTGTTGTGGCCTCCACTGCCTCTGACACTTCCGACCAGCAGGCATCTTGCATTTGGCTCCTTTGTCGATATTCATGAGTTTGTCTACCTGCTTCTGAGATGGTTATTATACTCAGCACAATGACAATCCCCAAGCTAGTCTTCTATACTTCATTTACATGCAAAAATATGGAGAGTCATAGTAAGCAATTTCACTTCTCCACCTAGGGAAACCATAACACTCCTTAGGATAGCCAACCATTTGAGATCACTAGGGCTTCATTTACTCAAGGACAAAGTTCAGAAGGGTCAGAAAAGAAGGAGAAAGGAAACAGGAGACCCAGGGAGGATCAGGGGTGCTTCATTGCGGGGATTCTAATCAATGAGATGCAATGAAACACGTGTGAACTCTTGAATGGAAAACTGATCTGCCCTATTTCACTGCACCTCATTCATAAGAAAAAAGGTTTTTTTTCAAAAAAGAAAGAAAAAAGTGTCTCTGTGGAGGCATGACATGAAATTAACTTTATTAGAGCAGGTGTGGGATTCAGAATCAAATGGCAATTATTCCAATTTTTTCCTTGCATATCATTCTGTTATTTACGTAGATTGACAGATGGGTTTAATACATGAGAGAGGCTAAGAACTAGTAGGGAGGGCGATGGACTGGGTCCAGGTCATGGAAAAGCTTGTGCTAATTTTAAAATTAATCCTGAAAGGTTTGAAAGCCAGGAAAGTATTTTAAGCAGGAGAACATGATCAGGTTTGTGTTTTAGAAACTCTGATTGGCAGGACGATGGCAGATAAATTGGTAGGAAAACATGCTGGAAACAGGGAATTTAGAAAACAAATTCAAGTTACCAAGGATTTGGGTTCCATGTAGCGCAATGGTAATGATATCATGATTTAGCAGTGAGAGTTAGAAGATCTGATAATGAAAAATGTGGAGAATGAGCAAAAAGATGAGAAACCACTTTGCTACTTCTAAATTTCCTGCTTGAGGGACTGGGAGGATGGTGTACCCCCTGATGGTGAAATAGAAGAATTTATCAGCATGTAGATGATAGTTGATGCTATAGGAAAGGATAAGAGTTTCCAGTGTTTTGAATGAGAAGAGACTTCAGCACGGAATCCCTGGAGTTCTAAGAATTAGCGGGACTTATAAAAGATACTAGAAAAAGAGGAGAGTATTGGGAGGAAAACCGGAAACAAAATATAGAAAATATAGAAGAAGCAGAGAAGTAGGAATAAGTAAAATATGAAGTGGAAAGAAAAATTCTGAGAAGGGCTTATTGAAGTAAAGATACCAGGTGAGGGATTATAGTAGTGCCCATTGTTGGTGAGGCTATCAGGCATCTGTGAGGCCGTTTGTACACATAGCAACCGCATGGGAGAGAAGAGCATCCATCATAGAGTTTTCTAGGCTTTCATCTTCACAGGGGCAGATAGTCAGGCATCTCTCCCACACTGCTACTCTGTTGATTCACACTGCGAACTTGTCAATTAGCAGTCACTTGGGGTAAGTAGATCCCTTTCTGAGAAAGCTTTGAGAGCCTGGGTGAAGATTGTTGTGCTTAATGCAGAATGTACTAGTGATGCAGTAGATTTTATTAGCAGCAGAGATAATATATGTTGTGTTTATATTAATTTGAATTTCCTTCACATTTATTAAAGTTCTCATTTGCTACTCATAATCTCTTTTCAGAAAGACCTAATTATGCCTACTTTACAGATAAGGAAACCAACTTCCAGAAAAGGCTGAGCGATTAGACCTCACTTACATAGCAATTACAGGAAGACCTAAGACCGGAATCCTGGTTGCCTGTTCCTCCCCATCCCTGGTTCTTGTTTGCAGCCCTGCCTAATCTCAGGCTTTATAGCATTCAGCATAACAGATGTGGCTACCTGGGCAGTTAGGAGAGCAACGGTTTTCTGCCAACATCCTGAATCATTCTTGGTGGACAGACGGAGGTGAAGGGGTCTTGTTTTCACCTGCCACCAAGTTGGCCCTGATTCGCGGAGACCACTTGGACATTAGCAGAATACTGCCTGGATGATGCCCTCCCTGTGATTGCTTACGGAGAGCGTTCATTGAATGAATTTCCGAAGTGGATTATTTGGTTTTGCTTCCAAATCTGCCTTAGTGTGGAAGCTCTGCTGAATCTGTGCAGCATCACAAGCCTCTACTTATAGGTGGTGATGGCTGTGTATGAGGTGCCACAGGTGGCAATCAAACTCGGGAAGGTAAAAGTTCTACCACTGAATCACCGCGGTGTGAGGTCAGAGACCTGGGTTCAAAATCAATGTCCAGAGAGAAACTCAGCAGAAAGCCCAGCCTGGGAGCAACTACATGCTCCCATCAGCGTGTCTGGATGCTCTCCAGAAGCGTTAGACTGCTGCGAGCTTTCTCACTCTGAAGGATGAATGGTTAACCGGCACTAGATTGGGCATGCACTTAACTGATTGTTTTAGGAATCACTTGAATGAGAAGAGGGCTCAGGATGGAATCCTGAGTTCTGATGGACTCACAAATTGGCATAGTCCAATTAACAAGGTGGAAACCAGTCCATTCTTCAACATAATCCTGCTTGGCTAGTTATCACAGTACTAGCCTGTGACCACATTCGAACCAAATCCTACGCACTTAAATATGCACCTTTGGTCACAAAGATTAGAACACGAGGACTGACTGACAATGTATGCGTGCAGAAAATCTGTCTTCACCGCTATAAAATGAAAATACGTAACTTTTTGTTTCTAAGTGCCAAAGCTTTTGGAAGGTGTCCAGGGCTCTTTACAAATAGTAAGAAGTTTGACTCTAGAACTAAATGCCTTGAACTAAGCCTTTTCTATTTTGAAACCAAAACGGAGTAATTCAAAATCTGAAAAAAGCCCTACGGCGTTTCAGGCCCTGCTGCATGTAATTCAGGGGCTGATAAATCTGGAGGACCAAATGGGTTCCATTCCTGAATCTCCAATTAAACCTTTCTAATAGCTTAAAACTACATGGTCCAAGTCCAAGCCAATTAAAAATAATAATAAGGTACATCCAGAACTTCAGCTACAAATCAAATTTTAAAATGCCAAAAGGTAAGTTGGAAGTGCAAGTCACCTTAATCAATGTCCTGCCAAACCACAGGCTCAGTTGATTCCAGAATCAGCCAGACACAGAAAAGGGGGGAACCCTGCCCACACCCTGGGCAGGATGTAGTAGGTAGGTTCTAAAACCCATAAACTAGCAATAGATGAAAATCAGAGCAACAGAAAAGGTCTCAGGTCCAAGACAGCATCATGGGGAACATCATATAGGAAAAGATGCTCCTGGATGAGCTGCAGGTGACTCACCTGGCTCATTGTAAATGATTTATCTGCCCTCATCAAAGTCAAGACAGGCTGTAGCTTTGTTCCCATGGTGTTTATGAAAAAAATTGTATGAAATGACAGTATTTAAACAGTATCAACCCTCAAGCATGGAGGTCAGAAATTAATCTTGTAGTCAAGATTATAAAAAATTATCTCTACTATAAATCAGCCAGCCTGCTATATTAATCACCGCTATAAATCAGATTGCCTAGGGTAAACCCTGTGCACAAACTTGCTAAACTAATTCTCAGCACTCATCAATTTGGGGGGATTGGTGCAGTCTATCTAACTGAGTTTCTCATTCAACTTCCTGCTTAGCATTCTGTTTTGCTGTAGTTTCCATCTTGAAACTATTGCTCCTGGACCAAATCCTGCCCTCGGCCTGCTTTAGTAAGTAAAGTTTTATTGATAAACATCCATTAGTTGAGGTGTTTTCTATGGCTACCACCAGGTTGAGAACATGTAAGAGACCATATGACTTATGAGATACGAAAACATTTCCTAGCTTCCCCTGAACATATCTTCCAAATCGTGTCATGGTTACTAAATCTCTCCCCTAAATCCTAGAACACACAGCAAGTGCCCTAGGCTTGCTCTTCTGCCTCCTCTTCCTGTGGACTGGCTCGGTTCCAATATATCCAGTCACTATCCAGATGAGAGCAGTAAGAGTAGATGACTAAACTCTGATCTTTGGTGTCTGCCTTTGTGGAGTACACAGTTGCCCAAATGGAGCTGGAATATACTACAAGAGTAAGACCCAAACTGAGACTTTGCTTACTCTTCTTGCACACCGGTCATTCCCGACAGTAGTTCAATGCCGGGAATCTCTAATTTGCCCTCCCAAGTTGTGATGGGAGGGATTGTGTCCACTAAAAAGATATGTTGAAGCCCCAAGGAGTAATGGCTGCCTCTCTATATGACCCAATTTGATATAGGGCCTTTGTCAGTGTAACTAGTGAAGGTGAGGGCAGACCAGAGTATTAGTCCGATGTCCGCAGAAAAGAAGAGGCACAGGCACAGATGGATACATGTGGGGAATGGCCAAGTGACAGTAGAGACAGAAATTGAAGAGCTATGCTCGTTACCCCTGGGCATACCAGAAGCTGGGAGAGATAAAGACTTCCCCTGGGCTCTTTAGAGAAAGCGTAGCCCTCACACCCTGACGCTTGCAGACTCCAGAACTGCACTCCAACAGATGTACTTGGGGTAGGTGCTTTGATCCAGCAGTCCCAGGAAACTAGCCTGCCTATCCACCGTTTACTTGAGACCTCCCTTTCCAGGAGGCTGACCTGCATGCGCTGGGGCAGTGAGTTTCTTTGCCCTTTGGCTTACAGTTAAGTTCTGGCCCTGGGGAGCACCTGCAGGAGATAGTGGCAAAGGCTAAAGATGAGAGCAGGGTGCTTGTTTTTCTGCGCTTTCCTACAATCTTGGCAGTGAGCTCTGTCTCTTCAACAAAAGCCTCAGAGTCTGTTAGTTGTTGGTCCTGTAGTCCCTTCAGGACTGGACGTGCTAATCGCTTTCACTGGTGCTATATCCACAACTGCTTTATCCCTGACCACTTCCTGACACTCAAACAGAAACTTTTTAATAATCTCTTCATCAAAAGCTCCTCAGAGTCCTAGTTTATGTTGTCATACATTTCCTCTAAGGGTGCATTCATTGGAATCAGGGTCCAGAAAACAGACATGTAGATATGTGTTTTGTAATTGGGGTGCTTACATCATTGAAGTGCGCTTAGGCAACCCCTGGGGACATAGTGGGTTACATATTTGGCTGCAGCTTGATACTAAGAAGCACTTAGTGGGAGAAGGATGAAGCTGTCTACTTCCACAGAGTTACATTCTCTGAAACCCACAGGGGCAGTTCTGTACCCTGTCCTCTAGTATCTGATGAGTCACAATCCACTTGAGGGCAATGAGTTTGAGTTTCGGGAGGTAAGTGCAACTGGTATTTAAGAAATCCACAGCACTAACAAAAATTTACTCAAATGATTAGCAATAGTTTCATGGGATATATTGTAGCTAGAGGGAAATGCTTTGTGACATGAAGTAGGCTATGGCGCTTAGTTGCTATGGTGATCATAGACAGTTTGGAATCATCTGGCTTTCTCCTATAGTTCTAGCCGGTCAGAAGAATAAATAAATAAAATACCCAATCAAGCCATATGAGTAAGAACACTGCAGGGAAAGAATAAATCCCTTATGGCAGCAAAGAGGAGCTGTCGCTTCACAGATCGCCACAGAGCAGCTATGGCAGCTGTCCCCGAGCCTTAGCACAAGGAATAGCTGCAGGAGAGGGGAGGGTTTAATATGGCACTTGTAGTTATTTTCTCCATAGCTCTCACTAAAAGACCCCTATTTGAGGTATCTGGGTAAGAGGAGGGGAGGTATTATTATCAGCTAAATACACTGATAGTATTCACCTCTGAGTGACCATTAATAGGATTCACCATGTTTGACATCCTACAGGGTATAAACTGAACCATCTCTGGAGTACAGGAGCGATTAAGGGATGTTCACTATCAGCAAGAGTGGCATAGAGCTCATCCCCTGGACCCCAAGATTTATGTACATTGAATAATCTTGATCCAGGAGACAGCTGGGACACCAGAGAAGTGACAGAGCAGCAGCAGAACCAAGTGACATCACAGGCAATCGAGTGGTGGATTTCCTAGCCCACAAGGGAATTAAAGCTGAGTGCTGAGGGGCATGAGGTGAGCTTGTGGAGTGGGGTCTCTGAGCACTTAATTCAGGGAGGTGGGTTTGGATCTGGAGCGAAGGGTCATTGGGTTGAGGCTAGCGGCACAATGGCACGCCTTTGGAACATTTATTAGCAGCTCTAACAATTTTGGACAGATCCTGCCTGAACAACTGTATCTTGATCATTTTTCACCCGAACTATAGCCTGTTAACTTCTAGAATTAACTTCATAGTCCTGACCATTGCCCATGAGTTCTGGGTGGCCACTGCAATGAATTATAGAACCAACTACAAGTAGAGAGCATTGTGTGAGACAAACAATACAGAATAGCATTCAATGCAGAGATGAATACCACCAATCTCGCATGTGCTCATTTAGAAAGTAAAGCCTTGAGACTCAATACTTAACTACTATGAATCATTTTTATTGGCAAGAAAGAACCTTACTCACAACCATAAATAACCAGCCTTCTTTGACATAAATATTGCTCAGTGACTTTTCAGTCACTTAGAAATGTTACTTATCCAATTGATGCCAATTTCTCTGAGGGTTCCTATATGCATTCCTATTACCTCCTGGGCCATATGGAACCTTAAATCCAGAAATAGCTTAGACTGAAAAGTACAAGGTCTTCTTTGGGATACAATAGACTGCACACGAGAAGATTCAGAGAACACTGCCATTTTGTACAACAATAATACTGGTGTTTATGTTATGAGAATAAATTCCAAGTACATTAAGTGATGGATCAATTAAGTCATGATTCAATTAAACTCATCTAGATGAGTGTGTTCATCTAATATTGCCTGATATGCAAGGTATTAGAATGAACTGTTAGATCATCTAAAGTTAAAGATCAAAATGCCAGAATGTCCCTGCTGTACTTAGGGAGAAGACCAAAGTTCTTAGGAGAATAGAAGCAATAGAAATAACCAATGTTCTAATAAATGTTGGGCCCAGACACCCCAAAACTATTTTTACTAGAGGAATCCAAGGACATTACTTTGCTATTAGAAAAATATTCGGAGTGGGAGGGCTCCCTTGAAAATCTCTATGTAACTCTCCTCCAGGTTAGAGATGGCATTGGAGATGGCTATAGTGTACTGATCTCTGACTTCAAAAGGATAATGAAATGTTATGGTGGCAAAGTACCTGGGTGGCACAGTGCCCCAGCGCCTGGGTGTTAATTAAAAGGTCAATTTGAACCCACCAGCTGCTCTGCGGAAGAAAGATCTGGCATTTGGCTTTTATAAAGGCTACAGCTTTGAAAATCTTATAGGATGATTCTACCCTGCACAATAGGAGCCCACAGAATCAGAAAATAATATTAGTAATTAGTTTTGTTTGCTGGTTGAATGCTTGCTTGTTTTTTTTTTTCACTTAAAGTGATAAGCCAAGTAGTGGTACCTAACTCTCAGACTCCAGGTAGGTGCAAGTACTATAATATGAAAGATAGGAGTGGGACCAGAGTGGTTTACCCCTAGGAGTGTTTTCCAAAGGTTAATTGATCTGAGTCCCCAATGTAAAATAGATCGAAAATCGTGGCCAAACACAAAGAAAAGAGTCTTGTGGACAGAAAACTGATTCATGTTTAAGTAGTGAGGATTCTGCCATCTTTGTCACAATTTCCATATTTAATTTAGTTGATCACATAGCGTCAATTAATGGGGATGGCTGTAGAAATTAAGAGGTGATACTAATTACAGGTGTGTTTATGAATGAAGACTTTTTAGTGGAATAAATTAATGGGGCATCTGGCACTTGACTGTTTTTTGTGTTGCCATTAGTTGATGTTGTTAGGTGCCATTGAGTCCATTCTGACGCATAGTGACCCCATGTGCAAGAGAGAGAGAGAGAGAGAAATGAAAAACCATGTGCCCTCACATGGCAGGACAACAGTATGTTTACTATCAGGTGCCACACCTCTATCAACTTTCCTTCAGGTAATTTGAAGGGAACTCTATTATCTTAATTAACCACCAAAAATCAACTTGGTCAGTCAAATCCATTGCATTATGCACGGTGACCTGGTGTAAGCTGGTATGTATCACCATTTGCTGATGTATATCATAATCTAAAATACTGTGTGTAGTTTGTTGCCCTGTAATCCTAACTTCTTGACCTTCAGCAGAACGTGCTTCAAGTCCTCCTCACTTTCCGCAAGCAAGGTTGAGCCACCAACATAGAGCAACTTGTTAATAAACCTTGCTCCAATCCTGGTGCTATATTCTTCTTCATGTAGTCCAGCTTCTTATTGTTCATAGTTTGTCATGGTGCACATAGCTTAATGCCTTTACATAGTCAATAAAGCACAAGTCAACACTTCTCTGGTATTCTCCACTTCCTCCTAAGATCCTTCCCATGTCAGCAATGACAGCCCTCATTCATGTCTTCTTCTGAATTTGCCTTGGATTTCTGGCAGCTCCCCATTGATGTACTACTGTACCCATTGTTGTAAGCTATTGAGCAAAACTTTACTTGCATGTGATATTAATGATATTGTCTAATGATATCTGCATTGTGTTAGATTGCCTTTCTTTGAAATGAGTACAAATATGGATCTCTTCTTGTCCGTTGGTCAGGTGTCACTCTCAGATATTTTGGCTTGGGAAAGTGCTTCCGGTGCTTCATCAGCATGTTGAAATATTTCAGTTGTGATTATGTTGATTCCAGAAGCCTTGTTTTTCACCAAGACTTTAAGTGCACTTTGGATTTATTCTACAGTACTATTGGTCCTGGATTATGTATTACCTCTTGAAATGGATGATGGTTGACCAGTTCTTTGGGGTACCACGACTGTCTATTCCTTCCATCTTCTTTTGATGATTTCTACATTGTTCCATAATTTTCCCATAGAATCTTTCAATTTTGGAACCTGTAGCTGAGATTTTTTTCAATTTTTTCAGCTTGATACATTCTTTGTGTATTCTTCCTCTTTGGTTTTCTAACTCCATGGATCTGAATATTTCATTATAACACTTCATTCGTCTTTTTTAGAAAACTTGTGACATTTTATGTTCAGCTCTTTTACTTCATCATTTTTGTCATTTGCCTTAACTGCTTTTTGATCATGAGCAAATTTCAATATCTCTTCTGACATCCATTTTAATCTTTTGTTTCTCTTCTATCTTTTAAATTACCTTTTGCTATCTTCATGTTCTGATGTCTTCTCTCAGCTTCTCAGATCTTCTGTCACTAGTGGTCAGTGATTCAAATCTATTATCAAGATGTTCTTGAAATTCAGATGGGACATACTGAAAGCCATAATTTGGTTCTCATGAAATTGTTTTAATTTTCTTCTGATTCAAATTCAACTTACATAGGAGCAATTGGTGGTCTGTCCCATAGTTATTCCCAGCCTTGTTTAGACGCTGGCACTGAGCTTCTCAGACATAGTCAATTGGATTCCGGTGTACTCTACGTGGCAAGGTCACTGTTTACATTGTGCAAAAGATATTTGCAGAGAAGAAGTCATTAACCTTGTTCTATCATTTGGTCTTCAGCTTCATTTCTATCTCGAAGGCCATATTTTCCAACTACTGTTTCTTTATCACTGTTCCCAATGTATGAATTCAAATCACAAAAAATTAGCAATGCATGCTTGAATATTTGATCAACTTCAGGTGGAAGAAGTTGGTAGAATAGTTCATTACTAGCTTTATGATTAGTGTATACATTTTAATTATATTTGTATTAACTGGATTACCATTTTATGCATACAAATTTTATCTTGTCTCAGATAGCATTGTATTTGAAGACAGATCTTGAAATTTTTTTGATTAAGAAGTGATACTTAGCTCTTGAATTTGACATTGCCAGCATGTTTAATTATAATATTTTTGGGTACAAAATGGATAATAGCAGTTCATTTCTGCCTCGGATATGAATATTTATGTATTCCATTTCATTTTTTAAATCTTCCAATTTTCCTACATTCATACTTTATATATTCTCTTTTTTTAAATAAATGATTTTCTTGGGGGCTCTTACCGCTCTTATTTTTTTCTTAATTATTTTATTAGGGCATCATACTACTCTTATCACAATCCATACATACATCAATTGTGTAAAGCACATTTGTACATTCATTGCCCTAATCATTCTCAAAACATTTGCTCTCCTCCCAAGCCCCTGGCATCAGCTCCTCATTTTTCCCCTCCCTCCCCATTCCCCTCTCCCTCATGAACCCTTGATAATTTACAAATGATTCTTTTGTCATATCTTTCTCTGCCTGACGTCTCTCTTCACCCACTTTTCTGTCTGTCCCCCATGGTGGAGGTTATATGTAGATTCTTGTAGTTGGTTCCCCCTTTCCAACCAACCCTCCCAGTATCGCCACCCTCACCACGGGTCCTAAAGTGATCATCCGCCCTGGATTCCCTGTGTTTCTAGTTCCTATCTGCACCAGTGTGCATCCTCTGGTCTAGCCAGATTTGTAAGGTAGAATTTGGATCATGATAGTGGATGGGGAGAGGGAGCATTTAGGAACTAGAGGAAAGTTGTATGTTTCATCATAGCTACATGGCACCCTGACTGGCTCGGCTCCTCCCCGAGACCCTTCTGTAAGGGAATGTCCAGTGGCCTACAAATGGGCTTTGGGTCTCCACTCTGCACTCCCCCCCTCATTCACAATGATATAATTTTTTGTTCTGATGATGCCCGATACCTGATCCTTTCAACACCTCGTGATCACACAGGCTGCTGTGCTTCCTCCATATGGGCTCTGTTGCTTCTGAGCTAGATGGCCGCTTGTTTACCTTCAAGCCTTTAAGATGCCAGTTATCTTTTGATAACCGGGCACCATCAGATTTATTCACCACATTTGCTTCTGCACCCATTTGTCTTCATTCCATATTTTAATTATTAATAAGTGCTTGGAAAATATGCCCTTGATGATAGAAAAATGCTGGAAATTGCATGATAGATTTTTGCAAGCCAACAAATTATTCATTGCAAAAGCTTTCCCCTCCCCCTAGAAACATAAACTGTAATTATACAAATGGACATCACCAGTTGGAATACATAGGAGTTAACTCAATTACATTTGGGAAAGGAGACAATGGAGAAGTTCAGCATCATCAGCCAAAACAAGGCTGGGAGCCAAGCAAAGTATAGACCATCAAATGTGCATACACAAGTTCAGGTTGAAATTAAAGACAATGTACACCTATTCCTAAGAGCCAAAATATCTTGAGGATATGCCACATGAATTTAGAGACTACATAATAAGCAGACTAACAATAGTTAGTCTGTGTTTCATTCTGTTGTGCATAAGGTTACTTTATATAATAGGCATCTTAAAGCACCCAGTTCCAAATCCTGCTCACTTTCCACAAGCAAGGTTGTGTCATCAACATATGGCAGGATTGGCCTTCCTCCATCATGATGCCACATCCTTCTTCATATCCAGGTTTTCTGGTTTTCCCAGGATACAGATTGAATGCTGACCAAATAATCCAAGAGTTGACTACATGCAAAAGAACACAGAATCAAGATGGGAGGAAGAGTCATTAATATTCTATAATACTCAGACAACACAACTTTTCTTCCTGAAAGCTGAGAGAACTTGAAACAAGTCTTATGAAGATATATAGTCTTGGAGTGCATTACAACTCAATTCACACATACCAATAAACAGCATCGTGGTCAAATTAGAAAAGATCCAAGTTATAAATAATTTCATTTACCTTCACATTTTCAGCATTCATAGAAGCAACATGCAAGAAATCAAGTGATGTGTAGCATCAGACCAATCTCCTCCATAAGACCTCTCTAAAGTACTCATGAGCAACGATGGCACAGTGAGAACCAGAGTGTTCCACACCCAGCCATGCTCTTTCCAGTCACCTCAAATGCCTGTGAAACCTGCACAGTGCCTATGAAACACCAGAGGAAATGGGATACATTCAAATGATAAAAACCAAATCTACTATCACCAGTTAAGGCTGACTCAGAAAACCTACAGGACAGGGTAGAACTGCCCCTGTGAGAGCCCAAGACTGCAACTCTAGGATTAGAGGATCCTATCTGCAGAGCAGTTAGTGGTTTTAACTGTCAGTCTTTCAGATCACAGTCCAATTCATAACCACTACACTGCCAGGGATTTTTTGAAATATAGTGAGGGATAGGCATATTAAATATGCCATGTTCCTTTACAAGAGTAATAAGTCCCAGGCCCCAAATCCACCCAACTCAGACCAAACTCCATGTAGATGTTTGGTCTATATAGAGTAAGAACACTGAACAAGAACGGGATGGAATAAAATAAACTGTGGAGAGTGTTAGATCTTTATGAGATATTTTAAAAAGCCATTTGGGCATATTTGATGATCTGAAATGTATGAGATTGGAGTTAAAAATACTCTGTCACGGTTTTTGTGAGCTTGAATAAATTAATTCTCTGAGCATTAATTGCCTCATCAATAAATGAAAACAAGAAAATTATTTTCATTCAAATAAAAGAAAACTATATATTATGTAACTTGATCAAACACTGTCTATTCAATAAGAACCAGAGTTCTTTCAATTGACCGTAGTATCAAATCATATACCATGGTAATTTCTTTCTGAAAATATGTCTGGCCAATTTTGAACTCATTTTCTCTAAGCCCACAATAAACTTCATTCCCACTTTCAGCAATCAAATGATTGATGCATTATGCCCTTCCTGTAGAATGACTTGGGGTAACTCCAAACCCCACCAAATTGGAAATACCAACACAATCATCTGTTAGAGAAATATTTACTGATTTAAATCACAATTAGCCTTCCAGTTAGCTAAATTAAAATTTATGGTGCCCCATCACTCCAACCTTTCTCCAGCATTTTGGTTAATTGCTAAGCCCTAGCCTATTTATCTTAAAAACAAAAGGCTAATTAACAGCCTGCGATATGCATGTCACATAACCTTGCCTTCTGAAAGCAAACAAGACTTGAAACACTTACTGATGTAGATCAAGGCTTGCCATCTTCAAAATGGAATACAAATCAATGGAAAGAAAACAAAAATCCTCACCCCTGGAACAATAGTTAGCTTCATGATCAAAGGAGAAAATATTGATGTCAAAAATTTCATTTTGTTTGGGTCTACAATCAATGCTCATGGATGTGGCAGTCAAGAAATCAAATGCATTGGGTGAATCTGCTGTCCAAGACCTCTTTAAAATGTTAAAGGCAAGGGTGTTACTTTGAAGACTGAAGTGGGCCTGACCTAGGCCATATAATTTTCAATCGCTTAATATGTATGTGAAAGGTGGACATTAAATAAGGACCTTAGGAGGATGGGTGCATTTGAATTGTGGTGGTACTGGGAATAATGTCAATAGTACCTTGGATTAACAAAAGAACAAGAAAATTTGAATTGAAGACTAATAACCAGAGTGCTCCTTGGAGGAAAAGATAGGGGAAGTTTGTTTACATCCTTTGGACAATTTGTCAGGGTAAACTAGTCCCTGGTAGAGGACATCATGCCTGGTGGAGAAGAGGGGCCGTGAAAGAAAGGAAAGCTCTTAATGAGCTGGACGGACACAATGGCTGCAACAATGGGTTCAACCTAGGAACAAGTGTGAGGATGATGTGCGTGTGGTGTCTGCATCAGAACTGACTCCACAGCACACTGATCACAACAGGCTGGCCCATGATTGCCAGTGATCTGGTAGTTATGCAGTGATATAGTTATCCTCCTTTTTCTTACCCATGTGGTCATCGCTATGTTGTAATAACACTGATTTATACCGAAGATCCAAATCTTTAGACCTAACCATGTGGATGAGTGAAGAGTGGGTCTACTATATTTTAAGGTTTACCTATTGATGGAGATCGGGGTTGTTTACACTTTTTTGCTTATAATTAATAAAAGTAAATATAAATATTTTGTGTACCCATATGCTATTATGTCATTTGGACGAATAGTCAAGCCTAGAAATGGAATAGTTAGGCATATTAAATATCTTCAAAAATGCAAAGTAATTTCTAAAGTAGTTTTATATTTTGTATTCTTTCCATAAGTGTGCGAGAAATCCAGCTCCGTGACTTTGTCATGTACTCATTTGCCCTCCATATATGTTTCCTCATGTAGCACACATTCAAATCGCTTTACGGAGTTGTACAGTTCATCGTGTATCTTTTATTTTTTAGGTCGTCGGTGGTTCTGCATTGGCTGTGACTCTCAGTGATCTTATGTGCGACAGCAGGAAATTGCTGCTGGCATCATCCTTGCACGTTTTATGTTTGAGCTCATTGATGTAGCCAATGTGTCCATTTATATCCTGAGTTACGCCCTCTGTTCTGACGCTCCTCCATTTTACCAAGCTTGATGTCCTTTTCCAGGGGCTGGTCTCTCCTGACAACATGTCCAAAGTATGTTAGATGGAGTCTTACTTTCTAAGGAACTTTCCTGTTCTACTTCTTCCATGACAGACTTGTTTGCTCTTTAGGCAATCCATGGTACTTTGAATATTTGTACCAGCACCATAATTCTAATGTGCCGATTCTTCTTCTGTCTTCCTTATTCAATCTCCAACTTTTACATGAGGCAATTGACAATACCAGGGCTTGGGTCAGCTCACCTTTGTCCTGAAAATAACATCCTTGCTTTTTCAAAGACGTCTTGTGCAGTAGATTTATGCATCATTTAATCTTTTGACTGCTGCTTCCATGAGCATTGAGTGTGGATCCAAGGAAGATGAAATCCTTGGCAACTTCATTTTTTTCTCCCTTTATCATGTTACCTATTAGTCAAGTTGTAGGGATTTTTGTTTTCTGAAATCTGTGGTGGCGTTGTGGGTAAAGTATGGGGCTGCTACCTGTAAGGTTAGCAATGCAAAACCACCAACCTTCCATTAGAGAAGGTTGATATTTATTTTGTTTTTTCACAGGATTAGCCAAATGTTTCACCACAATTTAAAATATATAGATTATTCTCTCCCCTTTATACTGTCTTTTCATTTTGTGAAAGATAGAATCACTTTATATATATAATCTATTTTAATATTTTACCAGTGATCTATTTATCTATTTTTATAACAATACTACACTATATTTTTTACTATGGATTGAAAACAAACCTTGAAAACATCTAATAAAAACCTCCAGAATTTTTTTCAAGCTAATTTTGGCTCTTTTGCATCTTTTTCTTTCCTGTGTAAATTTTAGAATAAATCTCTATGAAAAAACCTGTTGTGTTCATGCTTTCTTTTAATCATTTTAACATATTAACTGTAGTTTTAACAATTTAGCTGTCCGAGCCTATTATTATCATCTTTTATATCATCTTAATTTGTTTATATTGATTTATTGCTCCTAATTGTTGATCATATTTTGGTGTCTTATATTTTTACTCCATGTTTATTATACAATTTCAAATATTAGAATAGTGACATGAATTTTATTTTCCCAGGTACAGAATATTGCTACTTTTACATAATTTGTGTATTTCTATAAATATTCTTTATCTTTGTTACGGGATACAGTCAAGTTACTTGGAAACAATTTGACTCTTCCATGGCTTCTTTTCAAACTTTATTAGAACCAAAATCGGTTAGTAGAATTCTGTTGTTCATTGTTAGGGGCCAGCGAGGCCTTTCTGAGTCAGTGAGCCCATCTACGAAAGAGTGAAACACTGCCTCGTCCTGCAACATCTTCGCAATTGTTGTTATATTTAAACCCATTGTTGCAGCCACTGTGTCAATCCATTGACTCGATGCTCTTACAAGTTTTAGGTGCCTGGATACCCCTTTGCCAGGGAATAGGCTCTCCTGATAACATTAAAAGCACACGAGAAGAAGTTTAACCATCCTCGGTTGTAAGGAGGATTCTAACTCTACTTCTTCAAAGACAGATCTGTTTATTCTTTTGGCAGTCCATAGGACTCTCAGTATTTCTTGCCAGGATCATAATTCAAATGAATCAAATTTCTGTAGCCTTCCTTATTTCATATTCGTCTTTCACATGATTATGAGGCTATTGAAAATACCATGGTTTGAATGAAGTGTACCTTAGTCCTCAAAATAACATCCTTACTTTTAAACACTTTAAAAAGATCTTGCTCTGGAGGTTTACCCAATGCAGTGAACATTTGATTTTTTGACAGCTGCTCCTAGGAGAAGGAGCCCTGATGACACAGTCAGTACTCAAGGACTTGCTGGCCTCAAGGCCTGCAGTTTGAAACTACTGGCCACTGTGCCGCAGAAAGATGAGGATTTCCTCTTCTGTACAGAGTTGAAGTCTTGGAACCCCATAGGAGCAGTTTCATCCATTCTAGAGGATTACAGGGAGTCAGAATCAACTCTGCGGCAGTGAATGGGCTTCCACGAAGCACTGACTGCGGTTCCAAGAAAGATGAAAGCCGTGAGAACGTGGCTCTTCTCTCTGTTGATCATGATGTTGTCTCTCAGTCCATTGTAAGCACTTTTGCTTTCTTTTCATCGAATTGTAATCCATGTTGAAGGATGCAATCCTTAATCTTTATCAGTAAATGCTCCAGCTCTAAGACGATTGTGTTTTACCCTGTATTATTGAGGCAATCTCCATTTTAATATTCTACTCAAAAAACTCCCATCAGACTCACTGCCATCAAGTCAATGCGCACTCTCAGTGACCCTATTAGGCAGAGTAGAACTGTCCATTGTGGATTTCTAAAGCTATGACTCTTTTCTTTTTAAAATCATTTTATTAGGGGCTCATATAACTCTAATCACAATCCACACATGCATCAATTGTGTAAAGCACATTTGTTGCCCTCATCATTCTCAAAATATTTGCTCTCCACCCAAGTCCCTGGCATCAGCTCCTCGTTTTTCCCCTCCCTCCCCACTACCCTTCCCTTATGAACCCTTGATAATTTATAAATTATTATTTTGTCATATCTTGCTCTGTCTCACATCTCCCTTCACCCACTTTTCAGTTGTCTGTCCCCCAGGGAGGGGGTCACATGTAGATCCTTAACTCTTTATGGGAGTATAAAGCCTTCACTTTCTCTCATGGTGCAGCAGGTGGTTTCAAATTGCTGACCTTGCTGATCACAGGCCAGTGAGCAGCCACCATGCCACCAAAGCTTCTATTCTACTCAGTCCCTAAATCTTATGTGGACTTTTGGGATCCACTTGGTGAAGACACAAAGTACTCTGAGTTCTGTGGAGCTCTAGAAAATTTATTTTCATCTGTAGTTTCTGGTTGTTCTATATTTGGTCTCAGGTACATATGTAACTGAAGATCCCTGGTGACATATCGGTTGCCCATTGGGTTGATAACTACAAAGGCAACAGTTCAAAACTACCAGCTGATCCTTGGGAAACAGGTAAAATTTCTACTCTCATAAAGAGAGTCTTGATCATATTTTTTTTGTTATGGGTCTTTGATGCCTGATATGTAATCCAATCAACATCTCCTGATCACATAGACTGGTGTGCTTCTTCCATGTGAGCTCTGTTGCTTCTGAGCTAGGTGGCTGCTTGTTTATATTCAAACCTTTAAGACCCAAGATGCTATATCTTTTAATAGCTGGGCTCCATCAGCTTTCTTTGCTACATTTGCTTATGCACCCACTTTGTCTTCAGCAATTGTGTTGGGAACATGAGCATCATGGAATGCCAGTTTAATAGAACAAAGTGTTCTTGCATTGAGGGAGTACTTGCATAGAGGCCCAATGTATATCTGCTATCTTAATATTAAACCTATAAATATATGTACATAGATATATTTCCCTATCATTATATATAAATATATTTATACATGCCTATATTTATACCTCTATAAATACCCTTTGCCTCCTAGTTCCTTCCTCTATTTATTTTGACTTTCCTCTTGTCCTATGATTATATTCAGCATTCATTTTGGTTTAAGTAATTCCTATCAGTTACATTGCCCTTGATCCATCCCTACCAGGTCACCTACAGCCCCCTCACCATCAATTTTAGATCACTTATTGTTACCTTATCCCTGGGGTTGTTAACACTCACTTCCTTTCCCCCTGCCTCCCCCTCTCCCATTTTCCCCCAGAACCATCTGTCCTGTTGTTCTCTCCTCCAGATTATTTACCAAGTCTATCTAGATAGACATGCAGAGATACTAATATGCACAAAAACAAGGCAGAGCTAAACAAAGCAACAAGAGAAAACAAAACAAAATGACAAAAACCCAACGACAAAAATAAGAAAAAGACTATAAATAGTTCAAGGCCTGTTTGTTGACCTTTAGGAGTGTTGTCCAGTTGAGTCTGATGGGGCTCCACACCCTGACCCCAAAGTCTATTTTTGGTATTCCCTGTGACTTCATTGCTCTACTCCCCTTGCTGTTCTGTTGCAAGCCCTTATGTTTCACCTTGGTGTGGTGGGGTCATATCAGGCACAATTCCCTCACTCTGTCTCCAGTGTCGATTGTGAATGAGGGAGAGTGTGGAGTGGAGACCCAAAGCCCATTTTTAGGCAACTGGACATCCCTTTACAGAAGGGACATGGTAGGAGATGAGCCAGTCAGGGTGTAGTATAGCACTGATGAAACATACACTTTCCTCTAGCTCTTTAATACTTCCTCCCCACCACTATCATAACCCCAATTCTACCTTACAAATCTAGTTAGACCAGAGCATGTATATGGGCACAGACAAGAGCTGGAAACACAGGGACTCCAGCACAGATAACCCATCAGGACCAATATTGAGAGTAGCCATACCAGGAGGGTAAGGGGAGGATGGGGGGAGATAGGAAGAACCTATCACAATGATCTAGCTATATAACCCCTTCCCAGGGGGATGGACAACAGAAAAGTGTGTGAAGGGAGGCAACAGTCAGTGCAGGACATGAAAAAAATGCAATAATCTATAAATTATAAAGGGTTCATGAGGGAGGGAAGATGGGGGACTGAGGTGAAAAAATGAACAGATAGCAAGGACTCAAATGGAAAAAAATATTTTAAAAGTGATGATGGCAACAAAAGTACAACTGTGCTTGACACAATGTATGTATGTATTGTGATAAGAGCTTTATGAGCCCCCCAAAATGATTCATTTAAACAGTTACAGGAACCCACAGGATTATTATGAGTTTGAATCAAATTCATAGCAAGGAATTTTGAATTTATCTCTAGAAAGCATCAGCAGTAGCTGACATTTAATGAGAGCTCAAAAAAATTAGCTATTCCTGTGAGAACAATAGGAACTCTCCTGGTACAGTGGTTATATGTCGGGCTGCGATCTACATGGTCAGCAGTTCAAAACCACCAGGAGCTCTGCAGGAGAAAGACTTGGCTTTCTACTCCCATAAGCAGTTAGTTTCAGAAATCCACAGCAGTGAGTGTGGTGTGGTTCGGAGAGGATAATAATATTTTAGAATGGGTATTTCTGAATCCAAGGGCATATGCATTTTTACATATGCTGCTAAATTGTCAGATTTTGTCTTCTCTCTTGAAGAGGGCTAGTTGTTGAATAAAGCTTATCCTTTTTTTGTTGTTGGTGTTCAGTCCTTATTCCGTAGGTCGAAGATGTGTTCAGGAAGACCAGGTCAAAGAAATAGGCATTTCGGGAACTCAACTCATTGGATTGCATTGGGCTATTTTTGGTAAACATTTTTCTTCAAAGGTTTCAGATGTACATTTTTCATTTTGTATTTGTCTTAGGCTATGCCACGTTCAGAATTGAAGTGGCTCATGTAACACTAGCCCAGAATGGACCCTCCGTCTCTGCATGTACTCCTTGCTGTTGTATTTGGCCAAAGGCCCAACTGACTAACGTGGTGATGTCTTTGAGACCTTTCTTCTCTTGGGTACTGAGGTGCTACGAAGCCAACCAACAAGGATGCATCATCTGACTTCGCCTGCTGCCTTGAATGTAATTCATTTTCAATTCCAGTAATCTAAAGACCAACAAACTTCCTTCCTTTTTTAAATAAAATTAAATTGTGTATCAATTTATGTCAACAGTGGACAAATATGTTCCATTCCTCATACTTTCTCAACATGAAGTCATATAAACTTTTTTTTAACTTTTGTAATTCCGATTAGAAACAATATCAAGGTGTCTTCATAATTAATTTTAGCTGGGGAATTTTAGTGTTTTCATAGGGGTTTTATTGTTATGTTTTGTTCTAGTGTGTGAGTGTGAGTGTGTGTGTGTGTGTGTGTGCTCACTGTTCAGCTTTCGTACTTTCATTTCATATCTACCAAAATGCATGCTGTTCATTGTACTTTTTTCTTCACTCCATGACTGTGCACTCAGCGGAACCCTCTTCTCTGGCTGCCTTTGTCCATCACTGGGTTTAGTATTTAGGTCCATATATAGGTATTTATGTCCATAGCTAAGTCCAGTATTGCTGTATTCACGAAAACTCTTGTGAGCAGATTATTCATCTGCCGAACCTGTGCTTTCTATTCATACCTTTGAAGTATCAAGTCAGTCAGTCACTATCCCTTTTTCAGAACTCACACAATATATAGCAAATTTGTATGATGTAGAAGATTCCTGAACAATGCACACTGAAGTAATAAATTGAATTCACATATTCACTCACCCAATTATCTATACTCATTTACTCATTCAGCAAGCATTCCCTAACCCTCTCCTAAAATAACAGTATTCAACTTAATTGTATTCCAAAAGTAAAATAAGTGTGTAAACAGACCAGCTGTTCTCAAAGAAGCTCGCAATAGCAGCTTCCTTTCATGCTGTGTCTCCATATTCAAAGTTCCCACAATGGTGGCCCATTTGAGTCTCAGCCCTTCAGTCAGGTGTACAAGTTTCATTATCCAGCATACTGCTAAGGCCTCCTCAAAGAACATGCACTCTGTGGAAAGAGACATTCTGAAGTGAATAAAGGGGCGGGTGGGGAGTAAAGCAAAAGGTTGGGGCTCATGGTGAATTGACGATAAAAACTAGACTTGTGAGAGTTGTCTAAGGTTTTCTTTTTCCCTCAATTTCCTGCTAAGACTAAAATATATCACTTGACATTTGCTCTTGGAGTTCTCATAAATGAGACTAACATGCAAAAAGTCAGATTAATACCAGTTCATACCCTGCTCCCAAACTTGCTAATAGTCACTGCCTAAAGGATGGCACTTACAAATCTACTCAGTTACTATATATATATGACAGATAGTTTTATAGTTAAAGTTGTTATAGTGTTATAGTTAGTTATCGTTAGAATTATATATAGTTTTATACATATAGATTTGATTTTCTTCTCACTCAACACAATTCCATCATTAAGGTCACTCCTTGACTATCATTCATGAAGCTTCCTTTTATCATCCTCACCACCATCACTCTCTGTTCAAAGATAAGCACGTCTTCGCTATCTTTTAGCACCTCCTGATTTTTATAGTTTTCATAAGCTATCACCATGAATCAGAGTCCTCTTAACACCACAAAGTAAATTAGTATATCAGCATCTGCCAAGTGTGGCTTTCACAAGAAACCAAATTCCTTTTTCAAAAAGCAAATTATGTCCGTTGTTAAAAGCATCCAACAGTTCCCATTGCTCTTAGGAGGAATAAAAGACTCCTTAAATTGGACTTGCAGGCAGTCCGTGATCCATTCTCACCCGAGCCCAGCCCCTCACTGCTGCACTCTAAGCATGAGCCCTCTTAGACACCATGCTTTCGATGACCTGTTTACAGAACCTCCCTTCAAAGTCGCTGCCCTCACGCACCCTGATCTAGAGGCTCTCTTGCTTAAATGTGTCACCATTTTAATTCATAATTTGTACGTGTAACCATAGGAGCATTCATCTCCCTAAACAGATGGTAAGCACTAGACAGGAAGCATGAGTTTGTTCCATTCACTGATGTACTCCCAGTGGCTGCCCTATTATCGTAGGTACTCAGAAAACGCTCCTCTGTAAATGAAAGAATGAGAGAATCGTAACAAGGTGAAAATTCTAAATAGGTGTTGCCCTTTTCTACTCTTAAGCAAAATATACTCATATAATTGTTGTCTTTCTATCTCTTTAATGTTTTCCTTCAAATGTATATATAGAGAGCTTCCCAAAGTTTGTGGAAAATGTAAACTAGTCTATGAAATTTTTTGAAGCACTTTTGTAGACATTCTTAAGTAATTGTTAATTTTTATTGCATATTAGTCCATAAGTAGTATGTGACTTTGTTAAACATTGAATTTTTAAAATGCACATAAAAAGGAAACACCAAAATTCAAAATTCCGAGGTGACTATTACAATTTTGATATGTATTTTAATCTTTATGTGATTTTTAGAAAAAAAAGATTTACCGATAATGTTTTGATTCCTATTTGGTTTTTGTATTTATTTAATTTGAATATATTTTCATATCAATTGTTTTCATAGCATCTAGTATAGTGACTATCATTATTTCACTGGATTTTTCTCATTAGTATTTGTGTTAAGCCGGGTTGACTAGAGAAACAAATCCAGTGACTCAAGTATGTATGTGTGTATACTCATGTATGTATAGGGAAGAGTTTTCTATAAAGAAGTAATTATATGTGAAGGAAGTATCCCAGCACATTTAACTCAAGTCTGTAAGTCCAATACTAGTCCATATGTCCCTCCTCAGACTTTGCAATGTTCATCAGGAAGAGCACAGGCTGGTGGGTGCAAAGCCCTTGGATCCAAGGTCCATGAAACATAGCATGGCTTCTGCAGCTCTCTGGTTCAGAAGCAGAGGGAGAGTGGTAGGGTCCTGGCTACTCCTGAAGGGAAGGTCACACTCCCAAGCAAGCTGCATCAGGCCTTGACCTGATTGACAGGTTTACTCCGCCCTTAGCCAGGAGTGTGTAGTTGACATCAAATTATCTAAAGACCACAGCAACTAAAAGTTTTCTACTAAGTGTCCTTGAAGTTAAATCTTCTTGACTAATATTATTTCCTTTGAATAAATTCTTCTATTGGGGAATGCTGAGTCGAAAAGTAGACCATTTTTTTTAGCTTTTTATAAGCATTGCTAAATTGCCCTTCAGAGAGGTTGCACACACTTAGATCCAAACTTAAGATAGCTGAGAATCCCTGCTCTCCTGACCCTTTGACGCCCAAGGTATCATCTGCTTTTTAAATCTTTGACAGCTTAACAGATAAATATTTTCTTCATGATTAATTTACATTTCTTTGATTAATGGAGGTAAAACATTTTGTATATGTTTATTGGCCATTTGCATTTCTTTTGTGAATTAAATTGATTCCCATCTTGATGACACTCGGTTGCAGTTTAGATGCATAACACTTTGTGATAAAGTCTTTGAAGGTGAACCGGGAAATAACAGTTTCTTTTTCAGTATTCTTGGTGGCGTTAATGTTGGTTCTCAGATTTACTGTGTCTGCTTATTTTAATATTTCTCTTAACTGTGCATCAGCAATCATTTCTTTTTGTCTTCATATATTTCTAGGAGCTTCATTGCACCTACATTCATATCTTATTTCTAATCTTCATGTCCAAAAAAATAAATGTAAAATATACCCACAATGTGAAATTGACTCTGATATGACTTCTGAGCCCCCATATCACTACTCAGAGGAAACCATCTCCAAATTCTGAATGCTGACAGTCTTACATATAATTGATATTCTGAATGATTAACTTGCTACTGTATTTTCATTTTACTTTTTGATTTCTAATGTGAACTATCTGAGTTCTTAACCACTGCAAAACTCTGAAAAGTTTTACGAGTCAACAATTGTTGGGAAACAGGCTTAAATTAGAGCCAAGAAGTCCTGGGAAACCCCCTGACAGCTTGTCCACAAGAACCATCTGGCCAAACCAGAGGAAATAAAAATAACTCCTCTCTGCCTTCACTGAAGTCTCAGAGTAGCAAAAACAGAAATCTCCTTCTCGGGAGGATTTACCATGACTTTCAGACACCCTCACTGCATACAGAGTCTTAAGACAGATTGTTCTGAAAGAGAAATGCAGATAAACGGTAACAAATTTGAAAATGAGCCAAAATAATTAATAGAAATTGTTTCACTGCTGCCTTGCTTCTCTTCCTAATTAATATTTATGTGCACACATCACAGAAGCTTAGCTGTTGCATAAGAAGACACTATGGCCATATAGCAGGCTACTGCTGGTTTGCATTAAGAATCGAACAGCTTAAAATTGACACATTGGTCCCCTGGTAATTAAATTTCCAAGGAGCCCTGGTGTTTCATTGGCTGGTAACTCGAGGGTCTATGGTTCTAACCCAGTAGCTACTTCATGGGACGAAGATATGGCAGTCAGCTTCCAAAAACCTTGATAGCCTTGGAAACCCTATGCATGGCTCTATTCCATCCTATAGGGTTGATATAAGTCTAAATTCATTAAACAGTAATTAATCTTCATTAACCAGAGGAGTTAATTCTCTCTCTTAAAAAGAAAAGCAATCAAAATGTGACACTATTGCTACAGTTATAAAAGGTGTGTTAGTCTGGGTACTTTAAAGAAGCAAATCCATAGAAGCTCATGTATAAGAGAGCTTTTTATATAAAGGTTAAGGGCACATCAAGAAAACACCCCAACCACGTGTTGCCCAAGCCGACAAGTCCAACATTAACCCATATGCCCAATATCAATCCACAAAGTCCTCCTTCATCTCACAAAACACACGCAATGATACCTACTGCAGGAGGAAAGTCGAATCAGTGAGCATGTGAGTATCTCAGCATTGACAGAGGTCTCCACACGGCTGCTCCAGCACCCAGGGCTGCACTGGGGTAGATCCATGAGGCTTCTCCCTGGGGATGTCTTGCAGGAAGGGAGACTTGCCAGCTGAAGCAGGGAACTGGATAAGGCAGCTGCACCCTGGTGCGGCCATCACAAAGCATGAGACCCGAGAATTAGAAAGGTGAGGCTCACTGAGCCATTTATCCCGGCACCCTTCAATTAATCCCACGTGTGTTTATCAGCCAGGTTGGCACAATAAACTAACTCAAAAGGGGAAATGCCGTAAGTCCTCAAATGTCAAAATAAACTTGTTTGGAGAATGGGAAGCTGGGTCATTTTTATATCTTTAAAACTGCCCCAGGATGAAGAATCAGCACACTGGGGTCTTACTCTGCTGAATGGATGGCTGGAAAGCCAAAGCAGAAGGCAGCATGTGTACTGGGAGTAACGTGCCGAGTGTCTTTACACTGACTTTGCCATGACTGTTCTACACTGATAAATCACTACTACCAGTGCAGCCCTTCACCAGGAAATTTCATTCACCCCAATGAGTCATGAGAGCTTAGCCTACAGCAGGCCAGGTTCAATGCAGTAGTAAAGAATCCGCATCACCACTGTCTGCCGGTTTCTCGTACTATGGGTGTTTACTGTCAGAAGCTATGCCACTGGTATCCAAACACCAGCTAGGTTATCCAATTAAAATGCTACAAATTACGAAGAATGTTGTCTGATATGGTGCAGGAAAATGAGCCCCTAGTTTGGAAATCAGTTAAAATACACGGTGGCCACAGCAACAATGGTTCTGGCTCAACAGGTATGAAAGAACCTGGTTATTTTCATTTCTGTTCTGTTCACATGGAGTCTTCAGGAGTTGGGGCCAAATCAATAGCCATTGACAGCAAGTAGGGATTAATAACGTTCAGGAATAGCTCTTGAAGTGCGATACTCTTAAATATACTCACTGCCGCGGTATCGATTCCAACTCGTAGCAGCTTTCTAGGACAGAGTAGAACTGTCTGCCAGTTTCTGAGGCTGTCGATCTTTATAAGAACAGGCGGCCTCATCTTTCTCCCATGGAGTGGCTGTATGTTTTGAACTTCTGACCTGGTGGTTAGCAGCCCAATGCATAATGCTCTACACGACGAGGTCTCTGTACTATAAATTATAACACAGCTAAATTCTAAAGCAGCTAAAACTTCCCTTGAGGATCCTCACCATCACCCAGGAACCCACACATGGCAAGTCCAATTGAGGTTCACACTGAGGGTCACAAAAAAGTACACTTCAATCCTCTGCTGGTCTTCTGGAACTGGTGACAATCTTGAACCAAATTCTAGCAAATTGTTATTTAGCATTTATATAAAACTTAGTGGCTTCCAAGTACTTTATGGTCATTGATTCGTTTTTGCCGGGCCTCGATGACTGACTATGCAGTCCCGCAGTTACACTCTGTGGGAAAGGAAGCAGTAACTGCCCTTTTCCTCTCCTTCTTTGTGTCCTCGCCCCACTTTCTTCTTGCTCACTCGATCCCATTTACAGACCCTATTCCAGAAGAGGCTCTGTGCTATGGGAAAGCTTTCCAACTGGCACAGGGGGCCCTGCAAAACCGTTGACTGTTTCCATCCAGGAGGGCGCCCTTCCTTCAAGCCTGTCTGATGCTTTAGTGCCGTCTCCACAATAAAGTCTCACTTCATCACTGGGTCTTTCAGTCACATTAAATCAACAAATCATTTCTCTTGTTGGAGGTTGCAGCTTGGTCTCCCTGTCCTTTGCGATTCTGATAGGTGGGAGCAAAGAGTACTCTAAGCACCTGTTTATTAATAAAACATTTGCTTTCTCTAACTCAGGCTGTGAGTAATTTGAAGTGACATTGTTGCTATGTTCACAGTTATTTTCTAGTACCTCTGAGAAAAGCGCACATTCATCTCTGTTTTGGGAAACCCAAATTCACACTTTCAGTTTCCCATCAAAGGCATATATCTCCCCCTGTGTAGTGTGTCTGACTTTTTCAGCTGCCTGGTTTTTTTGTTTGTTTGTTTGTGTCCTATCTATAGATATATATGTTGCTTGTGTCCTATCTATAGATATATATGTTGCTGGGAAGACTTAAGAGGAGCCAAAGAGGAACATTGGTCATTTTACAATCCTGCCAAAGCAACTGTGTTCACTACCTGTTCCAACAAGATCTCTTAATCATATAAAGATCCCAAATCCCAATCAAAGCATTCTTTCATTATGCATTCTGCAATAAAATATTGGTGTAATTTCATTCTTTGTCTAAATATTGATTTTGTACCGATTGCAGAAGTATTCAGCAGGACAAAGGGAGACCACTGGCTTCAACCCCACCCTCAAGTTGCAGCCTCCAGGCTGATTGTAGTAATGTACCATATACCCTCCCTTTGTCCAGTCCTCTCCTTTCCACAGCTGCCTCTTCATCCCCCCCACAGCTCATTTATACCTTCCACAAGAAACAATTACATTTTACCAAATTGACAGTCTTTATTTTCCTTTTCTCTTGCAACCTACAACCAAGAGTTTAATTCATGGAAGTATGCTGGTAGTATCCCCACTGACTCCAATTAATTTACATCCATAAAGTTCTTATTTTCTGGCATCCTGACTAATTGCATTTGCTCGGTCTGCATTTGAACTAGGCCGAGGAAAGGGGGGAAAATACTTATTATAACAGAAAGTGCATCAATGTTTTCTGTTTGAATTTATTAACATCCTTGAAGTCTCTGAAAGTTCTTTTCCCAGAATGATTTCAGCCCAAAAAGATAACCCTTAAAGCAGAGATCAGTTGCTTTCAAAATACTCCCAGTGATGCATGCATTAGCAATGCTGTCAACTAATTAGCCAGGGCAGTGTAGCAAGATCAAATCTTGTAGCTCCGACTTCACCCCAAATAAGGATCTCTGCTCCTCAGAGAAAACTGATTAACCTTTATCTCCCAATTTAAGAGCCTGGAATGATGTTACAAACAATTACCCCAGGAATTAATCATAATTTGTCCACTTGTGTCTAATGAAACAATACCTCCAAGTTCTGGTATTTTCATATTTCTATTAATTTGCTCAAAATATATATTGCATGTTCACCACATGTGAGGAATAAAATCAGATGCTGGCTTGCATTAAAATTCATTAAGCAGGGGTATTATGTAGTCTAATGCTATCAGTTTATGGAAGAAGAAGCTAAAGAAAGGACTATAGGCAACATAAAAACCTTGTGATTGTTAGGATTTTTGTGCCAACATGGCACTTGTAATAAGATATGGGTAAAGTTTAACCTATCAATCAGGTCACGGGTTGATGGTGCCTCCTCATGGGTGTGACCCTCTCAAAAGGAGGGTTCTGGGAACCTCCCCCTTCTCTCTCTGCCTTCACCTTCATGGCAGTGAGTCACGCTGAGACCTTTCCCAGCCCTGTG
Organism: Tenrec ecaudatus; assembly: GCF_050624435.1. Classification (NCBI taxonomy): domain Eukaryota; kingdom Metazoa; phylum Chordata; class Mammalia; order Afrosoricida; family Tenrecidae; genus Tenrec; species Tenrec ecaudatus. The sequence continues at coordinate 89,112,152 of NC_134533.1, forward strand.
ATGCTTCTACCACCATTGGATCCATGAGAATTTTCACAACCAGCCAGTGATGTTCCTGCATTCTGCATCATTGCATGTGGCTTCGTGAGTCTGAGGAGGGACTAAGGACTGGTATCAGACATAATTACTTCTTGATATAAAGTTCTCTCTTACACTCTTATGAGTGCCTTTGGATTTTTTTTTCTAGAGAACACATTATAGTACCAGGAGTGGGGTACTAGAGAAACAAAATATAAAGATGGAGAATGGATGCTTGTTTGACCTCTGCCTCATGGTAGTTTTTCTTCATTGGTTAGCCAGAGGTCAGATATGGCCACACTGTTTTCTCAATGATTTTCTGGAAGAGACTTGGGAAGTGAAGGTTTTGATTCCTAGAAGTTGTCTTTGGTTAATCCTGCTTGAAATGATGAAAATGAAGGTGATAAATGTACATTTTGACCTCAAGGGACAAAACTGCCTCTTGAACTTCTCTGAGACCATGCTGCTTAATCAAAATGGCTGACAGACGGCCCCACCCTAGTTTGATGCAGCCAGAAGACTAAAGCCATATGGGATAAGTTTAGAGAAAAATAGAATTTTATTATTTTAAAAATTGTATTTAGGATCTGGCTATACTAGGTTTATACTGTTTTCTTCTGCCTATTGTTACTGATATAATATGTAATACAAATTATCATTGGGAAGTAAAAATAGAGTTTGTAAGCCTACTGGCCTTCAGTCAATTGGAAGGACATACCTGCAAACAAGGCTCTGAAAAGATAAGCCCACCCAATACTTTGGAGTAGTCAGGACATTTTATTTCAAAGAAACTTACCTAGAGGGTTGCTGATAGACTGAAGAAAACAGAACTCTTTGGTTTTTTGAATTTTGACTAGTGATTTGTGCATGAGGCTGGAAAAAATCTGGTTCTATGAAGAAACTCTCCTCTCTAGAACTGAAAGTTAAAGGGAGCCCTAGGACAGCCTGAAATGCTTGCAGGTGATTACCTGTATCCACTTGTTTAGTGAAAGCAGGAGAAATGTAGCAATAGTGAGATGGGTTGGGTCTGGCCACTAATACCCACGGACAAGGATTGAGAGGTTTGAAGTTCATGACCTAGCCGAAGGGGTCTAGGGTTGTTGAGAATCAGTGATGAAGCCCATGTTCTAATGGCGAATGGGCCAATGGGCATCATGGTGGGGATAAGAGAGAAGGCTCACATAGTGTTGTCTAGAACCCAACCAAATAAAGAGAAAAATTGGGGTCCTGTGAATGGGTGCATATTGCTGCTGGCTTTATGGAAAGCTTCTCCTTATTTGACTTTGCTTATGGATGCAGCCCCACAGGGTTCCAACTGGAATGAAGATTCTTCACATTAAAATTTTAAAAAATGTCTCCTTAGAGCACTGGGTGATGTAAGTGGGCAGTATAAATATTGGATACCCAGAATAGGGGGGGTAAAGGCATGAAGTGACTAAGTGACTAGCTTCCAAACTTTCATAGGTGGGAGAATGTGTTCATATGATTTTAGGATTATGGTATAAGGTGTCATCTTAACTGCAATTGTTAGGTATATAATAGCGTTGCTTTATTCACTTGTAGACTATTATATTTATCTGAGGCTGGCACATTTTGAATTGTATGCATTTTAATTTTATCCTGTTACATATAGATATGATTGTATTATTATTTTGTTTAAGAATTATGCATAGCTTAAAAGTTATATAAACACATCAAGTTGACAAAAGGTGGTCTGTGGTGGTTACACAATTTCATGTCAACTTGAAAAGGTGGAATCAAGCCTGCCAATCAGGTCACATCTTCTCTTCCTCCCTGGAGGGAAGACATGCTCTCTTTCTGGTACACATCCCTGTTGACAAGCAAGATGGAACCATGCTGAGGGACGTCAGAGCCCCGGAGATACTTCTACTGCCATTGCACCCACAGTACTTCCCACCCACTGGCCTAAGATCTTCCTGCATTCAGCATCATTGCATGAGTCTGAAGAGGAATTGCATTGCAGGGTCTGAAGAGGAATTCATGGGCTAAAAACAACCCTATAGACTAATATTGAACTTATGGACTTGATATGGACTGTGCTGGGATGTTTTTTATTAATGCATAATTATTTCTTGATATAAAGTTCTCATTTACACACATATGAATGTCTCTGGATTTGTTTCTCTAGTCAACCGGACTAATACACCATCAAAGACTAGTTGATGTCAACAGTGCAACTGGTAGGAAAGCTATCCAAGCCTTTTCCAATTTTCCAATTAATTTAATAAATCTGAGAAATTTCATAACTTTACCAATTAGCATGAACTACTTATAAAAAATAAAAAGTAGTACACTTAAGCAGAAGAAAAATGACTGTCAATTAAATTGTGCCAAAGAGTTTCCTGAATAGGTAAAAGGATAAGACAAGAAAATATCCAAGACAACTTCGAAAGATAAAATTTTGTTATGTTCCTCAGCCTTTTACAATTCAATACATAGAAGAGAACCAATAAAATAAGAGGTTTTGCCCAATAAGATCTTCAAGAACCCTATGGAATAGTTACTAGTCTTTGCAACTCTGTGCTGACCTGAATTGTGGATGTGAAAATGTGGCTACATTCATAACATTTTATTGCAAACCAGAGTCTTCACCACAATGTTAGTTTTAAGCTCTATTGGAAAGACAGGAAGCAATCAATACTGTGTTGGCTAAATAGATAGCATGTGCTACTGCAGAAGCACTCCCTCAGAGCTGGAAAATAAGCTCTTTAAGGAAAAATAAACACTTTTCCTTTCATTAGATGGCATCTTGTACCCAATTTAAACACTTAAAGTATGTATCTTATCTTTAGATCAAATAATACCATAGACTCTCTACTGTGGCCTTCCCAAAGAACTCCTTTCGAATCTCTGTGCCCAACAGTGCTCTGACTCCCTCATCAGAAGTGAAAGTCCTGTCCTTCCATTTCCGTCATATTTTATTTTCACTGAAATCCATTACCCGCCAAGTTTTCCAAACTAGAAAGTCCTATTTTCCCCAGTGGCAAGATATTGCCAATATGTAAACAATGCATATGACATTATATTTCCAATATCAATATAAAGTCTCTACAGGTTGTGCTGTGGTCAGCAAGGTCAGCCATGTGGAACTATCAGTTGCTCCATTGGATGAAGGACTTTCTCCCCCTGTAAACCATGACAGTCTCAGAACTGTATGGGGCAATCCTACCACATCCTACAGAGTTTATATGAGCTTGCATTGTTTCAATGCCAGGGATTTGGGTTTGGGGTTTATAGCCCACATGAATTCAATCCATGGCATTATTTTTGTTTGTTAGTTTACAAGTGTTAAAATGATAATGATAAACAACCAAGGAAGAATTTTTTTAGCCAATATGTTAACAAACTGACCGCCTTCACTGCATTTGTTGCTGTTGAAGCTTTGATAGCAGTCACCAGCTCAAGAACAATTTCCCTGTGTTTAGTTTTTGGCTTTTTTGGGTTTTTCAGTTTGTTTTGCTTCTATAAAGCTACCTTTCCTTTTTTTGAGATGTCGCCTTTAGCTCCAACAAGTTCAGGATCTGTTGCTTCCATGTACGCTGCTGTCCTTTGGGCACTATGGCTCCAAGCACCACTCCTTATGCCTCTCCTACATGGTGCCAATGTAAAACGACATGGTGCCCACTCTCAGAAAGTCTGCCATCTGGGGTCTTTAGGCTTGGTCTTAAACAAGCAGCCATCCATCTAAGTGAGATGTCAACTGAACCCCAATGAAGGAAACACACCAACGTCCATGTTCCAAGGATTATACACTATATAATCTCTGTCTCAAAGAGGTAATAGTATCAGAAGTTAAATTGTGAGATTGTGGTGATATCAAAGCAAGCCCAAGATCTGCATGGGGGAGAAGCTTCTAGCAACTTACCTGTAATCGTAATGGAGGCATGGGCATAACCTAGTGATCAGAAAGAGGATTGTAGCGATGGTTAAATTGATAAATAGCAAATATGGGTTGAATGGTTAAAACCTTGTCACCTGATCTCCCTTTTGATACATGTTGTGCTTGAGCTGGTTGTGAATATTTGCTCTTCTTTGTTTTCTGTTTTTAAAAACTGGGGTTTATCTCTGTTGTATTTCATCATTGCAGATAGCTTTCTTAACTCTGTTATGTATTTTTCTATGGGTTTTGGTATATGAAACCCAGGATGGATGGATACAGAGAGACAGTAACTAGAAAAAGGGTCCCTGGGAGGTGTGGTAGGGAAGGTAGTGGTGGCAGTGGCAGGAGCTGTGGGTGGGGCCAAGTGGGGGAATCAGGAGCTGATATCAAGGAGTATAAGAAGGAAGAAAATGTTGTGAAACTGTATACAACACTCCTTGATATGATTGAACTATCAAATAATTTGCTGTCTGGATTAGGTCCTAGGAAAATGGTTTGGAAAAACAAAGAAGTTAATGGATGGTCCTAGGATAACAGAATAGAAATGTAAGACAGAGAATGATTGACAGTAAGATGTATGGGCCCCAATAACTCCTGTGTTCCTTAACAAGTCATCTATCTCCCTGTCCCACCTGGTTGCCTCAACATTGCAGGTTTGTATAACCAGTCAAAAATAAGTTCAAATCTGCACTTACCAAAGTATTCACTTTCAAGTTTGACATAGTAAAGTCTGGTGAGTGGAAGCTGGTCCCTGACCACTCTGGCTCTTTTCGTTCTCTGTTCTTCATGGTTTGATCACTTTCAATTCCAGTGCCATGTTTGTCACAAAGGGTCCTCTTGACACACAGCTAAAGACTCAGTTATGGCATGTTTTATCCAAGTTGATGCTCAAATTGAGTGTAGGAATCTTAGTGGGTTTCCTGATTCTGTTAATGGAAACTTTTCTTTAAATAATATCAAGAGAAATACAGTCTTACCACCATAAAACTTTTTTAAATTATCAAATATTAAAAAGTACTATGTCTTTAACTTTTCTGTGTGTGCATGTGCATGAGAAAAAGTATATGATTGAAATGATAAATTTAGTTTCAAAAATACCATGGATCACTAAAATGAAACCGAATTTTCAAAATAAAAGTTAAATGTTTTTAATCCCCAAATTGAAAATAAATTGCTTCTAGAACTCCAATGTTCATTCACTACTCAGTAATTACATCAGAGATAGAGTGAATCAGGGGAAATGGAGTTAATATCTGATGAAAAGCAAGGGTAACAACTTTTTTAACAGGCTCTCTCATTTAATCACCAAAAAGATGGTGTTTTCTTTTGATGAGTAGGAAAAATGATATTCATAAAAATATGCCACTTGTTATAGAAGTCTAAATACATGCATGTACATATGTAAATATATTTATATATGCTGATGGGGAAATAGATCTGCATGCACTTATTTATAGATTTAGTATAAAGGTAGTAGATAGATATTGGGTCTCCACTCAAGTACTCCCTCAATAAAAGAACACTTTGTTCTATTAAATTGCCATTCCATGATGCTCACCTTCCTTACATGATTCCGGAAGACAAATATGTGCATAAGCAAATGTGGTGAAGAAAGCTGATGGTGCCCAGCTATCATAAGATATAGCATCTGGGGTCTTAAAGGCTTGAAGGTGAACAAGTTGCCATAGCTCAGAAACAACAAAGCCCACATAGAAGAAGCACACCAGCCTGTGTGACCATGAGGTGTCTAAGGGATCAGGTTTCAGGCATCAAAAAACAAAAATCATATCATTGTGAAAGAGGGGAAGTGCAGATTGGGGTCCCAAAGCCCATCTGTAGGCAACTGGACAGAAGGGTCGTGGGAGGAGATGAGTGCAGTGCAGCAATGAGGAAACATACAATTTTCCTCTAGTTCTTAAATGCTCCCCTCCCCCTCTCACACCCACTATCATGATCCCAATTCTACCTTACAAATCCAGCTAGACCAGAGGAGGTACACTGGTACAGATAAGAACCAGAAACACAGGGAATCCAGGACAGATGATCCCTTCAGGACTAGTGGTGAGAGTGGTGATACTAGGAGGGTGGAGGGAAGGTAAAGAGGAAAGGGGGAACCGATTATAAATCTCTACATATAACCTCCTTTATGGGGGACGGACAACAGAAAAGTGGGTGAAGGGAGGAGTCGGACAGTGTAAGATATGACAAAATAATAATAATTTATAAATTATCAAGGGTTCATGAAAGAGGGGGTCGTGAGGAGGAAGGGGGAAATGAACAGCTGTTACCAAGTAAAAAGCAAATGTTTTGAGAATGATGAGGGCAACAAATGTATAAATGTGCTTGACACAATGGATGGATGGATGGATTGTGATAGGAGTTGTACAAGCCCACAATACAATGATTTTTTTAAAAATGCCACTTGAACAACAAAATGCATCTGGTTGGTTGAAAAGCTTGGATTTTTCTAAAGTTCTGCAGCCACAGGGTCTGTTTTCCATCTTTTTTTTTTAACAGGCTTAACTAAAAAATAAAAGCAAAAAGCCAGCAAGTTGAACTTTACTTGGCATCTACTGCAGAGGGTGACTAGTCAAAACTCTCATCAAACAAACTAATGACTTACTTTTGAAAAATGTTCATTGCTGGGATGCTTGCCACTAACCTATTGTCTTGATCAATAAATGGTCAATTATTGACCAGTATATGATCTGACTCCATCTACCAGTGAGCAGAAGGCTTGAAGTAGTGTAGATATTCTCTCTAACATAAAATAAATTGATTACAAAATACAAATTGTTTGATAACCCACTCTGATAACAAGACAATCCAGTTCCTAGTTTCTTGATAGGTAACAACACCTTGTAAAAATATGCAAATGTCCTCTGCTTGCTAACAACTCATCCTTAACTCATACATCCTACAAGTGACCTACATGTGAGCTATATGTTTATTATATTTATAAATTGAACTTCACCAATGAGACATCTGTGATTCAGAGTGATCACACATTTTGCAAGAAAAAAAAATGCAAGAATCAAATACAGATCTATCTGATTCCATGTCCAAGCCTCTTCCCACTGTATCTTACAGGGTCAGCAAACAAGAAACCCAAAAAACTTAAGCGCCATTTAAAATTTGGTATGGGTGAGAACAGAAATTGTGTAAATATGAATGAATCCATGAGAAAAATGTAGTCGCGATGCTGAATGTACGGCGGTGCCACACTGAATTAATGTGCCATGAAGAGCTCACCGCCACCATGTGTTTCAAGAGATAAAGGGCTCCTGGCCTACCCACCGATGGGCTCTGCAATGGCTTGCCTTCCAGAGGTGCGGGCCCTCCATCCGTCTGGGGAGTGCGCGAAGAAACCGAAGGAAACCACTAATATTTCAAATGAAAAAACGCATCACAGCAATGAAAATGAGTCACTCATCATTTTTTGTGTGGCCTTGGCCATTTGTCCAAAGACTTAAGCAAAATTACATAAAATCTTAAAATAAGGAACAATATACATTAAATTAACAAATGCCACATTCTCGATAAAGTACTGAAAAAGGAACAAACCCTAAAATCTCACAACAGCAAAGCTGGTGTCTTCTGCTGGGTTTGAAAGTGAATTGCATAGTCGAAAATTACTTGATTTGATATTTAAAATGAACAGAGCTTTTTCCTTTTTTCAAGGATTTCTCTTCTAGAAGTCACTTAAAGGTATAAATAGATGAATCCTTCAAATAACTTGTCAAAAGGAAGAACATCTTTCAGTTGATTTAGAAAATGATTTAGGTGTTCTAAAATTTCTTTAGGCATATTCTTGATTTAGTGGTAAAAATAGAATACAGCATAAAAGACAGAGACGAATAAAGCTGACTTAATAGTAGTGTGTATCCAATAATTCATATTAAAATATGGTTAAGGAAAAAATATATGTTTACGTATAACAAAGAAAATAATTAAAAGAAAAACCAAGAAATTTAAGGGAAGCATTATTTAGTGAATGTTAGTGTTGTTAAGTACTATCAAGTCAATTTTGATTTATAGTTACCCCTTGCTCCTCAGAATGAAACACTGCCTGATCCTACACCCTCTTCATGAACGGTTTTGTTGAGCCCATTTGTTTTAGTCTTGGTTGACTAGAGTAGAGAAACAAATTTGTAGACACTCATATGTGTGTAACTAAGAGCTCTATATAAAGAGTAATTATACATTAAGAAAACATCCCAGCCAAAAAAGAAAACATCTCAACCCAGTCCAGATCAAGTCCATAAATCCAATGTTAATGCATATATCTGATACAAGTCCATAAATTTCTCTTCAGACTCATGCAACACGCACATTGATGCTGAATGCAGGAAGATCACAGGCCAGTGGGTGGGAAGTCTTGTGGCTCCAGTAGCAGTGGAAGCATCTCAGTGCTGGTGTGGGTCTCTATGTGGCTCCTCCAGCTCCAGGGCTCAGGCTCCATTAGTGTAGCTCCATGTGTCTTGTCAAAATGAATGTCTCTCAGGGAGACCAGCAGAGCATGTATCTGGGTTCAAATGAACTACTTATCTCCCTAGAGCCTCCAAATGAAGTCATCAAGCTGTGATCTGATAGACAGGCTCATCTCCACCCCTTTGCAAGTTGACAGTTATGTAACTGCCACACCATTGTTGCAACTACTTTCTCAGTCTATCTCTTTGGGGGTCTGTCTTTCCTTAGCTGATATTCTATAATAGCACGTTAAGATGTCTGTGATAGTTAGATAATTTTTTGTCAATTTTGAAATATATATATAAAAGGGAAGGGGTAGTATCCAACCTGTCAATCAGGTCTTAATCTGATGGTGCCTTCTTGTGAGCATGGCCTTCACATAAGGAGGGCTTCTGGGAGCTTTCCTTCACCTTCCTGCTAGTTGGCCACCCTGATAGCTGCCAGAGTATTGCCTTGCTTCTACCAACCTTGAACCAATGTGACTTTGCACCCACCGGCCTGTGTTCTTCCTGCATTCTGCATCACTGCATACGGCCGAGTCTGAAGAGGGACTTATGGACTGCTACTGGACTTATGGCTGAGATATTTTCTTGATATGTAATTACTTCTTGTTATAAAGTTCTTTCTTATACATATATTAATGTCACTAGATTTGTTTCTCTAGTGAACTCAGCCTAACACAATGTTCTTCTCCAGGGTACTGATCCCTTCTGATAATATGCCCAAATAACATGAGCTGAAGAAGCTCATGTATTCTTGCTGTACTTTTTAAAATGACAAATAGTTATATTTTTTCTTGCAGTTTGTGGTATATTCAATATTCATTGTGTGGTAGTTACATAATCTGTTGCCAATTTGAGACTTCAGAGTGAAGGGGTAGAATTTAGCCTGTCAATCAGGGCAGCTTGATTATCTCATTTGGAGGCACTAAGGAGATAAATAGCTTGCTGGAGGTGGAACACATGCTCACTCCCTGGGAGCCATTCTGATTGAGAAGACAAATGGAGCTACACTAGAACCTTGGAACTGAAGGAGCCATGTGGAGATGCCTGCCAACACTGAGATGCTTCCATTGTCTCTAGACCACAAAACTTTCCACCCACTGGCCTGTGATCTTCCGCCTTTGGCGGCATTGCATGTGTTGTGTGAGTCTGCAGAGGAATGTATAGATTGGTATTGGGCATATGGGTTAATATTAGACTTATGGACTTGATCTGGACTGGGTTGGGATGTTTTCTCATTATTTGATTGCTCTTGTATATAAAGTTCATTCTTAAACACATATGAATGTCTCTGGATTTGTTTCTCTAGTCATCCCAGACTAACACACATTGCCAATGTCAAAATTAAAATGCATCAGTTCTTCTTCAGGCTCCTGTAGGCCTTGTCTCCTGTGCAGGCATAGTAGATTGAAGGGTCCGTGGTTTGTGTAAGGTACACCTTAATCCTCAGAGTGACTTCATGGCTTTTTGCCACGTGAGAGAGATCTTTCACAAGAGGTTTCCCAGTCCTTTCATTTCCTTACGCCTGCTTCTAAGGGGTGTTGATTGTGGAGCCAAGAAAAATTAAATCTTTCACAAATTCAACATTTTGTCTTGAGAATTCTTACTTTACTTAGATTGGGGTGTAATAAATATTGAAGGCCATTGATCTTCACTAAGAAACGCTTTCAAGTCTTCTGTCACTTCAATAAGCAAGGTTGTGTCATCCGCATATGCCAGCTTGTTAATGAGTCTTCCTCAAATCTTACTTCTGCATCATTTTTCTTATAGTCAAATGTCTCCAATTATTTGTACAGCATACCAATTGCACAATATGGCAAAAGAATATAACCCGGATAGAGATCATTCCACAGAAGAAGCACCCCCTTCTTCCGTTCAAACATCTGCCTCTTCTCTGTGTAAAGATCCACGTGAGCACAAGTAGGTGTTCTGAACATCTATTCTTCATGTTCTATAATTTGTTATGATCCATACAGTCAAATGCCTTTGCTTAATCAGTAAAGCACAGGCAAACATTCGTTTTGAAATTCTCTCTCTTCAGCCAAGATCCATTTGACCTCAGCGATAATAGCCGTCGTTCCACATCCACTTCTAAATCTAGCTGAAATTTCTGTCAATTCACTGTCAATGTACGGGTGCAACCATTACTGAAACAACTTCTGAAAAAAATATTACTTTCGGGTGAGATTAATGATATTATTTGATAGCTTCCCCCATTGTTTTTGGATCAGTTTTCATCAGAATGGGCATAAATACAAATTTTTCCAGTCAGTTGTCCTACTAAATTTTTGGAACTGTTTATGAAACATCCCAATTACTAGTATGCTAATTCCTGGACCCTGTTTTGTTATTGTTCTTTTATGTGTGTGGGGTGGGGGGTTGGGATGTGTGTGCCTTCAGTACAGCTTGGATTTATTCCCTCAGGGGAATCAGTTCTATCTACCTTCTGAAATGATTGAACGTTAATTATTTTAGCACAGTAACTCTTGGTATTCATTCATCTTTCTGGAATGCTTCCTGCATCTTTCAAAATTTTGTTCCTACAATCATTAAGTATTGACACTTGACGTTTGAATTTTTTCCCGTTAGTGTTTTCAGCTTGAGAAAGTTGCGTGTGTCCTTCCTTTAGTTTTTCCAAGTGCAACTATAGGAACATTTTATTATAATACTTTAATTTGTCCTTTTCAGCTCCTTCTTGTGCCTTCTATTCAGCTCTGGTACGCCATTATTTTTCCCATCTGCTTTAACTACTCAAAGCAAATTTTGGAGTCTCTTCTGTAGTCTTCTTTGGTCCCCCGCCCCCTTTTTAGTGATGATTTGCTCTCTTCCTGTGGATGACTTGGTGCCACCTCACAACTCAGCTGGTGCTCAGTAAGTTGATTATTAGCTGGGCTATAAAGTCAGATGTTATCTACTGAAGACCGTACTTCGCCACTTGTAGACTTGCTTTTATTATAATTTTTTAAAACTTCATCTTGAACTCATGAGCAATTATAGGTTTGTTCCACAAACAGCCTCTCCCCTTATTCCAGCTGGTGATACCGAGATTCTCTATCGTGCCTTCCACATATGCAGCTGATTTAATTCCTATTCCATCTGATGATGTCCACATGCAGAGTCACAATAAATGTTGTTGAAAAAAGATATTTGCAATGAAACAGTTTCTGATCTTACAAAACTATCATATGATTTCTTGCATTGTTTCCATCACCAAGGTCATACTTTGTAACTACCATGCCTCCTTTGTTTCCAATGCTTCCATTCCAATCACCAGGAACTATCGATGCATCCGCAAATAAAGGTTCTGAGAAGTTTGCTCCATTCACGTCATTAAGGTCAACTTTACTTTGCGGAGGCAGCTCTGGCCCTGTCCTTCTGTGAGTGCTTTTCAACCCAAAGAGCAAACTTTCTGAAGTCTGTCAGGCAATGTTCTGTTGCTATTCATAAGATTTCCACTAGCCTTTTCCCCCCAGAAATAGAGTATCTGCGCCTTCTTCCCAGTCTGTCTAGTCTGAAAGCTGTGCTGATTCTGTCCATCCTAGATGACCCTGCTGGAATTTAAAATATCAATAGTGTATCATGTAGCATAAGAGCAGCATGAAAGACATCATCATAGGACAAACTGAAACATAAATGGTCAATTTAATGCATATATACATTTTTACAAGTTTAAAACAACTTTAAATTTTGAAAGTTTCACTTCCTCTATTAACTTTTCTTATTTCTATCCCTAAGCGATTTGCAATAAATGAGTTTTCTGTGCTAGGTGACAATATAAACTAGCCAATGCCTGCTTTGACGTTAGATTTTGCATGCAAAAATCCTCCTGGTCACAGAGTAAAGACAATCATTTGATCTGGAAACAAAATGAGGGGATGACAATGTAGTGAACGAGTCAAAGAGTCAACTCTGAGAATTTACAATCACACACAAACATTTTGAAGCCCCAGCTCTCTGCCCTAAACCCACATATATGTTACTGAATTCTCTACTCTGTAATTCAAGAGTCAAATACAAAGGTGAGTTACTTCTGTAAAAAAAGAATCAAGATGAAGGTGTTCATACGAGAGGAACAGACTTTGATGGTTAGCAGAGGTGGGAGGAGAAGGGGAGAAGGAAGTTAGAGGGTAGAGAGGTGGTAACTTGGGTGAGAGAGGAGATAATAAACTAGCTTCACGAGGGAGAGGAGCACAATAAGGAGAGGAATGGGGGGGAAATGGGGCAGGCCATTGGGAAATTTGTTAAGTTGCTAATTGCAAAACTCATGATCTGATATGAATACCCCCACCTGATTCACAAAACCAATTTTATAAAAGTACAGTTAAAATATACAAAAGATAAAGATATTGTTATGACATAGAACTTTTACTAACATGTGGCAGTATGTGAAGCTATTATTTCTCAGTTATCCATGTCTATATACTTTGAAGGTGATGTTTCCCTCTCTCTCTAGCCCTTCTGTGGAAAAATCATACCGTATTTCATTTATACCAAGTCAATACAGGGCTTTTGGTTTCCTTAGCACAAGCAGGCGCATTATCCTGATGAACAAAAATTTCATTCACACATTTCTGGACTTTTTATCAACAATGTAGTTTATCATAAGTTTCCATGACCTTCTTGTGTCTTTTTCTCTCTTTTTTTGAGAAAAGCTGGGTTTTCTAGAGAAACAAAATGAGTAACACTAATGCACGTCTGTAAAAAGAGAAGTTTATATCAAGAAAAGGCTCACGCCGTTGTTGAAATGGTGAAGTCCAGTTTGGTGGTCAAATATGCTTGGGCTTTTCCAGACTCACATGAATGCTGAGGGCTGGGGGTTTGGGAATCCAAGAGATTAGAGGCCAGTAGACAGAGGGATGGACTGGCAGATCATCTGCCAATGTCGTGGGAGGGTATGGATACCTCCCAGCAGAAACAGGCAATATCTCTGGGTACTGGCACAGGTTACAAATGTCTGAATTCAGGATCCAGACTAGCAGAAAGAGGGGGGAGGAATTCATTCTCTACACCTCCTCTTTTATGGATATCAAATAGGACATGCCCCCAAAGAGATCGCATCAGGCTGTGATGGGCGCCTTTTGAGGGAGGGTTTACTGTTAAACCACAGAGAATCTCAGTCAGACCAAGTTCACACAAACTCAACCTCACAGAATCTTAAAGACAATGACAGCAAAACACTGTAACCATACCATCTGAGCTGACTTCTCAGCTTGAACTTAACTGACCCATCAGGTCTTGTTGGGAGATCATGTTTTAGTTGCTGCTTTTTTTGAAAACACACTAATGAGAATAAGTAAGTGTATTTCTGAAAGAATTCTCTATAGCCACCCACTAGCTTCTGAAATATATTTAAAGATAGTTTTTTTTAGTTTAAAAACAAAATAAAATCATACAGGTATGGACTGAATCCCCAATAGCATTACTTTTTGACTGGCATTTAAACAGTAAAGTGAAGCATAAAGTGATTGTTTATAATATTTATTTTTATATCCTTAAGAATAATACTGATATTAAAGATTCTCCCTTTTTTCTATGATGAAGTGACTGGTACCTAATCTGTCCTCCTACCAATGATAAACAAAAAATGCAAAACATATATATAAGAGGAAACTATTTTAAGACTTTGGGCAATAGACAAGATAAGACTGCAGTCCCTGATAGAAAAGAAACAGAAAATATACTGCTGACAATGATCACATCTCTCTGCCTGAGAAGGTACAACTTTCCAATCATAGCACAGATAAATACAATGCAACCTGTGCCCAATGGTCCCACTGAGTTAGGGCATAGCTCAGCGTTCATGGTTCCTGAAACAAATCGAAGGTGCAGCTAAGATTACTACAGTGGCTGTGGTAGTTACATAATCTGGTGTCAACTTGAGACTATGAAGAGTGAAGGGATGTCAATCGGGTCGTTGCTTGATGACCTCATTTGGAGGTGCTATGGAGATAAATTGGAGGCTAGACAACACTTTCTCTTCTTGTCTCCCTGCAAGACATTGCTGTGACAAGCCACATAGAGCTACACTGATGGAGTCAGAGCCCTGGAACTGGAGGAGCCACATGGAGACCCACACCAGTGCCGAGATGCTTATACCACCACTGGATCCACGTGACTGGCCACCCACTGGCCTGTGATCTTCCTGCATTTGGCATCATTGCAAGTGTTGCATGAGTCTGAAGAGGAATTTATAAACTGGTATTGGACATATGGCTAAAACAGGACTTATAGACTTAATCTGGGTTTGGCTGGGATGCTTTCTTAATATACAATTACTCTTTATATAAAGCTCTTTATTTTACACATATGAGTGTCTATAAATTTGTTTCTCTAGTCTACCCAGATTAACAGTGGCTGTGCAATGATAAATAGAATACATGGGGAAGCAGAGCTACAGATGCTTGACTAAAGATTGGTCTGTAATTCTGTACAGTCTTGTATAGAATGCTTGCTACAAATCTTAAAATATAATATTCTTTGAGTTCTCCAAGCCAACAAGTGTGTCTATCTTCACCAGAGTGAGTCAACCATGATAATGTAGCCATGAGATTTGCTTCTCTAATTTTGACCTTCTCTTCTTCTCCCTCTTGGCTTTATCCTATTGTATTAATACTAGATGCCATTGAATCAATATTTTACTATAAACCATTCCATGTTACAGAAGAGAGCTTCCCCAGTAGGGCTTTCTGGACTATCATCTTGACAGGAACAAATTGCCAGGCCTTTTCACTAATGGGTTCAAATTGTGGACCTTTCCTTTGGTAGTTAGTCACTTACTCATTGTCCCACCAGGACTTCATTCTTCTTCTTCCCATTGCTGTCAAGTCAGTTCCAACCCCAAACAACCCTCTAGGACACAGTCAAACTTGTTTGTCTTCTGAGCAACAGCTAGTAGTTTTGTACCACCAACCTTTTAATTAACAGTCAAACACTTTGCTACGTGGGTTCCTTGACTTGATCCTACCCATTTCACTCCCTGGCACGGGCTTTCCCTGCAGTAAGCGGCAGGAAAGTCCCTCATGTTGCATCTATTTATTATTTTCTCTATAGTTAAGATTCTAGGGAATGGTTCTTAATATATAAAATCCTAGCTATTTGGATTGGAAGTCAAGCTACTAATTTAAAAATGAAATTATTTGAATCTCAATACTCTGTTGTATTTTCTTTCAAGAGGCAATAAGCTGAACCTGAAGACCTAACTGTAATCAAATAAGGGCTACTGGGCAGAAGCAGCCAAGAAGAGAAAAGCACCTTGTGGTCTATGTGAACACAGCACCTGGCTTCAATAATCGTCCATTGTGCACATACGCCAGCGTCTCTTTCACATATCTCATTTTTGAACAGTTTGCTACCCATGTTTTATTATCATAAAAATTATTCAAAAGTCTTCAGAGTGAAATCTGAGAGGAGTTCTGATGGCACAGTGGATTATACATTGAGAAGCTAATGGCAAGGTCAGCAGTTCAAAGCTATAGCCTCAGAATCCCAAAGGGACAGTGTGAGTCTAGCCTCAGGGTCGCTATTAGAGAGAATAGGCTCAATGACAGTGGGGGGATACAGACGTATGTAAAGTGCTTCAAAAATCTGTAGAAAACTATTGTCTTTTAATTCCATTTTCCCTTAACAAAAGAAAGAAAAACTTTTTATTGTGAATTAGGTAGAAGTTTACATTTTAAATCCTCATTTTTATCATGTTCAACAACTAGAGCAGCTTACTTAACTTCCCAGTAGCTTGCCCATGCCCCTGTGCCTCGGTGCCCGCTAGCTTTTCCACCTTTTCTCTTGTAGGATACCATCTTCCTCTTCAGCGAAGTTACCAGCTTTCTACCCTCTTTTATTATATGAAAACTTTCATCTTGATTTTCTCCTTTATAACAGTGGTCTCATATAAAGTCTGTCCTTCGGTGATTGACTAACACATTCCTCAAAATGTCCACCAAATTCATCCAAGTCATGAGGTGTCCCACAATCAGAGGTCGTTAGCAATTGGTAGCACTATATGGAGTTTACCTACCAAAGATTACTTAGCCATTGTTCCATTGATAGGCAAGGTTGCTGTCTTATCTTCCTGCCACGGTGAATAGTGCCACAGTAAGCATGGGTCTGCATCTATCTGCTAGTGCTCTGTTCCTTATTCCTTCCGGGTACATACCAAGTCGGGGAATTGATGGGTCTTGTGGTATTTTTATCACCAGGTATTTGAAGAAGAACCAAATCACTTTCCATAGTTCTGTACATTTTTACGGTTCAAGCACAGTGTATAAGGGTTCTAACATTTCCACTCCCTCTTCATTCTTTAGGACCCATAGTGGTGCAGTGGTTATACATTAGACTGCAATCCACATTGCCAGCAGTTCAAAACCACCAACAGCTGCTTGGGTGAAATACTTAACTTTCAACCCCCATAAACAGTTACAGCAGTGGTTCTCAACTTGTGGGTCGTGACCCCTTTGAGGGTCGAACCACCTTTTCACAGGGGTTGCCTAAGACCATCGGAAAACACATATTTCCGATGGTCTTAGGAACCAAGACACCGCTCCTCTATCATCTCCAGGCAGGTCTGCCCACATGCAGATACACCCACCTACGAGTAACCAGCATGGACTGTTCCCCATGCTACACCATGCTTCAAGACAAAAATTTCATTTATTCGTCATTAGAAAAAAATATTTCACAATATATAATTACATATTGTTTTGTGATTATGCTTTAATTATGTTCAATTTGCAACAATGAAAGTATATCTGGCATATCAGATATCTACATGATGATTCATAACAGTAGCAAATTACAGTTATGAGTTAACAACAAAAATAGTTTTATGGTTTTGGGTCACCACATGAGGATTAAAGCGTCACTGCATTAGGAAGTTTGAGAACCACCGAGTTGCAGTCTCAGAAATCCACAGGGAGGTCACTATGAATCAGCATTTTTTGCTCAATGGCAGTGAGTTTGATTTGGTTTGGGTTTTGTTGATTTTTTAATTTTGCTCCCAAGTACAGTCTAGTTCTTTTATAAGCTTCTCTTGACTGTCTAATCATTTTGAGCATTTCTTCCTATGCTTGTTGGGCATCTGGATGTTTTCTTGGGTGAACTATTCATGTCTACTGCCCACTTTTGAACTGTGTTAGTCACCAACGACTTGTTAAGGGATGGCTACAGTTTTCTATAGGCTTTAGATATAGTCCCTTGTTTAACATATCATTGCGAATTTCTTCCCCAGGACTGTGGTTTCTCTTGTCTACTTTTTTGGTGACAATTTTTTATGCAGTCCCGTGTCTTGTTTTTAGGAGGTCCCAGTCATCCTTTTTAGCTTCTGTTGTGTGTGTCTGGGTTTACACTGTTTGAAAAGGTGTTTATGCCATGGATTAGGATCTTTACATTTGTCCCTGTTTTTTCATTGAGGGCTTTTATAGTTCTAGGTTTTATTTTAGGTCATCAGTACATTTGAGTTAATTCTTGTACATGGAATGAGGGATGAATCCTGTTTCATTCTTCTGCAAATGGAAATCCAATTTTACCAGTGCCATTTACTAAAGAGCTTACCTCTTCCCTTTTCAATGTATTTCAACCTTTTGTCACAAACCATCTGCCTGTAGGTGGAAGGCTCTCTATCCTGTTGCATGAGTCTATATATTTGTCATTGTACCTGGACCAGTCTGTTTCCACTACCGTGGCTGTCTAGTAGGTTTGAAGTCAGGAAGTGCGAGACCTCCTACTTTGTTCATCTTCTTAGTTACTTCAAAATTGATTATTATTTTTCTCATTTTGCAAAAGATGATACTTTCCCACTACCTTTTGAAGCCCCTTTGCAGGTTCCTGGGCTCACAAATGGTTAACTCTTAATTGAATGTGCTTCACTATTCATTGAAAAGTTAAACTTGCAGGGGTCCTCAAACTTTTTAAACAGGGGCCAGTTCATTGTCCCTCAGACCCGTTGGAGGGCCGGACTATAGTTAAAAAAAACTATGAACAAATTCCTATGCACACTGCACATATCTTATTTTGAAGTAAAAACAAAATGGGGCAAAAACACCCTGCAGCCTGGAGAAATATCCTCAGAGGGCCGCATGTGGCCCATGGGCCGTAGTTTGAAGACCCCTGATTCATGTCCACCCAGAGGTGCCTCAGAAGAAATGCCTAGTGATCCACTTCAGAAGCATCAACCACTTAAAAGAATCTGCCAGGTAGAGTTGCCCTCTGCAAACATGGAGTCACCATGAGACTGGATCCACTCAATGTAACAGGGTTAAGTAATTGTTTTTGGTTCTCAGTGTATCAAGGGGAGGTATAATAGGTAAGTGAGGACCAGCATCATGTCCAGCCTCCCTTCTCATTTAGATGACTCCCTGCCTTTACTCGTGGACCCGTGATTTACTACACAATTAAAAATCCAGAATACAGTTGCGCTAGTCTGCATTCAGCCAAATCTCTCCTAAGCTCATTATGACTCCTTATCTGTGCACCCACTTCCTCAGATACGAAGTCATTAATAGCTTAACAACTCGAAACAACTGTGTGTAAGAAAACATATCTAAGAAATTCTAAATATCTAAAAAAAATCTAAGAAAAATCAATAGATCTACATCTACAACTATTTATCACCTTAAGAAACTGAATGCCAGACACGGATCCAATTAGCATTTTTAAAGAAATGTTAACCATTTAAACTTGTTTGTTGAAAATGTGATATTTATAGAACACACATTTTCCATAATCATCATACCTCTTTGATCACCAAGACATAAACTCTTACTGCTAAGATCCCTTTCAATTCTTGTCAACCGCTCTTCATATCCAGTTCCAATAGCAACATCTATTTCTTTTCTCGGCTTCTGAAAAGCTTACTAACAGCTTTAAAAGTAGTTTTTACTGTGAATTACATGAAGATATACAGCTTTAAATTTCATAGTTAATGCACATTTTGTTTCCACTCTTCAGTTGTGATCCTCTCATTATACCTTCACTTACCCCACTACCTCCCTGGTTCCTGTTTCCATCCACCTTAGTCCCTAGCCTTCTGTGCTTTGTCCTTGTGTAAATTGTGACCTTTTTAAAAAATATTGTGGTATTAAAACATTCTGGATTTATTCTTCACAATATTATCCATAATTTGGTATGATACCCAGAATATAATTCCTTTGCACAAGCTATAAAACAGGTAGAAATGTTTCTGGTATTCTCTGTCTTCATCCAAGATCCACTGATGTCATCAATGAAACACCTTGTTCCTCTTCCTTTTTTTACTGAGTCTCTGGAGTTTTTTAGGCATGAAACCATATCCCATGGAAGTAGTTTTACATCTGCTTTGTCAGTTGGAGGCCTTCAATTTTCATTTACTTTCTATCCCTTGCTAAGCCTTCCAGCATGGTGACAAAGGACATGTTTGAGTGGTCAAATGCTGCCCTTTAACTTGAAGGTGTTGATCATTGTAACCAGGGCTGACTTCAGTTCCAGATATAAAGGGTAACTAAGGGCTAGAATCTTGGGAGTTCTACTAATCCCCATCTGGCCAGAAAGCCTGGTCTCTTTTATGATTTTATGTTTTGTTTCACATGTGTTTCCCCACTCAGTCCAGGATCTTCTAATGTGATCCTTTACAGAGTGATTGGTAGTGGTAGCCAGGCACCATCTAATTCTTCTGATCTCAGAAAACTGAAGACTGATATGTGCGTGGCCCATCAGTCCGTTGGACTACTTGTTTCCATAGGTTCTTTGTACTTCCACCATTCTTCTTTTCCCCGGACTGGGAAAGACCAAGAGTTATAGTTTGTGACTTTCATGTCACTTGTCCCCTGGGAGGAGCCATTTATGCCCTCAAGGTATTTGGTTATGTCTCAGAAGTTTTGTTTTTTTTTAACTTTGACTCTCATTTTATATATTTGTAGCAAAGGTAAACATCCTTTGTTTCATCGATATATAATCCTTAGTTCACATCCACCCTCCCTCCCACCAATCAATTTGTAGATCACCGCTGTTGCAGGATTGTGTGTACAACAGTATTTGATCCTTTGGCCTTTTGCATTGACTTACCTCCCAATATGTTGCCTGCATTCTTTATTTTTTTTTGCAGATCTCCATTTTACTGTTTGTTGCCTTCCCCCTTCATCCAAATTAATACTTATCTGCCAGTAGACAGTGACTTTTTCTCTCTCCGCGCCCCCTCTCTCCACCTGATATCATAGAAGAGCACTTCTTTTAGTGTGAAAGCCTTTTTTCAATTTTTCATAGAGTGGTCTTGTGTAATGTTTGCCCTTTGGTGATTGGCTAATTTCACTCAGTAAAATGTCCTTCAGGTTCATTCATGGTGTGCAGTGTTCTGCAGATTCAGCCTTATTCTTTATATTTGTGTAGTGTTCCATTGGGTGCATGTTCCAAAGCTTTCTTACCCATTCTTCCACAGATGGGCATTTAGACTTTCTCCATCCTTCCACTATCAGGAATACCGCTGCGATGAACATAGGTGTGCAAAAACCTATTCAAGAGACTGCTCCTATTCCTCTAGGATATATACCAAGTAAAGGGATTGGTGGGTCAGATGGGTCATGTCTATCCTCACATTTCTGAGGAAGTACCACACCATTTTCCAGATTAGTTGCACTGTTTCATGGTTCCGCTAGCAGTGTCTTACATACTTCATCTTACATAATTTGGACATGTTGTCAGGAGAGACCAGTCCCTGGGGAAGGACATCAGGTCTGCTGGGACATCAAGCAGAGGGGGACAATGAAAAAGAGGACGTGCCTTAGTGAGATGGATGGACACAGTGGCTGCCATAATGGGCTCAAGCATAAGAACAATTGTGAGGATGCTGCAGGACTGAGCAGTGTTTCATTCTATTGGACATAGGGCCACTATGGATCAGAACCCACTCAATGGACCTAATGACAACTGCAGTGTACAGCGGTCCAGTCTCTCCACACCCTTGCCAGCATTTGTTGTTTTGAGAACAGCATTTGTCACCACTTCCCTTCAATTTCTATGTAGCCACCAGCATCATGTTTTAAAATCTAACGCAGATCACATACATCTTCTTCTTACAGTTATACAAGAGGTCCCCAATGTCCTCTAAATAAAACCCAAAATACTTACTAAGGTCTCTACCGCAAAGGGTGATCTAGCTAGTAGTACCACCCTCTTCCATCTCCCTTGGCACCTGCTACTGTCAATCCAAACGGGGTTGTCTTCTATTCTAAACAATCCAGGATCTTTGCTGTTTTTATAGTTTTATGTTTGCTTTAATCTCTGCCGACAAACATCTTTCACATACTATGAACACAGAAGCCTCTTCTCCTTACCTCGTAGACAAATAAAGCTAGACAACACAAGACTCTATTCTCACCACTCTCCTACCGATGTCAAATAGAAGTTATTTTTGTGGTGCTATTTATTGTTGTTTAATTTTCATCCTATCCCAACCGATATTCAAGTGATATAACACATGTTGATGTATTTATTTTTGTAGTTCTGCAACTTGGAATACAAAAAGTACTCTATAATTTTCATGTTAAATCAAGGCATGCACTGCTTTGCAGGCAATGTGTAAGGTCAGTGGTTCTCAAAGTGAGGGCTCTTGACCTGCAGCATCGGCATCACCTGGAAACATATGACAAGTGGAAACTCCTCCTCCCGTACCTATCCATGGACCATTATGGTGGACTCCAGAAACCTGTGTTTGAACAGCCCCCAATCCACAAATGAAGAAACTAAGAAAATTAACAAATATACCCAAGCTAATAAATGATAGATTGAGGCCTTGATTCTGAAATACTTGAAGCCTTTGACCTTCACCACTGAGCCTTGCTTCCCTGGGGATCCAGCAATATAAATAGGAATAGAGTGAAATCCATGCCCTCAGGGTCAGTAAAATAAGAGAGTCTAACATTCTAATCAATAATATCAAAAGAGTATGAAAATGGCTTATCATTTGCCTTATGTACAAGGTTCTACTAATAGAGCCCAGAGGTAAGAAAACACATCAGGGCCTGGGGTTATAAGGGAAAATTCCTAAACCAAATTCTATATCCAGTGTGCCTGGAATAATAGGTGAGGACAAGCTGAAATGGAGAGAAAACAGCATGGATGAACCCTGCTACCTTGATGTGGGACTTGGGGTGAAGGGAGTGAGTGGCAAAGAACAAGTTTGACAGATTGCAAGCAATGTCAGACTGTTAATGTCACTCTATGTTTTACTTCAGAGTTTCCTTGCATCCTGGGGGAGATAGGGAGGGGTTGAACAATATTAGTTTTTAAAAATGGCCAAAGATTATCTTCTTATTCCTTTTCACCAAGGATATAATGTCTATACATCTTATATATAACATATATTTATATATTATATATAAAATAATTATTCCTTTTTCACGAAGGATATAACATTTATATATTTCTTTTTTATTTATATATTTCATAATGGGGACTAAATTCCAGTAAAAAGGGTAAGCTGACAATCCAATCGTGGGTGTTTGTGCAGATTCTACTTTGGATCTT
The DNA here is from genome assembly GCF_050624435.1 of Tenrec ecaudatus. Lineage (NCBI taxonomy): Eukaryota > Metazoa > Chordata > Mammalia > Afrosoricida > Tenrecidae > Tenrec > Tenrec ecaudatus. The sequence continues at coordinate 89,135,033 of NC_134533.1, forward strand.
CTGTAAGTTTTTGATTTTGCTCTGCTCCTGGTTGGAAGTTTGATTTTGTTTGGACTTCAAGCTTGAATTAAATACCCTTTCACAATAAATGGACAATGGAGGATAAAGAGAAAACTACCATTCTAAATTATCTGGCACTTGTAGGTTTGGAAGTTAGGACAAGTTGACTCCCTGCCCCCCAATATGTTGGGTAATAGCTGAGAATTTTTGCTCTGCAGACATAGGGTGCTATTTCCTCATGAGCATACACAGAGAATTACACATCTTTTGCAAATAATTCGATGGTTATTGAGCTTGTATATATAGCACAACTTTTAGGTTCTTCTTCCTAAACATCAATATACAAATTCAGCTATATAAGAAGCACCTCATCAGCATACATTGCATCCTTTGCAAATTAGAGGCGGAGCACACTTCCCAGAAAATTGCTTGAGAAGATCCTGGGAAAACTGCAAACACACAAGACTTCTTAACGCCATGCATTGCTGTATTCAGTGTAGTCTTCATAGAGCACAGGCCCTTTTGACAGACCGTGATTCTGGGTCTCTGTGCGTTTAGGAAGGAATCGCATCATTGGACAGGAGCCTGAGACTTAATTCAGTTATGCACTAAAATGAAAGACGCTGATGAGCTCTGGTCCATGGGCCACATTGCAAACTGGAACACCTCCTTGGAACTGCATAATCAATAAAAACAAGTTTAACTTTGAAAGGTTCCAAAATGTGTGCCTGCCCAAAGGCCATCCTTTTCCAGGAAGACCGCCTTCAAGTTCATGCTGGGTGACAATGAAGTATGCTCCCAAACTGAGTTGCATGAACTTAGAATCAATTTGCATGTGGAATTTTGGGGGAATTTGTTGTGAAAAATTGCTATCCCTTTGTGCTGGGTATTTTCCATACCATCAATACAATTTGTACCAACAGCAAATGAAGACTTACTGAAAGAGCCAATGAATGCTAATTGTTGATTTTCAAAATGTGTATACTTAATTAAGGGGGATGTACTTACTGAATAAATTGCCTTTTTTTTCTTTTAAGTTTAAATGAATCTAGCATTGGTAAAGGACTGACTACTCCAGAGCCGGAATTTCTGAGAAGAGACTAAGAGCCAAGATTGAGCAGGCTCCCCCCCCCCACCCCCCCACCCCCCCACCCCCACCCCCACCCCGGCTTTCCTGTCAGCCTCATTTCGTCAGTTTGAAAGCTTCCTGTTTTCCCCTCTCACCTTGCTTAAACCCATTTGTCTCCTGAACTTTCTAAGAATAAGGAGCACACTCTTAGTAACATGAGTCAAAATTGAACACAAACTTGCTATGTGCTGCTCTGTGCTCAATGCTCTTAATCCTTAGCTAAGAAGTTGCAGCTAATGTATGGTACTTCACTGAAGACCCGTTAGAAAAGATGAGGGTGAGACTTCAGCTTGCTCACTTTGTACATGCCGCTGAGAAGAGCAGTGCCTAGGAAAAGGACATCGTGCTTAGTAAAGTAGACAGTCGGTAAAGAGGAGGGAAACCCTGCATATGGCAGATTGACTCAAATAGACCAACAATCCTGAAGATGGAAAAATACTGGATAATGCTTTATCAGGCATTAAAGCCAATTCAATGCAACTAACAACAATGACAACACAAATGACATCAATTAAGTCGATCCTCTATATTGGCAATCTGCTCCCCATTAAGATAAAAGCCTGGAAAATCCTAGGGGAAGTTTCTACTCCATCACATGGGATCTTTATGAGTTGAAATCAATGATACCCAACAACATCAGCATACAGGGCCCACTCATGTTCTTACTCAAAGCCAATGAATCTTACCCACCTCCCAAATGGCACCACTCGCTCTGCTGCCATGGCCAGCAACATCAGCAGCAGCCCATTGGTTGCAGAGACACGTGGACTTGAGCTGAGGCCCAGTGAGGAAAGGAGTGCTGGAGTGGGTAGGCCAGCCTTTTCACGGTGCAGTCTCAAACTCTCTGTGGTCTCCATGGTCCTCCTTGTGGCAGTTTTGCTGCAACTCTAGCGCATACGTCCGGCCCATCTAGATTTTCCCCAGCAGGTGTCTGGAGGGGTCAGAGAACACAACCCCAAATGGAAGAATAAAACCAGTTTGACCACTAGAAATAAGATATGTGAAAGGAAGTTCCTGTCCTTTATCCTTATTCATCAAAATTTTCTGAGCACAGTAGCTGTGAGCAGTCTGGTCATCCGTGATTGTTGCCATCATTCTACCCCTCATTTTCCTTTCTCTATCACACTTAGGGTTTGCATTCTTGGCTCTACACCGGGGAGGCGGGGGGGGGGGTGTAACGGCAACCCTAAAGGACAGAGCGGAGCTGCCCAGGGGGATTTCCAAGGCTGTCATTTTGATACAGGAGACAGTCATGTGTTGTTCCCTGAACATTTTGGTTAGCTGCCCACAGTGCTTAACCACTCCTTCTACCCTAACCACCACCCCCTCAACCCCCGCCCGCCCCGATATGGTACAAATACACCCTCTTATCTTCTGGCTCTGTTTCTCAGGTACCTCAGCCAGCAGACACTTTAAAAGGGGAACAGCTCCCGCTGCCAACAAACTGTGACATGCTGCTGATTATGGGGTAAACTGAGTCCAGAGATGAGAGTAAGCATTAATAGTCATACAGATAATACCTATTTCTTTTCCTGTGGACACTGATGTTAACCCTTACAGGCTGTGAAGAATAAAGTCTATAAGGAAAATTTAATTCCATACAGTTAGTAAGGAATTGTCTCTCTCACAGTCTATAAGGAATAAAGGTATTGATATTACTTTTTACATATTGGCAACTGTTTTTATGTAATGTGCCACAAATTACCAAGCTAGTATTTGGTGGAGAAAGATCGGCTCTCTTTTGGCCTTTTCTTTATCATCTTGCCTTTTGCCCCTGACACACCTGAATTGCTTTAGCAAAAGGAGACCATTTTCAGTGTCTACTCAATGAGATAACCAATGCTTCCAAATGTTTATTTTTAAATTGTATTTATGTAGATTAAGTCTATGGGGAATTCTCTTTGACCATAGACTATAGAGTGAGGTGAGGTGAGTAGCCTTGTTCTCAGACAAAATGCATTATAAAGTAGATTATTGCAGAGGCAGTTGGGCTAAAATTTAACACTTCAACATTTAATCTCCCTTTTGATCCATTTTGAATTGGTTCCCGTTTTTAATATTTTCTGCTTTCCTTTAAATTCAGGATTTTCTATATTTTATTTGATCATTGTTATTGTTATTTTTGTTTGTTTGTTTTGCTATTTGCTTCATTTTGTATGTTTTTCCATACATGAAATCCAGGATAAATAAATCTATAGAGACAGTAACTGGATTAATAGTTGCCAAGGGACATGGCAGGGGTAGTGGGGAGGAAATGAGAAGCTAACAACAACCAGCATAAGAAAATGGAAAATGTTCTAGAATTGATTGTGGTGATGATTGTACAGCTCATTGAAAGATGATTGAAATATGCAATTGTATGATGTATGAATTATATGTTGATAAAGCTATAATACATATTTATATATTATATCTCTAACATATTATATAACATATAATATCATCATAGTGACTAGTACAACATTGTTTATGCAAATGACACTTTGAGTAAGGACATGAATAAATGATTGTAATGCAAGCGTGCTGTAATGGCACTAATGAGCAGGGAAGAAAAGATAGATCGTTGCAATATCGATTCTCCCTTACCTATATGCATTTTCCACCATCCTATTTTTTAAATAATGATTTAAAAATTTGATCCTCTGTGGTCAGTTTTCATGAATAAATTAAATTGTTGTCTTGGAAACATTCAGTATATAGCTGCTTAATTATGTTTTAACATCTTGCTCTAAATTCTACATTTTGGAACAGAGTTAAATGTAGATGTTTAGGTATACAACAGAAGCTAGTCCTTGGAACTCCAGAGAACAATATCGGCATCGACTATTATTCATTATGCACTAGAAATGGCCAACAAAATCCTTCAACACTAATCTACTGTCAAATGTGATCTGTGGATGTCGGGGAACTATTACAAATGAATCACCTATTTTTTTTTTCAGTTTTCATCAAAGCAGAATTTTAGCTCTCAATTGTTTAATTCATTAATTACTTAAGGTAGGCAAGTGCCTTATGCCAGATAACCAGTGTAATACCATTTTGCTTCAGTCATCCATAAAAATTGCTACATCTACATTTTCAGTCAATTGGGTCTCCGGTGGTGGGCTCATGCTGGACTGAATCCTTGCTTACCCAGGCTGAGGTTAGTTATTCTCATGGAAACAGTGTAGAAATTGAATTTACTCCAGAAAAGAAGGGTCAGCTTTCTCCCACCCCCACCCCATCATTTTACAATTAAATCATTCAATGCCATTAATGGATATATGATATAACCAGGGAGTGAGATGTCCCAGAAATAAAACCCCACATTCTATAGCCTCTCATCCAGCGCATTAGCAACTTTTTCAAAGCCCAGAAAAATCTAGGGAGGTGGGATACAAATATTTGGGGAAAGGAAAGAGAAGGGTAATAACTATTATTTTACCAAAGGATGTTAGATTTATATCTCAAATAATATGGTACTTGACAGTCTCCATAGCCAAAATTAGCATGAGTTGTGTTTTTGTGGGGGTTTCCCCCCATTATAAGTCTGAATCTAATTCATCATTTGCTAAGCAAGACTCCTAGGGTCCTTTTCCAACCAGCAGTGCTTTCCAGGGTTTTCTCGATCATTTAATATGTGTTTCACATTATTTTACCCCAAACGTATTAAGTTGCATTTTCCAAGACTGACTCTTGTTTTCTGAGTTCCTGTTCTCACTCCTGACCTTTTCAGTTTCTATATGAGTTTTCCAGATACACTTCCACTCCACGGGAACATAGAGCCATTCTTCCTTTGGTGACATTGCAATGTGCTTGATGAACAGCGACCCTGCATAATGGTAAGGATCAGAGTAGTTCCGCCTCTGCACGTGCACCGGTATAACTCAACTCCCTGGGCACACGTCACACGCACACAAATCCACCGCAGGCTATTTTTTCCTGAAGCCATGCATGGGTATGCAGCCTGGAATTAATTCTCTGCCAAACCACAAGGATTATCAGAAATTGCAGTACTCAGTTGCAATCATTGACCTTGCAGACACATTAAGCTGGAAAAATAAAATGACTCTATTATAAGTTCCCAAATCCTACAATTAAATCTTCTACAAACCTTCCAATTCAAGTCTTAATGGCAATCAAAGTTCTAAACTTGGGCACAAGTCAGCACTAACATGAGTATTTCTCTTCAACTCAAACTAAATATTAATTATATAAGACCCATAGAACAGATAAATATTGACTAAAATAATATGTAAGCATAATTGAATGTTCAAATGATCTGACTAGCCAATAACTTTCTTTGCAAATGGCCTGAATCTAAAAAGTGAGACTCAAATTTCCAGGTGTAGACTGGAATATATTCATTGTGAGTTAACTTTGTCATTGTTAAACTGAACTAAGTATAGGGTATTTTATTTGTAGGCGGGTTGATGGATTAATCACAGAGGAAATAATTTAGAGGAAAAACCAGAAAACTGGAATTGAAGAATTCTGGAATTCCCAATTCTGACACAAATCTGTTTTCCTCTTGGACAAAATAACACTTTCTGGGCTGCATTTTTACTGCTAATTACATCATACAGCTCGAGTCTCATTAAAAACAGACCAATGTGTGACATTTTACAAAATATTTTCAATTATTAAGCTTCACAATAACTCAACAATATCAGATAATCAATGGTTCACTTGAGAAGCAAAAATAACTTCCAATGAGTAGTAGAAAGTTCAGAAAGGTGAATGTTCTGCTTAAAGCACTTCAGTAATGGATTGTAGAAATAGATCCTTTACTCATATCTGATTCCCAAGCCTCTGCTTCCATCAAAAAACTACATACTCTTTCATCCATAATCCCCTGTTGCCTGTGTGATAATGGGAAAGAAGGAAGTGAGTGCTTCACTATGCTTACCTGGCTGCTTCCTATAAGACTTATCCCTGACTGTAATAGAAGCATGTTCTGAACTAAACCGGAACACCAGGTCACAAGAGCAGCCTAGAAAGTAAGGGTCTCCACATTGTGGAAAGTGCACTGATGAAAAATTAGGGATCTTGTATTACACTCAAGGAACCCTGGTGGTGCTGTTAGGTGAGCGTGGAATGCAACCTTCAGGGAGAAAGACAAGCTGCCTGCTCCTGTGATGCCTACGACCTGGGAACCCTCTGTAGGCTCGCCAAGATTTAGAATGGACTGGATGGTAGTGGTCGGTTAGGTATCATACCCAGTCATTAAATGAGAATGTCATAATTAACAGCATTAGCATGGTGGGTCCTCAAGAAAATTTAGTTTCATTTTCCTTCTCAGTTTTACTCCAAATTAATCTGGATAGGATTAAGTGTTATTTTTATAAGTGAATTTAGCATATTTTAACAGTAGTTCACAATCTTGGTAGTACATTAGAATCACCTGGAGAGATTATTTTTAAATACTAACAATTAGATCTCAACACCCAAGATTCTGATTTAACTAATTTGGATGTGATCTGAGCATTCCAGTTTGGTTTTTTTTTTTAATCTACCCAAATAATGCTAGTGGGTAGCCCATGCTGAGCCTCTGTCAACAGCCGTGGTTTGGCCATAAACTTTTAGAAACAACACCAAAAGCACAATCCATATCAGAAAAAAAATCATGTTAGACTTTTTATAAAGTAAAATATTCCATTCTGAGAGATACACTATTAAAAGAATTAACATATACTAGGAGACACATACTGGGAGAAATTATTTTGAAAACAAACATCTGATCAAAGACAAATACATGAGGAGGCTTTTTTAAAAATCTACTTTCCACAAACTTGTTTAATTCCCTCATACAAAGAACTCTTAAAGCACAATATTTAGAAAACCAACAAATCGAATTACAAAGTAGGCAAAAAATCCGAACAGACATCTAACTGAGGAAGATATACAGATGGTAAATAATCACATGCAAAGATGTGAATAATCTTATGCTCTTGGGAAATTCCAAATTAAAACACATTGAGATACCACTACACACATATTAGAATGGTTAGAATTCCAAACGCAGACAACACCAAATGTTGTTGAGGATGTGAAGCAAGAGGGATGCTCATCCATTCTTGGAAGGATTGCAAAATAGTATTCCCATGCAAGATGACATTGCAAGATAGTCTGGTAGTTTTTTATATGGATCTAGTAATCACACATTAGGTGTTTCTTCAAATTGAAAAGTATGTCTTCCCATAAATTTGTTCGTGAAGATTTGCAGCAGCTTTATTCACATTGGTCACATTGTGGAAGCAACCAGAAGGTGTCTTTCACTCGATGAGTGGATAAACGATCAGTGGAACACCATGCAATGGAATAGTGTTCAATGATATACGGAAATGAGAAGAGCATGGAGAAGCCTTAAATTCAAATTGCTAAGGGAAAGAAATCTGGGAAAATATATAGAATATAATCCAAAATGATAGAGCCACTAAAAATGTCAGTGGTTGTCACAGATGTGGAGAAGAGGGTGGAAATTAACAGATGGAATGCACCCAGGGCGTTTTCAGGCTCGTGAAATTAATCCACATGATTTGTAGTGATAGATACATGCCTAGCATCGTGGATCTTCCCAACCCAATTGTACAGCACAGTGATCTCTTAACAGAAACTGTGAGCTCTGATGCAAACTCGTTAGTAAGAACACGTCAATATGAATGCCTTGGTTGGAACAAATGTACCACACTAATGCAAGATGTTGATATTAATTTAAAAAAAGCCATGTGTGAGAAGATGGGAAGGGAGGGGAATATGGGAACTTTCTATACTTGTAAACCTAAACTTTTCTAAAAAGTATGTTTTTAAAAATAGTATGAGGAACCACTTGTCAATGCTAATTATTGATTTTTAACAATGCAAAGCATTTAATCTTCATAGCTTGACCTTGCATAAATACCCGTATATACTCAAGTATAAACTTACCCGGATATCAGCTGAGGCACCTAATTTTACCACAAAAACTGGATTAAAAATGTACTGAAAAACTGGGCTTATACACGAGCGGATATGGCATTCAAGCGCAACCTGAGACTCTGAAAGAGAAATGACAGCTCCAAGATCCGCCTACTGGAAAATGGGAGCGCGGAGATATGAATGGGGTCTCAGTCGTAGGAGCTCAGCTGGTGATCTCCAACTGCTGGGTGGACCCAGGGGCCACCTGTTTTCCCTTCTCTGGTGTACTATGAAGGAGGCTGGGCGGGGTCATGATTATGAGTTGGGGTCCTAAGCACAAAGTCAACAATTTGAAACCACTAGCTGTGCTGTGGGAGAAAAAGGAAGTTTTCTACTCCCCAAAGAGTGACAGTCTAGGAAACTTCAGGGCCAGCTCTACCCTGTTCTATAAGGTCTCTGTGCATCGGCATCGACTGAGTTCGGCGGGTTTGATTCAGGTATCATAATGGGCTTCTCTCAGAGTCACGGCCACTGTTTCTCTGAATTCTTGGCATCGCACTCCTACTGCCGGGGCAACAGTCACTGTGCTTTTTGCCCCTGAGACAAGCAATGTCAGGCCAGCTCAGAGCAGGACATGGCAATATGCTCGCCTCTTTCACTGCAGAGGCCCAAGCAGCAGTGGAATTTCTCCTAGCCTCCATCTTCCTCAAACTCCACTTGCTCATCACCTCTGCCTGTCACCTCGTTCCTTGTTGATCCTCATGGCCTATTGGATCAATGGAAAATCCCCACACGGAGTCATTCAGGGTGACTTCAATTGTACTTGGCAGGAGGGAGGGCATGAGAAGGGAGCTGGTGGCAAGTGAAATTCAATGACAGGCAGGCAGAACCTGAAAACAATTGATTAATGCCCAAGGCTGGCAGGAAGCTGAGGATAGAAGACACATTGCATGATGGTGTTCAATGCCCTCCCATTATTTCTCTCACCCCCCATTAAACACCCAAGTCTCTCGCAGGTTCACTCTAGTACTTGCTCTTTGTCTATCAAGAGGGCAGCCAAGGAAAACATTTTCATCATTCACACACATTCAAGGAACTCCTCTTTCTGCTCCTTCTCACTAATTTATGTCTAAATGTCTGTGGTTTTCTTTCCATCCTAAACTGAATTTTTAAAAAAATAAAAAACGGAGATGAAGGACTATCTGGGAAACCTCAGAGCATTCAGGCAGAGGATTAAGCAGTGGACTCTTCAGGCTTACTTCTAATTAACACTGTTATCTAACCATGGAAGAGAGAAAAAAGACACAGCCCTACCCCCGTGCCCCATTATCCATCAGGGCACTGAATCCATCCAAAAGCTGACATTCCTTTGCAACTTTTATTGGGGAAGGCAACATGATTTACTGAACGAATCCTATCTTTGTCCTCAGGAAATGGTGATATGCACCCGAGCTGCCTACTTGTTAGTCCTATGAGCTTGGGCAAATCACTTAAACTTTCTGAACCTCGACTTCCAATATAGATTGAGAATAAAATAACTTCCAAACAGAGATGTTGGGTGTAGGGAAGGACTGACTTAAAAGAAGGTCCTGTAAAGCACTTACCATCATAAAGATTAGTTGGCTGTGTCCTGTTGTCAGACAGAACCATTACCTCTAGTTGAATTAAAAATCCCTGCTGCTGTCACCCTGGAGCTGGCAGCACAGCTATGTCCAATTGAGAGGCAACCTCGACACAAATCAATTCCAACTATTTAAAGCGTCTATTCCAGTGGCTTTGGCTTTGGGCCTCTCTTCGAATGCACTGTATGTTTCTTTATACATGTACCATATCTATTTGAACCCAAAGTCACATGGACACTTCATTGTTCTTCAGTTTTAAACAGAATGGCTATCTCTTTACCTTGATCTCCAGGATGGCTCAAAAGCTAAATCTTACACATATAACATATTGTTTTAAATGTACGTCAAAAAATCCTAAACTCACCCACAAAAATTGACATACATCCAGCCATTTGTCCGTGTGACTTTGTTGTATGTTGTGACAATTATTTAAAAATGAACTTATTTTCAATGATGCAATCATTCTATTACTTTTAATAAACAAATATTAATTATCTATTTTTTTGTTTGATCAGGAATGGCATCACTGAGAAAGCGATATCTGAACTGCTTCCATCCAGTCTTAAGGAGACATAGGGGGAGAAGAATGGGGCAAGAGGCACAGAGAGCAATACTAAGAGAGGCAAAGAAACACAGTCACAGAGCAGTTCCTTAGTCGTAGTTCTCCCACAAGGGAGTTTCCTTTCACTCACTCAATTTGCATGGCATTCCTTCACAATGCTTTGAAAACCTATCCACATACTCTTACATGTGAGGTCTTGTTCCTGCTTTGACCTGGTCAACCATGTGGCATGTAGGAGTCTATTTCCAATTCTGAGTCTTGATAATAAGTTATACCTAAGATAGCCATAACTCTTCAGATAGTAAAATGTTAAAACATAAGTTCATAGATAAGGATAGGAATGTAGCTGTGGGTAAGATGGAGGGAAAGCTAGAACTGAAGATGGAGATAGTGCCATTGAGTTATTTCTGACTCACAGCAACCTGTGCACAAGCACATCTGGTGTTGTGATATCCTCACAACTGGTGTTATATTTGAGCCCATTTTTGCAGCCACTGTGTCAATATATCTCTTTTATGGTATTTCTATTTTTGACTGACACTCTAGTTTCCACATATTATTCCCTTTTCCAGGGACTGGTATTTCTAGATAACATTTCCAAAATTCTTGACGCCAAGTCTTCCCGCCTCTAAGGACCATTCTGGGTATACTTTTCCAAGATAGGTTTGTTTGTTCTTTTAGCACTCTATGGCAAATTTGATATTCTTTGTCAGGAGCCATGACGCCTGGCCATAACCTTGCCTGTCTGGAGTCATGAGGCCCAGCCACTGTTTTGATCTTTATTGCCTGAGCTCTGTAACTTTCCACAGGAACTGTTTTTTCTGTGGTCATTGTTTTCAGGGAAACCCCTGCGACTTGCTTCCCCCATTTATTCTCAGGGAAACACCTGCGGCTAGTTTCCCTTTCCCTGGCCTATATAAGCTGAAGCCTTTTACTCAATAAAGGAGACTTGATCAGGCTACTGTCTTGTCTCCGTTTCTCATGTCTCTTGTCCCCCCAATTCCCACTCCCTCCTCCAGGGTCCACGTTGAAGTTCCCGCGGGACGGGACAATTCTTCACAGGCACCATAATTGAAATGCACAAAGACTTCTTCCATCTTACTGATTGTAACGTGTACATGGGGCCATTGAAAATACTGTGACTTGGGTCAGACACATCTTATTCCTCAAAGTAACATCCTTTCTTTGCTACACTTCAAAGAGGCCTTGTGCAGTAGATTTACTGAATGCAATGCGTCCTTTGATTTCTTGACTGCTGTTTCCATGAATATTGACTGTGGATACAAAGAAGATAAAATCTTTGAGAACTGCAACCTTTCCTCCCTTTATCCTGATGTTACCTATTGGTCCAGTTATGAGGATCTGGGTCTTCCCTACATGGAGTTGTAATCCATACTGAAAGCTGCAATCTTTTATCTTCATCAGCAAGTGTCTCAGGTTTTCCCTCACTTTCAGCAAGCAAGTTTGTGTTATCTGCAGATTATAGGGTGTTAATAAGCCTTCCTCCAATCCTGATGCTGCATTATTTTTCATATATCCAGCCACTCATGATTTGTCAAGCTTGCAGATTGAAAAAAGTCTGACGAGAGCATGTAGCACTGTCTCACACCTCTCCTGATTTTAAACCATACATCATTCCCGTGTTCCGTTCACACACCTGCCTCGGGATCTATGTACAGGCTCTGCATGATGTCAATATAGGGTTATGGAATTCCCATTCTTCTCAAAGCTATCCACACAGTCAAATGCCTTCACATAGTCAATCAAACACAAGCAATTCTCTTTTTGGATTCTCTACATTGAGCAAAAGTCAATCTGACATCAGCAATTCTATCTCTTGTTCCATGTCCTCTTCTGAGTCCAGCCTGAACCTCTGGCAGCTCCCTGTCAATTGACTGCTGCAGCCCTTGTTGGATGCTCGTCAGAAAAATTTTACTTACGTGCGATAATGTTCTATAATTTAGACATTTCTGAGTCATCTTTTTTTGTAATTAGTACAAATTTAGATGTCTTCCAGCCAGTTGGCCAAGTAGCTATCTTCCAATTTTCTGGCCATAGACCAGTGAATGCTTCTAACTTTCATCAGTGTATTGAAACATTTCCATTGATATTCCATAAATTCCTGGATTATTGTTCTTGGCTAATGCTTTCAGTGCAGTTTGGAATTGTTTCTTCAGCACCATTGGTTCTTGATGATACACTACCTCTTGAAATGGTTATATGTTGGTTGATGCTTTTTGGTAAAGTGACTCTATTATTCTTCCCATCTTCTTTGGATATTTCCTGAATATGTCAATATTTTGTCCCCCAAATATTTCAATATTGCAGCCCATGGCTTTTCTCTTGAATTTGTTCAGTTAAAAATATGCTGAGCATATTCTTCCCTTTTACTTTTCTAATTCTAAGTTGCTGCACATTTCATTATAGTTGACTTTGTCTTCTTCAGCTAGCCTTTGGAATTTTCTGTTCAGTTCTTTGACTTCCTAATTTCTTCCATTTGCTTGAGGTACTCAACAATTAATAGCAAGTCTCAGAATCTCTCCTGACATCCATTTTGATCTTTACTTTCTTTCCTGTATTTTTAATGGCCCTTTGCTTTCTTCATGTATGATGTTCTTCATGTCATCCCACAGGTCATCAGGTCTTCTGTCCTTAGTGTTCCATGGTTATGGTGTGGGACCGTAGCCATTGAACTCACTATAGTGTTTCATCATTTTATGTTGATTTTCCTTTACCTGGTCTACCTTTTTTACAATAATGTCATAATCAAACTGCCTACAAATACCATATGTAACCATGCCATTTCTGACTTTGTGATGCAAATGTTCTTTATAATGTGGGTAGGGATATCTGTAGGAAGCCACAGAATAACAGTGCTATATCTATCTGGCACACATTTTTACTCAATAGTCAATAATTCAAAATTTTGTTTTCTGTTGTCTTTTTAAAATAATATAAATAACATGGAACAGAATGAAAATTTTACACTAATCTCTCATCTAGTCTTGATAAAATTGATTCTTCTTTGCTATGAGATGGAAGAATTTTAGAAACATTATATGGCTCATATTCCCTTCTACTTTTAGTAATTAGCCTTTAGGTTTAAAGGATATTGACCAAGAAAAGCAGAGGTTTTGTGTTGTCTTAACTATATTCTCTTGGGAGCTAGATATTTCATTTTCCCTCCTTTCCCCTCGCTCCCCCATTTTACCAGCTATGCGGTAGGTAAGATGATGAGGCAGTGGAATGAGGATATGTCAGTCAGCACAGTGAGATTTGCAGTGTTGGACCATTCATAAACTCCAGAATGTAACTCAGAATGTGTTTTCATTCTACCATTGTGGTCATAACTCTATTCCCTATTGATATTTATGATGACAAGCGGAAAGCAAATGTGAAGGACTTGAACTTCACAAATGGTAACAGGCACAATTCTATCTATTCAAACCTTGACAGCTTCAGATTGGCCTCAACACCAAGAAATCACTACCAAATATCCAGGAATGCTGTGTTAGAACACCGCGAGGGAAAAATCTAACTTTGTCATTATGAACACTTCGTTTATTCTCATTTATCACATGCAATTTATCAGCAAAGACTATATCCTGAATCTGACCACTTCTCACCGACTTCTTAAACTACAGCAACCAGAAACATCACCTCTCATATTGCATAGCCTCCTAACAGAAGCCTTTCTGTCCCACGCTCTTCCTGACTACTCCTAATACAAAGATATTTCTAAATTACCATTCAGATAAGGAAATTTCTCAGATGAAAATCTTCCAGTGTCCTTCTACCAGCCATAGTGATGTAGCAACGATGAAAAATACAACTTTCCACTAGTTCCTAAATGCTTCCCCCACCCCACTATCATGATCCCAATGCTACCTTGCAAGTCTGGCTAGACCCCTTATGGGTTTCTGGGATTGTCTGTTAACTGGTATAGAAAGCCCAGTCTTTCTCCCATGGAACTTCAGGTGGCTTCAATCTGCCAAATCTCAGACCACAGCCCAAGGCATAACCACTACACCACCAGGGTTCTTATACCACCAGGGTGCCACAGTCCTAGTAAAAGCCAGAAAACCCTCCCTTATAAAGGTTGTCAAGGCCTTCACTCGGTCTCGCAATGAAAGTGAGCCGACAATGAAAGTCCATTTCATATTCTCCAGCGAGTCTGGTTCTCATGAAAATGACACTTGCCTTTATCCAGCAGGGACAGGGTGCCAGGTGTCTTGCAACACATGGACATCCCCACACCAAAAATGTTCTTAGTTCTTACACATGCTTATGGTTTCCTAATTGTATATTATGTCTTGCTTCATTTGGAACCTTTTCAAAAATAGTCCTTTTTATTAATACCATACCACTCACAATATTTGGATCATCAATATATCTTACCCATACAGATCTATATATGCCGTGTTTATGGTTGATCATTATGTATAATTCTGGTATAATCATGCACTGATACAACACCCAGACCCACTGCCATCAAGTTGATTATAACTCAGTAGGACTGGGTAGAACTGCCGCTGTGAGTTTTGAGACTATAACTTGTTACGGGAGTAGAAACCCTTGTTCCCTCAGAGTTGCTGGCTGTTTCAAACTGTGGACCTTTTGGTTAGCAGTCCAATGCATAACCACTAATGCACAAGGGTTTATGTAGAAGTATGTGTCTGTATCTGTGTCTAGGTCAATTTCTAAGTATATGTATAAAATCAAGAGAGGCCAGTCTCTGGAAAAGGACATCATGCTTGGTAAAGCAGAGTGGCAATGAAAAAAAGGGAGGTCCTAAATAAGGTGAATTGACACAACTGCTTCAATAATGAGCTCAAGAATAACAAAAAATATACGGATGGCCCAGGACGGGGTGTTTCATTCTGTTGTTCAAAGGGTCTCTAGGAGTGGAAACTGAGTGGAGGGCATTTAACAAGCACTCACACACACACACAAAACAAAATCACTGCCGCCATCTGACTCATGGAAAACACATACATGCACATACACACGACTAAATTGCAAACGGTGTTCCACTTCATACATGCATGTTTATTTCAAAGAAAATGTGTTTCAACATGTCTTTGTGATTAGAAGATGGCTACAGACAAATTCTCTGAGTAATATACCTTAGTTTCATTAGAGCGCTTTTAAAAATGATACAGTTTGTCATGGAAATATAATTTTGAAGAGAGTAATATAAAATTTTTAGCAAAATTCAAATATACATATTCCCCACCCACTGAAACTTGACAAACATCTACCAGAAAGATTGCCAACATAAACACAATGTTCTAAAATTAACTAAGTATTTTAAAGGTACTAAGGTGGTGCACTTGTCATTCACTGGGCTGCTAATCACAAGCTCAGTAGTTCAAAATCACCAGCTGCTCCACAGGAAAAGGATGGGTTTTCCTACTCCTGTAAAGAGTTACAGCCTCAGAAATCCACAGGGGCAGTTCTACCCTGTTCTATACAGTAGCTATAAATTGACAGCGAGAAATAATTCCCAGGAATCTGGAAAGACTTTGAAAATAAACACAAGATAGGGAGACCAGCAAAGGTTATATTAACTGTTTCTCAGAATTCCAACGCGTTAATCTTGATGTTTTATCAAAGAATACAAGAACACCACAAAGATATTTTTATGAAAGAAGAGTTAAGAAAATTGAAAACTACATTGGTGAGAGAAAGACCAGAAAAATGATAACTATGAACCTGTTTATCCTTTGAGATTGGCAAGGGCTATACTATGAAAATTTTTCTGTGGTTTTCCCTTTCTTTTATCAGTTGGAATTTAATAGATGTATCATATCCTTCCACATTTCAACCACGTCAATTTTGCCCACCTACCCTACAACCCTAATTTTGCCCCTTAAAAGTTATTTTGGTTCATCAAACTCAGAATATTTCAAAGGAACACAATCTGAATTCCGCAAAGATGACAAAATGTCCACTTTGAAATAGTCTAAATTGAGGAGTACAGAATTGTTCAGAGATAGGTTAGAGTGATGGAAATATTCCAATCAGACATGCATATATCTTGATGGGAGATTTGTCTAGGAACAATACCTTCACATTTTGATATTTTCTCTTAATGAAGGTTTCTATGAGTTGTAGCAAAATTTTTTTATTTACTTGTGTGTATGTATGTGTGTGAGTGTGTGTAACATAATTTCATGTTAACTTGAACATTTATAAAAAATTGTAGGGGTGGAGTCTAGTCCATCAATTGGGCCACAACCTAATGATGGTGACTCATTGTGGGCAGAGTTTTTTTCAAAAAGAGGTTCCCTGAAACCTCCCCTCTCGTTCTGCCATCACCTTCCTACTGGTGAGCCCCTCAGACCTGCCAGAGCCCTGTGATGAACTGCACTACCGGATCCACACCACTTTGTACCCTGTGATCTTCCTAACATCTGTACTATTGAATCTGGCTACATGAGTTTAACAAAGGATTTATGGACTTGAGTTAGGCTGGGCTGGGATGTTTTCTCCACGCATAATTACTTCATGGTTTAAAGTTCTCTTATACATACAGGAGTTTCTCTGGGCTTGTTTGTTTAGTCAAGCTAGCCTAATAGAGTACGTGTGAAGCATTTCCTTTCATTTGTCACTTATGTTACTATCAGATAAAAATTTTAAATTATGTGTGCAAGTACATCGGATTATCTGTGGATTTTATTCCAGGACACTGCAAGAGGCGTGGCAAAACAGGCACGATGGTATGGGCTATTAGGATTTGACAATCTATCTGTGCCACCTATGAGCTCCCCAAAGCCACCGTACTCACATCTCAATTAGCTTACTGCTGAACACTCCAGATTTGTTCAAGCTCGGGGTTTTAGCACAGGCTTTTCTTTCTGCCTAGCCTGCTCTTCCCTCAGATAGCCATGTTGCTTTCTATCTCAATTACTTCAGATGAATGCACAAATGCCACCAGAGAAGTATGTCCATACCTAAACAAAATTTATTAAAGAGCAACTCTAACTACTCTTGGTGTTCTTTCTTCTTTACCCCATCTTACATTTCCATAGTACTTATCACATAACTATGAATATATATAATTTGTCTCTGCCTATAGCCTATTTTTAACTTCAAACAATTAGAATAAAGATGGAAAATGAGTCCTCTTTTGTGACAGTTTCACTCTACTCTGACAACTACTGAGAAGGCTTAATGATTGGCAGCTGCAGACTTGGAGTTGATCTAAGTTTAAATCTTGTGGGACAATACACCTTTATAGTTATCTAATGTACTACACAGCTGTGACCCACAATGGAATAAAAACAGCATACTAACAATAGCTATATCAATTCTATTAGTTTGGGGACTTTATTTTAAAAAGCTGATTGCTTCACAGTCAAAGCTAAGCTATGCTCACTTTAAGGCCCGCTATTGTCCTGCTCAAGCCAGTTTTCAGTTGCAATATCACCGTAAATAGCCATCAGTTCAATGTAGGTAGGAGAGAAAATGCAAAGCTGCCACCGTGTTAATTTATTTCTAATACCAGTGCATCCTAGAAAAGCAAGCAAGATAACAAGGTTTGCCTGAACAGATTTCAACCTTTCATGCCACAAAGAATTAGATTTATTTATTTTAGCATATTAAAAATATCCTGAGCACTTACTCTGTGTCAGTTAATGCGTGATGTATAGTGAAGGATATCAAATAAATAAGACAATGTTCCAAAATGTGGAAGTTTGCAAATTAGAAGGTGAAGAAAACACAGAAGCATCCAAAATATAATGTTATTTGGACCTTAAAAAGGATAGATCAAATTCTGCAAGAGAACAAAGAGGGAAAAAAAGTTCACATTACCTTGCTTGGTGGTGAAATCTTTAAGACAAAGATATCGTCTATGATGTGATTGCAAGAAATAATTTTAAAAGACAAGAGGGAAAGTTATTGAATATATTCGTGTCTAGACACTTTCTAAATAACAGTAATAGCCAATTGGTATTGAATAGATTCAATGTGCCAGACAGTGGTAAAGGCTTTGCTTGCATTATTTCATTTAATCATCAGACACCGAAGAAAATATTTGTACTAAGAAAAATGTTGTTAGAAATCTGGGAAGATGGCTGCAAGGTACAGGTAACTGCATGGGGAGTTCTGTGGGCACACGCCACATGCAGATTTCGGCGCTTTCCCAGCCTTCTTTGTATACAGGTAAACGATTCTGTTACCAGGGGTTCGGGACAGCCTAGATTTGTTAGAGGCTGTATTGTAAGGCAGTCTATGCCGGTAGGTCAGACGCTGAACCATTTTGAATGCCTCCACACAGCGTCTCCGGAAGAGGAAGAAGGCGCCTGAGAGTTCAGAGGTCAAAGAGGACTGCGCAGAATCGGAAGTTGCATCAGCGTCAACCAAGAGGTGAAGGAGCGCCCCCACGTTCTCCTTCCTTTTTTTTTAACGGTTCCTTTAATTTTTATTATTTCATAATGCTTTATTCTTCAGCATCCATGAAATTGCAAGGCTCAGCATAAAGGATCCACAGGAGTTAGAAGACTCTCTAGAATAGCCTATAAGCCTTGAGAAAGAACGGGAGGAACAGTCTTTTGAATTAATGGAAGACCTCGAATCACCTGCTTAGTCAACACACGTACATAGCCTCTTTCGATGAACAGTTCACTTGGAGTCAACACAGGCAAAACCGGTGGTGGTTGTTTTTGTCACGGCTCCTCTTAGAGAATGGTTCAAGGAACTGCAAAAGGAGTTCCTGATGGAAGGGTTCTTACTGTATCTCACACTGAGGCTGGACAGGAACCATTCACGAGTTCAGTGGTCTGGGTAAAAGACAGCAGAGAATGGAGCCATAAACCCTCCTGTGGATTTACTGCAGTGAGGGCAGAAACCTCATAGGGCTGCCTCACTGACTGCATAGTCACCAAGTGGTGGGTCATATCAGGCACTGAAGACAAGGGCTGTGGGGAACCTTCAGCAAGCACCTCTGTTGGGTTTTTCAGAGAAGAGGGCCTGAGTGGGGAGTCTGTGTTATACAGGTGGGTGTCACAGTACCCCAGGGGTCTGTACCAGCATGTAAGCTGACTTCCCCATGCTGTTGACCTGCCCTATCCCCACACAGAGGCAACACATGGCCTGGCACTGGCCTGCTTCACCTGAACTGTCCCAAGTGAGCCCACCACCTACTGCTACCACTTTGCATACCACATGACCCACCCAGTACCACTGCCAATTCATGGCCAGGTTGGCCCCACCACTGCCAGCCACCACAACAGCTTCCCAGCCCACGCTGCCCAATCCCTTGCCACTGCAACTTCACAGTTCCACCCCTGCCCACAACCCTTGCTGCCTTCTGTCCATATCCCAGCACCATGCTGGTCCCTCCTGTGGCACTCCAGCAGTGTGCAGGACCCTCCCAGCACCACGCAGAGTTTCTCCCACTGGTGTTCTAGTGCTCCAGAACCACACAGGTTCCTCAGGCTGGCACACTATGCTACACACATTTCTGGACCCATGACTCAGCTTTCCATGCAATCAGCCTGCCCAGTACCATCCAGTACCACCCGCTCTACCTGGGATCGCCCCTCATACACTACCAGAGAGTGTCACCCCAAGTTGCCCTCCAAATAGATAATTCCAGCTGCCTAAGGAGAAAGCAAATCTTCAGTTATATAGAGGTTCGTCACAATAATGCAGAACAGTTGGCTCCAGGAGGTCCTTAGAATCATTCTGGTCAGCCTCCAAGAGAGAAAACAGAGGGATCCTGGTATTCTAGGAAAATGGCTTCAGGTTCCATCAAAACGACATGCAGACAACAATCCACATAAGCAACTACAACAAGAAAGCAAGGGAAACGAAATGCAATGTCAGAGGAAGACATGAACCTAGCGATGTACATAATGGAAGCAGACTTTGAACTGCCACAGAAAGATATATTAACACATTAAAGACCAGATTTTTTTTTTACCAACTTACCCAAGTGGCCGGGTATTTTTTCAGCTGCTAGTTGTTTTTTGGGTTTTTTTTTTTTTTTGCATTAAACCATAAATTGGTTTACATCTCATCAACTTTGCATCATACTTCTTTATAACTTTCTGTTTTTGAATATAAAAAGTTGCCTCACATTTTAAAACAATATTTTGCAATGCATGTGGAACACTATAATCTTCATGAAATTATAAATTTCTTGTAAAAATAACAGAATCCATATTACTTTGAAAAATTAGAAGAATTAGGACTAAGAATTTCATGATGTCTTTTTGGGCAATGGGAGATCACTTAAGCGATTTAGATGATGATTTACATTTCACTGAGGTTTGATCATGATAAGTGCACAAGTCCTTTTAAAACAATTCAAAGAAATAGTAAATATTTGATTTAACCAAAATGCACTAAAATATTAAATAAAAAGAACATGAAGACAAGCGAGTTTGATACCTTCACTACTAATGTAAACACCTAAATAGACGAAGTAGGTGAAATATATTCAAACAGATGGCATCTGAAGACAGCATGTAGAAATCACGAGTTATCCTGTGATCCATCTGAAACAGATAGTGTGTGAAACATGAGTAAACTCAGGATACATCTGCAATGTGTTAATAATCCACAGTCATAGAGGATATGAGAGAACCAAGACAGAAAAAGAATGAAAAAATAGACAGCATAGTATCCACTTACCAAATGGTAATGCAAGAGTTAAGAAAAAAAACATAGCAGAAGAGAAGCATACAGTAAGAGATCTTACCAATAAGCTGGAAGAAGCAGAGTGTCTTATGACAACCTCAAAAAATAGCCAAGCAGAATTCTACAAATGGGAAAGAAAATCAAACAAGTTAACCTAAGAAGCTGAAGAAAATCTGAGAACAGTGAATGATGCTATGAAGAACAATATTCAGGTAATTGGGATATTAGATCAAGACAAAACAAAGAAATCAACAGCCAGAATAGTGAGGGAATTCATGGAAGAAAATTTCACCAATTTAATGAATGAAAATCAGACAATTATTCAGGAATCAGAAAGGACACCAATCACATTGAATCACAGAAAAATATGCCAAGGTATACAGCTGTAAGATTATCCAACATTGAGGAGAAAGAGAACACCATAAGAGCAGTTAGAGTAAAATAATACAATCACCCATATGGGGTTTCAGATGGGTATGCTAAGGCTTATCAGCAGACACCATAAAGAAGAGGAGAGAGTGGAGTAGCATCTTCCCAAAATTGAAGGGGAATAATGGTAACCCAATAATACTCTATCCCACCATATTTTCCTTCAAAATAGAGGGATCAAAGCTTTCCTGGACAAGGATATATTTAGAGTATACATTAAAAAAAACAGCACTACAAAAAATTCTTTCTAACTCACTTTGGACAGAAGACCACCATTCACAAAGCAAACATGAGACCATATACCATAACACTATCCAGAAATCAATGAAAGCAAAGCTGAAGACATCGTTGAGCCACAGTTAAAAGAAAGCAAAAATTCAACCCCTCACGCAGACACAGCACACTGCTAAAAAGGGAGGTAAGAAAATATCTAACATAAAAGAAACAAGATGAGAGAAAAGAATCCACAGATGGACATGATAACTGATTTTCAATGGTCTGAATTCATCCAATAAATGACAAAGGCTAGAAGACTGGATTAAGAAACAGAACCCGTAAATATATTGACTACAAAAGACACATACATCTCAAGCTAGCAGGAAAAAACAAATTGACGATCAAAGGCTGGCAAAAAGTATATCATACTAATAGCAACTTTTAAAAAAGCAGGATTTGCCATCCTAATCTTTGATAAAATCGATTTCAAGATGCAGGCCATAACAAGAGATGTGAATGGGCACTATTTAACGCTCAAAAGTTCAGTAGACAAAGAGCAAGTGAAAATAATAAATATATATGTGCCCAATGAGAGACCTACAGAATTTGTCAGCCAAACCCTTCAAACGATGAAAAAATAAATTACAAGTTCAACAAACATAGTAGATGACTTCAAGACACTGCTCTCAGAGAAAGACAGACCATAGAGAATGAAATTTAACAAAGAGACTACAGAACTAACCTCAATAATTAAGCAACTTGACCTGATAGACATATTCAGAGCTCTCCATCCCAGTGCAAATCTATTCACAGTCTTATCAAGTACACATGGTACGTATTCAAAAAGAGACCACAAACTAGGACACAAGTCAAGCTTTAGTAAATTAAAGCATATAAAGATCATGCGGACTTCCGTCTGTGATCACTACACTATAAAGCTGAAAATCAACAAAAGAAAGATTTTTTTTTTTAATAAGGACAATTTCTTAGTGGATGAACCACTTTCTTGTTTAAAAGGAGTGGGCACTGGCCAAACTAAAGGTGAGATTCTGAAGTTTCTAGAAACTCATGAGAATGAGTATACATTTCAAAACCTATTGGATTCAGCAAAGGCAGTTATGAGTATGTTTAATAGTGATAAACGCACATTTGAATAAGGAAGAGAGACTTGTGCTTGATAGTCTATATCAAAACTTTGGCAGCTGGAACAGAGTCAGCAGAATAATCCTTCTAACAGCAAAATAAACAAAATTATAAAAATCAAGGTGTTGATAAATGAGTTGGAAAAGAAGAAAACAATGCAAAAATAATCAATGCAGTAAAAAACTGGTTATTTTAAAGGATTAACAGAATCAACAAGCCATTGGATAATCTAACCAAAGAGAGAAAGGAACAAACATAAACATCCCAGGCTGAGGAATGAGACAAGGGAAATTACAGTGGGCCCTAATGAAATTAAAAGATTAATTAAGCAGAACTACTAAGACCTGCTCTCCAATGAATTCAAAAACTTAGAATACATGAACAAATACTTAGAAGAACAATCCCTCATGTTATCTCATGATTATCTCATGTAGATAATAAGGACTGCACAGACCCATATCAAAAGAAGAAATAGATAAGGTTATTGAGGAAACCAGGTCAGATGGCTTCAGGGAATTCAGGGAAGCACTGACACCAATTCTATACAAGCTCTTGTTATTTTATGAAGTAGTATAACACTAATACAAAAACTGCATAAGGATCCTATAAAAGCAAGTACTATAGGCCAATATCTTTAATGGACATCAATGCCAATATCCTTAACAAAATGTTGGCCAATAGAATAAAAAAAGCATATAAAACAAATAATTCATCATAACTCAATGGGATTCATACCATGGATGCATAGTTTAACATCCAAAAACCCATCATTAACCACCACATTGAAAAAAAAAGGACATGAACCATATGGATATATTAATAGACACAGAAAGAGCATTTGACAACATTTAACACCCATTCTTAATTAAGACACTCAAGAAGATAGACTTGGAAGGAAATTACCTCAATATAATACATGCTATATATGAAAAACCCACAGTCAGAATTACAATTACTGGAGAAAAGATGAAAACATTCCCACTGAAAAGGGGGAATGGACAAGAGTGTTTCTTGTCCCCACTTTTATTTAACATTGTCCTGGAGATCATAGATAAAAACATAGGGCAACAGAAAGACATTAAATGTATTCATCTGGGGAAAGAAGTGAAAATATAATTATTTGCAGATGATTTAATTCTGTAATAGGAGTGCTAGAGTGATGGAATATGGTAAAATGGCTAGATAAAAAATAAACAAACTGAAGTCTATTGGATTGCTATATACATTGGATGTGATCACAGAAAAAGAGGTCCAGACTGTAGTACTCTTCATAACAGCTAAGCATAAACTGAGATATATATGGAAAAAAACAAAGATCTGTATGAGAAAAACTATAGAATATTATTACAAGAAAAGAAAAGAGACCTTCATAAATGAAAAGATATCCAATTCTCTGTGGCTTTTTAGACTCAATACTATAAAGATGTCCATTCTATCTAAGGCACCATATAGGGTCAGAGAAATGAAAAAACTGAATAGCAACGTCATATGGAAAGGGAAGAAATCCAGAATTGGCAAAGAACTCCTCAAGAAGAAGACTAAATTGTACGAGCTTGCATTACCTGACTTTAAAACATATTATACAGCTACAATTGTCAAAACAGCATGGTACTGGTATGATGGATGCTTGGACCAGTGGATAAGAACAGAAAATCCAGAAATAAAAACATCAGAATACAGACAACTGATCTTTGATAAACTCACACACACACCCTCCCCACCCCCCTCCCCAAATCAAATGGGGAGCAAATGCCTTCATTAACAAATGGTGCTGGAAAACTTGATGTCAACCTACAGGGGAGAGAACTAAGACCCGTACCCCATCCCATACACAAGGACAAATTCAAGGTGAATTACAGATCTCAAGGTAAAACCCAAAACTATCAGGATTATCCATGAAAGAATTGGGACAAAGCTAAGAGCCATAGTGCAAGGAATACATGCACTATCAGTAATAATACAGGAAGGATACACACCCAGATGAAGATAAAATAGATGTGTGGGGTATACTAAAGATAAAATGCTGTGTACATTGAAAAACTTCAACAAGAGAGTAATGAGAGAGCCCACAGACTGGGAAAGAATTTTAGTAATGATATATCAGAAAAAGGTCTTATTAATAAAACATACATAACCCGGCAGGTTAATCTGGTTGTTACAGGCTCAGTCATATACCTGCCTCATAGCTAGGAAACGACTCTGGGAAACTGAGCTCTGGTCTCTCTCCTTGGAGGCAAGACTCATGTGGAAATGTCCACAAAATATAGAAAGAATGGGTCAACAACAAAACCCCTCACTGTTGACATGTCGATTACGACTCACAGTGATTCTGTAAGACAGAGCAGACCTGCGTCTGCGGGTTTCTGAAGAGCAAGTGAACCTTGAGGTTAGCAGCCCAGCATGTGACCCACCCACCACACCACCGGGGCTCCTTTTAGGAAGGACCTGAGCGGAAATGGGACTTCCCACACACAACCAGCCATTGCAGTGTCAGCCACTTCCTCTGTGGGAAGCCTTCCTGGAGTTGCAAGGGTTCCGAAACTTCTCACTGATCTTTCACTCATGGGTGATCACAAGAATCAACTCAACCAGACCAGTGATCATGGGTTGGTGCTGGACCAGGTAATGCTTTCTTCCATTGTACATGTAAGTTCACCATCAGTCAGAGCTGACTCACAGAAACTAACAAGTCATTTAAGAAGACTCTTCATAGATATAATTTGGCCAATCACATCCCCAAAGACCATACATATTATATATGCCCCAACTGTTGAGTTACTCATTTTTTCTTTTCATAATTTTTCCCCATCAGAAATGCTCTTTTGGAAGTCACTGACCTCTTGGCTCACATAGAACTGAGTAATTCAGGGGAGGGAGTGAATGTACAGGGGACAGGTAGGCCTGAAAACTTGATTAATGATATCCTAAAATGGTAGAGCACAGGGCCATTTCCTGAACACGTTTTCATGGCTCCGATCTCCTCCATAACGATAGCCATAAAAGTTGCCATTTTTACAAATTAACAAAGGCTCACTGCAACAAAAAACAAACAAAAAACATACATAACCCTTACAACAAGAAAAAACAAATATCTCACAGAGGAGGTAGGAAAAAACCTTGAACAGAAGATTCACAAAGGAGGAAACCTGAATGGCCAAAAAATATGAGAAAATGTTCCTGATCATTAGTCATCTGGGAAATCCAAATCAAAAACATCCATGAGATACCACCTAACACCCACAAGGAAAGGCCAATTCATAAAAACAGAAACCAAAAAATATTAGAGGTGGTATGGTGAACTAGGAACTTTCATGACTGCTGGTGATCTTATAGATAAATACAGCCACTGTAGAAAGTAATTTGGTGATACTTAAAACGGATGGCAATGAGTTAACTTATGAGCCAGTGTCGTAATTGGTCCCGTCCGGCGGGACTTCAACAACGTGGGTACCTGAAAGAGGGACTGGGAATGAAGATGGGCAAGGGCACAAGAAATGGAGGCAAGACAGGAATCTGATCAAGCCTCATTTATTGAGTTGAGAGCAGAGGTTTAAATAGCCAGCGAAGGGCGGGCACCATTATGTCACATGTAAAATAAGGTACAGCTGAGGTAGCCAATAATTGTGCATCTCCAAATAAGGAAGAAACGGCAGGCAACTGATCAAACAGGTAAGTATGCTAATGAAGCATACCTGGGGCCTGGGGTGGGCGGGGGTTGCCACCAGTCATGTATTGACCAATGAACATAGCAGCTGCTAGTGAAAGAGCACCAATGCTAGCAAGGGTCAAGGCAGCCACCCTCTGGCGGGAAAAAAACAAAGTGCAGTAAAATCTCAGGGCAGTTTGTATGGCAGGAAACTGACAACAACCTCATAAAGGTCGTACTTGGCTTAAATCCAGGGTGGGGGGAAATGCAATTCCCTACAGGTACCCCTTATTTACCAAGACAATAACAGGCAAGAGTATGATTTTAATATGTAGTATCCCTTCAGGGACTGCGCCTGGCTTAGGTTGTCGGGCCACTGACTCATCCTTACCCGTCATTGGTCTCAAGGAATGCGCATTTTTCAAAAGCAAACCTACCTGGCTTAGGTTGGTATGAGTCATGCCCAATCTTACCCGTCATTGGCTGTCCAGCCCAGCGCACTAGGGAAGGGGGTCTTATCACTCCATGAGTCTGAGAGTGGGCCACCCTTGTCCATCATCTCTAGCCAATGATAATGCACGTGGATAGGTTTAGCCTGGATTGCCTCAATTTGTTGTTTTATGAATGCCATGAGTTTGTTGGATAACACGGGGCCCAGGGAAATAATGATCAGAATTACAATGAAAGGTCCAAAAAAGGGGACAATTGAGGAAAAAAGGGGGGAAGTTTGTATGCTTAGTGAAAGTACAATTGCTGCAGTAATAACAGTAGCAACTAAACAATATAGTTAAAATTACTTGCTATACGCAACCCTACAAAATGCTTAGGTCTGGTTAAAGCTTTCTCAAATCTCTTCCAATACCTGTAACCATCTTTTTGAATACCAAGGCCCAGTAATACTTACTGGTACCGTAACTAAGAAGATTGATACAAAATAGCAATGACAATACCTTCAGGGGTCTAGGTAAAACAATTAGACAAATTACAATTATTACAAAACATGTCAAGCTTACAATTTTCACGAGCTATAATAATATTCCCTGCCAAAAGTACATAAGACGGTGTTACACAGGCAGTAACGTTCCCTTGAGGTTTGGAGGAAATGTCCATAAGCTTCACGTTTCCAAAGTAATCTTTATTTTCCATTCGGCAATATTTTTTTATTATTGTCCTGGTTGCCAGACTAATCGATGATGTATCTCTCTTTTGTGATGTAATACTGGATGGGCTTGTCCCCGTGAGGTACCATCTCCACAATATGGTTTTATTATTCTTTCACATCTCTAGTCCACAAGGAGAAAAAGACTGCGCAGTAGATGATAATACATTTCCTTTACCTTTTACAGGGAAAACGTGAGTCATTAACTCACACCATGATTTCCAGACTTCCCAGACAGCAGGATGTAAGAGTGGTGGATCAGGAACTTAAGCCTAGTACTGCTTACTGTGTGAAGTTTCCAGAAGCACTTGCAGGCAAATTACCATCTGCATGGTTTGCAAACTGCACCAACTTCTCTGGCAGTCACCTTGCTCCATCAGCATCCTGTGGGAAAAAACACAACCATGCTCTCGCCCCCAAATTAGGAGGGGAGCTGGCTCTTGCCATTAAGTAGATCTTTCCATTTTATATATGCTTTGTCTTTATATTTGGCAATCTTATTCCAACGGCAGTCAGCAGCAGACTGACCGTGTACATCCAAATTCCAAAATGTTAAAATATAGTATGAATAATTAAATTGCAAGGAGTAGAAGGGGATATCTCCCCCTTTTTATTTTATCTAAATGTCACTTAATAGTTTTATTGGCACATTTTACAATACCTTGGGTTTGAGGATTTAAGGGATTCCAGTTATGTGTTTAATTTGAAAAGTGACACAAAATTGAACAAATGAGTTACTAATATAAGCAGATCCATTATCTGTTTTTAAGCATTTACGTATACAAATTACAGCAAAACAACGTGACGTGTTGAATAACTAAAGACGTTTTTTCACCAGTCATAGGAGTGGCACAATAAATCCAGAGTAAGTGTCCACCATAACATGCAAATAACTCAATTTACCAAATGAAGGAATGTGAGTAACATCCATCTGCCAAAGATGTCCCAGGAGCAGTCCTCTGGGATAGACACCTGAATGAGGAACTGGTAAATGAGTTCCACAATGGGGACAAGATTTTGCTATGTCCCTTGCTGCTTCTTTAGATATGTTAAAGTGATGTTTTAAAGCTTGGCTATTTTGGTGATGCAGTTGATGAGAATGCTGGGCTAGAGTAATTTGATCTTCAGATAAACTGGCAAATGCTGCTGCAGCTTGAGTTGCACAATCAGCTAAATTGTTGCCTTTTGCCAAAGCCCCCGGTAGGGAAGAATGAGCTCTGATATGTGCCACAAAGTAAGGATACTTGTGGTTCCAAATTAATTGTTGCAATTCACCAAATAAAGCCAAAATAGGTTTATTTTGTGACTGAATATAAGCAACAGTTTCTAAATTATTTAATACAAAAACAACATATAGGCTGCCTGAATAAATGTTAATGCAGATTGAGCAGGAAATTTTCTTGACCATAGTATGTTCTTTATAAGAAATAGCTGCAGTTTCATTGGAGGAACCATCAGTAAATATTGTAAGATAAATAAATATTGTTTAGCAAATTGTAACAATTTATCTGGAGGATAAACACTGTTCATCAATCCACAAAATTTAGCAAATGCTAATTCCCCTGAATCACAACTTTCCCATAACCAAGAAGTTTGGAGTCTGTCATAAGGTATGACTATAGAATTAGGGTCTTTTCCAAAATATTTAACAGACTCAGGATCTATCTTTCATCACTAATTCAGCTATTTTTAAAAATAAGGTTTTAGAACTCTTTTTTCTTGAAGAGGCTAAATATACTCACAATAATGGTCTTTTCTGCCATGACACACCAGATGTAAAAGTACCAAGGAGTACCATAATTAATGTACATAATTTGTTGTTCTTGAATATGTAAATTTACTAAATTTAAAGTTTGTTCTGCTAAAGGGGAAATCTCCCGAGTCGAATTTGGATCAGGATCTCCTTTTAAAATATCAAACAGAGGCCTAAGCTCTCCAGTCCTTATATCTAAATATGGTCTAAGCCAATTAATATCTCCTGATAATTTTTGAAAATCATTTAAAGTTTGTAAGTGATATTTTCTTATTTCTATCTTCTGGGGTTACACAAAACCTTTCTGTAAAAGATGTCCTAAATATTTGTAAGTTTCAGTAACTTGTACTTTTTCTTCTGCTATAACTAACTCATGTCTTTTTAATGCTTCTCGTAATAAGTAAAATATAAAGAGAACCACCTTTTGGTCCCTATGAGCCATCAAAATATCATCCATATAGTGAATGTTATACACGGATGTTTCAGAAGTTCTTACTGACTTTATAGCTGCAGTTACAAACTTTTGACATAAGGTGACGCTATTAGACATTCCCTGACGTAAGACTCTCCACTGATAACACCCAACAGGTTCTTTAAAATTCACATTGAGAACACTAAAAGCAAATCTTTTATAATCTTTGGGATCCAAGCATAGTTTGATATAATCCGACAGGTTGCCATTTCTTTTTTCTAAAGGCAACTGCTATAGCAAGCCCTGAGTAAAGGAAGGTTTAATGTTTAAACATAGTTTGATATAATTCGACAGGTGAGGTTGAAAGGTCTTAGCACTACCTGGAATTTTTAAAAGCCTATTGTTTAATTTTTTAATAAAATTTCTGATTTGAATTAGACAAAGGGACAAAAAATTAGCACATACCTGAAGGTTACATAGTCTACAAATGATGGCAATATTTTCCTTGAGGGAGTAGTTCCATTGGTATAATTATTTTTTAAATACTTAAAAAAGACTCAACTTTAAGCAGGAATAAACACAAGCAAAAGTGATTTTATCCTTAAAATAAACATTCAGAAAAACCTCTCCGTACATACAAGTGAAAGAGTATGTAATACACACACACACAAACACATTGTTCACACAAACAACTTATATCTGCTGTATTTTGAAAACTCTCAAGAAATTTCAATTTCCACAACAAGCTAATGACTCATACTATTGCTCCCAGGCTACTGCCTTTCCCATTGTTTCATCCCAGCAGGACTGAGTCTCCAGCACCAGGTTTCAAAGTCCTAGATCCTTTTCATGATAATGTATTGACCCGCCCTCTAACTGCTTCTGCCTGCATTCAAAGCCCTCAGTGGCTTCAGTAGCAGAGGGAACTTTTCTGAGTCACAAAATCTGAATACTTCTCTAATCTTTAGTAGCTTATTTGTATTTCTTTGGCTTTTAACATATTTTGAAGCATATTTACATACATACATTTATTTACTAGAAATCTGTCCCATTATTTATTAATTCCAACTTTTCACCACTTACTCTTAATTTTCTCTAAATATTAACGGCCCTGCTATTCACTGGTGTCTGTCATGGGAGCCTTTGTTTTTAATCGCAACTTTTAACTTTTACTCCCTGCGCCTTGAACGCATCACCATAATTTATCCTACGAATAATTGATGCTGACTATTTCTTGACCCATCGTCAGACAAAAACTCACCCGGTTATTCATCATTGCAGGTTACAACGACGGTATAGTGGGCTTGATAAGTCGATCGGCCGATCCTTGATCACTTGTCTGCTTCCTCAGTGGGTTCCCTCGTGTTCAGGCTGCTTGAACGAGGAGCCTCTCAAAGCTTCCAAGGACAAAGGCACGGGGGCTGGATTTTGCAGAGTATCACTACAAATCGGCATTTTTGGAGCCCTGCTTTTGGAGCCAAGCTGGCGCTGGCGGACACAGCTAGGCAGGCACAGCTTGGCGGGACCCCAAGTGGCCGCGTGCTTTACAGCAGCGTTGGTGCACTTTACGGCAGCATCGGTGCACTTTACGGCAGCGTCCTTGTGCTTTGCAGCAGTGGGCAGAGGCCGGCAGCAGGCTCCCGCCTAGCTCTTGGCGACCATGAGCCTAGCGCTCGGCAAAGGCTCAGAGACCGTGCTAGCAGCTCTGCAGGTGTTAACAGCTCAGCAGCGGCTTTAGCAGCTCAGCGATAGAGCCAGCTCAGTGTCAGCAGCTCCGAGTGTCAGCTCAGTTGCGGCGCTGCGTTAGCAGCGGGGCGCCAGTGGCACCGTTTTGTTTCAGCTCAGTGATATAGCTTAGAAATGCGGCCAGATGCCAGCGTTGCAGGAGCTGAGGCTTCTCTCATTCTTGCCGCACTTTGGGGTGCCAAAATGTCCAGACCAGCGGGACATCAACAATGTGGGTACCTGAAAGAGGGACTGGGAATGAAGATGGGCAAGGGCACAAGAAATGGAGGCAAGAGAGGAATCTGATCAAGCCTCATTTATTGAGTTGAGAGCAGAGGTTTAAATAGCCAGCGAAGGGCGGGTACCATTATGTCACATGTAAAATAAGGCACAGATGAGGTAGCCAATAATTGTGCATCTCCAAATAAGGAAGAAATGGCAGGCAACTGATCAAACAGGTAAGTATGCTAATGAAGCATAC
Organism: Tenrec ecaudatus; assembly: GCF_050624435.1. Taxonomy (NCBI): domain Eukaryota; kingdom Metazoa; phylum Chordata; class Mammalia; order Afrosoricida; family Tenrecidae; genus Tenrec; species Tenrec ecaudatus. Next base: position 89,166,836 of record NC_134533.1, read on the forward strand.
CTGGGGCCTGGGGTGGGGGTTGCCACCAGTCATGTATTGACCAATGAACATAGCAGCTGCTAGTGAAAGAGCACCAATCCTAGCAAAGGTTAAGGCAGCCACCCTCTGGCGGGGAAAAAAACAAAGTGCAGTAAAATCTCAGGGCAGTTTGTATGGCAGGCAACTGAGAACAACTTCATAAAGGTCGTAAGTGGCTTAAATCCAGGGTTGGGGGACACGCAGTTCCCTACAGTAATTACGTAATCTGATGCCAACTTGAGACTATTAAGAGTGAAGGGGTATTTAGCATATCAATCAAGTTGCTGCTTGATGACCTTATTTGGAAGCACTAAGGAGTTAAATAGCTGGGGGGGGCGGATATAAACACACTCTCTGCTTGGTATTCCTGATGACAAGACACATGGTATTACATTAGAGCACTAGAGCTGGATGAGGAGGCTCATGCTAGTGCTGAGATGCTTACACTGCCACTGGATCCACAAGACTCTCCACCTGTGATTTTCCTGTATTCGGCATCATTGCATGTGTTCTGTGATTTTGAAGAGGAATTTATAGATTGGTATCAGACATTGGATTTATGGACTTAAGTTAGACTGGGCTGGGATGTTTTCTGAATGTACAATTGCTCTTTGATTTAAAGTTCTTTCTTACACACGTATGAGTCTCCTTGGATTTGTTTCTCTTCAACCTGTACTAACACACCCAGCAATTTTACTACTGGACATATATTCAGAAAAAATAATACAAAGGCCACGACCAGACATTGGCACTGCAATGTTCATTACGTTGCAGTTCACAATTGCAAAGAATGGAAACAGCCAACTTTCCATCAATAGACGAATGGATTAAAAACTGTAGTATATATACATAAGGGAGTACTACACATCCCTAAAAAATAGTGATTAAATGATGAGTCACCTTGTCTTGTGGCATGAGTTGGAAGATATTATGTTATGCTGAGCAAATTAAGCTTGCTTAGCACAAAAGAACAAGTACATATGAGTTCACTGACGTAAGTTCAAACAAAAGAACAGGGAGAAATGTATCTATCACACACATCCTGGGATGAGGAGCAGATACGTTGGCAGGAGCCAGACTAAATACAATGATGCATATGTCATCAGAAAAGAAAAGAAAAAAGATGCAGACAACAACTGTGTGCAAAGACATCTTCCAAGGTCCACAGAAGGGTGGGGGAAGAAAAAAAATATGGCAATGGGGGAACAAGGTATTAATCCACCCAAGTGAGGAGTATTATTTATGTCTCCACAGGAAAGGGGGAGAGAATGTAGACCTCATTCTGGTACGCTAAACTTTGAGGAGGATGTCCCTGCTTGGAGCAGCTTGTTCACAGAGTGGTGTGCCGGACTGGCCCCAGCTTAAGACATGACATCCCTGGATGACAGCACTACAGAGGACAGCACTGAAGATACTGTGCAGGTATGCAGCTTGTCTGACCCACCCGCATGGGGGGAAAACTAAGAGGGCAATGCTTGGCACCTCATCTGAACTGGTTGGGGAATATTCACAAGGTGGGGCACACTGAGGAGGGAGTGGCCCTAAGCCGCTCTGGCCCTGACTGCAGAAAAAGCAATGAAGTCTTGCAGAAGGCACCCCCTCGGACAAAAACGCTGAGGACCAAAAGGGTTTAAGTTCTGTTAGGTGAGCAGCTCCTGGGTTATGGATCCCTGAGAGAGAAGGGGAATGGACCAATGGATTATGCCCAGGTTACTCGCTGTTTAACAGAGGGATGCACATCGACTCTGGGTCAGGACAACAGTTAGACTTGGAACTATTTGTATGGTCTCTTTTTCCCTTTTTTCCCTTTTGTGTCTATCTATATAAGAAGGGAGAATAAGCGATCCCAAGGAGACACCAATGGAACTGATAGTTCAGGGGGAGGGGAGGACCTTGGAGAGGAGGAGGCAGGGGAGGGGAGAGATGAACGTATAATGACAGAGACAAGGAAATACCAAGGGGTCTAAAATTAACTAGTCATGTTTAATCAATTGAAAGGTATCTGAGAGAAATTACTGAGAGGTGAATGATGGATAAACATGAAAGTGGGACAGGAGGAATGAAAAATGAATAAGAGGAAAGAATAAGAAATTTTTTAATTATATATATAGATATATAAATATGTAAATATATGTAGCTAGGTGTATTTGTGCTTATATATGTATATGTGTATATCTATATTATGTATGTATAAATACAACAAGGAAGCAGATGGACTTCAGGCCTCTGTTCTAATAATGTGGCAATGTATGATACTCACTTTCCCAACTTGATGTCTATAGACAAAATTGCTTCATAATCAAATGTGGTGAAGAAAGTTGATGGTGCCTGACTATTAAAAGATATGGCACTGGAGGTCTTAAAGGCTTGAAGGTAAACAAGCAGCCATCTAGCAGGGAAGCAACAAAGCCCACATGGAAGAACACACCAGCCTGTGTGATCATGAAGTATTGTCAGGAATAAGTATCAGAAGTTCAAAATCTAGCAATCAAATTGATGTGAAGGAGCATAGAAAAGAGAAATCCCAAAACCGACCTATAAGATAATTGGACAGTTCCTCACAGAAAGACCACATGGAAGAGATAATATGTCCTGGGTGTAGTACAGTACAGATGAAACACATAACTATCCTCTAATTCGTTAATATTTCCTCTTAATACTATCAAGATCTTAGTTTTACCACATTAACCTTGTTAGACTTGGGAATGTTTATTTGTATAATTAGATTGATTGATGCATGAAATCCAAGATAGATAAACACTTCAGAAATAGTAATGAGAGTAATGATTCCCTCAGGGTATGGAAAGAGTGGGGGCAGTGGGGAGAGGAGCAACTAATAGCAACGAAGACTATATGACCGCACTGGAGGAGAACGAATAACAGAATTATAGGGGAACAGATACATTGAAAGTAATAATTATATTTTATACTAGAACAACGAGGGTTCCCAAGGATAAGGTAGGGAGGGAATAAAGGGAGGCTGATATAAACAAGTTCAAGAAAAAAGAAAAGGTCTTGAAAATGATGGTAACATCAATTTTATAATTATGCTTGATCAATTAAACTATGGATTGTTACACTATCTGTAAGAACTACCAATATAATGGAAAATAATTCAGGGGAGTTCTTGAATACATATATTAGTCATTTATTTCACAAAAGCCTACCTATCCAGTAATACATCTACTGTTTCCAACTTGTTATTAATATGGCTACAATCAAGAAATTGAGGCTGAGAGCATCAGAAACACTGGGACTTGTGCTCATACATCTGCTGATTAAAAAAGTAAAAGCCGACTAACTTCACACATCATAATCAGTTCCAGGTCCATCCTTGTCATAAGGAACTTTACGGTTTCATTACTGTTTTTTTTAATTTAATAAATCTTTTTATTGGGGCTCATACAACTCTTATCACAATTCATACATATATCAATTGAGTAAAGCACCCTTATACATTCGTTGCCCTCGTCATTCTCAAAATTCGCCTTCCACTTGGGTTCTTGGAATTAGCTCGTTTTCCTTTTTTTCCCTCCCCTCCCTCCCCGCTCTCCCCTTCACCCTGGACCCTTAATAGTTTATAAATAATTATTTTATCTTATCTTACACTGCCCGGCATCTCCCCTCACCCACCTTCCCATTGCCCATCTCTGTTTTATAGGGTTGCATAGTGCTCTATTGTGTGAATGTACCAGCATGTCTTTAGCCAGTTTTCAACTGAAGGGCATTTCTTAATATGACTGAACTGCTGAATTGTATGATATGTTAATTATGTTTCAATAAAATTATTTTAAATATATAAATACAAACTTCTGGGAGGTTTATTCCAACCCCTGGTATCTCATGTGTGTCAGAGTAGTGCTGTACTCTATACGGTTTCCAGAATGTGTAATCTTTCCGAAAGTCATCACCAGGTCTTTCTACAAAGGTGTTTCTGGATTGATTTGCACTACGAAGATTTTGGCTGGTATCTGTGTGCTTAACTGCTTGTACCACTCATTGATTCCGCAGAGTCTGACACAATATTATCTTTTACGCTGAAGTGCCGTGCCTTGGTCATGAACTGTCCAATACAGAAGCTATTAGGCACATGGGTCTGTTGATCCCTTGCGATGTGGCTTATCTGGATTGAGACATGCTGAAATTGTAAAATACAGATATCAAAGATGTAATACAACATTTTAAAATGTAATGATATATAGTCATTTTATAGCACCTATCAAAGTAATCATTACTATCAATCTACATTATTATTACTTTCATAGGTGATATAAAATTATTAGATATGTTTGCATCTTTAAATTTTGTATTACATCTACTGGTGCTACTAGAAAATTCCCAACTACCATTGTGAGTCAGATTATACTTTTATTAGAGAGTGCTACTGTCAAAATTACAAAGTGAGTACATGGATGTTCTCGAGATCACAGGGCATTCTACTTGGGTAGCTTGGACTGTCTACAAATCTGTGAAATTCCAGGCTGTAGGTGATATCTGCCCAAGAGTTGAGATGAACAAGGTTATTTAATGGTTCATGGAGAGAGAAGTCTCTCCTGATGGGAAAATTGAATAGATAGAGTGGCATGGTTACAAATAAGATTTCTCAGAATTACAAATCTGAATATATTCTCTCACCCACGGGCTATCATAGAAATATGACGTATCTCTGAAACCCGCAGGAAAAGCTGTGATTATGAACTCTGATTGTTCAATCAACTACCTTCACAAAGGATGAGACTGGAATGGATTGACCACATGAACAGCAACCCCAAGCCTGTTCATATGTAGCAGATTTATTTCATCTAAGAAACATTTCTTAAATACCTGCCAAGTGTGAAGACCAAAATATTAGATTACAATTAAGTGTTAATTTACTCAGTCCTCTCTCCCTATGATACACACATGATAGGAGACAGTGATACAGAGAACTGACAAAAAATAAACAATAGGGTATGAGAGGGGAAAGCAAGAGACCCGGAAAATTCTTCAAATTAGTAAGTAGCCTCTGAAAAATGAGAATTCATTATATCAGCACAAATCCACTGGGACTCGGCTGAATTTTCATCTTTGATTAATTTAAAGAAATGCAAACTAATTTATGAACCAGCAGGATGTTTTGAAAGATAAACAAAACTCTCTGCAATTTTAATTTTCCTGACTGTGTCCGGCTCCGATTTCACATTTACCTCATTCTCTCCATTGTTATGGACTACTGACTCTTTGACAACTTAAAGAACCAGATGTGCTTCTAACCAAGAGGCTAAATTCTCCTCCTGAGAGTTCACCTCCACGGGAATTCCTATGAAAGGTGCTATAAAACGTGAATCTTCCTTGCAGTATTTGAAGGCAAGCTCTTGGCTCCGCATGGCATTGTGTTACCTGGAGACTGTTCAGCATTTATTGTTCCGGGGCTGTAGCTTTCAAGTGCAAATATGATACAAGCAAGACCACTTGAGACATGAGAACATATTGAGATGTCATTGTAATTACACAGGACACAGACCTGGCCAGCAAACCAGGACTCTGTACGTGCAGGGGTGGTTTCCTCCAAGCCAGCTCTTCATCTTGTTCAACTTCCTGTGACAGACCAAAACAGTGTGAGTACCTTTCTGGAATTATAAACACTGGCAGCAAGCTCTCCAGTGAGGGGCCAGCATGGAGTATTTTTTATATGCCAGGCTTGCTGTGGGCTTGAGTATTACTAGCAGTGCCAACTGGAGTTATTAGAGTGGGTCATTTCTACATTAAAAATTTGTAAGAAGTCAGGGGTTTATGTCATTGGAGTACGCAGGACCAGAATCAAAAGAGCTAAGTCACTTGTCCAGAGTGAGCAAGGATGCAAACCCAGATCTAGCTGAGCCCACATTTATGTACCTAAACTCCATGACATTCAGTGGATCTTACTGTAATAATGTAGACATGCATCCACTCTATGATTCTGCAAAATATTGACATGTAAGTCAAGACATAAACGAAACCACCCACCTTCCTTCTTTCTTCAGGCCAATGGGCTTATGGCAACAGTCCCACCATAACACCTACTTGGTAACCTGCCATCTGTTTTGCTTTGTACAAGTGACATATTTTGTTTTATGGACACCTTCCCACCTTATTCCACAGAGGCTTTGAGCTGACTGGGTTTCCTAACTACCCTACGTTCCTATTTCCCCATTTGTAAATGGAGATAGTAACACTAATCACAATACTCACGCCTGCTGCTACTAAGATAAAATAATGCATTGGAAAAGATTTTATTTATAACGAGATGTCAGTCCAGCATAACTTTGCTAGGGACATTGGCACTAAAATATGAATTCCAGACTTCAAGGTCTTTTTCTTTTTTAAAAATTTACTTCACCCTTAAAGTGAAAGGAAGGCAAACAAACCAACCATTGCCTTGTTTCATAGTTCCGATTACACTGAAACTTGGCATGAGCTTATTGTAATTAATTAATCAGGTTCCTCGAGTTCAAATAAAGATATTAGGCCTCATGCTAGAGTATGCCACTCAGAACGCTTCTGGATATGAAGTTCAATGCTTATTGACCAACGTCAGAGATAGTAATAGCACCCCATCAAGGTATAGGTTCCTGGACACTCTGATCTGTGAATGCGGTCAGAGAGTAAAATGAAGCCCCCACTGGTAAATCCTGAGCCAGGTGTAAAAACACCACAAGACGCCACACAGAAAGAGAAGTTGCTGGAAGGAATGGAGAGTCCTTACCACGTGGCAACAGCCCCGACGAGGCTTTCTCATGCAGGATGGTGGGAAAACACAATCGAGCATCCTTGGTGTGTGGCCAGGCCTCCAGGTCTGTACACACCAAGCTCTCCTTCAGAGTTCAAAAGGAGTTGCTCAGGGACTGTGGGAAAATACAGAGAACAGGGAAAGGAATGGTGTGACTGCTCATGAACAGGAAATAGGCATGGGACAGGCTAGATTCTTTCCTGCGATTCAGATGGTCTTAAAACTGTTGTCCAGAGACATCATATTGGGAATTTTTTACTGACATAGCTCAGACTCTGGTGTTTGTAAAGTTTGTACAAGAATCACACATGTCATACATATAGGAGATAGAGAAGGAAATTAACCTTTTCTTAGTATCTAACAAGTATTATGCCATGTGCTTGCTGGCTAGTTCCTATTACGGATACTTTTAATTCAAATCAGCCCCAATTTACAGAGGAGGAAAATGAGGCTCAGAGGTTAAAATGACTTGCTCATGGCATACAGTAAATGATCAAATCAGGATCCAAAGGCATGTCTCTTTGCTACTCAAATCCATACTCTTTCTACTTTATCACAGTCCAACCGTGTCTCCGCAGTACGATCACTAGTTGAACCTGACACGTACCACTCATCCACCACTATTGGAAATGGACTTGGCACTTGACAAGAACCTAATTATGCCATGAATTTTTCTCACTAAAAGTTTTCCAGCAGTGGCATCTGATCTTCTATTAATTTTGCTCCACATATGATTTTAAAGGGAAGTTCTTATATATAAGCTTTTGTAAACATAAAGGAATAGTACCCAAAAGGGTTGTAGAAAGCAAATGGTCTAAATCGTCTAATCTTACCCAGAGGGAAGCCAAGGCGCTAAAGAATTAGGAGTATCTGTTAAGATGATACAATTAGTAGTGAGGACCCCCAACAGGGTGGAGGCCTGTATCTGCCTCAGGTTATTTTTAATATTGGGAGTTCTGTCATCCAGGAGCCATACAAATAAACAATATTATTCAATCAGATAATATTGAGCTTATTGTTTCCCCCTAAAGGGACAACAAGATTAATTAGGCATGTATATTAAAAGGGGAATGCCTGAGAGTTTAAAGCTCAATCATCTGGATTCAAATCCAAATTGCATTTGCTTTGTGATCTTGGAAACTTAATGTAGTCAAACTCTGGGAAATCTTTTTATCTATAGAATGGAAATATGATTCCTTTCCTTAGTGAATTATTTTGAGGGCTTCATAAAAGAACAGGAGTAAAACATCTGACAGGACAAAACAAGGAAAACATATGATACATAGTAATCATGCTATAAACTCACTGCTACCGATATGATGCTGGCGCATTAGCAACTCAATGGGAAATAGTAGGACTGCCTCTGAGAATTTTTAAGACTGTAACTATTTATGGGAGTAGAAAGGCCTGCTTCCCACGGAGTTGGGGGTGGCTTTAAAAAGCTGACTATACAGTTAGCAGGCCAACTTGTAATTGCTATGCCACCAAATCAGAAGCTTTGAGAATTAAATTTATCCTCTGACTTCTAAAACCTGATTAAAGCATTGCAAGTAATAATGGTACTATTGCAATGACTATTAAATTATTTTGAACACACTTAAATCCTAGAATGTGAGTGAAAACTTAAAAGAGAGAAAAGATTAATAACAATATTAAGCCTATTAAAAAACACAGCTGAATTGCACTATAGTTCACAAAAATGAATAACCAGTTTCCATAGAATCAACACTGACTCCTGACAGTGACGCCGTGCCCATGTTTCAGAATATAAACCTTCCGGCATGGCTGCTCTCTCTCAGAAGTAGATCACCAGGTTTTCCTTGCAAGAAGCCTTAGTCTTTTGTTGGGCAGTCAAGTACATTTCCTAAACCACTTGCACCTGTCAGGGACTTAACAGTATAAAAACATTGATGTGAACATGTGGACCGTTGATACATTTTTATCTGCAGTGCCATCTATCAGTATCATTTCTTTTATGAATAAAATCGTTGACTGCCATAACTGTGCTCGCTCAGGAATCGTAAGGCCAAAGTGCTCACCTGCTCAATCAACAGCTTGGATTCCGAGTCTGCCTCTTCTTTCACTGTGACAGATTGTGCTCGACCCCACATTCCATCCCCTGCCTTCCTAAAGCGGTGTCTGTTCAGTCAGTGGTGGGAAATGTACGCATTCACTGCTTCTGAGGTGGCAGCACACCTATGAACGCAATCTGGTAACTTGATGGAACCCCAGGCTCCTGGCAGCTATGTAATTTGCAAGCTGGGCCTCTTTGGACCCCTTCTGTTCCACCATGGAGTCCGGAAGGCTTAGACCTAGCAACCCAGACTGGAATCTCTTTAAAATTAAATGAGGATTTCTTGTACGGTAATTAAGTCCTGCAAGAATGAAGCTTTTTAAGGACACACTTTAGTAATTAAGATTCTTCTTTAAAGAATGATGATCTGAATGGTGTCTTCAATTGGACTACACTTGATCACGGAGGATGGAAGGTCACTCTCTGGCTGCTAGGGTGTTAGAGAAAGTTAGCGTGTGCTAATAATGGCAGGCAGTTGTCTCCCGCTGTCTGTTGGTTTTAACTGAGTGTGGATTGAACAAATATACTTATTGTCTCCAAACTAATCCCATTTAATCCTTCCAGCCTTTTCAGCAGAGGAAGTGAAGGCCAAAGGAGAAAGGAGACATAATAAGTAGTCAAATTTTAAGAACCGTCAAATTTTAAGAACCGTCAAATTTTCAGTGTCATCAGAAAGGATATTAGAAAGTTCATGGGAAGCATGACCCCACACTTTTTATAAATGTCTAGTTCCTCATCACTTTTACCCACCCACCTGGGTCACCTAGCCAGGGAAGCCCGAGTCCAGAGAAGTCAACTTCAAGATGTCACTGTGAATCCTGTGATCCTATCCTTAACTCTAATAACCGGGTTTGTTGATTCTCCTTACAATCAAGCCCAATCTCCCTTGTCTTCTAATTTTAGAATTTGGATTCATAATGATTTTCATAATTAAGTCCCTGGCCCTATGTTGTTTACTGCTCAGTATACCTGTTAGTTTGTTTTTTTTCCCCCGACAACACAAGGGGTCATTATGATGAACTAAGCATTACATATATGTTAAAACTTTAGTTTTATTTCAATCCTCAAAAATTCCAGTGAGGCAGATACAATTATCCCCATTTTATAGACCAGGATTTGGAGGAGTAACATGCCATAATAAGTAGGAAAATGGAATTTTGTATTCGACAGAATTTGAGCCACTTCTTTCTACCTAGACAGAGAGACACTCTTCAGACTTCAATTTCAACTTCAAGCCATGAGATGCCAAAAGAACAAGAAAACCTGTCTTGAAAGAAGTATAGGAAGAATGCTTCTTTAAGGCAAGGATGGTGAGACTTTGTCTCCTGAACTTTGGACAAGTTGTCAGGAGAGCTACATCCCTGGAGAAGAACTTGGTGGTCGGTAGAGGGGCAGCAGAAAAGAAGAAGACCCTTGATAAGCTTGATCAGTACAGTGGCCGGCCCGTGGGCTCAAACATGAGGAAATCGTAGGACCAGGCAGTGATTTGCTGTGCCGTGCCAGGGCTACAACAGGCTGGGACCAACTCCACGGCCCCTAACAGCAACAGACATACGCTCGTTGCCTCTCAGTGTGCGGTAGTTACTTCCTGCATTTTGCATCATCTCTTGTGGTTGTATGAGTTTAAAGAGGGATTTATGGACTAATATTGGACTTATGAACTGGTATTGAACTTATGAACTTGAGTCGGACTGGGCTGGAATATTTTCTTGATATATAATTGTCTCTGATTAGAAAGCTCCTTTTCACTCATACATGAGTGTCACTGGATTTGTTTGTCTAGTCAACCTGGCCTGACACACAGTGTACAGAGAAAAAAAAATAGTGCTGCCACCTGAAAGAGCTCGGATGGATAGTAGGTTGCAAATTGGGTTGCCAACCACAAGGTTGTCAGTTCAAGGTTACCATATGATCCTGAAGAGAAAACTGAACCTTTCTATGCCCTTATGAATCTACAGCCTTGAAACCCAGAGGAACAGTTCTACTATAAGGTTGGGTACCCTGCTATTGACACCTGCTAGAGGTTAGAGTCGACTAATAGACTCAATGGCAGGAATTTTGAGAACATGAAGACAAAAGCACACAAACTGTATTACATCAGCAAAGGAGAGCACAATTCATTCTTCCTAAAAAAATTACTATGAAAGACTTATTGTTATAGTAAGTCTAGAAAGAAGAGGAGGAGGACCATGGTGAGCAGTCTTTTCAGAAAATAGAATTTCATGAGTGATGTTATTAGTGACTTAGAGTTAGAATTTAGGTGTTTGGAAGCAGTGTGGCAATACAAAAAACTTAATAGACCATTAGAAGGGGATTAGAGGCTTTTGAATGCAAGATAGTAATTTTGAACATTGTCCTATGGAAAGGATGCTTTAATAAAAGTAAATTTTGCCCACAGTTTGAAAGAACCTTGTGGGAGACACATGGCACTATGCTGATAGACCCAGTGCCCTGGGAACTGGGGGAGCCATGTGGAGACCCCTCCCAGCGCTAAGACACTTACAAAGCCATGGAATCAAAAGATTTTCTACCCATTGACCTGTGATCATCCTGCATTTGGTGTCATTGCATGTGTTTTGTGAGTCTGAAGAGGACTTTAAAGATTGGTATCGGACATATGGGCTAATATCGGACTTATGATTTTGGACTGGACTAGGTTGGGATGCTTTCTTAATGGACAATTACTCTTCATATAAAACTCCCTCTTCTACCTATGTGTTTCTATGGATTTGACTAACACACACCTGAAAGCAGAAAGAAACCTGGAGTTGAGAGGCTACTTTAGAGCCCCAGAATGAGATGATGGGGCCTGCCTTGGGTTTCTTGTCATAAACTGGGAGAGAGTTCAGAAATGGGATTGAAAGTACTGTGCGTAACAGCCAGTTGGACTGTGAGGGCTGAGAGTAAGAACTTGGATGAAGGTTGTAGATTGGGCAACAGTTTCCTCACTCTGCTCAAACGAGATGCCACCTCTTACAATGCTAAATCCCCAGTCATAAAATCCATTCTGACTCATAATGACCCTAGATAGAGTTTCTGAGGCTGCAAATGTTTACAGGAGCAGTTAGCATCAACTTTAAACAGTAGAAGGTAAAATTAGAACAAGGTGAGAAAGTACAAAACCACCTACGTATGGAATGTATAATCGTATGAGCAGGTATCCTCAAAACAGTGCTTCTCAGATTGTAATGTGTAAACACATCACATAATGTATGTTCAACTTCAGTTGCGCTGGTTGTGAAGCCTGAGATTGTACTTTTTTTAAATACAATCGAAGGGATGGTGATGGTGGTCTACAGATGACACTTTAAGTATTAAAGTGTAAGATGCAAAGATGTGATCTTGAAGATGCTTCAAGACAAATGACAGCCATTTACTCAATAAAGAAAACTGACGATGGCAGACTTAGTAGGGGCACAAGGAAAACAAGCCATGTCCTGTGTTGAAATGGTGCATAAAAGCCAACTACACCTTCTACACAGGGTCCTGAGTGTTGCTTGCATTGACTCCAAGGTGACCTTGAATGTCTCAGTAGTTCTTTCTGGGAGGTCTCTTCTATCTACGCAATAGAAAGAATGAACTCTGTCGACTGGAGAGTTGATTCTATTGTAGCCAAGAATGTTCACCTTCTGTAGAGAAAAGGTTCCCTTGGCTTATTCCATTGCCAAGATTCAAAGACACACTGGGAGGTTGAGACTAAAATCTTTAGGAGTCAGCTACTTTAAAGAATGTCAAAAATATACATCACAGATCATTGTCCAAAAGTAAGTAATTATTGCTAGTCAAGTTCAGGAAAGGGAGGTGAACAGTGAGCTGAGCAGCAAGCACACGCTGTTAGCTCTCTTCTTACCAACAGCTGCCTGCCGAGTTTGACTTGCAGGTTGGTTGGTGTTTGTTTCTTTCTAAACTGGTTTCATACAGAAGGTGGGTTAGTCTGGGTAGACTAGAAAAACAAATTCTTAGACACTCATGTGTATAAGAAAGAGCTTTATATACAAGAGCAATTGAATATGGAGAAAACATCCCATCCCAGTCCAGATCAAGTCCAATATGTCTGATACTCATCTATAATGCCCTCTTCTGAATTATGAAACACATGCAATGATGTCTAATGCAGGAAGATCACAGGCCAGTGGGTAGGACGTCTTGTGGATCTAGGTGTGTTACAAGTATCTCTGTACTGGCAGGGGTCTCCATGTGGCTCCTTCCGCCTCTCTCCATGTGGCTTGTAAACTGCAATGTCTCCCAGGAAGTAAGCATGTACCCCACCTCCAGTGAGCTATTTATCTCCTTCGTGCCTCCAAATGAGGTCATCGAGCTATGGCCTGATTGACAGGCTAGACACCACCCATTCGCTATGAATTCTCAAATTGATACCAGATTATATAACTACCACAGAAGGTATCTGGTAAGTACTTGTAAAGAAACTGTTGTGGATTGGTCTGGTGTACAAATGTCAAATAAACCAGGTTGATTGAAAATTTAAGCCTTTTTCATTCTTCCTAATTTCCCACCTACTTCTAATTTAGCAATCAATGAGAGATTAACTTGAATTCTTCAGATACAATGTCAGCTTTCTTCAATTTCTCCTTTCTGTTGCTGGAGCTCTATTATTAGGTTCATTGACGTCTGTTAGATCTTTATGATGATCTGACCTCAGAATGACTTGGAAAATCCCTTTGTTATAATGAGTAATAGTCCCTTTATTGGAAAATTATTGGTCTGATATTATTATAGCTCTCATCACTGTCTTGTGATTCACCCTCGCTATTTCTTCAATTACTTTTAACTCACCTGTGGATTCAAAACTAATTGGATTTTATTGTAGACAATCTGTTAATTTTATCCAGTCTTTTAATCCATACTTTTAAAGAGTATTTAAGTAATACTCATATAATGCACTTATGAATATAGTTAATGTATATGCCTAATCTTTCAATTGTGTCTAGTTATCATGTTGGTTTTTATTTTTTCCATTTCTCCCTTTTTCTGCTTTCTTGGGGTTAAAGTGATTACTTTATGGTACCATTTCAGATTCACTATTGGCTTAGAAAAGGACGTCTGGTGGCTTAGTAGTTGTGCATTGGACTCCTAACTTTATGGTCATCAGTTCAAACCTAGCAGCCCCTCTGTGGAAGAGAAATTAGATTTCTACTTACCATCAAGAGTTAGATCTTGGAAGCCCCAAAGGGAAGTTCTGTCCTATCCGATCGAGGTTCTATGAATCACAATCAACTCAATCAGTGAGTTTGGGTTAGGGTATTGGCTTATGATTTACATCTTGTTAAGTATATGTTTAATGAATTTACCAGGGTTTATTATGTGTGTCTTTAATATATATAATTTCATTAATAAGATAGAATTTTTACTAAACATATTTCCATTTATTCCCTCCTATTCTTTGTGTTATTTTGTCATTTTACATCTACTTCCTGTTATAAATCCCATAACAGTATTATTGACTGTAAATAATAATTATCTTTTAAAGAAAGTGAAAGGAAAAGAATTCCCCTTAATATTTACTGTTTTAGATTGTTTTTATCCTTTTCTTTAGATATGTTTCCATCTGGTATTGTTTTCCTTTGGTTGGAAGAATTTTGTTTAATATTTTTTATAGTGCAGATCCGATAGCAATGAATTTTCTTAGTTTTTGTTGTCAGAAAAAGTCTATATTTTTCCCTCACATTTTAAAATATTATATTATGAATGGGTAGAGGTCTACGAAGCAAGTACGTTTTTTCATTGAACAACTTATACACACTTGATTTCATGTCATTGATTGCAATCCCCTTAATTAAACCTCACTCATCCCACTTCCACCCTGGGTGTCATTCTTCCCTTCCTCCTTCTCCCATTCTTTGTCCTTTTGATTCAGCCTGTTTGTTCTCAAATAGTTGGCTGCTCTAAAGAGTACCTATCCATCTTATGTGATTGTTCACAGACTCAACTTGCAGCCACTCTATAGAATGAGATTACAAGTGTCCATCTGAGGGTGTATATACAGACAGCCTCATCTTTCTCCTGCGAAGCAGCTGGTGGATTCAAACTGTGAACTTTTCAGTTAGGGGCCAACAAGTGCGCCACCAGGGAACTTATTGTTTATAGTGTGCTGTTGTTGTTGTTATTCGGTACGGTCGAACCATTTCTGACCTTATGTGCAACAGAATGAAACACAACTCAGTCCGGAACCATCCTCACAACTGTTCCTGTTTGGGATCGATGTTGCAACTACTGTGTCAGTCCAGCTTCTTGAGGGACTGCCTATCTTTCTCTGTGCCTCTGCTTTACCAAGCAGAATGTCTCTTTCCAGGAACTGGTCCTTCCTGATAACATGTCCAACATGGGCGAGAGGAAGTCTTGCCATTTTTGCTTCTGAGGAGCATTCTGGTGGCACTTCTAAGACATATCTTTTTGGGGGTTTTTTTGACAGCTCATGGTGCTTTGAATAGCACCATAATTCAAATGCCTGGAATCTTATTCTGTCTTCCTTATTCAATGCCCCACTTTCACATACATATAATGTGATTGAGAACTCCATGGTTTGGGACAAGCTAACCCTAGTACTCAATATAACCTTTTTCACTTCAGCACTTTGAGGAGGTTTTGTGCAGCAGATTTACCCAATGCGATATGCCTTTTGATCTCTTGACTGCTGCTTCCATGAGTCTTGATTGTGGATTCAAAGATGAAATCCTCGGCAACTTCAATGTTTTCTCCATTTATTAATATGTTACTTATTGCTCTAGTTGTGAGGGTTTGGGTTTTATTTACACTGAATTGTAATCCATACAGAGGCTTCAAGGCTTGATCTCCATCAGCAAGTGCTTCAAGTCTTCCTATTGTCAGCAAGCAAAGCTATATCATCTGCAGATCATGACAGGTTGTTAAGCCTTTCTCTAATCTGGATGCTGCATTCTTCTTAATATAATTAATGCCTGTGATTATTTGCTAGGCACACAGATTTGTGGCAGTTACATAATCTCCTGTCAACCTGTGAAGGGGTGGAGTCTAGCCTGTCAATCAGGTAGCACTTGTTTGACCTCATTTAGAGGTGCTAGGGAGATAAATAGCTAACTGGAGGCCAGGCACACACTTTCTGCTTTGTCTTCCTATTGACAAGCCACACAAAGCTACACTTAGTAAACCAGAATCCTGGAGCTGGAGGAGCTCTGCCAGCACTGAGATGTTGCTACCACCACTGGTTCCACAAACCTTTCCACCTACTGGCCTGTGATCTTTCTGCATGTGACGTCATTACATGTGTTGCATGAATCTAAAGAGGAATTTATAGACTGGTATCAGACATATGGGCTAATATTGGACTTATGGACTTGAAATGGACTCGGCAGGGATGTTTTCTTAATATACAATTACTTTTTATATGAAGTTATGAAGTTCTCTATTACACACATACGAGTGTCTCTGGACTTGTTTCTCTAGTCCACTCAGGTTAACACAAGATGGAAGAAGTGGGATGATCAGATGCAGCGCTGACACACACCTTTCTTGATTTTCAACCATGTAGTAATTCTGTCCCCACAACTGTCTCTTAGTCCATGTACAGGTTCTGCATGAACACAAGAAAGTGTCTTTGAATTCCAATTTTTCTCAGAGATAGCCACAGTTTGATATGGATGCACAGAATCACATGCTTGGGTACAGTCAATAAAATACAAGCAAGCATCTTCTGGAGTTCCCTGCTTTCAGACAAAATGCATCTGACATCAGCAAGGCTATCCTTTGTTTTATGCCCTCTGCTTGTCTGAAACTTGTCTGAATCTCTAGTAGCTCTCTGCCAATGTACTGATGCAACAGCCATTTATAGTATAGATCTGTTCATTGTCTGGCTGAAAAATTGAGTCATGTGGACGAGTTCAGGTCCAGGTCTTAAGTGTACCAATGTCCTCATCTTGGGGGTTCTACCAGTGTCTAACCATCCCATCAGCCTTGTCATTTTTCATGATTAGAGTTTTATTCCATACTTTCCTCCCACTCTATTCAGGCACTTCTAATGTGATCCATTTCAGAGCTGTTGGTAGTGGTAGCGGGCACCCTCTAGTTCTTTGGCTCTCAGGCTATGGTTCATGTGATTTACTAAATCCTTAGGACTACTTGTTTCCATGTCTCTGATTTTCTTCACACTTTTTTGTACCAGGCAGAGAGAGACAAATCATTCTATAGATTGCCATTCACAAATCTTTAAGATCCCAGTTGCTAACCACCAAAATGGGATATTGAACATTTTCTTTGTGGACTATGTTATGCCATATGGTTCTGCACCCCCAGATAGGGTGACTCATTCCCTTGAAGTGCTTGGTTATGGCTAAGGCATTTAAGTAACTTCAAGCTCTATCATATCCATGTATATATCTACAACACATCTAAATACATATGCAGAAACATCCACTGCCCAACATACATATACCTGTGGGAAGTGTCTCATTTTCCTGCCCACATCTCTTCCACGTTAGTGTTTAGCAGTGTATCTACTCACAGATTTATTATTATTGTAATGGCAATATGGTGGATATCGTAGTATTTATGTCAGTTGCTTCTAACCCACCGTCTTTCTTTTCCCTCATTGTATGATAAACTCCTTCTTAATGTACATTACCTTCCCTTAGATTCTCGGTATTGTCTGCCTACCTTTTAGTTAGTGACTCTCCCTTCACTCCCACCCTTGGTAGCTATCAAAGAATGTTTCTCTTTGCGTGAAATCATTTTCTTGACTTTTTATTATAGTGATCTCATGCAATAGTTGACATTTTGTCACAAACGAATTTCATTCAGCATGATGTCCTCCAGGGTCATTCAATTCATGAGGTGTTTCATAGCGTCACAGTCACTTTTAAACTTTGCAGAGTATTCCAACCTGTGCATGTACGATAGTTTGCTTTTCCATTCAGCCCCTGACGAGCTTGAGGTTGTTCCCTTACTTTTGCTATTGTGAATAGAGTGTGGATGAACATGTTGAGCATATATCTATTCTTGTCTGAGCTCTGAACTCTCTGGGATACATACGTCATACTTTGGGCATGTCCCAATCCCTTAAGAAGGACACCATGTTTGGTAAAGCTGAGGGTGGGCGACCGAAAAGGATGAAGGTCCACAAGATGGATTGACACAGTGCTGCAACAATGAGCTCATCAAATAACTGGGAGGATAGCTCCAGACCATGCAATGTTGTGTTCTGTTCCACACCGAGGCAGTGCGTGTCAGGGTGGACTCAATGACACCTACCACTAACAACAGCAAGTGGGACTCCTGCATCAGAAGCATTTCATATAAAACCTTCAAGGACGCCTCAGACCTTTTTTCACAGTACCATTTCACAATACCATCAGCAGGGCATGCGGGCTCTAGTCTCTCCCCTCCCTCACCAGCATTTGTTGTTTTCTGGTTTTTGAACTTTCCTATGCATGTTGATATGAAATGATATCTCAGTATCGTTTAGATTTCAGCTCTCTTGGTGCCCTGGTGGTGTAGTGGTTATGCACTGGGATGGATCCACAGTGTCCACAGCAGGAACGCACTAGCCACTCCCCAGGAGAAAGTATCTATTCCCTAAACAGGAACAGTCTCAGAACCTCACAAGGACAGTTCTACCCTGTCCGATTGGTTCACTACGAGCCGGCATCAACTCAGTGGCAGTGGGTGTGCTTGTGTTTCATTGTTGTTGTTAGTGGCTAATGATCATGATTTCTTCATATGCTTGTTGGCAGCATGAATGTCTCCTTTGTTGAAATGTCTATCCATATCATCTGCCCATTTTTAAATTGGATCAATTGTCACTTTCTATTTGAGGTGTGAGAGTTGTCTATAAAGTTTAAAGATTAGTCCCTGGCCCAAATGTCATTACCCATGCCTTTGCCCGGTGAGAGGGATATCTTTTTCTTCCTTCGGTGAAATCCTTTGATGTCCGTGAGGGCCTAATTTTTAGTTGTCCTTCTGCTCTTTAAGTGGCTTTTAACATTTTTTTTTTCTGGGATGCTTTAACCAGTCTCTCCCTGGCTTTGATTTTGGAAAGCTTGATTATGAGATGTTCTCGGCGATTTCCTTTTGGAGTTCGTTCCTGGTGTTCTTCAGTCAGCTTCCTGAATGCATATGTTCTTATCATTCATGATTTTCGAAATATTGTCTTGCAATAAATCTTCATCCTTTTCTTGATCTATTTGGTTGTTGTATTGGGTTGGGGTTACTTTGTTTCTTTCTTTCTTCCTATTCTGGAATTCTGATCATATCTATGTCTTTGGTGGAGTCCTACATGTGTTTAGACTTTTTTCTCCCTTTGCCCCAGGCTCTTGGTTTTGTTGTTCATTCGTTTGTCTCACCGTTCCTCCAGCAAATCAGTACTGAGATATTTAAGTCTTTTAACTTCTGTCTTCCATTGATGCAATGGCATTGGATGCTTTGCTCTTTCAGTAGGTTGTCTGTTTTTCAAATTATAGTATTAATCTTCTAGGTATCTATTTTCTGGATTTGTATGGTTTCTGATTTTTCATTTATGTTGTCAGTTTGTCCTTGGAGTGTTTACTTGAATTCTTCTGGTGTTTTCCTTGAGTTTTTTGTCTGCACCTTCCCCAATCTTTCAATCTGTTAGAGGTATCAAAATATAATTCTGAATCCCTTATCATTTAGTTCCAATGCCAATTATTCATGAGAAATTTTTCTGTCTCTATAATTTGTTCAGTTGTTGGAATAATTGTATCGTGTTTCTTGGTGTGAACTAAGGTTGTCTTTTGTCTCTGAGATATTGTGGTGTTGTGTATGTATTTAATGTGTGATAGTATGTTGGTGAGCTTTGCTCTGATTTTGGGTGTTCTTTCATTGGTTGTTTAAGTTTGATGGCACTCTGGTGATGTAGTGGATTTCATGTTGACCTTCTACCACAATGCCGGCAGTTTAAAACCACCAGTCACTTCACAGAAGAAAGAGGAGATTTTTTAGTCACACCAAGGATTACAGTCTGAGAAACCACGGTGGCAGATCTACTCTAACCTATACGGTCACTATGAGTTCAGAATTGACTCAGTGGCATTGAGATAGAGACTGTCATTAGTTTTGATGTGTCCACACTAGCAGGGTAGGTGTGATACTCTTGATGGCATGTAGGCACTTGCCCTGTCTCCTGAAGGGACTGGTAGAGCATGGGCGTATGGTCGCAGTCCTGGGTTCTCTGTTCATGTAGATTTGTTGATGTGGGTTGAGCTGATTTTGACCATTGTCTATTACTGGTTAGGTGATACAGGAATAGTGGGCCTCACCCAGTGTTTGGGGCTGCAGGAGGTACTGGTGTAGCTGGCCACTATGGATAAGATTGCTGTCTCTCATCAAGTGCAACAACAGGAACAAAATTAATTTTGAAGCAATTAAAATAAGAGAAAAAATAATACTTTTATAATTGAGAGAAAATATAAATGAAAATATATATATTTAGAGATTATATATATATTCATTTAAAGGGAAAGAAAAGACAAAAAACAACAGCAAGAAGAAAATTTCGGGCAGGGAAAAAAGAAAAGAAAATGAAAGAAAGCACGGTAAAAATTTAGAAATGGGCAAAATAAGGTAAGGGAAAAATAGAAAAGAAATAAAAGGGAAATTTTAAAAAGCAAAATGAAAGACGAGACAAAGGAGGAGGGCTTACTGGGCCAGGGCCCAGGGGAGGCTCCTGCTGGTGGAGATCCTGGGATCAGAGCACGGAGTGGGCTTCCGCTCATCCTGCCCGTCAGGGGCCACCGGAATGGGGTAAGCAGGAGTTCTTGCAGGTCCCAAAGGCAGCTGGGGGCGAGAAATTGGGTTCGACATTGCACCTTCTGTTTGCCAGAGGAGGTTGTACATAGATGCATGAGAGTGCATGTGAGTAGCTCCAAATGTGGGGGGGATATGTAAGCTGCACCAGATCAAGGCGAGTAGGCCTCCAAACTCAAGCAGAGGAGGCACTGTGCTGGGGAAGTATACCAGCTATTGGCTTTATGGAGGCACTGTCTGGCTTGCTCTGGTCACTGGGAGTAAAAAAAGAATAAGTGGGATCTCTCATTTCTGGTCAGCAAAAATCAGCGTGGCAATGATGCACTGCTTGCAGAATGGAGCCTCCAATTGTTATTAATATTTTCACTCGACATAGATTTCTATATTGGCTTTTTTTCCCTTTTATTCCTTTGAAAGTGTCCTTGTACTGCTTTTGACCTTCTCTTGTTTGCAATTTTATAAATCGCCCTATCCAGCTCCAACTTGGCCTCGCCATGCTCTTTGGGGTCCAGCTCCCTTCTGCCTCCTGGTGTGCATCCCCTCTGAGGTCAGTGGCCTCAGTGCAGAGACAATGGAAGGCCTCCTC
Source organism: Tenrec ecaudatus (assembly GCF_050624435.1). Taxonomy (NCBI): domain Eukaryota; kingdom Metazoa; phylum Chordata; class Mammalia; order Afrosoricida; family Tenrecidae; genus Tenrec; species Tenrec ecaudatus. The sequence goes on from NC_134533.1 coordinate 89,188,013, forward strand.
CAGGCACACCATCTTTCTCCTAGCACCTCCAGAACCAGATCATATGGTGAACATCCTGGGAGCAACCAGTTCCCTCACCCCAACACCAGTACCAGCAAGGTCAGGCCGAGACTGGGCAGGAAAGGCAACCAGTGGGCCAGCAGTCAGGCATAAGGTGGCATGCACGGTGGAGCAGCCAGCCAGTGGCAGTGAATGACCTCCCACAGTCGGCAAGTGTAGGTTTGGCTGCCACCCTCCACCAGCTCATCGCTTACACACTCTCACCTTATGCAAATCTTTCATTAGTGTTCTTGGTGAACCTTCTGTGGAATTCATTAATATTCTGAGATTTTTATGTTGTTTATCATTTTCTTCAAAAAAGGAAAACACGCAGCTGTTTTTGCCTGGTTTTACCTGTCCTCTTCCTCTTAGGACTTTGGAAAGGTTAAATATGTCAGTATTGCTCCCTAAGTACTGAAGTACTAAGTTTTAGTTTTTCACTTTTTCTTCTCTCTGTGCTTCGTTTTCTATTGCTCTCTGACTTCCAGTTCAGCAATTGTTTCTCCCGTAGGATCTAATCTTTATTTAAATTCATCCAGAAATGTTGCATCACACACTTATTGGGAGCACCATGCTCCGAGACTTCTCTCTCCCTGTGCCATGGCCCATGAACTACTTCCAGCAAAACGTCAAAGAGGTCATCGTCCTAACTTCACATGGTTCTCTTCTCTCAGGGCTCACAGTTCTGCACGGCCTCTAGCCAATCATCTGAAAACAGTGTTTCTTGGATTCCCCCATGTTCTAGTAATGTATAGTGCAAAGGGAAGTCTGTTTCTCTCTCATGACCAGAGATTTCATGAAATCTCACCCTGGGGAATTTGAAAAAAATGATAAAACAGGGAGTGTGTATAGATTTCTTGGACTTATTTTACTATTTATGAGTTATTACTGTACTTCCCAATAGTGTATTAAGTGAGTCATAATTAATTCATGGGAATTTTGGAAATGAGAAATCTCTAACTTACATTGGTATTTAATGGCCAAGAGACAAATTGCATGCATATTACTTGTGAAGGAAAAGCTTAAATTAAATCAGAATAATTTGAATCTAGTTGATCCAGGATAAACAATGGGTAACATTACATTGTGCTTCATTTATCAGAAAATCTTACTTGATTATAAAGAAATAATTCTTGCTTTTTCTCCAGTTACAACATTAATATTGGGCATCCAAAGTATGATCCAACATTAGAATTGGGTGGGAGGCTTACATTGTACAGCTTTGGAAAAGAAGAGGCAGGGAAATTAACTAAGTTTGATTCATCCAAAGAAACATAGCTTGTCATTGGCAGAGGTGGTCCTGGATTCCAAGTTGAAGGTACAGGCTCATGGTTACTTCCTCGCTCAGAATTCAGAGTGCGCAGAAATGGATGGTGTTATAAAACAAATCAGTGTACATGACTAGAATGCTACCTTTCTAAATACTCGAATTATTTAAAAATTATACCTATACTACATAATCTTTAAATCTTTAAGCAAATACTAGAGAATTTCTACTGCATATTACTTTTTTATAGCCAATTATTGCTTTTATAAAAACTTAACTTTCATATTTTTGTCTAAGAGAAGTGGGAAAGAGATAGACCTTTCTGAAACCAGTTGCTCCTCTAACCCTATATTGGATTATATTGAATTGAAATCTTAGAAAATCGTGATAATCTGAGCTTTTGTAAATAATTGCATTCTCTATCAGGAATAGGGAGTTCTTATAAAATATCTGAGCCTCTCAAGAAATCTCTTAGGCTTTTGTTTTTACAATCTTACTTAGCCAACATTTAAGCAAATAATTCATTATTTGACTAAGTTGTCTACGCATGTGAATTTGACTCTTAGAGTGAGCGTGTGTGAGAGAGATTAAATAATGTCCTGCGTAATGTTCAAACATCTTGGAATTAATGATGGCAAAAGAAGCTTACAATTTCTTTGCTTAGTGCTAACACTATATTTTTTCAGTCTTGAAAAATGGGCCTTGACTTCATAAAAGAGAAGGTGCTCAGTTAGTGTAAGCTAAAAAGTAACTCAACCACTCCAAGTCACAAACAACTTCCCACAAATGTTACCAATGCTTTAGTTTCGTCTCCTCTGGCTCAGCGTTAACCAGTTCAGGAAAAACATATTTGTCAAAGTGAGTTAAATCAGTTGAAAAATAGTAAACTGTTGAGCTCAGAGGGAGTGTATTTCCCGACATTTTTTATACATTTTAAGTAACAGGTGACTTCTGGGTAACTACAACATGCTTCTGAGTTGGGCTACAATGTGCATGGTTGGCAGTTTGAAACCACCAGCACCTCTGTGGAAGAAGGACTGGGCTTTCAACTCCTGTAAAACCATTACAGTCACTGAAACCCAAAGGAGCTTGCTGTGAGTCTGCATTGACTTGATAGCAGTGAGTTTGGTTTGGTTTCTACTACATGCTAAGGAGTCCCCTGGTGGTACAGATAACACATTGGTCAAAAGTTTGGGGTATCAGGCCATGAGCCCTCTTAGGGATGACTTGGAAGAAAGGCCTGGCAGGACTCTGAAAAACAAAATAACGTAGGAAACCTTTTGGAGCAGACCATGAGTGTGTGATGGAGCAATGGAAGAGTTGCTCTCACAGCATCTCCTGAGCCCCAGACCCAGGTGCTCAAGAGGAAGGAATTCCTGCTGGAATTCCATTTGAGAACCTACCTGGATGGCTGCAACCTAAAACCCTCAGGAGGCCCCGGGACCATGGCCCAGAAGCATCCTGGAGGAAGAGCTATGGGTGGAGCCTAAAGCAGTGGCTGTGCTTCCCTCGTACGTTTATGACCCTCTGTGGATCCTGCCATAAGTAAGTTCCCCCTCAGGGACTCAGAGGCCACTGCTCTTAATGGTACGCACAACCTCCCAGAGCAATCAGCTCCTAACGACACACAGCCTCCCTACAAGCACAGCCCTCTGGTCAGATCCAAATCATGGTCCTCCAAGGAGAGGACCCTGGTCAGACTGTATTATCTTCAGAAGTGCCAGGTGAAGTTGCAAAGGAGGATGAGGCTGGATACCAAAGGAGGAGAATCCTTCTTTTCGTTGCATTCCAGCTACTTGAACTTTCCAAGGAAACTCAAGAATCCCCGAAGGTCTTTACTCTGAGCGGGGAGATAGCTCTTCTATCAACTCTTGCCACCACCTTACCGGCCCAGCCTTGGGAGAGGATGAAGAGTTGGAAGAAGACTATGATGAGGAGCCACGTTGTGAGTTCAATGATTTTTCACGTGGGCCTAGTGGAAGGAAACTTCCACTCTGAAGACAGCAGCACCACTCTCCAACAAAAGAGGACCTCAAAAAGGCAAGTATCCTCAATCCCCTGGATGTCCTAGACACAGGTAGAGGAGGCCTGTGATTGTGGGGAGCAGAGGAACCGCGTCAGCTTGGATAAGCCAGCTCTGGTGGTTGCATGAACTGCTAGCCTTAGTAGGAGAGTATCCGAACGTGTTGGCATCTCATATGCATACTGGCAACTGTCTGATCTGGTCCTTTCTCGATTCTGGGCTGCGAAGCTGGGGCATTGGGCGCAGGTGATATGCCAGTTTCTGAGTCAGGAGTTTGCAACGAGTAGGGGTGCTCTCCTGTTTTCTTAAGCTATTGGGTGTGTGCTTTGCTGCTTTTAGCACTGGCATTCTTACTGGGTCTTTGGCAGCTTGTCTGGCAGCTTCTTGTAGGGCTGGATGACCAATTAGATGGAAAAGGTAAGGCACTTGGCTTTTTCCTCAGCTGGATTCTCCTACCTCGCAGCATTGCCCGACTGCGGAGAAATAGCAGGCTATGGTAGCAGCTGCTAAGAGTGGTTCAGTGGAGTTGGCTGGAGTTGCCTTCGGTCAAGCAGAGAATTAACAGAAAGGAGGTGTTCGACTCCCTGCTCAACGAGCAAGTGACTTCACTCTTGGCCGTGGCTAAGCTTTGAGGATGAGTTAAAGCATGGCCGTGCTGGCATTGAAAGCACAGCATCAGCTGTTGAACGGAAGAAGGTCTGCAGGCAGCTAGCAGTGACAGTTCTTCCTAACACAAATCATCCACCCCAGGCTGAGGAGGCCCTCACAGTCTGCAGGCAGCTGGGACATTGTCAGTAACCCTGAAAGGTGGACGGAATATGAGGTGAAACAAATGGCACAGAAGTAGCTGAGCCACTTAGTGAAGGGATTTCTGTCCAAGCTGAAAGAGGACCTGTACATCTTTACATCTCCTTTCATATTCCTTCTCCTTATCAATAAACTTGAAACTTAACAGTCTTTGTACTTTATAACTAAAGCAACTGAGGCACATTGATCATGGGTAATGGAGCCAAAATTGTACAATTGGCAAATCAAACTGTGGATTCAAACTCGGATGTGTGCCTATCTACAAAACCCGACTTTCAGCCGGCTTTCATTCAACAACAGCAGCAGCACCAAGTCACTGCCATTGAGTCGATGCAGACTCATAGTGATGTGATAGGGCAGGGCAATTGCTGCTATTGACAGAATATTTACCAGTGTCAGTCAGTCATTGTACTAACCACTTTATACATAGTGTGTAATTTAGTCCTCACTGTAAGAATTGTTGTTAATCATTCTATGAACAATGTTATTTTCCCTATTTTACAGATAATAAAATTGAGGCTATTCAAAGGTAAGGCCAAGGTCATGCAGAAAGAACATAGTGGAAGGCACGTGGAATCACATCCATCTGGCACTTGGTCTATTGCTTTCCATCATATCACATTTTTGAAAAGGAACATAATGGTGTTTCAATCCAATATTTCACACCAATATAACAAGTTCCTTGACAGACTCTGATGAAAGATAGTTTCTCTATCCTCTGTCTGAACATTTTCAGTAATAGTGTGCTCACTACTCCAAGAACTTTTCCATTTCCCAGTTGGACACTCTAGTACTAAAAAATGTTCTTGTTCTGAATCAAAATCTGCCCTCTTTTCAACATAGCTTGCTAGTTTTGTTTTTGGTGGGGTTTTCTGTCATTTTGTCCCGAAGAGCCATAAATACTTTTATATAATCTCTCTCACAGTTCTTCAAGCTTTTGATTCATTTTCAACTATTTGATGTGCCCTTATTATATTCTAAGCAGCAGGCGAGGTGTGGGGTGAGTAACAGAAGCACACTCCTTTATGGTTCAGTGGCCGAGGTGGACAGTGATAAAACAATTATACAATACTGATGCATAGCTGTAAAATGTGAAAAGTATCAATAAGGGAGAGTCAAGGAGATTATTAAAGCATGTGCTATGCAGTCTTACTCAAATTCAGAGAGCAAGATGGGACTGCCTGATACCACGGAGATTTACTCTCCTGAAACCCTACGTACGCAGAGTCACTATGAGCGTCAGCTCGATGACAACAGATTTGTCTGTTTGGATTTCAGTCTAGTTTGAGGTGAGATGAGTGTCTGAAAAGCTTTTTAAAAAAGTGGATATTTTTGGTTTGTCCCTGTGTTTCAGCCCAACCCCACCCGCAAAAAAAGTAAATGTAAAATAAAATGAGCAGGCATCAAGAAGGCAAGGATATTTAGAGAACACCAGCACTGAAACTGGAGAACAGGATGGACCTAATCACTGAGCACCTTCTCGCCATCAAAGGAAGGCAGTGTGACTGAAGTCAGAACGCTGTCGAGTAGGTCCAATCAGACAAGGGTAAATCATGCGTGAGAGTTAATACACACTATGTAACAACTCTGCTCTTCATCGTAGTAAAGGTAGGGAGTCATTGGAGGAGTTATATACCAGGTAAGCCTAGCACAGTTGATGTGTTTCCCTACCTTTTAGTGACATCTCACTTTCTTCATGATGTCCTCGATGTTATCCCACAGCTTGCCTCCTTTTGAGTCATCTTGAGTGTTCAATGTATCTATTCTTGAGATGGTCTCTAAGTTCAAGTGGGAAATACTGATGCTCAAAGGAGCCCTGGTGGCACTGCTGGTTATGCATTGAGTTGCTAACCTCAAGGTCAGTAGTTCAAATCCACCAGCCATTCCACAGAAGAAAAATGAGGCTATCTGCTCCAGGAAAGTCTCTGAAACCCTATCAACTCCATGTCAATGACTGTATATTCAAGATCATATTTGGATCTCATGGACTTGTTTTAGTTTTCTTTAGCTTTAACTTGAGCTTGCATAAGTCACCTTGGTTCTAGTTCTGAATAGAATATTGATATTCCAAGATAAATTCAAGGACATCTCTTTACACAAATGCAGTCCATTTGATTCTTTGGACATACCACCAGAAGGATATCATGCTAGGCAAAGTAGAGACTCATCAAAAAGAGGACGATCCTCAACAAAATAGATTGATGCGATGGCTGTAAGAATGGTTTCCAATGCAATGACAATTGTAAGGATAGCGCAGGATTGGGCAGTTTCTCATTCTCTTATATGTAATGGTGTTAGGAGTATGAAACAAAGTGATAGCATTTAACGCCAACAACCAAAGCTCAGACTCATGGAAAATCAAGAAAGTCTGAAAAGGCATCATACCCTAAAGAAGCCTAATCGTACCATTGGCTAAATATGTGGCCTTTGGATGAAATCCTAGGTCGGAAAAGGACATCGGAAGAAACCTTAATAAAGGATACACTATGGTTAATAAGTATATATCAATATTAGTCTATCAATTATGATAAATGCACAATACTACTAGAAAATGTTAACGGGAACCAAGTCGGGATATATGGGAACTCTTTGTGATATCTTGGCAACTTTTATGTAAAGGCCAAATATTTGAAAGTGAGATTTGTGTTAAGATGCTAGTTTAAATTCAGAGACCAAGCCTACTACGGTAGAACCAGAATAAACACCAGGTCTATCTAACCTTGTTTTAAAATATTTCCATCTACTACATATTTCACTATAAAGAAGATATCAATTTGTTTCTCTGTCTTGCCAACCTCCTGAGAAATCTCAACTCTCCTTTAAATATTCCTCATGATATGCCCTAGTCTCACAGTTCATTAATGTACTAAACTTTATAGACCTTCTTCTTTACTTTATGCTGGCAATTCACTATTAGACCAAAATAAAACAAAAGAAAAAAATTGCTGTAAATATTTCTAATATCCTCTTCTCCCATTTTTGCTATGTTCTGAACCCATGCTTTGTGGCCATATTAAACTCCTATCCCATGCCACTTCTCCATCATCGTAAACTCCTTTCCTACTATGTGCCCTTTCAGAACTTGTCTGTACCCCAAGACTCACTATTTTCAGCACCTACTCACCATCAACCCAGATTGATTTGCATCCATAGGTCTCATCATCCTCCATTTACCTAACATTCAGTCAGCTGATGTTCTTGTCTCGCTTCTAGCAGCGTCAGAGCTAAAAGTCCAATGACTCAGTTGACTCTTACTGTTCTGTGCCAACAAGTAGATTCCAACCCACCGGGATTCTATGCACAGCAGAAGAGCACACTGCTCGGTCCACACCATGTGCACACTTATTCCTATGTTTGAGCCATGGCTGTGGCCTTTGTGTTGATCCATCTTGTTGAGGGTCTTCCTCCTTTTTACTGTTCCTCTACTTTAAAAAGTATAATGTCTTCCTCCAGGGACTGGTCTCTCCTGACATGTATAAAGCACACTAGACAGAATCTTGCCATCTTTTCTTCCAAGGAACATTCTGACTGTTCTTCGTCTAAGATTTGTTGGTTCTTTTGGAAGTGCCTGGTATTTTTAATATTCTTTCTTACCCAGCACCATGATTCAAATATACTTGACCAGCCCAAAGTAACAATATCCTAACACCACTCGGTCTTTAATGAAACATTAATAAATTTTCTTTATTTAAAGATCAATGAACCTTAATGTTCTTAATAGGCCTCTTAATTCTTAGTTTTCTTTATGAGCATCCCTAGTTTTATGCTTCTGCTTCTTAATTTTCTAAAGTAGAATTCCATCATCCTGTTCCAAAAGATTGTGGTCTTCTCCCTATAACTCGCTCAGTCTCTCTCTTCCTGCCCTTACAAGAATATTCTTCCTACTCCTACTTCCTCCACCTGCTCATCTCCACCCAGAGTAAAATTACCCAAAGCTCTTTGCTACCCCACATCCAACCATTGAATCAAACTCCTCCCAGTCCCTGTGTGACCTCCTTGTCCCCATTATCCTTGCCCTGCCTCTCTCCCCACATCTTCTACATGTGCTTTTCCTTGCTCCTCAACGATTTCCTTATCCTGAGAACAAAGCTTGCTCAAATGCCCTTCTGATTTCCAGGCAAGCACACTTATATACACCAGTCATAAGTTGATGTGTTTTGTATGGAATTGTTTTGCTTTGTTTTCCAAGAATGTGAATCCAGTTAAGGGGGAAAACATTAAAGATAATAAAAGGTATAGTGGCCGTGAAACTATGGTAACCACTGGCAGCATGCCCTTTGGGTTCCTCTCCGTGTTTCTGTTCTAGTGTTCTCTAATTTACCTCTCCTTTCTCCATTCTGTTAGAGCACCTGGGCAAGGACTCTGTTGCAGAAGTCATCTCACCCCGTCTTCTATCATGCTAAGTTGCTGACGTGTCTAACTTTCTCTTGAAGGAAGATTCCATGTGTTTTGGGAACTGCACTTAACCCACTGAAACATAAATGTTCCTTTTGTAAACCCGAAGTATTAATTAATTATCAAAGAAAGAACACATTTCCTCTTTTTTACCAGGCTCACCATGAATTTTATAGTCTTAAAAATAATTTTAATACTCTATTCCTCAAAGTATTGAGGTTATTATTATCTGGGTTAGAAAGAACAAAGAAATAAAGAACATAGCCCTAGGACATGAATGATAGGGAAAATCCCCCCACAATTCATTTGATATGCATTCTGTATGCTGCCAACGTAGGTCCTCTAGAGCAGAGTCCTGCTTTGATGTATGTTTTGTACAGTGCCCAGGTCAATGGGAACTCACGCTGAATAAATTGAGGGTGAGAGCAATGTGACTGATGGATATAGCAAGGAATGCAACTCTTATAATCTATTTTCAGCTCTAGAATTACATAGATAGCCTTTGGCCTGAAACATGGTGCTTTGAAAGTTAAACTCTTCAGTCTCTGAATCAAAAATAATATCTGCACACCTAACTGGTTTCAAAGGGGTTTTTCTTAGGGTAATAGCCACAAAAGAACAAAGTATTGCTCTTTACCGAGTAGAGTAAATCAATAGTCCAGCATTTCTAAGAGGTCTTATGAATATGACTTCACTGAGTAGAATAAATCAATAGCCCAGCATTTCTGAGAGGCCTGTAGGAACATGACAAAAACACATTCTACTCAATCGCCTAGGTTTTTACCCTCCAACTAGTTATTCTGGGTCCTCCTTAATTAGAACTACCAGGTTTTCATAGTTGCTTAATTAAATTGGAAGCATATCAATTCTGTGATGCCTTTAGGAAAGTGATTCCAATTATTGGGCCAATCTCTCAGTAAAAATTAAAGAGGCCAAACATTTTAATAGCATAGTTACAGGGAACAAAGGAAGAATAGAATAAGTAAGAGGCGTACATAATGAGTATTCTTGCTATACATTAACTTTTATAAAATTTGATTTGAAAATCTTGGATCCAATGTGTGAGGAAATAATTCTACAATCGGAGCTTAGTTAGCTAAGTAGCTATTAAGGATCAGCTGGGAATGGCATCACCTTGAAGGCTGGCATTACCATTGTTTGCCGTTTGGCATTCAGCACCTGCAATAGCTAGATCGACCTTGAGAGGGAGCCCATGCTGTGAGTGTGGGCATGGTCTTCCTCTTTGCCCTTTGGCTACTCTGCTGTTGACTCCTGGTGCCATGCTAGGTAGGGCAGCTGAGGAAAGAAACTGGCTGGCATTACCTGGTTCAATCCTCTTGTCCTCATGATCTTCTAATGATGCTTCTGGAATAGATACTCTTCAGATAGCTATCTATTGCTACATCTCTAACAATGTTTCCATGCTACACACAAAGTTTTCAGCACCTACTGGCTCCTAAGTGGGCAGCCAGTCCCTTCTTTGTAGTCTGTTCTTAGTCTGGAGACTCTGCTGAAACCTGGTCAGTTTGGGGGACCCTGCTGGCATGTGAAATACCAGAGACATAGCTTCCAGCATCACAGCAACACACAAGCCACCGCAGCACGACAAACTGACAGACAAGCATGCGAAAGTTTGATATTGAATAAGGAATACTGAAGGAGGTTCGATGTGTTTAAATTTTGGTGCTGGCAAACATTATTGAAAGTACCGTGGACTGGAAAAGGACCATCGAGTCTGTCTTGGAAAAAGTATGACCAGAGTGCTCCTTAGTGGCAAGAATGGTAAGAGTTTAGCCTCAAGAGAGACCAGTCCCTGGGGAAGGACATCAGGTTTGGTAAAGTAGAGAGGCAGCAGAAAAGAGGGAGGCCCTCAATGAGATGAATGGACACCGTGCTGCAATAATAGGCTCACACACAGGAACAGTTCTGAGGATGGCTGAGGGCCAGGCAGTATTTTGTTCTGCTGGGCATAGGATCCTAACAGGTTAGAAACCTCTAGACGGCACCTAACCAGAACAACATTGCTACATATTTCCTCCAAACATGCACACTTATGATCTCACTAGTTCCATGCGCCAGAGATTAAGGCACTGTCCTGGAGCCCGTGCTTCGGATCACATGAAAAACCTCAACACCGTGCAAGTACTCGAGCTGCATCTACCGGGAAAGGATTTGTTTCTACTCTCGGGTGCTTATTGGTTGGACTCAGTTCTATGCAGGCTGTTGGGCTGATAGCCTCAGTTCTTTGTTGAACATTGGCTAGAGGCTGGATTTAGCTCCTTTGTCTGAGGCCCTTCCATCACAACAAGAGACAGAGACGAGACAGAAAGCACGACAATGGAATCCTTACACCAGGGTACAAATGTGAACCAAGGGAAAAATGTCAGTGGAATAGATGAAAATAACTTGGTATTCTGATCCACCTATTCACGTATCAAATAGTACTTACCAACTTTATGGCAAAGGAAAAATGGTATGAGATTGTAAGGTGTAAGAGTATTTATTGTAGGAGCGGTTATTATAAACCAATACATGGGTTCAGGGTTGCACATGAGCTGAAACACAAATGAATTTCCTGTTCATTTATAGGGCAAAGTTTCCAGGTCACTTGGAAGAGTCACCCACACAGTCCTTCAGGCATCCAGACACAGAGGCTTTGCTGTCTTCAGTAAGTCCTTTCCCATGTCAGTCTGGGCTTTGACTTGCCATCAGTGGGATGGAACGTGTTTCATGTGCGCAATAGTGTTGTGAATCTGGAAATAACTTCTTTTTCTATTCTACTGGCTGGAACTGGCCTTCATAGCTCTCCACCACCCCAGCCCACCCCCTCCCCCAAATCCACAGCCATCAAGTCAATTCTAACTCAGCCACTTATAGGACAGGGTACAAATCTCCCATGGGTTTCCAAGACGACAACTCTTTACGGGACTAGAATATCTCCTCTTTCTCCCCTGGAGTGGCTGGGAGTTTTCACTGCCGACGTTACCGAATTCAGCCCAATGCACAACCACTCTGCCAACACCACTCTGTCTCATCGTTGCACCTCATAAAGGCAGGGGGGAGACATTTATTGTAGTTGCAGGGCCAATTGCATAATTTACAGGGTGCAGTTCAAAGTGAAGGCATTCTGCTGGTCTAGTGGGCTACCTGTTGAGCTTTAGATCCAAGGTCATCAGTTCAAAACCACCAGCCATTGCATGGGAGATGATTCGGCTTTCTGTTCTGATAAAGATTTGCTGTCTCTCAAACCCCGAAGGCGGCTGGCTGTACTCAGTCCCATAGGTAATTACTAGTTTTCATCAACTCCTATCAAGTGGTATGAATCAGAATCAACTCGGTGGTGATAACTTTGTTTGTTTTTCTGTTCAAAATGAAAAAATTCAAAAGCAGGGAAGAATTGATGCTCTCAAGAAAATTAAAATACAGTGGATCCACACTGTAGCTGTGGATTCTGTGTCTGCGGACTCAACCGACCACACATCAGAACTATTTGAGGGAAAATACATATATATTCCACAGAGTAATATTTGAATTTGCCTCGGGTCGAGCACTGCGTTGGGTCCTGGGACTGCAGTGATGTGTGACTATTCCTGCTGTAGCTCTTTGCCATTTCACAAATCCTCCTCCGTTTCTCTGCAGCCCTCCAGATGGGAACAGGGTTTGTCTCATGCCTCCTTTGTTTACTGCTGGTGCTGTGCGCACCCTTTGTGTCTCCGAAAAACAAAAGGCTCCAACAAAAACAATCAATGGCAATTCATCTCTTCAAAGGTTAAGCGAGAGCTTAAAGTGCTGTTTGCATGGCCTTCATGTTGTACCCGGGGTAGGAAGAGTGGTGGTGGTGCAGTGGTTAAAGCACTTGACTGCTACAGAGGAAGGTGCTGGCTGGAATCCACTAGCGGCTGTGCAGGAGAAAGCTGTGGGACACATCTGCACTGTCGTTGAGGGTCCATGTGGGTGGCAATTGACTGGGTGGCCTTGGATTTGCATTTGTGTTTTTCTTTTCTGGTATAGGTATTTTAAGGAATCTGCAGATAACTTAAGTATATGGGCAGATGTGCGTACATGATGTGCAAATACTGTGCCATCATGTAAGAGGGACATGGGCACCCACAGATGTCATTATACATCTGAAGTAACGAGGAGAAGCTGGTCCTGGCACCCCCACCCCTCTCAAATACCAAGGGATGACTGTACAAAGTTTCTACCTTTCTTTTGTGTCCTTGCTCTCTATTTGTCATATTTCTAGTATGATAATGACTGTTTAATGTTCTTTCTAAGGAAATAAAATGATTCAGTATTGGCATGAATTTTACCATATGATACAAAACCAAGTAAAATAAAAGTATAAGAGAATTTCATATTCATATGTGGAATGAATAAAAATACACGATTTGTATTCTGTAGCTCATGCATGCATATGTATTTTGCTCTTTCAAGAGCAGTGGAAATGTTACCCCAAACTGAATTCCACGATTTTTATTTCACTTCTTGATATATGCACATTCCGCCAACACTGCCATCCTTCAGCTTCTCCATGAGTAAGGAAGGTCTGAAAGGACAAAGAGCCGTGACTCATCCCATTTTTTCTTTCCTCATGATGACAATCCTGCCATCACCGTGTAAGCAGTTGACTGGCACTCGGAAGGGGTTCTAGAGGCACAATGGTCACAAGTGTTAAAATGGTCACAGCCCACCCGGCAGTGCCCCCGAAAGATGCCTGGATGACTTGCTCTGGTTGAGAACACAGCCAGAAAACCCCGGAGCAGGTCCCCTTCCACCTGTGGGATTGCCACAAATCAGAAGCGACTCGAGGACACCTATCAACAGCAATAACATCGTGAGGAAGAAAGAGATTCTTAGTCTTTGTATTTCTTAGAACATTAATGCTTTCTGCTTTTGAAGTCAGTTCTAATTGATAGCAATGTATGCTATCTCAGGACTGTCAGGGCCTCTGTTTCTTCAGCCTAGACACAGTGCACTGACCTTGTACTGTTTTGATCTCACAACCTCACACATAGTGGGTTCATCCGAATTCAGTGTTCCCTTGGGCGTTATGAATACTGAATGCAAATGAGGTGGCAAGGAACAGTGGGAATGATTGTTGCATATATCTCCTCTGTTCATATACCAAACTCAAGATCAAAGACAAAATTACTACACATTTTAAGAAAGCAACAACACGGAATTAACTCAAGTGCAGGATTCTTGAGCATGAAGCCCAGTGTCTGCATTGGTTGTGTGCTGCCCATGGAACTGGTTCTGCTAACTGTGTGTCCAGCAAGATGAGAAAGACAATTTGGTTTTGTCAAAGGAGAGTGTTAGGAGCTTGTTAATGCTTTAAAAAAAAATCTGGATATGTAAGCAGTATGGCTTCTGTGGTTTATTAACTTGCTATTTTAAAATGATCTCATTTATATATCAAGTACCTAATGCATGGCAGGCATGAGGCCTTGGTAGGAATCCTTTCATGATAACTCAGGGAGGGGTATTACTATCATTCTCAATTACAGACGAGGAGGCGATACTCAGAGAGGTCACAGGCTTTCCCAGTGCCCAGTGTTAACACAATGGCTAGAACACTGTCCATGTGACTGCAGGACACTTGCTGTGGATAGCTTCCGTGCATACCCCTCCGTACAAGTCACCACGGCTGCTGTTAGGTGCCATCCAGTAGATTCCATCTCCTACTGCACAGGGCAGAGCAGAACGGTCTCAAGAGTTCTCACTGCCTGTGTTTATGGGAGCAGATGGCCATTTCTGCCTCCCATGGATTACAGGTGGGTTCAAAGCATCATCCTTTTGGTTAGTCATCAAGTCTCTACTCAGTGCACTACCAGTCTTGCTTAAGTTATCAGTAGCCAAATTAAATCATTACAACTAAAATATCTATTTTATTGGTATAACGCACTAATTTTCCATGTGATTTTTGCATAGATTTGGTCAAAAAAAAAAAAAAAGCTCAGTCAAGCTTAGAGTTGGAGAAACTCTTGGTCTAATCAAATGGAACCCGTCACATGAAACCTGCCTTCTTTCTGTTCCAGCACCAAAGAGACACCTGCCGCTGTTGGGGGATTCCCAACATGGTAGACTCATTTATTCCCCAAGCAGGCATCAATTTTTAGAAAGACTTAGCAAAACAAATATGAATCAAATGAAGTGCTATAAGTTTTTTTTTAAGTTTAGACTTACATTGTCATGGAACAAAGCATTCTTCCAAGATAAAAATAAGCTCCAGAAATATATTTTAGGAAGCATTTAGGCAACCATGGGACTGTTTTGAGAGTATGAGAAAATTATTTTTCCTACATTCATTATAACTGACATGTGAGGGGGCTTCAAAAGGCTCACAGGAAAGAGGAATTAAAAGACCATGGAATTTTCCATGAACTTTTTGAAGCCCCCTCATCCAATTTAATACTTTCCCAGTGAAAAATAGCCTCTGGTCATCAGGCAGCCAGAAGACTCATGCTTGAAGGAGCTTCCTGTCAGGACTGCAATCATTTGCCTGTCACCTCTGGTCTCAACACAATGTAGGCTCTGAAAATCAGGTGGGTTCAAATCTTGATTCCACAACTTATTCCAAGTCTCAATAACTATGAGAAGTTAAAGCAGAAATTTAAACTCTCTGAGTCTAGAAACTGAGAATAACAACAGCTTCTTGCCAGAGCTGATGAGAGAATAGGATGAAATAGGATGAGCTGATACATGGAAATGTCCTTTATAAATAACAAGGTGCTTTGCAAACAGACGTCATCTGCCCTCCAGTACAGAAAGTATGGGAGTCAGAGTGAAAATCCGCTAGAGAGAAGGGAGAGAGTCACTAAAAGCAGCAGAAGAAATGGAGTGGAAGACATCAGAGGAAGGACAAAACCACCTGCTCCACACCGTCCATCTGTGACGTGAAAAAATATTTACATTCACTATTGTGCTAAATGCTACCAGAAATATCTTATTATAATATCTGGGTAAACGATGGCCCTGACTTCTCCACGTGCTTCCCACTAAATGTGTGGTCAGAGGACCGGGTGCTATCCTCTACTTGAATAATGACAAGGCTGATTTGAGAGTGTTTTTCTTCTCATCTGTAAAATGGGAACGATTAAGATCCAGCTTCACAGATTGCTGTAAGAATTAACTGAGAAAGCACCTGTGAAAGTGTACTATGAGCAAGCTAGCTATTAGCGAGTCTGCTAATTATCACAGGACGGCTGGCCAAAGAGTGATAGGGCGCCAATTTGATAGGGTAGGAGGGAGATTGCAAAGCTGTGCTGTTTTATTGACACGTAAAGCATTAGCCAGGTTAGAGACGAACAAGGATCAGAATAAGCAGTCTTTTGGAGAACATATTTATTTTCCGATGTAAATTATAGTGGAGATTTCTGCTTCAAAGGGAAATGAAATGTTTAATGCCAACAGGCTGCATCACAGGGTTTCTGATTTCTAATATGCACTTGGAATATAAGTAAAAGTTTCCAAAGCAGGTCCTCAGTTTGACATTCAGATAATTTATACATATTTTTTCAACTTATCCATTTTCATCTCAAAATCCCATTGCTCATCCCACTTTCTCCCAATGTTTCCTGTTTCCATCCTCCTGGTTACTCTAACACAGAAGTGAAACCACAAGTCTAGAGCTAATTTTGTTTCCCTTTAATTCAATGAGACTTGAGAGTTGTGGTGTTCCCTAAGATCAACAAAAGAATGTCTTCTGGTATACAATGGTGACTTTACTAGTAACTTTACTACTGCTTTGGGTCCCTTTTGAATCCACTTCTAGCTCAGACCTCGGTTTTCTCCTGGTAAATGGGTAGTAATTGCAAAGTCACGGTATGTGTTTTTTGGGTTTGTTTGTTTGTTTTGCTTGTTTCCCTGCACAGCTTGCTTTCTCTTTTTCCCTGGGGGAGGGGTGCAGAGAAGAAGCACTGCCCTAGTGCCTTTGGGAGAAGTGTCTCTATGTGTTAAACAGGGTGGACTAGAGAAATAAATCCAAGGACACTCACATATGTGTAAGAGAGAGCATTCTATCAAGAAGTAGTTATATGGCAGGAAAACACCCCAGCCCAGTCCAGATCAAGTCCATAAGTCCAATACTAGCCCTTAAGTTGGAGACTAGTCCATAAATCTCTCTTCAGACACATGCAGCCACAGGCAATGATGCAGCATGCAGGGAGATCACAGGCCAGTGGGTGCAAAGTCTTGTGGATCCAATGGCAGTGGATGCATCTCCAGACGACTGGCAAGTCTCCATCAGATCGAAGCATGGCTCTATGTGGTTTGTCAACAGGAAGGTGGAGCTGCGACCTGATTGACCGTCTAAACTCCACCCACGTGTTCCTAGGGGAAGGCACATTGGCACAGAAAACCTATCACACCGCACTTCCATGAAGTCTGAAGGACCAGTCCATGGCTTTGTGCTTTGGGTGCCTGCTCACTCCCTATGGAAGCGTCTTCTACGCCTATCCAGAACTCCAAGTCATCCCTAGCCTTCTCCTTCCAGGGACCCCTTTCTCTAGACCTCAGCCACACCACCTCTGAGATGGAGGCTGAGAAAGAGACCTTGCCTTCGTGGAACCCGTGTTGAGTCCAGAAAATTCACTATCTTTTCTCTTTCACCAATCTGTCCATACCCACTCAAGATATAAACCTATCTGCATTTAAACAAAGCACTCAAAGACAAAGCTTTTCAAATTCAATACCCCATGAGTAATTTATTTATTTATCCTGTTTTATTAAATATCAACCACATACTAGACACTGTGCCAATGACTAAAGATAGAGCTACTAGTTAACTCTCAGAGAGCTTGTATCTAATGTAGAAAGTAGAGGCAAACACATTATAAATCCAATAGTTTAAAAGAAATCATTGAAAATAGTAGGTGTTTAATTTGATATTTGGGAACAAGAAACATTTTGCATGAAGAGGAGTCAACTAAGTTCACATGGAAGAAGCATACCAGCTTGTGTGATCCAACAATGATAACAACAAAATTCAAATATGATGAAGGGAAATGTATCAGAGATGAAGTTATGAACACCCAATTGGTAGAAGGCTATGGAAGAGAGTGGGAGCCAAAAATCCACATGTAGAGGAACTACTTAGATTAAGCTGCTGGCAGGTGTCCACTAGGCACCGGCAATGCTCTCAAACAGCCTACTCTCAGAGATCATTATAATCTTGATTATGCCGGATCGAACTTGATACCTGGTCAGCTGGCCTCCCTAGTGACCCAACCTGAATGTGTTCTAGGTTTCAGTTTCTCCTGCATGTTCCATGACAAAATTTCTTTCTTGGCCTTTTGACTATTGAGGGTGGTCTTTTCTTTATAACTTATTATTTGTATTTTTATCTGTATATTATTATTTTTATCCTTATATCTTTATTTCTATTTTGTTTTTTATTGTTTCTAGTGGGTTTCCCAGTTTGTGATACATAAAGGTAATAACTGATGGGAGGGTGATAGGGGATGCAGGTGTGGGAGGAGGGAAAGGGAGGACGAGGGGAATTTCGGGAATAAACAATGAAGGCGAGAGGGCAGACAGAACACTAGAACTGAGTGTTTGTACACAACTCACTTTAAAGGTGATTTAATCATAGGGCAGAGAGGATGTACTAAAATTGATGTTGATAATAATTGTACAACTCTTGATATGACTGAACTGCATTTGTGGATTAAGTGCCAATAAAAGTGTAAAAAATAGTTTGAGATGGAAAAAAATTAGACCATGTGATTCATGGTATCCTGTTCATGAGGTCAGTCTATATTCCACTGAAGTCATTTCATTTATAACAGAAATGCTCAGACCCAAAGCCACAGTATTTGAAATTTCAATTAGATGAAAGATGAGATGGTACAAGAAAAGGCAGGAGGAAAAATACCACATTGTATCTTGTGGTATCTTGTGACGTTTCAAGTCAGAAATGTCTCCTTCTCATCTTTTCTCCCTCATCCAAAGATGACTACCCATTAAAATCCAATAAGAAAACAAATATTGAATGTAAAATTTCTTCTTTTACTAATCCCAAAGAGAGTCACAAAGTGACTTGTATGATGAATGGCGAATAACTTGCAGGTTCCCACAAGTTGTTCAGTTCAGTTGTCAAATCGGGAGTTAGAAGAGATTTTTTTTACAAGGTAAAAAACAAAACAAATTTTAAAAAGACAAAACAAAAAGATAGCAAATATTAAAAGAAAAATTGCTAGTAGTTCAAGGTCAGTTTGTTGGCCTTTAGGAGTGTTTTCTAAGTGTAGCTTGTGAGGTGCCACGTCCTGGCCCGGAAGTCCATCCTTTATACTCCCTCGGGATCCCTTTGCTCTGCTTCCTCCGCTGCTCTATTGCACACCCCCAGGGTTTTCCTCAGTGTGGTGGGGTCAGCTTAGTCACACATCCCCCACTGTGTCTCAGGTGCTGTCCCGTGTAGGGCCATGTGTTGGTGCAGGATGTCGCAACTCATAGTGTGGCCAGCTGAATGGTCCTCTCTGTATGATGGGCCCTTCTAGCTGGTCTATCGACCTTGGACTTGGTGGACCCAGGTGTACTCCACTACGTCCTTTCTCCTTCCTTTGTTTCAGCTTCCTTCTGGATGTGGTGTGGTGGGTCAGTTCCTTTCCCACTCCAGATGATCTATTTTTGTTTTCTGTGGTATTCCCTTCGAGTGTGGGGGTCGGCCTAATTCTGGTTTAGGCCAGCGTGTCGTTCAGCCTCTTTGTGTAGACCTCTGTTCTTTGCGTTGCCCTCCTTGTTTGGTGTGTCGTGGTGGGGTCCATATGCATGTTCCAGATCTGTGGGGACACAACCGATCCTCCCCGCCCGGGTGGGTTAGTACCCTGCCCCACCCCCCATACCATCCACTCGGATTCTCCCCCTCCCGGTTCTCCCTCTCCCTGCCCCACTGCTCCCTCTTTATGCTGGGCTCTCATGTACCTCCCTAGGTGTGGCCTTCCCTCCCTCCAACTATCTATGCTTCCCCCTGCTTATTGTGGGATGGATGTTTATTCTTCTCTTTCCCCTGTAGTAAGTACAATCAGCATGACAGAAATAGAAGAGATTTAATACAGGTGTGAATGTATGACATGGATCGTAGTTTCGTGAAGGTTTCTGCCGAGGAGAAGGGTGCACATTGTCT
Source organism: Tenrec ecaudatus (assembly GCF_050624435.1). NCBI lineage: Eukaryota > Metazoa > Chordata > Mammalia > Afrosoricida > Tenrecidae > Tenrec > Tenrec ecaudatus. The sequence continues at coordinate 89,207,669 of NC_134533.1, forward strand.
TTTGCAGAGGTTTTGGTTATTTTATTGGAATTTGTTGTGTTCTTGCTTTTATTTTGTTTTGCTTCTTTTTGTTGTAGCAGAAGTGAGTGTTTTGCTGAAAGTAAAATGTTTCTTGTTTTTTATTTGGATTTTTTCTTCTCAGAAATCTTCCAGCGCACCAACTCTGGGCATCTTTTTAGCATTTTCCATATACCATTCTTACAGGTAATTGTCAATATAGGAATGCTAACAAATGAAAACTGAGCCAGATGACTCGTTTTTAGCAAAACATACGCTTCGCTTTAAGTCTGAATGCTTTGTAACCCAGGTAAGAGGCAGGCAGTAAGACACCTTTGATGAAAGGCTTCCTAGCGACAAGATACCCAAAGTGAATCAGCAGACCAAATAAACCCATACCTCACGTTTTCAAACACAATCTGACACTTGAGTAACACAATAGCTTGTATTCACGACTTTTTGAAATAGCTCTGTATTGAGAAATTAAGCGAAAAGGGTGTTATGATACAATCAGAGAGATTTCCCTTCAACTTTCTGTAGTTGGAGAAACAAAATCCCTGAATACTCTTTTGTGGCTGATCTTACTGACCGCTTTCTGGAGGCTTGCAGGAATTTCCCTCCATGACCATAGAAGACTCGATTTGGGTGGGAAAGGTTGGGACCTGTGGCTAATCCATCCTCCCTTGGGAAGAGTTCAAAAGGAAGGAGAGAATGAACGCTGATCCACAGCACTTGGGAAATGCTATTCACCTGGGTTCAGAGGGTGCTTTACGTTGACAATGTGCTGTTTTCATTTATTGAGCAATTGCACGACACCAGGCACTTGATCGAGCAATGACCCAAGTGAGCTCTCAGCTTCGAAACCATAAAAAGGAAGCAAAAAGTAAAGCCAGAGAAAGACGAGATGATGCGAGTCCAATCACCCCATCAGGCAGGAATCTTGGTCAGTGATAAAGTGCCAGAATTCTGTCTGTTGCCTGGAGAAGCAAAGGAGCTTAAATGACCCCGTGTGGAAGAAGGGACTCAAAATGCAAATCACTTTTCATCCAAGTAGATAAGCTAGCTACCATGCAGCAGCCTGTTGGTGGAAATCTAACACATTAAAAGACAAATGCACAGCTGCACTTAGAATGCATTTAACATTCTGAGACTTTTTGTCTTTGAATCAGTCGTATGGACTTAGTCTCCGGGACCCACTTTACAACCGTGTCTCATTAATCATGTGTCTCCATACCTGGCATGGAACCTGGAATACAGCAGACTCTCAATCAGTGTGTGAGGACTGAAGGACGACACAAAGGAAAAAGGAAGTTAGACAGACCTACCCAAAATTATTAGCAACATGTGATCGATACTAATTCCTCTTGGATTCTTCTTCGATTGGCTTTTTGTTATCAAATGTGATAGAGGAGAAGTCCAAATGTTAAAATATCGTCTGTTTTGCTTTGTTTTTTAGATTATGCTGAGGGCGAGCTCATGTGCTATGTTGCCCCTCTTACTATTAGTCCCAGCAGGACCTAGGGCTTCCCTCCATCCCACTGTCCATTAGCAGCCTCTCTGTGCCCGGATGTGCACAGGCTCCTGGCGTAAGGGGGCAGACCTTATACAGAACCATGGCAGCCACCTTTGGTTGTCAGTAAGAGCGCAGTGGTGTTTGGTCATCATTTTCTCCCCTGCTCCACACTCCAGAGCCTCTCCTTCCCTTCAGATCCCAGGGCATCAAAGAAGAGCCAGAATCTGCTTCCTTGCTTTCTCTTTCCACCTCTGTGTTCATCGGGAGGGTCTAAAGCAACAAACCAGTGGCTCTCATGTAGGTATAAGAAAGAGCTTTCTATCAAGAAATAATCTTTGATCCAAAAGGTGTCCCTGCACAGTGCAACTCAAGTCCCTAAGTATGATGCTGGCTCAGGGCCTTCTTCAGGCACATGTAGTGCAGGCTGAAGATGCAGACTAATGAAGTGTCTTGCAGGACTCTCTCGGCCAGGAAGGTGCAGAGTTGAATGGATGCCAACTTGGTGGGTACGAAGCAGGGCACTGAGAACTCACAGGTTCAGGTGGCCCACATGGGGATATCCCTGGACTCAGGCAGGGTCCTAGCATGCAGAAAAGGAAGTGGAAGACAGGGAGGAAGGTCCCCAGTTTCTTCCTTATAAGAAAGCCACCCCTCCCAGCACACGTCATCAAGCTGTGTCTTGATGGACAGACTGGACTCCACTCCTCCATAAATGCAAGTTGGTAGAAAATAATCTCACTCCCACAACCCCCTACTCATGTTTGCAAGTAGCCCCTAGTTTCTCTCCCCCACCCCATGGACAGTGATTATATATTTCTTTCTACTCTTAGACACCTCTCTCTTCCTGGAAGCGTAGGAAGCACAAGTTGGTGGAGCTTCCTCTCGAGATCTCTAATGCTCACTCTCCCTAACTTGACCAGTTCATTCAGTTCTGAGTGTGTGTGAATTCGATAGTTCTCTTAAAGATGCAAGTTAGGGTTCCTTATAATTCTTCTTTCTGAGCTTCTCTGCCCACTAATCTCGGTTAGCAGCATGCTATGCTACCTTCCTAAATACACTGGTGGTTGATTATCTGTTCACTGCGTTGACAAGGGGGAAAACATCATCATTAAAAATGTCATGCTATTGTGATGGAAAACTGCACATTTCTATAGCCTGGGCCATTATCAATAAGTACTCGACAGTAAGTATAATATAGACTCTATAGTCAGAACTACCTGGATTAGAATCTACCAGCTCCCGTATTTAGTTTTAAGATCACATACAAGTATCTTAGTTTTCTCATCTGTGAAATAAAGATAATTATAATACGTGTTCCATGGGGTTATGTTATTACATGAGGATGGATGGATGGATGGATGGATGGATGGATGGATGGATGGATGGATGGATGGATGAGTGGATGGATGGATGGATGGATGGATGGATGGATGGATGGATGAGTGGATGGATGGATGGATGGGTGGATGGATGGATGGATGGATGGATGGATGGATGGATGAGTGGGTGGAAGGAAGGAAGGGAAGGAATATCATTTAGCATTCAGAAGCTGACTTGACACTCACTGCTAGGCCAGATTATTCTCCTATTGGACATAAAAATTAAATTAAATTTTCAAACCTCACAGAATACCAACCTCAGACAAGACTTCTCTAAAACAAAACAAAGCCACTTCATGATGTTCTTTTTGTAGCAGAGGCACAAACAGTGCAGCTGCACCACTCACAAAAAAGCAAACATCTCCCTCTTCTGAGAAGCTGGGGTCGCATAACTTTTGTCTCGTGTACTTTGGACATGTTATTAGGAGAGACCACTCCTTGGAAAATAATATTACACTTGGTAAAGTCAAGAGTCAGCAAAAAAGAGGAATCCCCTCAGGAGATAGTTTGACACTGTGGTTGCAACAATGGGAACTAAAATAAAACCATTTTAAGGATGGTGTAGGACTGGGCAGGTTAGGGTAACTGTGAGTCAGAGCTAACCAGATGCCACCTAAGAAAATCCACCACACATCTAATGCCCACTGATGGCTGAATTCCTGTTCTAGTCTTCTCAAGAGACATAAGTGTTATGGAGATGCTGGACCATAAACTTGATCCTTTCAGTTAGACTGTTTCCCATCCCAAGTGCATCCTGGTTTCACATATTCAAAGCCTAAACTTTATCATAGGTTAGTCTTAATTTCTTCTTCCAGAGATGCCCCACAGATCCGTGTGTGTGTGTGTGTGTGTGTGTGTGTGTGTGTGTGTGTGTTTCTTTGCCGCAGTGAGTCCTAAACTCAACAACAGGTGGCCCAGTGCTCTTTGGAAGAAGGGATTGATGATGATTGATAGACAAATGGTTTATAACAGAACCTGGTACACTGAAAATATTAAAGAAGGCTTTGTAATAATTATTTCTTATACATAATCTGAGAGTGCTAAGCACAGGACAGGGAAATCATGGAAGAAAGGAGGAGCAGGAAAGAAAGGCATGTGGCCAGGCCTATTCATCAAATAACAGGAATAAATCACATGGCCATAGCAGGAAGTCAGTCCCTGGATAATGAAGCAAATGGGCAAGTGAACAAGCTCACCTTAACCACTCTGAGAGTGTGCCTGCTAGCTAGGAACCATGTAATCGTGTAGCTATTCCTCTCATCATCTTGTTCAAATGCTCGGGAAGCTACCTGGGAGTCGGATGAAGCGTCCTTTCTGTTTCAACAGTGTGAATTTATGAAGGATAAGAATAGTCCCTCCATCTGAAAGAGCACACAACGAAGTACTTCAATATTCTCCTTTCTGAAAGCTCTGGGCATTCTTGTCTGCAGCTGGAACGCACGAGTATGCTTCTGCACAGCAATCACACCACTGTCATTTGGCATTCTGTGGTGGGGCCCCATGACAGTCATTTGCAGTGTAAATTCGAGTCACATCCCAGCAATTTTGCTATCACTCTTGCTGTAAAGTCACCTTGCAGGTTTTCCCTACAAGGCTGGGATTATTTTTCAACTTTTTTGTGAAGCTGATTTGTTTTCCATTTGCTTATTGATGAATTGTACTGTTTACCAGAAGTATTTGTTCCGTGGTTAGTAATAAGCCCAGGGAATTTTTGCAGGATGAACCTTATGAGCCAACATGTAAAAGATGCAAAACGAATGAGGATCCTGCTCTCATTGTTTATTCTGCAGCCTCTCTTTCAGGCACTTATCAATTTATTCCACTGATAAGAAGAGCAAGCTCACAAGAAAGTCGTGGAGAGTGAGAAACAATATATCTGTGTCCATTATTTATTCATGCCACAACCACATGGATGAAAAACGTTACCCATTACCACCAGAAGAGCAATCTTTTATGATAATGGTGGCATTGCTTTCATCACCACTCACCGCATTCGCAGCGTGCTTCCTGTAGCAAACACATGGTAGATTGGAAATTAGTTATTAATTATTCCTCCCCCAGGGCACAGGTATAAGGACTTGAGCAAACAGTTTCTGACTTCGAATGTCTATATTGTTGGAGTCAAGTTTACACAGAGTGGAATTCAATTCAAATGTATCTGAGCGTACACCATTTGCAAACCATGTTTGGATCCATTGCCATGGCTTATCCTCTAAGCAATAACGATTTATTGTCACATTTAAAAGTAATATAATCATGCTACTGAGTAATGTAAAATAGAATAAATAAATGCTCAATGTTTCACACACACCCAACCCCCCTTTTGAAAAATATATGTTATTAATATTTTAGTGGATATTCATTTTTTAATACCTAGGAGATACGAATACCAAACATATACATATATGGTCACAAATATACACACATATGTGTGTAAAATAAAAGTTGCCAGTCACTGTCCAGTGGATTCGGACCCCATATGTGTCGCAGTCAAACTGTGTATCATAGGGTTTCTAGTAGCTGATTGATTTTTCAAAAGCAGAAAACTAGATCTCTTTTTGACTTTTTATCCCTGGCCTTTTGCTTTTACAGCCGAACATATGAGCCCGCAGCATTAGATGCTTCTATAAATCAAACCCAAACTCAATGATGTGGAGTTTCTGCTCGCAGTAACACTATACGACGGTGAAATGAAGTTTCTCCACGAGGCAAATTTGGGTCATCTTTTCCATGCGCATGTGCTTGACTGGGGACTTAGGCAGCACCATTGCTCTGACCACATATCTATGTTTCCCCTCTTTCTTCCTAAGTTTATTCTGCTGATCTAATAATTCAAAGTACCTTTATATAAAATTATACTTTACATTACATGATGCCCCAAGATATACATAATTGTCATACTTTTTAATATATAAGAGAAATGCTTATATCAAGAAAGCATCCCATCCCGGTCCAAATCAAGTCCGTGGGTCAGATGCTAGCCAGAGCTCCTCAGAGAGAAAGGTGAGGCTGGATACATGGGAATCACAGGTGGGTGGGTACAGATTCATGGATCCAAAGTCAGTAGGTACATGGCAGGGCACCAACAGCTCTTAGGGTTGGGTGGCCCATAGAGGGCGATGATGAAAGGCAGACGGAGTCCCAGCAAGGAGGAAATTCAAGGGCAGGAGAGCTAGTTTTCATTAATTTTGAAAGTATCCGTGCAATTCAAAAAGTACTGCTATAAGCTTATAGACATTTTTACTAAGCAAAGCTATGAAGTTATTGTTTGTCAATATATCTTCCCTCTAGGTCTGTGTGATTTTGAAGGTGGTATTTCAATCTCCCTAAGTTTACTTGAAGAATTGTGCATTCTTTGACTGATAGCACAACACAATGACACGTTTGACATCCTGGAGTGACCCAAATAATATTCTTACTAAATATTTTCAATTATGAAAAGAAAACAAATTCCAAAGGGGGAGGATTGAGACTGGAGAGTACATGGAGTAAGTTTCCCAACGAAATTCTAATTTGTTAACCCTTGCTACGCTCAAAGAATTATTGCCAGTCATCAAGAGGCCCAGGAGAGCCTGTCACTGTTACAACCAAAGACAGAGACCACAGTGATTAGAGAAATTCTAAGTTTAGTTCTCCAAGTGCTGACACATGGAAACAAGTGGGTTTGCTACCTCTGAACTGCTTCAAAAGTCTGTGAAAATCAGGCAAGTTATATCCCTTAAACTATGTGATAAAAAATGGTTTTGCAATAGTTCTAGGAGGTAATTAGATTTTACAATAAAATGACTTTAAAGCAGTGGTGCAATGGGTAGCAAGATTCATAGGAAATATTTTACATGTCCCCAAAGGATTATCGGACCTCAACTGACATCTTCATTCCTCCAGGAGCTGTCAAACGGGCAACCCATGAAGTTTCCTCAGAACAGGATTCCCTAAGGTTTCAGTCTCCGCTGTTTATTTACTAGTCCTGTTTCCCTTTCCTGAATTAGAGCATCTTTGAATAATTAACAGGTTTGGTAACAGGCCCAGGTCTTGAATAATGAACAGGTGTACCAAGAATATTTTACTGCAGAGAATTTATTATTATTATTATTATACAAGAAGGAACTGTGATATCCTAGATCCTTTTTAACAAACTAAATCTCAGACCAAATTCAAAACTCTGTTATATTTCCAGTGTTGACTAGCTTGTTCATCCCTCCATCAGAATGGGGTGCATTGTCTGTCATGAGGAGAAATGAAATTTAGTGGTGCAATGTTCTGTCCTTTTTTTTCACCAGTGAAATTTTTCAATTTTCTTGAACATTTCCTTAATAAGACATTGTGGTCATTCTTTGATCTTCATGATTATCTTTCATGATTACCCCTTCCAAAGACCCAAACACAATCACCATAAGGTGTTGAGTCAATCTCTCTCATTTAATAAAACCAACAAGATCACCAGAGATAAAATACAAGCAAACTTAGGGGCTTACATACATTATTAAACATAATTTAAAATATACAAATAGATGATGAAAAACTAGACAACTAGGACCACCTAAAAATTAAATACTTCTGCACATCACAAGACTTCATCTAATATTAGTCCTAACCTGAAAATGAAATTTTTCCTGGATAAAGAAGGAAGAGTTTTTGCTTAGGGGGCATTGGGTTTAGGTTAATGGTAGTCGAATAATTTGGAAAAGGATATCAATAATGGTTGTACAGCATGAAAAATGTAATCAATGGCATTGAATTATACATGTGGAAGCCCTTGTATTGGAGAATGTTTTTGTTGTATGTATTTTTGCAACAATTAAAGAGAAAAACACATGACCCAACAATGAGCGCAAATGTGATAGCTGGGTTTTTAATGCCAGCATGGCCCCCGTCAGGACACACGGGCAGAGCTTAGCCTAGGGACCAGATCGCAGCTTGATTGGAGGGCGACCAAGATCAAATGACTCTCCAAGCTGTCCTCTTTCTCTTCCTTCCTGGTGACTTGACCAGCCTGCTGCTGGCCTGAGTCAGCTGCCCCACCTCAACCGTATGCTGTGCTACCTGTGGGCCGAACCAGCCTGTAGATTGTGGTGGATCGTGTGGCCTTGCTGTGTGCTTCATCTTAAGGCTGCAACATGACCTGCTTCTTTGCGCTAGTGGCCTCTGTGACAGCTCGACGTCTCATCGTCCTGCGGTTGCCACTGCATGTTGCTGCATCTGTGGCCTCACCTGCAGGCGGACTCCCTACCTTTTGCCAGTCACTTCTCTGTCTGTTTCCTTGACGTTCAACCAGTGGTGTCCGTAGGAAGTAGGAAGGCCCTGCAGCTTATTTACTGTCCCACGAAAGAGAATTGATGAACTAAGTCCTCTGGACTGCTGTGGACTAATTAGCTCATATTCCTTCTCGCTACAGAACCCTATCCTTTTATAAATGTAATCATAAATGTCCTGGTGTTGTTTTTCTAGAGAACCCTGTCTCACACAACAAGGAAGAATAAAATGTTCTAAAGTTGACTGCAGTGATGGCTGTAACGCTCTACTTGAAGTGACTGAACTATTGAATTATATATGGATGAAGTACCAATTAAACGATTAAAAATAAAATAAACAATGTTCCCAAAAGCACAAAAAGATTTTATATATTTTTACGTATCCTCACAAGACTAAGCCAAATGTATTATTGAATAAGTTGTTGGTAGCCATCCATATATTGTAGAAACATGTTTAAACATCCTTTGTTTGGAATAAACCCATGCACATATGAACTAAAACCTAAGCAGTACTACTCTTTGACTTACATTTGTCTATATTATCAGCATACCCGTAATATATCTTGCTTCTCAAAATGTTTCACTTAACAGCAGTGGGGTTGGAATCATTTACATAAAGCAGGAGTCTCGATACTGAAGTTTTATACATCCGTGTTGGGCTGGTGTTGGAGGTGGGAAGTGTTGACTAATCTCTGTACAGGTAGGCACTTCTGAGGGCTGCAGAGTACCCATGAAGGACTTCTGAAGAATCACCTGTGTCAATGAAGTGTAGATTCCACTGGGAGATAAACATATAAAGGACAGGGCAAGCACAATCTAAAATATCCACACTGAGGAATAGTCCCTTGAAAAGGAGCCCAGTCGCTCAGAGGAACACTGTCCTTGTTCCACAGGTTCACGGGACTGGAAATGAGGGGCAATTAGAAGGTGCTTAAGGAAGCCTTGTTATTTATGATTGAGCAAGGTCAACGTGATTAAGTCTCTTCCATTATTTATAAGTTTGTACATAATTACTGTATATTCTAGGTGTTTTGTATGTTTTAATAGAACTCACAGTAATATTATTTAGGTACATGTTATGTATCCATCTGTTTCCCCCAAATTTCAGCTGTAAATCTAAAAATACACACAAGATGCTCTGACTTAAGAGAAAGAGAAAGGATTTTTGACATACTGACTTTTTTCAGGTGCACAGAATCATGAAAAGCACAGTATCTTTCTTGCTTATAGAAAACAAATTTTTTAAAAAGCAGTCCACATCACACCCTTGGCTTGAACGTCTTTTAAAGTGCCTCCTTTGGTGGCCACTCTACTCCTGGGACTAATGCAAGGATTCAGACCCATGTGAACCGTTTCAGTCCTGGCTGACAGAGTGAAATCAAGACCGGTGCAAATGTGTCAAGTGATGGTGTGGCAGAACGATCACTGGAGCAGGAAAATTTATGGGTCAAAGCCCTGGACAGAGTGGCTCAAAAAAGGCTCCGTGAGCCCTTTCCAGAGCCTGGTGTGATGCCGTGGCCATTTCCAGGACTGTGGAGCATGGCACGCTTTCACAGTGGTGGAACTGGTGGTCATGTTTTATCTGGGCACCATTGTGTCTCAGTCTGTCAGTCCAGGCTTCGGTTGCTATGCCCTGTACATGCTGTTCTGGTTTTTTATCAGGGCATTGACCATACTTTTTTCCATCCTGTTTATCCTTGAAATTTACTCACATTAAAAAAAATTCAGGTCTGTTCACTTTTTCAACCATTCACATTTCACTTTTTCAACCGTGGCCAAACCAAGACAAGCTGGTTTGAAGCCTTGGATTAAAGTCAATGCTTGTGATTCAGTGAGTCAGCTGTTAAAGCCATAGCTCTGATGGTAGGAAAGAACAGTGAGAGTGAGCTCCTCCACAATTGCATGACTAACATTTGAACATAGACGGGGGAGTAGCTTTTTAGCATCTGTTTCATGCACATGAAAATTCAATTAAACTACCAGCTATCAGAATTACTGTGAAGCAAATATCAACATAGAAAACCATGACCTAATCATATTATGAATTTTAAAAGGGAGATAAAAGTTACATTCCAAGTTAGTCACATAGACTGACTCATTTCCAGAAAGCTAACAAATACTTTAAAAATAAGATGTTCCTTGGAATAAAGGCAAAGGACAGAGTCCGTTATCGGTTATGTTTTTATTATTTTCTTCTAAAATACAATTTAATAACTCAAATAGGTAAATTTTAGTAAAAGAAGATAAGAGGTTTAGGTTAAAAAATAAATATATATTTTTAAACCTTGCTGTCAAGGTAATTCTTACTCACTGTGACACATCTTATAACATACAATAGCCTCTCCACAGGGTTTTCTTGGCTGTAATCCTTACAGAAACAGACGGACACTCTTTTCTTCCACAGCACCACTGTGTGGGTAAAACCAGTTGCCCTATGCCAAGCACAAACCATTTTTGCCACCCAGGAACTCCTGGGGCACGATTCAGGAGGTTAAATGGAAAGTTATTGTTTTTAGGTGTCATTTAGTCAGTTCCTACCCATGGTGTCGTGAGGTACAACAAAAGGTAGCATCGCCACTCCTGTACCATGGTTCTGATGTTGGAGCCCATTGACACAGCCACTGTATCGAGCCCTCTTGTCAAGGGTCATCCTCTTTCTAGATTCTACTTTAACAAGCATTATGTCTATTCCAGACACTGGTCCCTCCTGGGGGTATAGTATTAATGTACTGGCCTGTGATCTGCGGGATCAGCAGTTTGAAACCGCCAGCCCCTCCACAGGAGAAAAATGGAGCTTTCTACTCCTATAGGGAATTATAGTCTCTGAAACGCTCAGTAGCAGTTCAATACTGTCCTATAAGGCCACTATGAATTCTCATCAACTCAATGACAGAGAGAAATAGAGGCCTATCTAGATGTAAGAGGAAGTCTGGCCATCCTTACTTCTAAGGAGCATTCCGGCTACATTTCTTCCAAGATCAATGTGTTTGTTCTTGTGTCAGCCCATGGCTCTTTCAATATGCTTCACCAGCACCATGATTCAAAGGTATCCATTCTTCTTCGGTCTTCCTTATCCAGTGTCCAACTTTCACATGCATATGAGACAATTGACAATACTATGCCTGGTCCAGGTGCAACTTAGTCCTCAAATTGACTCTTGAAAGTGCTCTTCAACACTAAGACAACGTACTTTGAAATTCTCTGAGAGTTAAAAATAAAACTTAATCTGAAATCACATACCATTGAAACTGTGTTGCTACCTACTTTCTGACTATCAAGAGGAGAAGATGTGCTCTGTAAGGGCAAAAAAAGAGCCAAGTTAGATAAAGAATGAGTTCTGCTGTGAGGGAATCCACCGTGGCAAAACTAACACTAGCCAGCCTGGGTAAAGTTCTGGAAACTCAGATGCGTTTCCATATATGGAAGGTTTTTCACTGTTGTTTGTTTCTTTTTCCTTTTAGAACTTAGATAGGCAAGTAGAGAGATGATGGATAGGTGGATGGATATAGATAAACAAATGGATGGATAGATAGACAGCTGTATAGATAGATGATAGAGAAATGGATAGATAAAATAGATTAGATACATAGATATCAGCTCAACTCTAACCTATTCAACAGAATAAAACATTGGTCAGTGATACATAATATCCTAATTATCAACCTATTGAAATGCATCATATTTACTATTTCACTAGTTCCTTTCCATCAAGGACTACCTGATCCCACTGGGTCCTTACTTAACCAAATGTGAAAACCTCCAACAGCTATTGATCACTTCCAAAGGAAGTGAATGAGAGACTGTTTTCAATACATGGGGTAATATTCAGAAATAGTTTGCCAATCCTTTCCACTCTATCTTAGTGTGGAAGATCCACTGAATACTGTCTCATAGGTAATCCTATGATATTTGAAATATCAGTTTCATAAGCTTCCAACATCACAGCATCATACAATCTACGACAACATGACAGACTGGGCAGGTAAGTAGTGAATAACTGAGGTAAGGGTATTTTAAAAAGTGATCCAATATACCTCCTATCTAAATTATGTATTTAGCCATAATCAGAGATATGAAGCAACATTGAAAAGTGGAAACAGTGATAAGAGTTGTATGAGCCCCTAATAAAAATGATTAAAAAAAAGAAAAGTGGAAACTTAATAACTATAGACCTGGATGCTCAATCCCACTACTAAAGAAGCTGATGGTGCCTGGTTATCAAAAGATATAGTGTCTGGGGTCTTAAAGGCTTGAAGATAAACAAGTGGCCATCTAGTTGAGATACAACAAAGCCCACATGGAAGAAGCACACCAGCCTGTGTGACCACGAGGTATCGAAGGGATCAGGTATCAAGCATCAAAGAACAGTAAATCATATCATTGTAAATGAGGGTAAGTGCAGAGTGGAGACCTAAAGTCCATCTGTAGGCAACTGGACACTCCCTTACTGAAGGGTTGTGGGGAGGAGATGAGCCAGTCAGGGTGCAGGGTAGGAATGATGAAATATACAACTTTCCTCTAGTTCTGAAATTCTTCCTCCCCCCACTGACATGACCCCAATTATACCTTACAAATCTGACTAGACCAGAGGATGTAAATTGGTACAGATAGGAATTGGAAACACAGGGAATCCAGGACAGATGACCCCTTCAGGACCAGTGTTGAAAATGGTGATACCTGAAGGGTGAATGGAAGTAGGGTAGAAAGGGGGAACCTATCACAAGGATCTACATATAACCTCCTCCTTAGGGGATGAACAACAGGAAAGTGGGTGAAGGGAGATGTTGGACAGTGTAAGATATGACAAAATAATTTATAAATTATCAAGGGTTCATGAGGAAAGGGAAATGAGCTGATATTAAGGGCTCAAGTAGAAAGCAAATGTTTTGAGAATGATGATGGCAACAAATTTACAAATGTGCTTGATACAATGGATGTATGTATGGATTGTGATAAGAATTGTACAAGCCCCCAATAAAATGTTACAAAAAAAGAACCCTCACAGGGGCAGTTCCACCTTGTCCTATAGTGTTACTGTGAATCCAGAAAAGGAAGAAGAGAAATCAAGGAGCAGGTGAAAGGTAAACTATTGGGGGGCGGTGCTGTTGGGTGGGGTGCTGTTGATTAGTACTTTAAATCAGTGGTTCTAAACCTTCCTCATGCCCTGACCCTTTAATGCAGTTCCTCATGTTGTGGGGACCCCAATCATAAAAATTATTTTCATTGCTACTTCATAACTGTCATTTTGCTATGAACTGGGTGACTCTGTCAAAGGATCTTTCAACCCCCAAATGGGTCATGACCCACAGGCTGAGAACCACTGCTATAAATTATTAAATGCAACTCTGATGATCTGAAATGTAACCCCCCACTTAATTTACAATAAATGTAAACACGGGGGAAAAAAGAAAAGATGCCATCCTTGCCAAATATGGCAGATAGGTTCTCTCCTATTAGATTTGGGCATGTTGTCTTCTCATCCAGGCCTACTGTGTAGCCTTTATCATAAACGCCAGCATATTTACAGGCTGATACCGAGCTTACTGCTCTTTAGCTAAATACAGAGCTAACAGTTACCTAAAGAGAGAAAGTAAAAATGTATGAAGTGATGGCACAAATATCAACCAGTTGTGAATTTTTCTCAGTATTGATCTAGCAATAAGACCACAAGTCTTACTACAATACAGCCTATGGCACACTATATTCCAGTAACACTGAACATTGTCTGCATTGCTTAAGTATATATGCAGTCTCCAAAAAATGCAAGGAAATGGAACTAAAAGATAAGGGAATTATTCCTTAGGGTTTTTAAAGCTCCTCTTACATTCACGTCCATTCTATATCTTTGCTCATTGGCCTTTGGTGCTGTTACCAAATGTGTCTTAGTGTCCTTGTCTACCTGATAAATGTGGTAAATTTCTATTCTTGCTTTAACATCTAATTGAAATATGTGTCTGACAGCAGATAGACATATTTATACAGGGGCAGCTCTACTTTGTTCTATGGGGTATTGATGAGTCAGGATCAATTTAATGGAAATGAATTTGTTTGTTTTTGTGTGTGCCCTTTGGATTGTGAATTGTACCAGGTAAGAGATCTAAATACAAGATTACATAATTAATTTTTGAAGTGAAGTTCACAATAAAGGTATTTTTAATTAGAAAGGGAGTGACCTATATAGTAAGGGGACCTAATATATATAATTCCTTGAAAAGAGTTTTTTTCTTTACCATATACTTCCAGTGGAATAATGAGCAGATTACAGGATGGGAGTTTGGGCAATAAGGTCCTATCAGGAGTCTATTTTCAACTCTATGGATTAAGATATGAGGGGGATTTCAAGGTTCACAAAAAATATGTAATAAAAATTTGCCCATCAACTACGGTTATCTCATGAAGAAAGAAGAAGTCTGTGGTGCTAAAACTTCAGATAGGCAGCGTTTACGGTCTGAACATAGCAAAGAGGAGTCTATTTTGCAATCAGAAAGGTTTTTTAAGGAGGAATGAGGATCAAATTGCTAAGCAGCAGGCACTGCTGGGTAGGGAACGAGTTGGAATACAGTGGCTTCTGAAGCACAGTTGAAGATTTCTCAGGAAAATTGCAGGCAATTGTGGGTGCAAAGAACTCCTGAAGCAAGATTCAGCCAGAGAAGGAAAAGGCTTCTCAAGCCGGAAGAGACAATTGTCCTGAATGAGAAGACACCCTGCTCTCCTCCCAGCAGTCTTAGGAGCGTTTTGCTAGAGATGCAAATCCAGGGAAGCTTCTTTGTGTATCCCTCCGCTGTCCTCATTCAGTCGGTATGTTAAACAAACATTCAAAATGCCTGGATTATATAAAGGAGAAGGAGGCATCAGGATTGGAGGTAAGCTCATTGACAACCTCTAAATCAAGATGACACAACCTTGCTTGCTGAAAGGCAAAGGGGCTTAGTCATGGATAGCAAATATTGCAGCCTTCAGGCGGAAGTACAACTCAATATAGAGAAAACCAAAATCCTCACACCTGGGCCAATACACAACGTATATAAACAAGAAAAGACAGAAGTTGTCAAACATTTTAGTTTACTTAAAGCCCCAGTCAACACTCGTGTAAACTTTGGTTAAACAATATAAATGAAGTGCTGCATTGTACAACTCTGTGGCACACAACCTCTTCAAAGTGTGAAAGAGCCAGTATGTCGCTCTGAGGACCCAGGTGCATCTGACCCAATATGTAGCATTGTCAATGACCTCCTCTGTCAAAGCTCTGCGATGACCACAGCAAACCAGGGAAGAATTGCTGTGTTTGAATTATGGAGTTGGTCAAGAATATTGAAAGTACTAAGGAGATCCAGAAGAAATAACAAATCTGTGTTGAAACAGTACAACCAGAATTCTCCTCAAAAAGCCCTAATGGTGAGACACTATCTCATCGACTTTGGACATGTTGTCAGAAGATGTCAATGTCTGAAAAGAACAGCATGCTTATTAGAGTAGAGGGTCGGCAAAAAAGAAGATGCTGGATAAGACAGGTTGACACAGTGGCTGCAATAACAACCATGATGAGGATGTCAGATCAGGCATTGTTGCCATCTGTTGTTGAGTCCTTATGAGTCGGAACTGATTCAAAAGTACCAATTAGCAACAGCACCATAGAGAGAAAGGTTTATAGTAAAGAAATGACTAGCAGTGATATTGGCAGCAATATTCCAGTCTATGGTGCTCTTGACCTGAGAAACTGCAGGGCCCGATGAACCCAAGATCAGCAGGTCAGGTTGTAGACCTGCAGAGAGGAATGAGTCCAGAGTTTACAATCAAGATAGCCAGCTGCTGACAACTCCAAGGAGCAGCAGGTAAGATGGCAAATTACTCAGTCAAGTCCAAAGAACAGGAGGTTGGAAGATAAGTCAGATGCAGGACGCAGACCCGGTGAAAGGCAAGCTTTTGTACAACATCCACTAATGTTGGAAACAGGCCTCGCCTCCAAAGAAAGTTTCTGTCAATTGATTGGCTGCTTGTGGCAGATCTCGACATGAAAGTGGTCTCATTGTACTAGATCTTATCAGGGATGATTCCTGTGTATTAACTGCCAAAGCACTGATAATCCTGACACAAAGCCTTACCTACCACAAGGAATAACAAAAATATCTCCTTAAGTAGATTTAACACACAAGGGGGGGAAACCATGCTTCATATTTACAAGGACACATAAGAGCTTAATGTATTATTGAGGACCCTATACTATGTGAAGAAGAGCTGCAGAAGAATCCAAGAAATTTCTTTCTAAGTAGCACATTAATTGATAGAGACTGGCACCTACAATAATATCCCAAGAACGAAATCTTAGCCCTGGAACTATGCTGAAAAAAAATAAAAGAAAAATTTTCCAGTCTTGGTTGCTAAACTGAAGGAGTATATGGGCAAAATATTGAATAATACAGGAAGAATCAAAAGATGATGGAAAAAAATACCCAGAGTCACTAGACCAAAAAGAAATTGTAGACATTCAACCATTTTAAGGACTAGCCTATGATCAAGAATTTATGGAACTTGTTTAGAAAAAAAAGCATACCAAACAAAAAAGATAACGAAAGCAAATAAAATAGAGAAAAGCCCGTTGCAAAAAAGAGATTAAAATATTAAACACTTAAATAGATTCAAAATGGGTCAAGAGGGAGATAAAAGGATAAAGTATCATATTTTAACAAAACTACATCTTCCATAATCCACTTTCTCACGCATTCTGTAAAATAGCAAGGTGAGTCATACCCCTTGTCTGTGTTCTGAGGGGTTTCATCTGAGCTCTTTCTGCTTGGGTACCTGGAATCAGCTCCTCATTTTCCTCTTTTCCCCTCCCTCTCCCTCCCCCTCTCACCTCCCTCATGAACCCTTAATAATTAATAAACTATTATTTTATCTTATCTTACACTGCCCGGCTTCTGCCTTCACCCACTTTTCTGTTGCCCATCCCCCAGAGAGGAGGTTATATGTAGATCCTTGTGATCGGTTCCACCCCTTCTACCCCCCCTTCCCTCCTGGTATCGCCACTCTCACTGCTGCTCCTGAGGGATTCATCTGTCCTAGAATCCTTGTGTTTCCAATAACTTCTAAATGAGTCGAAAGGGGAATCAAATCAGATGTTGCATTTTAACCTGACTATATGTACTATAATAATCTCTACAAAACTCTCTGTCTGATGACAAGGCCATTCACACCACTTGAAGACAGTCAGAGGGAATTCGCCAGTGGGAATTCATGAACCAGAGGGAATTCATGTGTGGATTTGGCAATTGGATTTTGGGTTTTCACTGTCATTAATAGCCTTGTGCAAACTGATTCACAATTTGAGCTCTGATACCTTTCCATCCTTCAGATTTGGATTATATTAATTTCATTACTTGGATCACAAAGGCTGCTGTGCTTCTTCCATGTGGATTTTGTTGACACCTCACTTAGATGGCTGCCTCTTTGAAGACAAGTCTTTAAGACCCAGATGCTGTGGAGCATCACCTAGTTTCGTTGCCACAATTTGTGGCAGCACCCATATCTCCACTGATCTCCTCATGAGGGTGAGTACCAACAGGGTCATGTCATAAGAATTAACAATCATTAGATCGGGGCTAAATTTAAGTGTGAATGCAACATTTCTTCATATAACTATGGTTTGTAGATGTCAGTATCTGACATCCAGACAGGTGAATCTCTGGAGTGAGAGCAGGATTTGGTTTCTTTAAGGTGCACCAGAGGAAGCTGGGTGAACTGAGCAGCAAGTTACAAGGAATAGTTCAAGAACGAATAAAATGTTCTGAAATTGATTATGGTATTGATCATACAACTCTTCTTGATATGATTGAACTTTTGAATTATATGATGTATGGGTTATGTCCCAATAAAGCTATGATTAAAACATTAAGAATGGATGGGTCTGAGAAAATAAATCTCAGCTGCACTGGAAATATCAAAGAACAACAAGGAACAAAAAGGCATGAAATAACAATCAACATTTTTTGAAAAAATAGTATAATATTGAAAGTGCTGACAAGTCTAAACAAAAAATTTGGAGGAGAGTTGGCTAGCCAGCCAACTGGGGGAAAAAAATCCTTTGTGCCCATTGAAAAGAAAGGTGACTAAATGGAATGCTAAAATGATTGAACAATAACACTAATATTACATGCAAGTAACATTTGCTAAAGATAATTCAAAATGAGTTGCAGCATTGCTGATGCCAAATAGATTGTGACTGAAAGTAGGGACCACCAGAAAGAGGTTTACTTGTGCTCCATTTACTATGCAATGATATTTAGCTACGTGAATCATAATCATCGATAACATTGCAAGCTGGGAATTTCACAGCACATAAACACACTCATTTGAGAGCCTGTGCATAGACCAAAAGGAAGAGTTTGTACAAACAGAACAAAGGAATACTGGATAGCTTAAATCATGAAATGAGTGCATCAAGGTCATATCCTTTCACACTACTTATTCACTCTAATTGCTGATCAAATATTCTCAAAAGCTGCACTATATGAAAAAACAACAATAGCAACCTGGCATCGAGATCAGAGGAAGACACAGTAACAGGCCCCAAATGCAGGTAACAGCCTTGCTTGCTAAAAGCCAATTATGAATTACAACTCAATATAAAGAAAACCAAAATTTTCACAACTGGACCAATAAACAACACCATGATAAAAAGACAAGAGGTTGAAGTTGTCATAATCAACACGTATGAAACTATTAGTTAGGAAATTGAACAAAATATAGCCTTGTAGAAATGTGCAGCATAAGACCCCTTTAAAGTGTTCAAGAGGACTCAGTGCTTGAAGACTAAAATGTTCCTGACTCAAGCCATGGTATTTTAAATCACTTCATTTGCATGTGAAAGCTGAGCATAAGTAAAGATGACCAGACAAGCACTGATGAATTTGAATTATTATATTGAAAGTACATGAAGTTCCAAAAGAAACAGGTCTGCATTGAAACAATGCAGCCAGAATACTCCTTCGAAGTGAAGGTAGATGGATATCTTTCTGCAGGGGAAGCAGAGAGATGAAACCCCCAGGAAATACCGAAAATAGACTTTGGAGTCAGAGTGTGGCACCCAATCAGACTTAAGTAGAAAACACTTTAAAGGCCAACAAACAGACCTTGAACTATTTATAGGCTTTTCCAGTTTTGTCAGTGGATTTCTTTTTGTTATTTTTATTTTTTGTTGTTGTTACAGTTTTGTTGGTTTTGACTTCCTTTGTTGTTTTGTTTGACTTTGCCTGTTTTTTGCACTTATTAATGTATTAATTAGATAAGAAAGTCGGGATAAATAATCTGGAGATGAAAAGAGCAGGGCGTATGATTCCAGGGGGATATGGGTGAAGGGGAGGTGAGAGAAAGGGAGGTGGGCAGGGAAGCAACCAGAGACAAGGGAACAACTGAACTAAAATCAATGGAGAGAAGGGTGTAGGATGCCTAGTGGGGTTTAATCAAGACCAATGTAGCAGCAAGGAATGACTAAACCCAAATGAAGGCCAGACATGATGGTGGGATAAGACGAAAGTAAAAGGAAATAGAGGAAAGAACCAGGAGGCAAATGACATTTTTAGAGACCTAAATACAGGCATGTACATATGTGAATATATATATATGAGAGAGAGAGAGAAATAGAACTATTTAGTCATATCTATGTTAAGAATTAAAGTTGCAGATGGACACTGGGCATCAACTCAAGTGCTCCCTTAACACCAGAACACTTTTTTCTAACAATTTGGCATTCTGTGAGGCTCACCTTCCCAAAATGGGTGCATAAGCAAACGTGGTGAAGAGCACTGATTTTGCCCAACTGTCAAAATATATAGCTTCTGGGTTCTAAAAGGCTTGAACATAAACAAGTGACCATCTAGCTGAGAAGCAACAAAGCCCACATTGAAGAAGCACACCAACCTGCGTGATCATGAGATGTCAATGGGATAGGGTATCAGGCATTGAAAACCCAGGACAAAACCACACCCAAGGTGAATGGGGGAGAGAAGGGGACATGGTGTGGACACCCAATGCCCAAGGTGAATGGTGGGGGAGGGTGGCATGGTGTGGACACCCAATGCCTATCTGTAGATACTTGGACATCCCCTCACAGAGGGGTCACAGGGAAGAGTTAAGTCAGGGTGCAGTATAGCACCGATGAAACGCACAACTTTCCTCTAATTCTTTGGTGCTTCCTTCACCGCACTATCATGACCTCAATTCTTCTTTACAAATCAGATTAGACCAGAGTATGCACACTGCTACATTGCCTACAGCACAGGGAATCCTTCAAGGCCAACAATGTGAGTAAAGATACCAGGAAGATTGAGCGGGGAGCGGGGGTGTGTGGAAGGGGAAATCAATCACAAGAATCGCCCAAGGTGGATGAGCAACAGAAAAGTGGTGAGGGTCGATGGAGGAAGATGTAAAATATGAAAATAATAATCTATAACTTATCGACAGTTAATGAAGGATAGAGGCCAGGAGAGGGATGGCAGGGGAGGAAGGGGGAAGAAATGGGGAACTGATATCAGGAACTCAAGTGGGAAGAGAATGCTTTCAAAATGATGATGGCAGCACAGGTGCAAATGTGCTCAACACACTGGATGAATGTGTGGGTTATAATAACAGATGTAAGAGCCCCCAATAAAAGTATTCAAATATATATTATAGAATTAAAATATACTACAAAAATATAATTCAGGATGAAAAAAAGAAGTGAAGGTAGCTATACTTCCTCTCATGTAGTTTGGACACATGTTGTCAGCAGAGACCAGTCCCCGGAGAAGGCCATCCTGCTTGAAAAAGCAGAGGGACAGAAAAAGGAGCAAGATCTGCACCAAGCTCGATTGACATAGTGACTGCAACAAAAGGCTCCAGCCCTGGAATCATTGTGGGGAGGCCGCAGGACGGGGTGGTTATTTGTTCTGTTGTACATAGGGCTGCTGTGGGTTAGACCCTCAATCGCACCTAACAAGAACAAGCCAGGATCTCTTATGTGATGTATTATAATCTGGACTCTGTGCTTGTGGCTATAATCGCATTACTATTTTTCAGGGATGCATAGTACTCGATTGTGTGTATATATCCAAGTTTTTTAATTCATTCGTCTATTGGTGGAAATTTCAGCTGTTTCCAATTCTTTGAGATTGTGAACATTGGAGCACAAATGTCTGGTCAAGGCCAGTTTCTAATTTCTTCTAGTTACATGCCCAGCAGCGGAATTACTGGGTTGTAAGGTACCTCGATTTCCATCTCTTTTAGGTATTGCCAAATTGCTTTCCACAGTGGCTGGATGTGTCTAGTATCCACAAGACCACCCTCAGTGAATGAGAGGTCCTATCACAACACACTCCATGGAGGGCATCTTTCATTCTCCTAATCATCAAGATTAGAATGGCGTTAAGACCTGACTTTAATAGAGGGTGTAAACCGGGGCACATCCTTTGTTTCCTTGGCAGAATCTTTAAGATGACTTGACTAGAGAGTGTGATTTCGGACCCTATCCTTTGTTTTCCTTGGATGGAATATCAATTCTGGTGCCACAATCCAATTCCTCCACATATCACCTGAAAATCTATACTTCTCTTTCCTAACCAAGCTTTGGGAGAAGCAAGAAATCCTGCTCTGGCTTTAGGACGCTTCTGACTTCTGGCTCTGGATGGCATTGGCCTGACTTCTGTATTGGGGTCTAAACAGCACCCCTAACCACATGACCCATTTCCTTAAAGCTTTGCGACTTTGTGTGGGACATTTCAGTGAACAGCAGAACTCGGGGCATACGGAGCTATACACAAAGAAGTGTGTGGGGGGGCAGACTTTGAACTGTTGGACATCTTTGAACTGTTGGACATTTGGAATATCTTTAATCTCCAACTCCTTGGGAGTAACCTGGTATTAATACTTTTTGAAAGAAATCATTATCACAGGCTCAGATTCAAGCAGTGTTTTAAGTTCTTGTACATAGGTTCAATATAAATTCAAACTGACTTGATGACATATAGCAATCACAACAATTATATTGCCATATGATTTAAGCATCAATCCAAGCTCATCTTACATGAAATTCTCCATGATCTAATGATCCTATTAAACAATCTTCAGTGGCCATCTTAAACCAATTATCCTTGAATTTCTTTAGTGAACATGCTAACCAAAAGAAAATTAAATTGTGGTTTAATCCTTAGTTTATTTTTCTAAATATGTTACTCCCAATTGTTAAGTAGAAGAATGAAAAGACTGAACAACACTTTTTTTTATTTAGTGCATTGATTAATCCCTTTAACACAATTATTGAACATTAAAAATGTGGTAAGCCCTTTGCTGTGAACTGGTGATTTAACAGTGTGCAAATGAAAGGTAATGTGCACACCAGTACAACTTAGACTTTAGGAGCAGTTACAGACAAAGACGTATGCATCCATTACCATAGAGTGGATTCCCACCCACCATGACCTTGTTGGACACAGTAGACGTGCTCCCCAGGGTTTGTAAGCATGGGCGTCTTTATGGGAACAGACTGCTCCATCTTTTCACCAGGGAGCAGCTGGTGGCTTCAAAGTGCTGCTATTGTGATTAGTAATCCAAAGCATAGTTCAGCATGCCACCAGAGCTCTTTAGGCAAACACCAGGCCCTGGCTATAAAATGTAAAGAAGCCAGGTGACTAGCACACTCAGTAACTTACATAAAGGTTGCATCTTTAAGTACACCAAAGAAATATTTGAGTTAACCTAGGAAAGAAAGTCCCAAGATCTACTATAAAAACAAACAAGCCAAAACACTTTCAATGAAAAGCTCTAGGGAGCACAGTTCTATGCTAACAAGTCTCTATGAATTGAAATCAAATTGATATGAACCAGTCATATACAATGTACATGTTACCTAGGAAGCAAAGTAATCATATGTTTACTTGTGCCTACCTACTAATATACAGTTTCACATTTTCCTCCATATCAAATAATCTGCTTCTAAGACTGCTGGCATCTGCCTATCACTTAAGGAAACCTCCTACAGAATCAAAGTATCTTCAAAATTCACAAGGAGCCCTGATGGTGAAGTGGGTTATACTTTGCACTGATAATTGCTAGGTCAGCAGTTCAAAACCACAAACCCCTTCAAGAGAGAAAGACAAGGCTTCCTACTTCCTTAAAGCTTTTCCATCTCAAGGACCCACAGGGAGAGATCCACTCTGTCCCATAGGTCACTGTGAATCTCAACTTAATGGCAGCGAGGGTATTTTGTTTTTGCCTGTTGGTTGGTTCATATTTACAGCCCCTGACAAGGCATTGAGTACAGAGAGACCAATGTAAGTACAGGCTTCCTTGTGCTCACTTAATAATCTTCAGTGAATAATTTCATTGGGGTTTAACCACCAAAAACACCCAACTCATTGCTCTTGAGTCAATGTCGACTCTTAGTGACTCTACAAGGACAGAGCAGAACCATCCTCAGGACTTCCTGATACTGCAACTCTTTATGGAAGTAAAAAGCCCCATCCTTCTCCCATCGAGAAGGCTGGTGGTATTGAAGTGCTTACACTGTGCTTCGCAGGCCCATCTGTGCACAGCTATGCCACCGACGTGAGAAATAAGTCTTCCTTTCCTTCATCATTGGGAAACCTGCCCCACAATGTAATGTCTGCCTAGGCAGGTGGGAAGCTGAGTGTCATAGAAACACCCAGAAAGGAGATAACACAAAATTGAGTTCAGCAAAGGCTTTGTGGTGAGAGAAAATTATGTTGTGCGGTATCATGAGAAAGATGGGTGGAATAGGCACGTGTCAGGGAGCAGAATGGTGCTTTAAAGGACTCTGATGTGCACAAAGACCCAGAATGGAAGGAACTCCTCGAACACCCAACACGTTCGTCGTGGGTCCAATGAGGGAAAGAGGAGATGCGACGTGAACTGGAGCTAGTTCTCTCTAAGTCATATCAAAAATATTTCACTTCAGTAGGTTTTTTCACGAATAATGCACCCAAGCAAATAAAGCACACAATCTTATAACACAGAGTGCACGTAAGAAACTAACTTATGAGGGTGGTTTATCTTTACAACAACCATATAATGCATGTGTTATTTGCATAAAAATATGGTACATGAGGGCACTAGAAAAACCTCGAGAATGAGTATGACCAGACACTCCTGTTTCAGAAAGATCGGCCCCATTGTGATTACAAAGCAAACACAAACAAAGAGGCAAAACCGGAAGCAAGATGAGTCTTGACTTGAATCCTGTGAGTGGCCTCCTAAGATGCAAATATTGGTCTCTCCTTCTTTAGGAAGGAAGAGTGAAGAACATAGAAGGCGCATGGAAACAGCCCAAAGCACTAATGGACACACAAACATCCGTCTCCACAACCTTCCGACTAGAAGAACTAGACGGTGACCTAAGACCACTACCAACTGCTAGGTTAAGGATCCCACCAGAAAATCCTAGGAAGAAGGGGGCGGGGTTTTGTGGAATAGAATTCAAAATCACAAAAGAGACCAAGTTTATAGGTCGTATAGTGGCTAGTAACTTCCAAGACTATCCCCCTGAGATATCTTTAAAGTCTGGAACTGAATTCACCCCTATGTTAGAATAATCAACTATTTAAGATCAAAGGGTCATGCTTTCCTCAAGGACAGAGGGATAGGAAAGGAGGAGGAGCATTGAGAGGAAGTGGGATAAGGGACAGTACACTGAGGGGACTGAAATAGATGAGTCGAAACAAAATGTGTTTTCATCGTGGAATGCAAAACAGATTATCAGTTCTGTAAACCTTCACCTGATTCACAATATATATTTTTAATCATACTAAACCCAGATAAAATATCAGAAGCAGAAAATTAGGTAACAGCTGACATAATCTTAGCAAGGGCTAGTGGTGGTCTAAATAGGGAGAGCAGATAAGAGATATTTTTCAAGCCAGAATCATTGCCAGATAGAACCAGGACTGCAGAGGGGATTTTAAATTCTAGCAACACAGTCACTCGACAATACTGTTATCAAAGCACATGTGCCAACATCTGGAAACTAAGACTCAACGAAGTCAATTAATCAAAGTCACAGAGAAAATAAATTACTGGCATACCTGAGTCTAATACAGGCCTCTCAGTCCGGCAATTACATTTCAGTGCCTTAGATGTCGGAATGCTCCAGTTATCTGAATAAAATGAATTCATAACAGTTCATCTGAAATGTTACAAAAGTAAGGTTATGAACTACAATGTTTAAAGTGGGCTCAATTCTGGTTTGTAAGATTGACATTTTAGAAATTCAATTTGGCTGAGTACCTTTCCCAAATAGTTTAAGTCCCTTTGAATTAGTCTGTACACACAACTGTGTCTCCAACCAAGAATAGCTGAATACTCTTTGCCAGAGACTGCCTCCGGACATGCCAATCAATTGTTAGAGCCATTAGCAGGCAAATTTATCATATACATTAACCTGCTGCCTTGAATGGAAGGTTACTGAAATAATGACGATGAGTATCAAAATCATGAATAAAATATGGGAGTCGCAATTGCAAGTTATAAAGTTCTCTTATCAAGTCTGCAAACTAAATGTACTCTCAAAGGTGGTTCTCCCACCTTGGGTGACACAGATGAATGATGACACTGATTAAAAAAGGAGAGAAGAGCAGATGATTAGCACCTTAAGGTTGAATTCTGTTGGCGTGGTTATCAGTTGGATCCAAATAAAATGTGCTAATTTTTCTGTGTTTCCTCAGAGTTCAGTTGTGAAAACGGAGGCATCTCATGAGGCAGAAAAAAAAATAAGTGAAGGTAAAATTTTGTATTTCAAGAGACAAAAGAAGAATAGAGAGAAAAGGGAAGACATTTTGGCTGGGATTTGATTACTTTTGGTTTTCTTAGAACCAAGGTATTTGGAGGGGGGGGCTGTTTTTGTTTTTTTTTTTCATTTGGGTTAGAGAAAGAAAATCACAAGGACATGCACTGTCGCTAGTGAGCATTGTGTTTTGTGGGTGGCTGGGAAGAAAGATAATGCCTTACGGGGGGGGGGGGTAAAGGGGAGTGGGAACAGGTGATGTTGAGTTGAACATGTAGCACATAGGAGAGAGCTTCAAAAAGTTCTTGGAAGGATCCATTACCTTTTAATTCCATTCCCCCCTCCCACC
Organism: Tenrec ecaudatus; assembly: GCF_050624435.1. Taxonomy (NCBI): domain Eukaryota; kingdom Metazoa; phylum Chordata; class Mammalia; order Afrosoricida; family Tenrecidae; genus Tenrec; species Tenrec ecaudatus. The sequence goes on from NC_134533.1 coordinate 89,233,926, forward strand.
CACAAATTTTTGGAGCTCCCTAATATTGAACTACTGGGTTGAATCCTCTAGGTAAGCTTTGATGGGGTCATAAATATTTTGCACGACCTTGTCAAATCTCCGCAAATGCAGTCATAATTTAAATGGTAGAGAAGCTGCCACTTCAAACATGAACTCAGCCTCCCTGAAAAGGTTCAAAGCAAGCAGATGCAGACGGCCGTTTAGCTGGGTCCTGCCCAGAGGTTCCTGCTCAAGGTTTGCGTTAGGTCAGCCATGACCGCTCACGTAGCACAGACTGCACTTCATCTGGAATCACATCTTTCCATTTACTTGCTTGGTTGGTTGGGTATTTTTGAAAAATGCTTGGTAGATATATATTGCAGAGAGAACAAAAAAACATTTCTTAACTTTTTCTGAATGTGTGATTATTTGTATTTGAATTGGTTATATTCATACTTAGTAAACAAATCAGACAGGTAAAATAACCATGAGTAAAAGATAACAGGGATGGGTTCTTAGATTTCTTTAGTGAATGAAGTGCTTACAAGCACTTTAAAAACACCCACTTATACGATAAGAATTCCAGTCCTATTACAGTCAAGTCAGATAGAAATGCTGAGTCTCACGTGTGCGGGTAGCTTGCAATAATAGACAGTGAAAGAATACTGGTTTCGTCTGACATCTACCTCAATGATTATGGATATAAAAAGAAAACCCTAACATTTTATAGTTTAGTACCAATTCATGATGGGAGGTTTCTTACATTTTCATCCATAGCTCAATATCTAACCTTTTTTGCAACTGTGGTGGCACACTGGGTAGAGCACACTGACTAAAGTTCCTCGAATAGGCTAAACGACCTGTGGATTTTCTCCCATCAAGAATATATGAGGCAAAGGACATTTATAGAGGTCTAAATAAAGGCATGTACATATGTGTATTAGTCTGGGTACTTTAGAGAAACACATCCACAGAAACTCATGTATAAGAGAGAGTTTTATGTAAAGGTTAAGTGCACATCAAAAAAACATCCCAACCCAGTGCTGCCCAAGCTCACAAGTCCAATATTAACCCTTTACCCATATGTCTGACACCAATCCACAAAGTCCTCCTTTTGAGTGGGGTTAATTGAGAGGCAGAGGGATAAATGACTCAGTGAGCCTCAATTTTGGAGTTCTCCAGTCTCTTGCTTTCTGATGGTCAGATCAGGGTTCAGCTGCCTTAGCCAGTTCCCTGCTTTAGCTGGCAAGGCTCACTTCCTGCAAGCCATATGGACTTACCCTGATACAGTCCTGGGTGCTGGAGCACCCGTGTGGAGATCCCTGCCAGCATTGAGATGCTTACACATTCATTAACTTGGCTTTCCTCCTGCAGTCAGCATCATTGCATGTGTTTTGTGAGATGGAGGAGGATTTTGTGGATTGGTGTTGGACATATGGGTTAATAGGTTAATGTTGAACTTGGGGACTTGGGAAGCACTGGGTTAGGATGTTTTCTTGATGTGCACTTACCCTTTATATAAAACTCTCTCTTATACATAAGTTTCTGAGGATTTGTTTCTCTAAAGTACCCAGAATAACACAATATGTAAACATATTTATATATGAGGATGGGGAAATAGATTTATGTGCATATATCTATAGGTTTAGTATTAAGGTAGCAGATGGACATTGGGCCTCCACTTAAGCATTCCCTCAATGTAAGAATACTATGTGTTTCTAACTGGCATTCCATGATACTCACCTTCCCGACACGACTGCTGAAAACAAAGTGGGTGCAAAAGCAAATGTGGTGAAGAAAGCTGAAGGATCCTGGCCATCAAAAGATATAGTTTCTAGGGTATTAAAGATTTGAAGGTAAGCAAGTGACCATCTATCTGAGAAGCACACATGGAAGAAGCATACCAGTCTGTGTGATCATGAGGTGTCAAAGGGATCAGTTATTAGGCATCAAAGAACAATAAAATCATATCACGCTGTGCTCACTTCCCCAATATGATCATTGAAGACAAATGGGTGCATAAGTAAATGTGGTGAAGAAAGCTAATGGTGCCCGGCTATCAAAAGATATAGAAAGTAAACAAGCGGCAATCTTGCTCAGAAGCAACAAAGCCCAAATGAAAGAAGCACACTAGCCTGTGTGATCATGAGGTGTCAAAGGGATGAGGTATCAGGAATCAAGGAACAAAAAATCATATCATTGCAAATGAGGGAGCATGTGAAGTAGGGAGACATTGGACAGTGTAAGATATGACAAAATAATAATTTATAAATTATCAAGAGTTCATGAAGGAGAGGGGAGCAGGGATGGGGTGAAATGTGGAGCTGATGCCAGGGACTTAAGTGGAGAGCAAATGTTTTGAGAATGTTGAGGGTAATGAATGTACAAATGTGCTTTATGCAATTGATGTATGTATGGATTGCAATGAGTAGTATGAGCCAATAAAATAAAATGTTGGAAGACGAAGAAGGTCATTGAACATCAACCTCAGACAAGGTCACTTTGTGACCTTGATGAATTAAGTTAAAGATATGACCATTCCAAAACCATGTCTGAGCCCAGACATGACATTCACATTGTTCAAGCCACACACACAAAAGAACAAACATTCTCTCTCCTGGACACTACAGATGGTTGCTGCTTCTTTAACAATTACAGCTTTAGCCTCAGTCTACTCTTTATTACTGTATATATATATATATATACTCCTGTATAAGCTGAGTTTTCAGCACATTTTTAATGCAGTTTTGTGGTAAAATTAGGTGCCTCAGCTGCTAAACGGGTCAACTTATACTCAAGTATATAGGGTACCTCCACTTTATGTCAGTATTCCATCTAGAGCAAAGTTCCTTCTTTTTAAATCTCTCCCCATATCATTCAACATAGCGATAAGTTCTATGACTAGTCCTTCCTAACACCCTTTAGTAGTGACACCCCACACTGTCCCATGGTGTATTCTTCCCTCTCGGCCACAAGTAATAAACCCGTGTGACAGTTGACTCCTGTCTCTCAAATTTAATACTTAGCAATTCAAAATACAGCTTTTGGAGTTAGACAGGCCGTGTTAGAATCTCTATCACTATGTAGCTGTTGCTGTTAGGTTCCGGTGAGTGGGTTCCAACCCATGACGACACTGTTCAACAGAACAAAACACTGCTTGGTCCCCACGGGGGTGGCTATGTGTAAGCCCGCTGTGTTGCAGCCACCATGTCAGCGAAACTACGTGAGAGTCTTCTATTTAGTGATTTATCATTTACCAAGCATGCGGTCCCTCTCCAGAGGCTTACCAAGTGAATTGGACAAACATCCCGAAAACCTTGAGACTCAGTTTAGACATTTATAGAATGAATCTACTAATGGTAACCATCATAAACAAGTGAGATAATGTGATAATGTATGCAAATAGTCCTCACTTTGACCTTCGGGGGAAATGCTACGTGAGATTCCACTTATTGCATGCCGAGAGGAGAGGCAGGTGACCCACTACAGCAGGTCATGTTTAAGGTCACCTTTTTCCATTGTGCCATGGAGCCGAGTCACATGGCGGCATTGAAAGAACATTGCAACCTGTTTGGCCTCTAGCTTCTTAATTCTTCTTTTGGATCATAGTGGTATGAATGTGCAGAGTTGCCTCTTGTCTTTATTTTCGTTCTCTTCCCCTCTCTCTCCTCTTGTACTTTTGTATCTCTTTATTTTAGTTGTCTCTCCTATCCCAAACAGGAAGAAGAAGAAGAAGAAGCAGAAGCAGAAGCAGAAGCAGAAGCAGAAGCAGAAGCAGAAGCAGAAGAAGAAGAAGAAGAAGAAGAAGAAGAAGAAGAAGAAGAAGAAGAAGAAGAAGAAGAAGAAGAAGAAGAAAGAACTGCTCTTACAGGAGTAGTGGACTCTCTCTCTCTCTCTCTCTCTCTCTCTCTCTCTCTCTCTCTCTCTCTCTCTCTCTCTCTCTCTCTTTGCTGTCCTCCCACCAATCTCAAAATAGCATGACGAGGAATAATATAGAAAGCTCTAGTCTGTGGTTGAAGAAAGTAGGAAGAACATACTTTGTTTTATTTGGGAATCATTTAACCCTTGATAACCTAGGAAATAGAAACCTTCTGTGTGCCAACCTTATTGTTTGCAATGCAAAGCATAACCACTCTGCCGCCAGACCTCTGGTTACCAGACCAAAGTCTCAGGTTATACAGGATTAGTGTGCTCCCTTTGATTTCGTTGTGCATGAGCCTCGTTTCACATCAAGAAAACAAGGCTACACTGAAGCCCTAATCTTTGGTCTTGAGTCCCTATCCTAAAGCCATCATTATACATTCCATTCTTATTTCAATATCTGTTATAGCTGTTAATCAACTACTTCTTTCTGGGTCTTAATTTCTGTGACATGGGGAGAAAATCAGTCTATGTTAGAAGTTAAGTCTGTGTTTGTATTCTATGAATTCAGTGACTGCATTCACATTCAGTATCAATGTTACACAAAAACAAAACAATTTCAAATCCTTCTCTCTGATTTTTCAAATAAATCACAAACTAGAACAGATCCAAGAAGTACTTGGTTCCTCTTGTGGTATATTATTGGAACTAATAATGTAGTTTATTTGTATTAATATGTAAAAATTGACTTAGATTTTTCATTCATTTACAAATAGTGTTGTTTTGGCTCCTGAACTTTTTTTGGTCCACTCTTATTTTAATCTCAACCTCAGAAACTCAGGATAGGAATTTAAGGATAAGAGTTAAATTGGAACAATGCCTGTTTCCTGGCACTTGGAAATTACTGCGTAAAACAATGCCGTGTTTGGATAAGATGTTTTACAGTAAAGATTTAATGTGACTGAATGAAGCATGAAGAAACAGTCACACACTTAGACTTTGAGTAAACAAAATAATGCAGACATTTCGGTTAAAATTACCTTCTCATTAAAGAAAGTCTGCTGACACAAGCTCTGTTCCAATTGTGGGAAACCTGATTTTATAATCAAGTATTAGCCTGATGGGTTTTCCCAGCAAGCAGCAAGATTTCATAGTATCACTTTTAGCTGTATAATCAAATGGCTATAATCCAAAACCATCAAATAGTTTGAAATGGCATTCTTAATAGAGAGTCTTTTAAAATTGTTCTTTTTTAAAAAGATAGTCGCTCTGAAGAAGGATGCTCCGAAAATAAGATAGGTTCGAGCCTGACGACGAAGAGCTTCAAATGTCTTCATAAAAAGGGAACGTCACCGAGGCCGTTGGCGGCAGTCGCGGTGCTCTCCTAACGAGAAAGCCTTTCATGTAAGGAGCATTTATTAGGCAACAAGCTTGGCACGGCACTCACCTGGACTCAAGCGCTACAAACACGAACTGGACATAACTTGAGTTCTCAAGGATTCTCAGGGTCTAGGCAGCCCGAGAGAACTGCATTGGCATAAGGATAGTATAGACAGGGGAGTTTACCCAATAAGCTCAATGGACCAGTTTGCTGCGTTGACTTACTTCTCTGCAGTGAACAGCACCTATTTTTTCATCTCACCCAAGATTCTGTTTCTAGCGATGGGTGGTAGCAGTCTCTCTCCCAAGCCCACAGCTTCTTCATCAGGAATCAAAGTCCCTTCACAAACGTTCAGACCCTGACAGGGATGGATCACGCTGGCGACAAAGTCAAACTGGGAAAACCCATAAGCCCAATATTGTGCTATCAATGAATCTATTGAGAAGCTTCACATGTGAGGGGCCTGAGTGCACCCCGCTTACTAAGTAATCCTCCCCAAAGTTGGGTGCTCAGGGGGTATGAGAAGAAGGAGCAACTGGTACTACTTTGGAAGATTAGAGAAAACTTCATCGACAGGTGGTTTTAGCCTAATCCTTAATGATAGGGAGGCCTTGTTCGGGTGGGTTCGTGGTGAGGCTAGCCAGGAGAAACCCTCACAGAGGGACTAATTGAATAACTGCAAAGAAAAGCCATCCTAAGAGTAAAACTTGTTCTATAGTTGCTTCTATTGAGTAAATTCCAACTTATGGCGACCCAATAGGACAGAGTCAAGCTTCCTCTCCTGGTTTCCAAGACTGTGCCTCTGTACAGGAGCAGAAAGCCTCATCTTCCTCCCTCGGAAGAGTAGGTGGCTTTGAACTGGTGAACTTCTGGTTAGCATCCCAATGCTTACTCTACTACTCATCCAGGGCTCCCTTAAGAATGCAGCAAACTACTCACGTTTGGTCAGTCTGAGCACAGAGAACTGAAGGACACAACTAGAGCAGTGAGCCTAAAATTACCTGGATTTTACTTGAGTACAATGTAGAGTCCCAAGATCTCTTCTTGGCTCACCAGGTTAGCATTTCTATTGAGTCTTCAAATCTACACTCTGAATACACACATCCCAGTGCTTCTAATGCACACTACCAACATGTGCACCTAGACCACTCACTGTCTATGCACAGGAGTCCCTGTGTCATGCAAATGGTTAACACACTCAGCTACTGACCAAAAGGCTGGAGATTCAAATTCATTCCGAAGAAAGGCCAGGAGGTCTACTACCCAAAAGTGAGCTTTGGAAACCCGATGGAATACACTACTCTGCACACTTAAAGTCAGTGGCAACAGGTCGGTGGTGGTGGGACATGAATGAGGCTAAAGAGTAAAGTGGATGCCCCTCAGGAGGATTATTATCCTGCGAGTCAGATATTCATATATTCCTAAACATAGTCATTCTAGATAGCAAAAGAATGAACATCAAGTTGGAGGTATGGGAAACTAATATTTATTGAATGCTTTGTCTCCGCTAATTATCGCAGCTGACCTCAGGACCAGACATTGTTATCCTGTTTTTCTTTTACTCTATAGAGTACTTAACTAGCCTTGTGGCTGAGAAATTGCCCCTCGTTGTCTGCAAGTGTGCGGCAGGTTCACAGTCGCTGCTTTCCAAGCTTGGTCCTTTGAATCACACCACAGGTCCCCCCACTAGAAGTGTAGGTGTCAAACTGTATCTGAGCATTTTCTGAGCTTCTGGAAAGGGAACCTGATTTCAACTACAGTGGGAAGGCATTTTCAGAAAGAAGGTTGATCAAATTGTCTAAACCAGAAAATATAGCCAAGCGGCCCAAAGGATTCCAAACCTTACCATCAGGAAGGCAATGTTTAAAGGGTACTGAATTTCTGTTAAAAGTGATTAATGAAATAGTAAAAAAAAAAAAGAAGAAGAAATGTTTGCTCTTTGCTGAATAAAGATGAATAATTTTCAAAGATAATAGAGACATACCCATGATTTATTAATAATTAAAACCGTGAGAAGATGCTCTTTGATGTAAAGCATATCCTGAAATAAAAGCAAAATAAAATTGAAAAAAAAGTGATTAATGAAACTTGGAGACAGGTACTGCTAGTAATTGCACAACTTAAGAAGTTAAGAACCCCAAGGTTCTCACGAAAGCTTAGCGTCTATATTGATGTTGCCTCCTTCCACACAAGGGAACTAACTTCTTCACACCTGTGTAGAGCAGGGAGACACCACTTCTCGGTGGAAAGAGCACCAGGTTAGGAGCTCTAGAGAAACCTCAAGGCGTGGTTACTCCAATTACTGATTGCACAAATGTGTACAATACACCTCTCTGCTCTTCAGATGAGAGGTTTTGACAGGGTGTCTGCTAAGGTCCCGCCTGGGTCTGATACAGATTCCATGTGACAGGCCAGGAGACTTCGAAGAAGCACAGGGACCGCTTGGGAACGCAGCAGGCCTAATAGATAGTTACGACATTACTGGGATCATCACCCTGCTTCCTTCACTTTCTATTCACACAGATGAGCCTGTCACCCCTCTCCCCACAGGGAAAGGAATGAGAGTCTCGTTATAATTCAACTTCCTTGTCTGGAAAAGCATATTCCCCAGTACCGATCTTGTTTCCATATGTAGCAGAGAAGAACACACTTCCTCTGTTTGTTTCCTTTGATTTGTCATCTTCAGTCTGGGTTGTCATAAGATGAGTTTCCCCGGATACTGTCAGGCCCTATCCTGTAACAGGGACCACAAGAGTTAGGGGAATAAATATTGAAATCATAAATATCATTTGAATCCTAGTCCTAAAGACACACTTGGATTAGTCAATTTTGCGGGTGGATAGGTCTCCAGTTTTATACTGAAATAAAGTGAAAGCAGTATCAGAGAAATGCTGATAATCTTATTATCCCAACACATCCAAATATTCATCATTGCCTTGTGATCTTTAACGCTTGCTGATTTCTTATTATGTTTCACACACTGAGGTAAGAACTTCCTATGGCCTATCTTATTTATCTTCAGAACACCCTCATGATACATGAACTGTATACATTTAAGGAAACAGAGCCTAATAAAAATTAAGAAAAAATGATGATCAATAAATGGGAAAGAGATAGTCTTGTCAACAAATGGTCCTGGAAAAGTTGAATTCCCATTTTCAGAAGAATTAAACAGGTTCCATACCTTACTCCATTTATAAAAGAAAATCAAGATAAATTAAAGTTCTAAATGTAAACCCTAGAACTATAAATATTATCAAGAAAAAAGGATATGCATAAGGCATAAATATATTATCATTACAAAACACACAAAGGAGACAAAATAAGCGACTGGACCCCTAAAAGTAAAACATTTGTGTGCGTGGAAATATTTGATCAAGTAAAAAGAGAACTTACAGACTGGGAATGTTATATCAGATAATGATAAATCATTTTTTCTAATCTCTACAGGAAAACAACAATGAGATATTATATCACACCAGCATTGGTGATAATGATTTTTCATTGAAAGGAACCAGTGCTGGAGAGGGTCAAGAGAAACGGGACCTCTCAGACAATCGTGGCGGGGCTGTGACACTGAACAACCATTGTGGAAAGTGGTGTAGCACTAAGTGGGAATAGAAAGGCATCTGACCCAGCAACCCCCCTACTCAGTCCATGCCCGAAAGGAAGAAGGAGCACACAGCATGAGCAGACACATGCTCACCAAAGAGAATTACAGCACTCTTCACAATAATAGGACGATGGAAACAACCTAAACCAACATCACTGGAAGAATGCACAATTGCACTTTGGCACATATGCACAATGGAATACTATACATCACTAAACAATAATGATGGAAAAGTGAAAGAGTGCATAATGTGGATCAACTTTCTGGTGAAGTTAGTCAATTTTAAACAGGATAAATATTGCACAATTATAAATGAGAAAAATCGAGGTATAGGTTCCCAAGTGTTGGGTGTGTGGCTTCTGGCTGGAGTGTTCTGTATGTTCAAGAAATGCTGCTCAGCCATCGAGCATTATTTATGTGTATTTTTTATTTTTAGGGTTACTGGCTGACTAGTTAAAGCCGAGCTTATTAGCTTTGGAGCCATGCACAAGACACCTAACAGAAGGCCGGATTACCTAGTATTCTGATGTGGCCATCCATGGAACAGGCTACAGCTCTCTGTCCTGACAGATTACCAAACAGGAGAACCTGGACATGTTCCACTCTCCTGCTGAGCTGTATTGATCACACCCATGGCTTATCCACACTGGAAGGAGCCCAGTTTGGTAGTGAAGAGGGTTAAAACCAAGGTCCCTGTGACTTGTGGAGAAACACTGGCAGGGAAACCCCAGTGATTTCACTCACTTTTCAACCTGACCATCCACAGCACGGACTTTTACAGGCTGGTTCTTTCCCTCACTACTCATTCAGTATAACTTCTGTACCTGGCAGCTATGGTTCAATTCACCTGAGGATGTGAGACCCATCCATCTTTTCCCTCCACCGCCAAAGCTAAAAGGTGCTCAAGACTGCTATTTCCGGAAGATAACTGAAATATTCTTTATGTATATACCACTTTATTTCCTTTTCTTTTTTTTAAAGTGACCACAATTAGGACAGAGAACTAGACTTGCTGCTAATGAAAGTAAACTGTCAGCACCAGAAATGTATTTATATCATTGGAAGACATCAAATAAGACCCAGCAACAAAGACGTGAGGAGTTTGGCAGGACATGGCTATGGTTGAAACATGGCTCAGTACTCAGACTATAGGCGTCACGTAGCCATTGTCCAGAGCCACATCAGTATTCGTGGACATATACTTTTTAGGGTTTGCAACTAAAATGCAAACACCTAGAACTTTTGAACCTAAAATTGTGGGTTAAATGGTATCATTTTCTCTCCAAGTCTCTCCAGCTATAGTATGATAGTGTAGAAAGAGGCATAGATTGTCTTCAACTTCATCTTCACATTTTTGAGTACTGAGTTGACTCATGGCAACCCCACTGGTGTCCGCATGCAAATGAGTTCCATCGTGTTTTCCCTGGCTGATGGCTTTCAGAAGCAGATAACCAGCAATCTCTCTCGAGGTGCCTCAGGGCAAACTGGAACTTCCCACAGTCTGTGAGTGGCTGAGCCTGTACGCTGTTGGCACTATTCAGAGACTCCCTTACCTGTGTTAGGAACCCCTAGCATGTGCTTTGAGGGACAGTACAAAATATTCAGTGCATTTTTTAAAATAAAAGCAAATATTCTAGAAAGTACCCAACTGTCAGTCAATGGAAAATGCCCAACATCTGGGTGAAGAATACTACACAACAGTTAAAATGCACATATATGATCATTTATTGAATGTGTTCTTTAAGAACAATGACAAGATGATATCCTTTGGGAAGAAATGAAAATTTAGTCAAAAAGTAACAGTGTATTTTCTTTACTTTCTTTTAATTGCTGATTTCTGATGAACCATAGCTCAAAGCAGAGAATAACATAAAAAATTACATATGTTTTATTGATTATGCAAAGGCTTTTAGCTGTGCTTATTATTATGAACTACTAATAACATTGAGAAGATTGGGAATTCCATAACACTTCATTGTATTCATGGGAAACTTGTACATGGATCGAGTAGCAATTGTAGAAACAGAACAAGTGAATACTGCATGGTTTGAAATCATGAAAGATGTGTCAGGGTTCTATCTTTTCACCATATTTAATCATTCTGCATAGCAAATAATCTGAGAAGCTGAATGATATGAAGAAGAATTCAGTCTAACACAACCTTGCTTACTAAAAGTAAGGAAAACATTAAATACTTGCTGGTGAAGATCAAGGACTATAGCCTTCAGTGTGGGTTACAGCTCAAAATAAAGAAAGCAAAAATCCTTACAAGCAGACCAACAGGTATCCTTATGATAAAAGGAGAAAAGATTGAAATTTTCAAAGATTTTCTCTTGTTTGGCACCACAATCAATGCTCACGGAAGCATCAGTCAAGTGATCGAACAACACATTCCATTGGGTAATACTACTGCCTAAGATGTCATTAAAGGGTTGAAGAGCCAGGATTAATGTGAACCTGCCCCAAGCCATGGAATTTTCAATCACCTTCTACGTATTTGAAACTTGGACAATGAATAAGGAAGACTGAGGAAGAATCAATACATTTGGATTATGGTCCTGGCAAAGAATATCGAAAGGACCATGGACTGTCAAAAGAACAAATAAATCTGTCATGGAAGAAGTACAACCAGAATGCTTCTTAAAGGAGAAGATGGCGAAGCTTGTGTCACATATTTTGGGCATTATCAGGAGAGACCAGTCCCTGGAAGAGGACATCACCTTGGTAACGCAGAAGGGCGGTGGAAAGAGGAAATCCCTTGGTCAAATGCATGGATACAGTGACTGCAATAGTGGACTCGCATCTAATAACAAGGGGGAGCTGTTCAAGGACAGGGTGGTACTTGCTTCTGTTGTACATGGGGTCACAGTGCGGTAGCACTGACAGGACAAAACAACAGCAATAGCATCCAATATGTCTTGTCTTTAATATAGAACCTGTGGGCTATGAGAGTGGAGGTAAAGGATTTCATACCAAAGAAAACAGATTTTGATGGCGCCATGGTGGGAGAGCAAGGAGGGACAAGGAACCAAGAGTTAGACCGGTGTTAGCTTAGGCGAAAGAGAGACAATAAATATCCTACAAGAAGACGTGGAGCAAAAAATAAAGTAGAGATGTGAGGGAAAGCCAGTTCTTAAAGTTGTTGAATAAAAAAAATTATTATCTGAAATGTAGACTTCCACCTTATTCACAATAAAAAATTTAAAGAAAAAGAAAAGATATCCACAATTGCAGAACAATAAATGATTGAGGTTTGTACACAAACTTGCCAGATCCTATATAACAAGATCTAATTGACTTAGCTATTCAGGCACCATTTATAGCCATTCATATTTTTGTATGGTTGTAACCAAAGTGGATATTGCATTCTGAGATATTCGCATAGTTCTTTCATACTATTGGATCTTTTAAAATCAACATTAGCATTGGTAGGCACTCTACTAAGTGATTTGTCATCATTACATGAATGCCTCAAAACAACCCTATGAGGAAAGGAATAATATATGTCCACATTTTACAAATAAGGGAAAAAGTTCAGAGAAGTAAAGCATGTTTCCCAGGTCTCCGAGCTTAATGTTGGCAGAGCTATAATTTGAATGGAGCGCTTCCTGAGCACAGCCCAAGCTTTGAGCTACTGGAATACACTGAGCGACCACTTACTGAAACCCAGGTGATGCTATAACTGCTAAGAGATGCAGAAGCAGCAATAATTAGGAGGGCATTCTCTGGAAGTGACATCTATTTCCATATTCACCTGTCAGTCGTGGTGGAATCTGAGCCTCCAATAAAGGGCAAACCCATACAAGGTAACATCACTGTTTAGGAAGGAGCTGATGATGAAACCATCCACTGCACTGTTTCAAACAACGATAGCTACATGGAAACTCCTGGAAGCAAAGGAAAGGGCAAATGATTTCTAAGTCTTCCCATTTGGGTGCACAAAGACATCATCAATCCACTAGGTAAGCCAGCAGGCGTCTCAACGCACTTCCAATTGGTGCTTCCGTATAGCCCAATTTTCAGCAGTGACACCTTTCCATTCATTTCCCCCAGCATCTATAAACTAGGCATTTATACCATGCCTATTCTTTAGACTGCTAGGTAGATTAACTGAGATAGAATACACAAAACACCTGACCGCCCTTTGTCCATCACACAGAAAGGACATGAGTTCCATAGTTTCATACAACACTCCACGTTCCTCTTAGACATGTGTGGCTTAAGTCAGAAGCTATTTCTGTGTACAGGACGCCAAGAGCTGTCTTACGGTGCTGAAAACTTTTGAGTGTTCCCACAATGCTATTGCACTCTGTGCAATGTTATGGCAAGAAACACTGCCATGGTGTTTCGTGAAAATTGTCTGTTTTGAGCCTATTGTCTGACTCCTGTTAGTTTTCTTGTGCAGACAGTAAAATTTAACAGAAGAGTTGAGTAGCGCCAAGACTTCAGACAGCAAAACTGAGAGGTAAACGGGCTCTCAGCTGAATTCACTTACACACGGATTACACTTAAACACTGGTCATTATTTGGGGGTAGATAAGATTTCCAGATGTGCTCATTTGGAAATCCTCTGTGTTTGAAGACGGAACTGGATCGTGTGTTTTCAGTGATGATGGATGAGCTCTTCAGCCATGGAAAACTCTCTGGAAAGATAAGGACGATCCTGTCTGGTCACCATGGGCTAATCCCTCATTGTTAGGCACATGTGAGGCTCCTATCTTGGCTAAGGCAAGACCCTCATCCATCAATGAAGGGAAATCTGTGTCCTTTAATACTTCAAGTTACATATGAGGCTTGGAATGCAGGGTGCTGGGATGGGTGGAATTCTGGATCAGAACCTAGTTCTCTCTTTCCTTGGTACAGAGTCTGAACCATTTGAGGGGAAAACACTACCCGTTTATTCCCTCTGCTTCTTTTGTCACCACTAATAAAACCAGAGTTGTAATAGTGATACCTGTGTCTAATTATAGTTGGGCTGAGGATTATGTAGCACAATTTAGCCAGAATGACAAATGCACTATTTCAAAATATAACTCAGCTTCTTCCATCCACATAAACCAATTTCTGAGCACTAAAATTATTTTAATAGGCACAAAGCGTGGTGCATTAATAAATGATCAAAGGGTATGCATTTTCAAATGTCCCTTTGGCCTCAATAAAGAAACTGGCAGATGTTCCATTAACCGTAACCCACAAAGTCATTTTTTAAACTTGAAATGTGTTTCCCTTCACTCATGCCGGAGGTGGGTCACCAGGATGGCTTACTTTATACACTTGAAAACTGGTTCCTTAAAGGCAAAGGTTGAGCTAGATTATTTATGAACATGTTTAAATGATGGTGTGATTTCATTGAGATTTCTGGGACTTCTATGAAGTAGAATGTCCCCTGTGGTGACTCCATCTCATTTAACACATCCAGTTCATCTTTTCCTCCACTTCAGAGAATTCCCGTGTTTTAAGGTTCACTTTGAAGCAATAGTTCATTTTGAAATTTAATTTAGAAATATATTTATTACGCTGTCCCCTGTAACACAAAATACTGCTTTATAAAAATAAAAGAACCCTATATCACACGTATAACTACAAAGAGGGGAAAGGAAATGGCATCAGAGGATTATCAGTCATTTGTGACAGGAAGTGAGAAGAGACTAACAAAATTGGGATGAGAAAGACCAACGAGCAAACTTAGAAAGCTAATAATGATGAGCACTGTAGGTAACATCGTTCCTCTAGCATGCAGATACTCCCATCTTCACTACAAGTTTTAAAGGCAAATAGCACTCATTCCATTTTATTGATACAAAAATCAAGGGCCTTCCAGTTACATGACTTGCCAATCCCACATAGTGAATCACTTGCAAAATCAGTACCAGAAATCAAAAGAAAAAGCATTATTTTCCTCCTGGCTACACTTTTGGAAGACGTGAATTGTTGTTGCCCTTTATTTGCCATTGTTCCAAGAGACATGGCCACATAAACAAGAGAGGATTCTAAAATGGATTCATATGGTAAAATTATCAACTTGTACATGTATAGAAGCATTCCATCACACAAGTAACACATAAAGAGATACAACAGCAAAAATATGTGCATAACATTCCTCATTAAAATCTTGGAGAGTTTAGTATCTCATAATACAAGAGTATATCCATATTATAAGATTTGAAAAAGCTATTAAAGTATCCTAATAGAAAAAACTTGATTGGGATACAAAGAGTATTGTTCTTGGATTGCTATGAGAAAAACTAAACAAACCTCAAATTCGTATTTGAATTGAAGTCTTTTTGAAAAAGAAAAAAAAAGATGGAAAATCTTGAACAACATTCACTAAATTTTAGCTATAGTGATCGTTGGTGGTGGAATTATGGCTACTATTTTTCTTTTTCTTTCTCTACAAATTTCCATGCTTTATGGTATTACCATACTGAGAGTCACTATAATTTTCATTAGCAAAAAGTTGCAAACCACTTTTCAATAAAAATAATATAAAAATGGGCCACACTGAGTTTCAGTCACCAAACTAAACAACTGCTGCCCTCGAGTCAATTCGGACTCAGAAACCCAGTTTGGGTTTCTAAGACTGTAAAGCTTACGAGACAAAACAGTTGCTGATGAAATGAATCCAGGGATTCTCTGGACTCAATTCTAGAAAGTCTCAAGTTTTAAAGATTCAGATTAAATGTGTACTTTGAAATGTGATGTCTTGATCATCATATATAAAAATGGGAAGCCTATGACCTGAAAAGGCTTTTGCTTGGTTTTCAATATATATATATGGAGTCTAACATGAGAAAAAAATTCATGGGGATTTATTGACAATTCTATAACCTAAAACAGAAGGATTCTGAAACATATGAAGTGATATAGCTGAAGACTGCTATCACTCAGTGATTAAGCTAAGTTGACAGTTTAGTTCAATATTTATTGAACAGACAATCTATAACAGGCACTCCGCTGGGTTCATGTAAAAAAAAAAGATGTGTAAGCCATAGACCTTGCAGCTCAGTGCAATTTGGAACTTTGTGTGTTATGTAGGAAACACGTGAACACTGAGAAGCCGCCATCCAGTAGATTCTGACTCATCAGAGCCACCTAGGGCTTCTGATACTGCAAATGTTTACAGAAACAGAGAGGCTCATTTCTCTCTCACTGAGCATCTGTTGGCTTAAACTGCCAACGTTGAGGTCGGCAGGTCATCCTTTAACCATAGCACCAGCAAGGTTCCTTTAATGCAAAGAGGCTCTGAACTAGGCTAAGCGGCTTATGGAAAGGGTGGCTCCAGAAGCAGAGAGCCCCAAATGAGTGTAGAAGAGTAAAAATGGATTAATAAGCAAAAATGAAAGAAAGAATTTATTCACAGCATCGAAAAGTACATAAGAGAAGATTATTTTTTAAAAACTCAAGCATGCAAGTACTTCTAGAATAAAATGTACTGTGGACTACCACAAGAACAAACAAAGTTGTCTTGGAAGAAGTACGGCCAGAACATTCTTTGGGATCAAGGATGGCAAGACGCCAGCTCATGCACTTTGGGCATGGTATCAGGCAAAACACATCCCTGGGTAAAGAAATTATGCTTGGTAAAGAAGAAGGGCAGAAAAAAGAGGAAGGTTCTCAACAGAACGGGTTGACACAGAGGCTGCATCAGTGAGTCCGACACTGTTTAACAATCGTGAAGTCGGAGCAAGAGAGGACAGTGTTTTGTTCCTTTGTCCATAGTTCACTATGCGTTGGGACCCACTTGGTGGCACCTTCAAAAACAACTCAACTAACGTGCGTAAACGATCGTGGTGGGAATGACTCTGGACAGGCTTGAAAGGCTAGCCTTGTGATGATTTGCTTCTTTGGGGGAGGGTGGACAGGAGCAGTAACGAAAGGTTTGGGATTGGCTGGTGCAATTTGGGATTGCCTCTCATATTCTGACATGATGTCAATCCATCTCGTTGCAGGCGTCCTCGCCTGACACTGTGGCTGTAACGCTGTGCTCAGAGGCAGTGTTTCAGGTTCCATAAGGTCTCTGTGGGTCAGAACTGAGTCGAAGGCACCTAACAACTACATCATATTCTGGCTGCGTTGAAGAGTGATGTCACAAGCTGATACAATAATAATTACAGTCAAATCTAGTAGCAAAAATGTTGGCATACTACTCATTTAACCATCACAACAAGCCTATTAAGCAGAGAGTGCCTCTGAGATACTATGCAATACTGACTGTAGGAAAAGAACCAGCTGAGGTGAGAGGAACGAATGATAAAATTCACTTAAAATGTGCTGAACTATAGGTAACTGAACCCTGGTGACTCTGAGTATAAAATGTTAGACTGATAACTGCAAGTCTTTATAGTGGCACTCTTGTTTCAATGACGAATTCTCTCCTTCTGTGTGAGAGACGCAGGTTCACCTCCCAGCTGGTCAATCTCCTGAGCAGCCATGCCAATGATGGCTTGCATGCTGCTAACACGTTGAATGAATTTCAGGGAAGTTTCTAGACAAAGACACACTAGGAAGAAGAGCCTGGTGATCTACTTCCAAAAACCAGTCTGGGAAATTCCCATGAATCACTGTGGTCAGATCCACCTTCAATCAGAGGTTATGGCGCAGGGTCAGGCAGTATTTAGTGCTATTGTGTACGGGCATTGCTATGAGCCAGGGACATCTCGACGACAGCTAACACAACAGATTCTCCAGATGTAGAAGCTCAGAATCAGGAGGAAACTGGAATCTTGATTTGAAAGGAGAGGAGAGGTCAGATGCCAAGTTGTAGATTTGGGAATAATTTACCAATGAGAATTGCTCAAAAACAATATTGTAGCAGTTACTAACACAGTCAGCTTGTGGAATGCAGAAGCAAGGAGGCTTACAAACAGCAAGCAGTCAGGAGTGGGACAACATGTAAGGGTAGCACAAGGGTATCTTGAAAGATACTAAAAAGGCATCGTTAATGAGTTAGAAAGAGGGAAGATACCACAAACGCCAAGGTAGAAGAATTCAAGAAAGGAGATGATTATAAAGTGCCAGTGCTGGCCAAAGAGAAAATAAGACCAAACTGTGCCAACCAAATCTGGCAGCGTGAAGTCATTGTTGAGAGCAATGTCAGCACGGACCAAGACAGGGGAAGATGGGTGCTGATGATGGAGGAGCAAAAGCCAAAGGAACAAGTTAAGGAATAAGCATACACAACTGTGCTTGCACAAGAAAGAGGCAGTGAGATCAGAAAGAGTGGGTCCCTGACGTCATTGTTCTTTTCAAGATTGTGTTGGCTATTTGAAGCCCCTGGTCTCTCCATATAAACTTAAGATTTGTATTTTTAATTTCTGCAAATAAATTTTGGCATTTTGTTGGTAGTGGCTATGAGTCTATAGAATGCTTTGAGTGGTATTAGAATTTTAGGACTATTAAATTCTCTGATCCATGAGTACACAATAGCCTGCCATTATTTTTATGTCTTGTGTAAATTCTTGCAGTGACGTCTTGTAGTTTTCAGAAATAAATCTTTCACTTTCAATAAGTACATGAAAAATGTTTGACATCATTAGATATTAGGAAAACTAAAATCAAAAGCCACAAAGATACATACTCCATGTTCACTAATAAAAGGACTGTGAGATTTAAAATAGTAGGTATGGGCAATATGTAGAAATATTATAATACTTACCCGTTGCTGGTGGGATTATAAAGGGGTGCAGCCACTTTACAAAAGTGTGATGGTTCCTCAAAAAATTAAACTTGGGGTTTTACTATGTGATCCAGTTACTCCTCCTCTAGGGAGATACACAGCAGAATCAAAAGCAGGATCACAAGCAGACACATGTATAGCAATGTTCGCTATAGTATGATTCACAATAGCCAAAGATGGGAAAGTTTTTAATTTCCATCAATAGATAAATATATAAACAAAATTTAGAATATGTGTACAGTGGAGTATTATTCAGCCATTAAGAGAAATATGGATGAAACTTGAAAATACTATACTGAATGAAAATAACTCAATCCTAAAAAGCAAAATTTGTCCTCTTATGGGACAATTGAAAAGAAATAGCTAGAATCAGTTAGTTGTTGAGACCAGAGATGATTCATGATTTCCAGAGTCAGGTGTGAGGGGAAAGGGACACAACTTAGGGGACACTGGGCTTCCATTAAGGTTTATGGGAAAAGTGGAAACAGATAATGGTGATGACTGAGAAACTGAATGCATATAATTAATGGCAAAAATATTGAGAAGACAAATACTTAATGACATGTATTTACAACAGAAATGTTTTTCAAGAGAGATGAATGAGATAAGGCAATAGAGACAGAGTAGCAGTTGAAGGGAATGAAATGTTTCTTGTTTGTTTTATTGAGTTTCCAAAGACCAGAGGGGGTTCTCCCTTAAGGAAATAAGGTAGGAGAGAAGCATATGGTGAAGGCTGAAAAGATGGAACAATTTTTAGCACATGGTCCCTGAAGAGATGTAAAAGAGTATGTGGATGGCAGAGCTGGATATATATGTTGATTTTGAATTTATTCGCTGGTTCATTTTAGAAAGGATTTAAGGTGATCAAATTTTTAAAAATATAAGCATGCGAGAGATTATCTAGGTGAAGAATAAACAGAAAAATAATTTTTATAGAAGATGTAAGACAGAAGTGAAAAAAATTATGGAGGACTCGGTAATACAAGGGACTCAGCATATGTGGCCACCCCTGGGCACTGGTCGGGAAGGAGCTACAGAAAAGCAAGGGAATTCATTAAAAACATTGTGCTCTTACCAATGAGGGTCTTTTTAACTGAAAGTAAGATGATATTTTGAATGATTTGCATTGTAGAAACGTTAGTCTTATGAACTTTGTACAGAATAGATGATGGGGGGAACTAGTATATAGCAAGTAGACCTAATCCCATGAGTAAGAATTGATTGGTGAGGCTTGGTCTACACGAGCATCACTAAACATGAAGAGGAAAGGTCATAATGATGAACATCACATAGAGCTGACAAGGGAGGAAAGGAAGGTAGAGTAGTCAGCACAATTCCTGAATGTGACATAGTAGCCCTCATTAAGATAGGGAGACCAGGAGCCGGAGCTGAGTCAGTATTGGAGGTGAGATGGAAAAATAACCCGGTAAGAATTCATATATTTTATATTTACATTCCTATGGACCATCTCGCTGAAGGTCCTCAATGCATGAAGTGCTATGTACAGCTAGATTTCCAGAAAACAATGTGAACCAGAGACAATGGAAATCATCAGAGTAATGTCCATTGAAGCTGATAAATCTGCCACTGGGTTCGAAAGTGACAAAGCCAGATTTCAAAGAGAGATGAATCGGACCCTTAGTATTATATCTTTTCTTCCAAACTCTCGGCTTCCAGTTATTGTGACCCAAAGCAACTGTTAATCTGATCAATGACTTCAGGAATAAATGCAGAGGGGCGGGTTGGGGGAGAAGAAAATCCTCAAGTTAGAGTCCTAGGAAACAAAGTATTTAAGACTGCACGAAGGAAAAGAACTTCCACAAAGAAGACGAAGAACGCCGGAACATGTGGCTTCACAGACATTAATTATTTAAGATTTCCACAAGGCCAGAGAAAGCAGCAGCATTAGAACTCTACTCCTCCCTGGGTGTACTAAAACGGGAGACTGCTGACAACCCGGGGGAAGCCTTTTCCATGAAGAAATGGAGCTGCTTGAGGTTAAAGAATTAACCTCCATGGCCCTCAAGTGAGCCTAATCTCACAAAGACCTCATCTTCCTGGGGACCAGAGTACATCGGTGCTCACTGGAGCTTCGGATGGTTCATTGCTCAGAAGTGGATTGCAAGGCTTTCTTCCACAGTGCCTCTGGGTGGATTTGAACCCCTCACTTATAAATGTTCACAGCTATAAACTAAGTATGACAATCCTTTGCATGGTAAGCAGGGATTCCGGACGAAGGAATGATGCATGAGAAAGAAGAGTCTACTGGAAAGTAGAGGGAGCGACAGCCAGCAATGAAAACTCAGAGAAGGATGTTCTTGTGATTTTGCACTGTGCTCCTGGAGGGACATGATGTTTTCCCCGTTGACAGAAGGCGAAGTTAAAGAAACAGAACAATGACTTATAAAGTGAGGCCTGCGGAGGCGAGGGGGAGGACAAGGAGGGGTACCGGCACACATGCGGAAGGGATAAGGTGGGCCCATGGGAGCATCCTTTTCCCATGAAGAAGGAGAAGACATAAAGTAAGGAGTGGAGGCACACAGGACTCCCATCTATTATACAAGTCAACTGTCTCTGGATGTCCATGGCTATAGTATAGTCTTATCTTCCGCACCCTGTGAGATGCAGGATTACTTTGGAAGGCAGCACAAAGACACCTAAGCATTGCAGAGTTTTGTGGCCTGTAGGATGCTTAAATTAATTTGTATAATGACTTCCCTATCCCCGCATATTATCCTAATTGCTGATAGTCTAAGGAAAGACTCAAGAAGTCAACGTATCAGCTTGCTCATGAACCCTGCTGATCATTACAAAACAGACAGTTTCTGAGGCCAAAACAACAATTAAAATCATAAATATGTATTGCCACATCAAGTCAGACAATTGAAAAATGCCAAGTCATTTGGAATATTTTAATCATCTCATTATTTGTGTTGCATAGTTGTGCGTAAATAAATTTAATTGTCCTGCAGTTGAAAACACTTGAGAAGACAAGATTTTCTCCCCCCGCCCCCAACCCCTCCAGGCCAAAGCAGAACTTAACTGAAACTGGGGTACTTCCTATAGGATAAACCTTTCGACAAGCAAGTGGAAACTGGGCAGGCGTACGGATGCGGTGACATTTGGGCTTAATTGCCGAGCCCACTGTACAAACAAGTGTTAATAACAAAGCAAGTCTAATTCCCGGGTGCAGCAAACAGAGAAATGAAAAATTCCCCACCCAGATATTACCACCCCACCACCCCCTACCTGATGCGGAAAATGAGCCCTCCCCGATTTCACTTTTAAATTGGTTAAGGTCGATGTACCGAGAGTTACCTCCACCTCACACTCATAGGCCCTCTTGAAAGGGGTGGGAAGCAATCTGTCATCCAAGCTGCATCTGCATTTCAGGAAATAGATGGAGGCTTACAGATGGATGTCTCCACTCATCTCAATTTTCCCATCTCTCCTCACTCACCCTACTCGAGGTGGCTATCGGTCTTCTTTGTCCATCTCAGTCATAGGAGAAGGAAATAGCTTTCCAAAGTGACAAATAAATATTGATGCTAGAGTTTCAGTTCTTAGCTTTGTAGCATGCTGCATTATGTTGCACGATAGGCCTTCAGTCTGGTAGGACAAGAGGCATGTTCAGAATCACTGGGACTCAGAAGCACCTGGGGAACAAGGCTTTCCTCACATTCACCAGAGCAACGAGCAGGCCTCCTCTCCTTGATGAAGCCAAGGTGTCACTGCCACAAATTGCCAGAACGCACAGCCCTTGCAAAGCAAAGGAAGTATCCTTAGGAGAGGAGATGGCTGGTTTATATTTCACTGCACACATTGGAAGCTTGTTTGCTTTCATTTGTGTTTTAAAATTCCAGTCATCTTGGCCGCTCCAGGACTGTTCACAATATGTATATTTCAAAACTGATTTTATAGACTTTGCTAATAAATCCTACAAACATGAAAAACGCAATTTGTCCCCATTTGGCACCCCTCTCACCCACATCATGACTATCTGTAATAGGAAACCCAAAAGTTAACCAACCTCCTGATTGGCCTAGAAGTTGTTCTCGGCAGAACAGCCTTAAGAATTATGGACTACTGCTTGTGAGGGGAAAGACTAAACGGAGTTTGGCTTGAAATGGCTTGTGTATGGTTTGGTGATGGTGTTGTACAAATCAGGTAAAGATCGAAGGACATGTGGGTGAATAAACAAATGTGGTGAAGAAAGCTGATGGTGCCTGGCTAACAAAAGATATGGCATCTGGGATCTTAAAGGATTGAAGGTAAACAAGCGGCCATCTAGCTCAGAAGCAAAAAAAAAGCCAGCAAAGAAGCAAACCAGCCTGTGTGATCAGGAGGTGTTGAAGTAATCAGGTATCAGGCATCAAGGAACTAAAAATCATATCATTGTGAATAAGGGGGAGTGAATAGTAGGGATCCCAAACCCACTGGACATCCTCTTACAGAAGGGTTGTGAGGAGGAAATGAGCCAGTCAGGGTGTAGTGTAGTAACGATGAAAATATAACTTTCCTCTAGTTCTCAAATGCTCCCCCCCATACACACACTCACTATCATTATTCCAATTCTACTTTAAATTCTGCCTAGACCAGAGGATCTACACTGGTATAGATAGGAACTGGAAATACAGGGTAGCCAAGACAGATGATCCATCCCTTCAGGACCAGTGGTGAAAGAAGTGATATCGGGAGGATGGAGGGAAGGTGGAGGAGAATGGGGAACCGATTTTAAGGATATACATATAACCCCCTCCCTGGGGGACAAACAATAGAAAAGTGGGTGAAGGGAGACCTCTGACAGTGTAAGACAAGACAAAATAATAATAATTTATAAATTATCAAGGATTCATGAGGAGGGGGGAGACGGGGGAAATGAGCTGATACCAAGGGCTCAAGTAGAAAGCAAATGTTTTGGGAATGATGAGGGTAACAAATGTACAAATGTGCTTGACACAGTGGATGTTTGTATGAATTGTGATAAGAGTTGTACAAGCTCCCGATAAGATAATTAAAAAATATATATCAAAGGAATACTTTTCACTTTTAACAGCCAGCCACTGATGTGTTTTATGGAGATGGAAACTCTAAGAGAGTGGTTCTCAACCTTCCTAATGCTGCGACCCTTGAATACCGTTCCTCGTGTTGTGGTGATCCCCCCAGCCATAAAATTATTTTGTTGCTACTTCATAACTGTAATTTTGCTACTGTAATGAATCGGGTGATTGCTGTGAAAGGGCTCTTTGACCCCCAAAGGGGTCACAACCCACAGGTTGAGAACCACTGCTCTAAGAGGACTTCAGATCCAATTTTAGCAGAAGGCTGGCCCTGTTATCCATCTGCTCTGACTCCTGCACTCACAGGAGTGCTCCACAGTCACATTTAGACAAAGTGTCCTGCAGCAAGAGCTCACGGAAAGCAGTATCACACGCTGCAAGTCCCTGGGGCCTGCAAGGATGAACCTCCTTCGCTGCTGACTAAAATGTGGAATTTCACGCACACCTTCCTGAGATGGATCAGGTGGTAATTCATATCAGAAAAAGTGGAGGTGAGAAACATAATGCAGCACAATTCTACTCTGACACCATGGCACCTAGTCGACTGGAGGGACACGTATTTGTTTGTGTTTTTTATCATATGATTTGTGCACAGAGAAGTGGGAGAAAGACAGAAAGAAAAATGGACACAACTGGAGGCCTCGGATGTTAGTGGGTGTCAGCAGGTGGTTGTTGTGGGGTGCCATCCAGGCTGCCCAGACTCTCAGCAACTCTCTGTACAAAGAACGACACGATACCCGACCTGTGCCGCCCTCCCAGCTGTTCTGAAGTTCAAGCGCATTGCTGCAACCACTGTGTCAGTCCCTCTCCTCTAGGGCCTTCCTCTGTGTTGCTGCCCCTCCACTTTACCAAAGTGATGTCCTTCTCCAGGGACTGGTCTCTCCTGACAACATGTCCCTACCTCTTGATTGTGTCATTCCTGTCATAATAAATGATCAATTTTATTACCCCAAATGGCTAATGTCAGTCCATCTCAGGTCACTAATGCTTAGGTGATGGATTTGTACACATTTCATCTCATTTTCAAGGACTTCTGATTTCTCTAGGTTCATACTTTGTACATGCTAAGTTCCAATTATTAATTAATGTTTGCAGCTGTTTCTTGTCCTTTGAGCAATTCCCGCCAGCAAATGAAGATCCCAAAGGTTTTTACCAAGAACCTTTTACTCCATCCTCATCATTTCCATCCAGTCTCCTTCGAGAAAGCAGCTCTTCCTCAGACATATTTGGGGTGTGACCACCGGAGGGGCTCATCTTCCGGCACAATCTCTGGGGTTCTCAGTAACTGACAAGCTGCCGATGCTGTCCATCGGCTTTTCAGTGGCTAACCCCTGAGATGCAGACACCCTAGTTCTTCTTCTTAATCTGTTCTTAGTCTGAAAGCTCAACCGAAACCTGTCAACGTGGGGGGTCCCTGTGGGTATGAAGCACCAGTGACACAGTCTTCAGCATCACAGACACACACACACACACACACACACACACATACACACACACTGACAGACAAGGATGGGATGACTCAGGGGTTTTGGGTGCTCCAGGCTGAGGGCACCATGTGAATTTGGGGTGAAGCTGGGGCAGGGCAGGTTAGGGGATATAAGCTTTAAACAAAGCTAGATTTGGACTGAGAGCTTTAGAATGAGTGGTAATGAACTAAGATCCTGAGCAAAGGAAAATACACATGGAAGAGGCATGAGACCACAGGGGACATGGGGCACTCAGGGAACTCGCTGTGCCCAGGGTGCACAAAAGGGCCCAGGGGACATGATCAGGGAATGTTTTAAAGGAATAAGTAATGGGTGAGTACACAAGTGAATGGGCAAATTAATGAGTTTGTAGTTACAGAATTATCTTGCATTGCCAGATGCATAATCATAACTTATATGTTTGTTTCTTTCTCTGTTTTTCAAATTCACATTTAATGAGACTGAAAATAGAAGAGAATGGAAAGAAAGGCATGGGACACTTTTCCCCAATATTGCCACACGGAGATCCAAATTTCCCAAATTGCCCTGACCTTGCTGTACCAAAACTATTTACACAGAGCCAGGGAAAACAGCTCACTCCAAGTTCAAAGAGTGGGATTTGCTGGAGTCCATGCAGCAACCACTCAGTCTTCATTCCCTTCGTTCTTTCACTCAACAATCAGATCTCAAGCACCTAGCACATGCATGGCACCCCCAGGAGTGAAGGAGTCTCTTTAATACAGTTAGGAATATACATAGTGAGATTGCATTTGGGAATTGAGTGGGGACAAATGTACATCAACTGATTAATCAAAGAAAGAAATATGTATCCATGAAATATAATATTATTTTGCCATAAAGTAGGATGTAGTATGCCCCTGAAACAGACTATTATTTAGCCATGAAAAAGAATGAAGTACTGATTCATTTTTTTCAGCATAATTTCTTTTTTTTAAACATACCAAGTGAAGAAATCCAGAAACAACAACAAAAAATGTGTATATTGTATTATTCTATTCCTGTGAAATGTCCAGAAGAGGCAAATTCAGAGAAACAGAAGTGGCCTGATGATTGCCAGGGACTGGACAAGCTTGATAATGGACATGAGCTCTTTGGGAAGGTGGTTCTAAAACCACAGAGCGGGGTGACTGCAGAGCTTCAGGACGAGACCCACCACCATTGAATTTACCCTTTAAGAGGGTGAATGTTAGGATGTATGGATTATATTTCAGTGATGCCGTTCTTCCGTTGTTGTTTTAAGACACTATTGAAAGTTCGGTGACTCCTTGAGTGGCAGGATCCAGTCACTCTATTACTCACATCACTCTTGATTCTACACCTTAAAAGTGTTATTGTTTATTTTGGAAATGGTGAGCGATTCCAAATTCATTTAGAGATTTCGTGACTAAAATGCAGTTTATGAAGGTGGCTTTGACAGCAGGCCCTGCACAACCTTCTGCTGTAAGCCTAGTGCATAGACAGACTTAGCTTTACCTCTGCTTTCCCCAAAGCCCACACCTTCAGTAATGTCACTCATTGTGACGGGACCCTGGGAAGTCAAGGGTGAGATCAACTCAAGCTAGAAACTAACAAGGCAAGACTCTACATTACCAAAATCTTTTTAAATTACTTGCATTTTTTTTTAAAAAATCCTTTTTATATAGTGAGAGCGATATCTGTTTGCTTTACTCAAAGCAACAATGCTCAAATCCTTTCAGTATTACCAGAAAAATTGTATTTTGAAAAAGCACATCTACTCTTAATTTCAGACTAACTCTAATTCCTTGATGTTTTCACCTTAGCTTTTGTTAACTGCATCGATAGGGAGGGCTTTAAAGATTAAAACTAAAAGGACGCTAGGCTTCTGCCAAACGTTCACTCTTTCTCAAGAACGAGTGCCTTCCCATCATCCTCTACCACATACTTTGTTAGCTACAACCTGTCAATGAGTGGAGAAAGCATAAGCAGGCTTTTGATTTCTCCTTAACGTCTTATTCCGACCCCAAGCAGGTTCAGTCCTTTTTCTCAGGATTGGCACAACTGGCATGAGATGATTCTGGGATCTGAAATTCTTAATGGCCACCATCTAGGCCAAAATAATGACTATAGGGAGGTGTCATGTAAGATGGGTTTCGTAGCTATTTGGGCATCTCCATGATTCTGCCTGGAACTCCGGAGTCCTTACTGTCCCTGTGGGCTCAGTGATTTTTAGAGATGCAGAAGCTCATCTACAGAGGATATCTATTTCCTCCCTAACCACACTTGGAAAACTTACTAGGTGGAAAAGTGAGCTGATTTTCAGTTTCAATTTTGGGATAAATGCAAGCAGAATACAGAGCTTAAGTTTTGGTCTAAATTTTAATCATCATTTTGTCATATACCAACTGGTGCAATTAATATTCTTGTGTTCTAATTCTTTAACCTTGCTCGTTTCCATCTTTTCGCTATATCAGATGCAAAAGGCAGAACTGTTATGTATTAGAACACTCTTCTCACTTCAAATCTTGATATTTTGTGACAAAGCATTAAAACGGGGAAGCTTATTAACATGTGGTGGCAGCACACACCCTTGAGAAAACAAAGCAAGACATTTCCTCCCTTCTGGAACTTAAAGTACCAGGCTGTGCTTGTACCATGTAAGGGCTACTCCTCAAAAGCCCAAATGAAATCCACCCACTTTGGTGGAGGAGGAGGCCTGAGGCACGAAGCAGAGCGTGCATAAGCACCCAGAGGACCTGGACCTATGGCACATGCGGTCCTGTGCTTCAAAGTTTGATAGGGCAAGGTACAAGATCATGTATTCAATTATTGTAAACGGTTCCAAATTGGTTGAATGGAGGGTAAGGGAACTCAAACTAACCCTCTGCTAATTCAGTGTGTCTCCCATTCCATCCTTCCAAAATCAACGACAGAACCTGGCAGTTAGAACTAGAGCCATTGAGCATTGAGCCAATGCCTAAGTCTCTGCCAAGTTACTGAAGTGCTCTCCACTGCTCATTGTCCCAGAAGAATAGGTAGATACGCTGATGCCAGCCACCTCCTGGTTGCCTCAAGGTCTCTTCTTTTATAATCCATTGCAAGCACAATGACCTATGCAAGCATCCTACCAGGAAACCAAGTTTTGGTGTGGAGAACATGAAGAGCGATTTTTTTCCACCATCTTGTAGTACTATAATGAGCTTGGAACACCATGAAACTCTGAAAGAGCCACTCTTGAAACACGTGAATGCTACACTCAACCAGTCATTGTTCTGTCCCTGAGACAGCCAATACTCCGAATGTCATTCAGTGTGCCAGACACTAAAATACATATCAGGCGCGCAATGATTATTTTACAATGGTCTATATTTTAAGGACTGTTTCAGACACCCACAGCTTTTTTGAGAGGCAGACACCTACAGCTAGTTGCTACTTCTTACTGCAGCAGGATCTGTCAACCTCAGGGATGGACAGCTGGACTTTTACTGAACAAATCCAGAAAACCTTCCCAAAGCTGGCCCTTAAAATTACCAGTGATGTTAACGTGCCATGGGAGGGCATTCCAAGTAGTAATACAGTATAAGAAAGGTACAAAAATATACGGTCTGCCTGAAAATATATGTGGATCGTTTGATTGCAAAGGGCAAGACTTTTCAGTAAAGAAAAGTTGTAATATTAGGTAAAGCTTCCTGTCGCGAGTTAGCTTGGTTATTGTCACGTGTGACAAAGCTGAAAAGCCATGCTAGAATATTCAGGCTTCAGTCACTAAGAAATTGGAAGCCAACAAAAGACCTTGAACAGTGGCTCGGCATGGTCAAGCCAGCAGCCAGACTGGCACTGAGCCGGTGGGAGTCAGGGAGGGCTTAACAGAGCAGCTGGCATTTCAGCTGGGCTTTGGAGATGATTTAAAACATAAGAATATTAATTGAAGGAAAGACAGTGACTTCATCCTTGAAAATGAGCAAAGAATGCTTTGAAACAATTAAAACAGACTTTACCAATACTACTTAAAACTTGGAAAGTTTTTATAATCTTACATATAATATAAGATTTATAGAAGAGCTGGGGACAGAATAAGAAACACCTTGAATACAGACGTGCAATGTTTAGAATTTCTCCAGAGTTACTGAAATGATTTGGAATTTTTGCTTAGATTTTTGTTGAGGAAGGCTTTGCTCAATTTAAGAAGCTTGAAACTAACTGTCAGAGACAGAAAGTTTATGGAAACAAAATGGAAGAGATCATGGAGGTTTTTAATAATAACAACTACATTTTATTGAGCACATAATTACCTTTGTGTGTATTACTTCATTTCATAGTCACCTTATTCAAAACCTGGAAAACTTATTTTTATTCATGTTGAGAAAACTAAGTGTTTGGAAGATTAACCTGTTTATTCTAGAGCACAGAGCTAGAAAATAGCAGAATTAAGAAATTCTTAATTTCATCTGAAGAAATCCAGAAGATCACCTGAAACTGTACCTCCAGGACTTAGAGGGGGAAAAACACAAACAATTGAACTAATTTTGTTAAAGCATCTTAATTTCAAAGCCTAGACTCAAAACCACTTGTTCAAAAAATATTTTTCTGACCCTTTCAGATAGAAAGTGATTTTGGGCGGTGGGGGGGGGATGCGATGTGGGGTGGTGTCACAAGTTGTATGAACCATAACCATTTGGAAGCCTCTTTGGTTCCATATTTATGTCTAAAGGCCAAGCAACACATCTGGTTTATCTTTGTTTTCTTCATAGGATGTCTATCACAGAACCTGACACTAATAAGAAGCTTTATTAATGTGGGCTGACTAAATGACCAGATGAAGAAATGAATGCCATTTGCTAAGCCACCTTTCTCCACATCAATAGAGGTAACTTAATGAATTTTCTTGAAACACACAAGGCATATAAATGACTCAGTGTTCTCAATCAGATAATTCCTTCCATTTTCTTTTCTGATGAGAATCTTTATTGGCTGTGCCTTAATTTAATTATTGCAATTTTATTCTTTTTATAGAAACCTGGAGGCCCTAAGGTGATGGGCTCTGCTCAATTAAATTAAATAAAATAATAATGGTTTTTAATTTCCTCAAATCTAGATCATTGCACATATGAAAGGTGTTATTTAATGCACTGTTATGATGATGCTCTTCTTCCTCTCTTAATAGAGATGTGGGCGGACCCAGTTTTATTACAGCGACTTGAACATTTCTCTTCCTCAAAAATAACTTTCTTCGCAGCCTTCCTTTACTCTCTAAAATTCCACCATCAATATTTTATTCCTGTGGGTAAATGAAAAATTCCTTTTTAAAATGCAAATAATTCATGTCAAGAAAAGTAAAGCATCACGTGAGTCATCACATCTCCTTTATCCAACATTATGCACCAGGCATCGTACTGGGCTCTCGCCCAACCCTCTCAACTCTATGGAGGAGACGTTTTAGCCCTCTTTATAAAGCAGCAGGCAGTGACTCAAAGGAGATAAGAAATTGGAAAACAGCAAATAGAGAAACATGGCAGAGCTGGGATTGGGGTTTGTTTTATCTGACTCAGTAGCTCTTTCTAATTTTTAATAGTTCCTCCACTCCAGGAGAATGGAGCTCTGAGAAAAGACGGCTAACTCTGAAAGGCAGGAGTGAGTTGATAAGCTAAAGTGCATGTCACGACCAGCAACCAGAGTCTTAAAGGCCAGTGGATCATCGAACTGAAAAGAAGAAACTATAAGAGAAGGAGTGGAAAGTAGCTAAATGATTCATTACCCATAGGACGCTGAGTGACAACTTAATTCTTTGAATGGCTAATTAATTTGGAAGGACAAGTTGCTTACTGACAAAAAGAATTTTACAGATATAAAAACGTCTTAAATAGAAACTGTGTCTCTCTGTGTGTGCACTATTCTCTTTCCAGTAATTTTAAAGGTATATATATATATATATATTCTCATTTAGCGACTGCGCTACAATTAACTGACATTTCATATTTATATCAATAGTATTGTTGGTGATAGTATTCTACCACCTGGCTCCTTTGCACATGCACAACATATCCTGGGCACAATCCTTGCCACATATGAGCCCCCCATTGCAGTCACAGTGCCAGTCTACCTAGCTCAGAATCTTCCCTTTTGTTTGACTTTCTCCTTTACCAAATATCCAAGCATGATGTGCGTCTCCAGAGTATGCTCTAGATAACATGAATCAAAGTATATGAGACAAAGGGTTTTCAGCTGTACTTCTTCCAAGAGAGATTTGTTCATTCTCTGGTGGTCCACAGTACATTTAATATTCCTTCCCAACACCATAGTTCAGAGCCATCAATTATGATTTGGTCTTTTTATCCATTGTTAAGATTTCACATACATATGAATGGAGTATGTGCATGATGGCTTGGATAAGGCGCACGTTAGTCCACAAGGTGCCATTTTTGCTTTTCAGTGCTTTTAAAGTGATCTCTTCAAAGGATCTTTTGCAGAAGATTTGCCCAGTGAAATGACATAGAACCTTGAACCTTTTAAACTATTGCTGAATGATAGGTGACATTTAGTTTCTGTCTCACAAAGAAAACTTGCCCCTCAAAAGACAGGACTACCACAGTCCATGCACAAGCAAAGTGATAGGAAGTCACACGGCACAAATATCCTTTGCACAACCCACTGCAAAAGACCTCTGTAAGGTGTGGAAGAGCAGATCAACCTTTTGAGAGGTCAGATGCACCTGACCCAAGCCATGATATTTTTACTTGCCTCGTAGACATATAAAAGCTGGTTAATAACTAAAAATTATTGGAGAAGCCTTGTTGCTTTTGAACTCTGGATTTAATGCAGAATATATTGAATATTCCATGGACTGCCAAGACAATGAACAAATCCATTTGGGGACAAGTAAAGCCAGATCATTCTTTGGACGCAAGGATGGCAAGGATGGGTCTCAGACTTAGACATGTTATCAGGAAAGACCAGTCCCTGGAGGAGTCCATCAGACTGGGCCAAGCGGCGTGTCACTAATGAAGGAAACTACTCTCAAAGAGATGCATTGACACTGTGGCTGCAACAATGAGCTGCAACAGCGTACTTGTGTGGCTGGGCCAGGACTGGGCGGCACAGTGTTCCATCCTCCATGTGGAGGGCACAACGTACCATTCTCTGTGTCAATGACACAGTGTTCCATTCTCTGTGTGACGGGTACAGTGTTCCATTCTCTGTGTGGCAGGAAGGGCTCCTGAAAATACAAACCAACGTGACCTCGTCTGCCATTTGTCATCTGCAGTGGTCACTGCAAGAAAACACAAAGGGACAAACTCTGGATTCAACTTCACAGAGATGAGTTAAACCAGCCTGCAGGTCAGTTTATTTCAATTTCTTGGCAGCTTTTCACCTTCAATTTTAGGAAAAACTACTTTGGGAAAAATTGTGATCTTATATTTTTCAGTGTAGGTAAATTATTTACTCTGATTTTTTAATATTCACTCAAAATTACTGCAGGATTTGGGAGAAAGAAGACCAAGCGGGGTGTCAAAAAGCTAGTAAATTTGGCTAATTTTAAGGGAAAGATAAACTAGATAAAACAAGGTATAATTTTATCCTTGACTTACATTTTACATCTGAATGAATAGCTCAGCCCAGGTCCTCCCACCACCTCCCCCTCGGAGTGGGAAATGGTCCTGCTGAAACACATGAATCTTTTTTTGTGGCAAAAGCACTGTGGGTCGCTGCTTCCAGAGACACCCCGGGATCAATATTGCAGGGCACCCCGGTGTACTGTATTATTGTTAACATCCTGCTGGCTAGAATTCAGATTTCCATTTAATTGTGTTCTTATTTAAAATGTCTGCTGCACCTGCAGCCAACTCAATCAGTGTTTGTTATTTGCCTCGTGTCATGTAGACTTCTAAACAATGAAAACTTTAGGGGAAAAAATGCCAGGAGAGATGCATAGATCATAAATCACAAGGTGATAACATCTCCCATGAAAAGAAAGTCTCTGAGAAAACAGCCCGGTGATGTAAATATTGAATTTACCGGCAATGCCGTATCCCCGTGGAGGCTGGACAGTAGGCCATTCCTTAAAGGGCAAAAGGGATGAGCTTTCTTCTTTATCTGTATTCACTTTTGCTTTTATTTCATTCCTGGGAAAGAGAAATGCCAGAGGAGAAGCTTAAAACAGATTAGATGGTGAGTCCTGTATATAGGCTGTTACATCATAACTGTCTTTGAGGACTCTCAGACAGCTGACCTGTTTAGATTACAAGACAGGGTCAATTTCCATTCTCCCGACTCTTCTGATGTTTGTGAATACTAATGCTTTCCCCAGAATGCTGGCTTTAGAATAATAGCAATTGAACCATTGGGCCTTCTCTCGTGTAATCTTTCTGCAGCTAGCTAGGATTCTATACATGGATTCCATTGAGCCACACAGCTTCGCTAGATCAACTGCTTTGCTGGAGCCATCGGCAAATGATGTTTCAAATCATAAAGTCACGTTGCTATCGGCAGTTTCTACTACAGTCACCGAAGCTGTGGTGTGTGTGTATGTGTGTGTGTGTATGTGTGTGTACACTAGTTGATGGAGCATGAAGCTACTGTCTTGGATTCATTGGAATTTCAGATGACTAAATATCGAAATGATATATCGGGAACATTTGCACAGCAATTGTCTAAGGAAGCAAAAAAGGGCTCGATGTCATACACATCAAGAAACTTATGTGACTTTGGTATAAAAAGAAGGTATATTTCACTTACATTTCCACATCGTAGCCACTGTGGAAACTCAAATAATTAACCTGACCTAGACCTCTGATCCACTCCGCCTCTGTCAGACCAAAATGAAATGTCAGAAGAGACTCTCAAACCTGGTCTGGAGCCTAAAATAGCTCAGCTAGAGTGATCAGAAGAAGTGAGGGAGTAAACAAGCTGATCAGAAACTTCCAATAGGCAGTACCAGAAGAAAAACATTTTTATGAAATATGTGAAGATCTGAAATTACAAAACCGAAAGGGAGGCACAGGCTCAGCATTTCTCAAGATGAAAGAAAGCAAACAAACAAACAAAAAACCTGAAGAAAAGAAGTCAGGCCTCAAGGTGAAATACGACGGGCTCTGTGGACCAAGAAGGAACACTGGTGGTGCTGTCGGGAAAGCGTTGGCTGCTAACAGCAAGGTTGCCAGTTCAAACCTTTTCCGGATGTTACACAAAAGGAGAGCTGGCAGTCGCTCCCCCTGAAGATGGACAGCCTTAGAACCTGCACACAGCCACTCAGAGGCACACCACACTCAAAGACGAGGAGGTGGTGGCAACAGCGCTGGAAACATCCAAAGACAATGGGAAGAATACTTATAATCACGATGCCAAAAAGAATTGGTCAACGTGCAAACATTTTAGGCGGTACCATAAGGTTAAACAGAATTCCATGGTACTAAAGGAAGAAGCCCAAGTGGCGGTGCAAGCATTGGAGAGAAATAAAGCTCCAAGAACGAAGAGGCTACCAAATGAGACGTTTCCACCAATGGCTATAACCCCGGAGGCCCTTCCTCATCTCTCTGATAAACCAACTTCAAGTTATTCAGAGTTGTTCTTATTCCAAAGAAAGATGATCTAAGATATAAAGAAATAATATCACAATCTTATAAAATTTGGCTGAAGAAAATTCAATAATAAATAATAATACATCAACAGGGCAGGACCAGAAAATCAAATTGGATTCAGAGGACTATATGGAATGAGGGATATAATTGATGGCATGAGATGGATCTTGGTTAAATGCAGAGAATACCAAAAAGATACTTACCATATGTACTCGAGTATCAGCTGACCCGAATATCGACTGAGGCACTTAATTTTACCACAAAAAATGTGCATTAAAAATGTGCTGAAAAACTCGGTTTTTACATGAGTCTATCAGGTACTTGTATCTTATTGGATATGCAGAAGCCTTTGACGGTGTGGATCATAGCAAACTATAGATAATATTAAGAAGAGTGCGCACGCAATAGAGGAGTTTGCTAGAGCAGCAGGATACAAGGTTAACAAGCAGAAACCGATTGGATTCCTAAACACCAGTGATGAGAATCCTGAAAAAGACATTAAAAAATACCATTCACAATAGCCACACACAGGCTGAAATACCTAGGAATAAACCTAACAGGAGCAACAGAAGACCTGTATAAAGAAAACTATAGAACATTATTACAAGAAACCAAAAGGCACCTACACAACTGGAAGAATATCCCATGCTTACTGATCAAGACTTGATGTTGTGAAAATGTCAATACTACCTAAAGCAAGTTACAAATTCAGTACAATCCTGATCCAAATTCCAGCATCACTCTGTTAAGAAATGGAAAAACTATTTACCAACCTCATCTGAAGGGGGATAAGGCCCAGGACCGGCAAAGACGTCCTCAAAAAGAAGAAACAAAGTAGGGGCTCCTTGACTATGTGATCTCATAGCCTACTACACAGTCACAACTGTCACAACAGTCTGGTACTGATATGCTGGGTAAACAGACCAGTGGATCAAGACAGAAAATAAAGACATCTGCATGCAGAGAACTGATTTTTTATAAAGGCGCAATAAGTATTAAATGGGAAGGAGATGCCCTCTTCAATAAACGGTGCTGGAAAATCTGGATACCCACAAGCAGAAGAATGAAACAAGACCCATATCTCATCCCATGGACAAAAGCAAACTCAGGTGGATCAAAGACCTTAATGTAAAACAGCAAGGTATCAGGAGAAAATTGGGACAAATCTACATGCCCTAGTGCAGGGAATACATGGGCTATCAGAGGCATCAAAGGAAACACCCTCCATGGAAGACAAAATAAATGAGTGGGACCTATTAAAAAACAAAACACTTGTGGACATTAAAAGACTGAAAAGAGAGCCCACAGATTGGGAAAAGATGTTTAGTAACCACAAAAGGACTGATCATTAAAATCTACAGTAGACCACAAGCCTACAACAAGAAAAAACAACAACTCACAACCCTCTGAGAAGGAGCGCCCAGGACCTGTACAGACGATTCAATGGATGACACCTGAATGACTGAGAAACACCTGAGGAGATGCTCGCATTTACTAACCACCTGGGAAACAATAAATGCTGGAGAGGAAGTGATGACATTGGAACTCCTATTCATTACGGGTGGGCTTGTAAATATGGACAGTCTCTGTGGAAAGTGATAAGGCAATTCCTAAAACAGATGGCAATTGAAATACCATGTGACCCAGCAATACCATTACTGCGTATGTACCCCAAAGAAATAAGAAACAGATCACAAACAGATGTATGCTTCCCCATGGTCATTGCTGCACAGAAGCAAGAAGTTGGAAACAGCCTAAATTCCGATCAGTAGAAAACCAGATATAAAAACCTCTGGTATATTCACACAATGGAATACTACGCATCCCTAAAACGCAGTGATGAAACATCTCATGACATGGAGGGATCTGAATGACATGATGCTGAGTGAAGTTAATCAATCACAAAAGGATAAATACTGCACGAGTCCATTGCTGGAGGAGCAAGCAGCAGAATGGGCACAAACTCAAGCTTATAGGGCATCCAATCCACTGATGGGGGGGGGGCAGGTAGCCAGGTACAGAGTCTAACTGGTGCCCATGAACCATACGCCATCCTCTTTAGGCATGTATCTTGAGGATCACTTTGCCGGAGGGTGCCTCACATCAGCTGGGATTCAATTATTAAGGGAGGGGAAGGGGATGCTGTCTACTGAATGGCAGCATTGCCAAGAACTGAAGAGGTCCCCCTGAATGGTAGACAGTCCTAGAGGACAGTGAGGGACACTGATGGGCAAGTCAAGTCATAGAGGGGGAATGGAGCAAACACGTCTGGAGAACACAAATGCATGCCTGTTGGTAGGAAAAGTGGGAGGACTGACTTCCAGGTGGGAGATGGATATCTGAAACTGCTTTGGGGGACCTGAGGGGGTATGGTGGTAGGGACCCAATGGGCCATAATGACCTGGATTCTGGGTGCATCCTGGGCACCGAGGCCCGGTGCCATGGGATGCTGGGGCATCAACTCTTGGATCTTCAAGGGTGGGGCATGTTCCAAAGGCTGCCTCGGTGAGACCAGATGTGGAAAATCCACTGGGTGAACAGTACTTTACCTAAGACACTCTTGTAACTGGAAGATTTTTTTTTTAATCAGGAAAAGCTTACATCAGAATTATAATCCTTTACCACACTTACTTGATTTGCATGCTGAGCAAATCCTCCAAGATGCTGAGCCACATGAAGAAGAATGTGTCAATTGGATTGGAGGAAGAGTTATTAACAATTTTCAATATGCAGGTAGCACGCCCCTTGGAGCTGACAGTGAGGAGGAACTGAAGTATTTCGTGGCTGCAGTGATGTACTTACACAGAGAAACAACGGTGAGGACGGCCCCAGCCAGGCGGCGTTTAGCTCTGCTGTATGAATCCGATCCCAATCCGCGGCTCCTAACAATAACAACGGGCTTCTCCTTAGCTGGTTTTAGGATAGGAATAGCATCTTCAACGTCACAAGATTATA
Source organism: Tenrec ecaudatus (assembly GCF_050624435.1). Classification (NCBI taxonomy): domain Eukaryota; kingdom Metazoa; phylum Chordata; class Mammalia; order Afrosoricida; family Tenrecidae; genus Tenrec; species Tenrec ecaudatus. The sequence continues at coordinate 89,271,471 of NC_134533.1, forward strand.
AGACAGCAACATTTGCATATAACCAAAACTAATGGCATCAGCAATAGTAATTGCATGTCTGGAAGCTTACTATGTGGTTCAACTTTTTATGTGAATTCTCTAAAATTCTCTCAATGCACTGCCATCGATTGAGTCCATGGCAACTCTTCACAGTAACCCTATAGGGCAGGCACTATGCTTCTATCATTGTACATATAAAGAATATGATATTTACCCCCAAAAGGAGTATGAAGGGGTAGACACTGTTGTTGCATGTCATGGAATTTATTTCAGCTCATAGTAACCCCATGTGACAAGTAGAACTGACTCGTTGATTTAAAGTCTCTGGATCCCAAATCAATAGTCCTCTGTCTTCTTAGGTTGCTGAGTCAGAAGCAAGTCAACGACAATGAGTTCACTTGCAGGAGCAAATCGCCAGCTCCTTTTCCTGTGCAATCACTAGGTAGGTTCCAATCGCAAGCCTTTCCATAGCAGCCTAGCACGTCACCATTGGACTTCCAAGGCTCTGAAAAGATGTTTCACAACCAGTTCCCTTCCAAATAAGCTAAATGAACAAGTGTTTCTGCCCGAAGGGATCCAAGCCATCGTGTACTTTTAATGGAATGACAGAGCCAATAAATGCTGTATCTGCATATTAGCAATACGAGAAACCTGTTGTGTCCTGCAGCCCAATCCTTGCACCCCAAAGAAGAAGACTAGGCATCAACATGCCTGGTCACAGCCCTGGGCTGGAGCTCCTTCAGCACCAACAAGTCCTGCCTCATATTTGAATAGTTCCTCATTTCAACAGAACTCCGTGCTGCAAAGGTTTTTAATCTGCTCACTTTTACATTTAACTCACAGGCCCCTTCTGTTCCCTATATTTAGTCATCTACCCGTCAAATATTGACAGATATGTTTCTTGTTCCCTCAAACCTTCCATGACTGAACCTCCTCAGCTCTCTCAAGTCTTTCTCTTAAAACAGTGTGTCCACATTCCTGAACTGTGCTCTACCCTGTCAATAACCTCCTGCTAAGGTGACCACCATATGCTAGTTTCAAAATGACAAGAGTGGTTAGTTTGGAGATTTATAGTAAAAGGATATCAGATCCCCTTGCTTGTCTGCCATAATCTAGAAAAAAATCAGGTTCTAGAATTTTGCCTTCTATAACCCAGTCTTCCATTACGGACTGCACCTTTATTTCTTCCACTTGCACTACACATGCCTGGCTCTTCAGAGGGAGGCAAATTATGAATTATTTAAACTTTATTTAAATATCTTTCCAGAGTTTAATCTTCTTTAGCCAGCTGGGCACCAAATGTTTGATAGCTTCACTTTTGTACTGGCAGGTGAACCAGACCCAGAGTCTTCTGATGGAAATACTGACTCTAAAAGCTTAATCACTGAAATTATAATGTGCTCCCTTTAGGGCATGGAGGAGACCTGAATTAAATGCATTTCTTCCTGCAAAGTAATGGATTCCTTTTTTATGGCAATAGTCCCAGGGTTCAAATTGATGAAAATTTTATAGTATTTTTTTCTCCTACTTTTCACTACTGGAAGAAAGTTTCAACTCTAATAATATCTGGCAGTATAGCCTTGGGCGTGTCTATTTATAAATTTGTCATCTGTAAAATGGGTATAATAAAATGTACCTAACTACATGGGTTCTAATGTTTAAGCATTAGATATGAAACTGAGTGTTTCAGCATAATTACCACTGCAAAGGAGGACGGGGAAAGAGAAGGGGAAAGGCAGAAAGAGAAAGAAGAACTTTATACCCAGAATGAGTAAAGCCAATTATTTGCTTTGGGCAAAGTCAGAAACTACTTACTTAACAATGACTAATATTTGATATTATTTTCCTTTCACCTCCACCATCATTTTATACATGAGGATATAGAAGATGATCTTCCAACAGGGAAGATAACACCAATATCACAGAGCACAATGGAATAATGTTGGTCTAGCAAAGTTGTCTGGCTCTAAGAAAGACTCACTGCTGCAGAGTAGAGAGAATAGGGCCCCTCTAAATACCTAGTCAGCCACACATCAGGATTGTGTCCTGAGACAAGTCACTTACTAACCCTGAGCTTAAGTTTTATTCTGCATAAATTTCTATAAGAATAATTACTTCCTCAAAGAAGTTTAGGGAGGATATACCTGTTTCTAATTGGTGAACACAGGGCAATATGGAAGTCAAAAGTGTGCAAAATTCAAATACGAAGTATCAAGGACCAATGACTGTCAGTCAGTTCTGACTCATGAAAACCCTGTATGTAGGGCAGAATAGAACTGTTTTTGGGGGGTTCTGACACTGTAACTCTTTACAGGAGCAGACTGTCTTTATTTTTCTCTCAAGGGGTGTATTTGAATTGCCAACCTTGTGATTAGCAACCCAATACCTAACCAATAGAGACACAGGGTTCCTTGAGATATCAGGGTAGAGGCCCCAAAGAAGGGACAAGGAGGCATCCACGAGCATGAAATCTGAAACTTATACAATTTAGAAGTCTCGCCGCAGTAACAAGAATTTTAAAACTAAGAATGAAAGTGACTTTTATTTACAGTAGAAATCACTGGTTCATCAAAAATTTAAGACAAATGGAAAAATTAATCACACACAATTCAGACAAACAAGTAGAGCTACCTACTTTTATCATATTTGTTGATCAAAGAATAGAGAAAATTAAAATAAATAAAATATAAAGTAAAATGAGCTTTAAAATGTATGCAAAATATTTTGACATCGAAAGAAAAATTCTAGAAATATTCTTGTCAGCTCATATCCAGCATAATAAGTTATTAAGAGTAAGAGATTAAGTTTTAATCACAGTAATGAAGACCAAAACCAAATTCATCGCTATGGAGTCAATGCTGACTCATAGTGACCCCATGGGTTTCCAAGACTGTAATTGTTTACGGGAGTAGAAAGCCCAGTCTTTCTCCCATGGAGCTACTGGTGGTTTTGAACTGTGGGCCATGTGGATCGCAGCCCAGTGCATAACCACTAACCCAGGGCTCCTACAGAAATGAATAAGACCTCAAGGTTATTTGTGAATCCAATTAATGAAGAGGAGTGACTCATATGAACATACTGACAAAATATTTAAATTTATTGCTGATTTCATATTTCAATGATAAAATGCTATGATATTTTTCTGAATTTTGCAATGCTTGAGCTATTTATCTATTTTTAAATAATTGTTTATAATTGTATATACCAAGTTATTGAGATTTCTCCAGATAAGAGAGAATTTCTTTTGGCCAGATATCAGTTAAACCTAAATCTTCAACCAACTATTTTTCATGCTCAATATTTAGAATTTTCTAGACACCAGCATCTGTCTCCACACATTTCAACACTATGAAATGTACACAACTCTAGTATTTCCAGTGGTTTAAGCATGTTTAAAGAGTTGGTAGCTGTCACTACCACAATTTTAGAACACTCCTCCTTTCTTGTACTAATTATTATTAGTTTCCCATTTCTCCCCAGCCTTCACTGACAAAATCTTAAAAAACTATTAATCGAGTTCCTGTCTCAATGTACTTACTTATCCTGAATTCATATAAAGAAAAAAATACCAATAAATACATAAATAATAAAATAAAAGAGGCAGAACCTCAATCAAAAGGAAATCAGAAAGTAATAAAAATTAGAAGAAATTTGGAATGGGTCAAAAGCGAGAAAAAATGGTAAGGTGTTAAATTTTAACCTAACAGCTTTTGCATTAACCCACTTTCCAATGCACTGATAGCAAGACTGTTCAAACCCCTGTTAAATGATCAAAGGAGATTGATTCACCAGAGGCTTAATCCCTGTGGAGACCCTGCAAAGGAAATGTGGGCTTTCTTCCATAGCCCCCTGCAAGCTGGGTGCTCAGAACTTAAGCTATAATACCGTGCCCTCCTCGAGTCTTGGATTTCATTTTTTAAATCCTTGGATCACACCTCACTTAGATATCTGCTTGTTGTTTTAAGACAAGTTTTGAGTCCTCAGGCACCATTCTTTCTGATATCATTTGATTTCTTCACAACACTTTGCTAAACCACTCCTATCTTCAGTGATCTTTTCACAAAAGCACAGATCCAGTAGGATCACAGCAAAATCCAGTAGTACTCAGTAGTGACAGCTTTTTAATCAAATCACCTAGGCCATCATAAGTGCTCCAGGTTTTACCACTGCTGATATATTTTGCCAAAACTCAGTAACTTTAAGAAACAGGAATCTCCAGTCCCTCTCTCCTCTCACCACCACCATCCTCCTGCATTTTCTGCTCTTCCTCATGCCTCCCTCCTTTTCCTTTGTCCCTCTCTTTCTCTTTCTCCCCTGACTCTCTCAGTAGTCTCTGTGCGGTCAGAATGTGCTACAGTTCTGGCTTGGAGTATCTCCCGAGGTGGCGATCTGGATCTGGCTGCTGGTAGGGTCATCTCAAAGCTTTCATCATTCACACAGCTGGTGCCTAGTGCCTGAGCCGGAAGATCGAAACAATTGGTTTGGAACAGCTGCAGGCTAGCAGGCATCGTGCTCTGCCTCTCTGTAGTTCCTTCACAAACCTGTAACCTGGCAGCTACTGGGGACCTGGACTTCTTACTTGTTGGTTCAGGGCTGCCCAGGTGTGCCTCTTTCAAGAGAGCACCAGACGGAAGTTATTTCCCCTTTTATGACCCAGGTTTGGCAGGTGCACAGTAAGATTTCACCACATCATACTGGGAGAAGCAATTACAAAGGTTTACCCACTTGAGGGGAAAAGGGTTTAGACCACTTCTTTTTAAGAAGAATCATGAATATCACACTGTAAGAAGAACGTGCAATATAAGATATGCTGGTGTGGCCTTCTCTAGAATATACAATCTGCAGAGGAGAGGACAAGGTTCCTAAATTTACAAGTATCTTAAAATAATGAAAGTTGATGCTCTTGAAAATAGCTAGCAGCTGCATTATTTCTATGTTGGACTGCAAGTTTCCCTTCTCCAGGAATGAAATATTGCACATAAACACTCGCAATGTTCCCACACTGAAGATGGTCAATGATAGGTGAGGCTGCTTTTTAAAACAGATGATGCGCCTGGTCTATTGTGGTCTTAGAAGTTCCCTCTAGAGGTCCACCCCAGCAATTCCATCTTCCAGATGCTCCGCTATCTGATATACAAGCTTTATAAAAAACTAATAATTACTATGTATGCAGTGCTAAATCGGATTTCAACTTAAGAGACTGTAATAGACCTATTGTTTGTACCTCCTCCGATCTCTGGACTCCTGGCTCCTGTGCTTCCCATTAGTGACTGCATCCAGAGACTACTGCAGGAATGAAAGTTTCTGCCTTCTCATGCCTGGAGTCTCTAACTCCTCCCACTGCTTCCACTTCCAGCTCTGATAAACTGCCATGCAATAGGATATGGGCTCTGACTTCCTGAGCAGCTGCCAAAGTTAATTCCCCTGTAGGACAATTTTTGACCAGTTGTACAGTATATGGGCGGTAGCTAGCAGATACATTCCCTCCATCATCCTCCCAGTGACGGTCAGTCTGGTGGCACAATCTTGTTGATCTGGAGACGTCCCGTGAGGCAGAGCAGGTGCACCTGCTAAAGGACCTGCTGGGTCTCTTAGGAGCTTATCATGCAGCAATGCCTGGCACAGTAATGGCTCCCGTAACATACTTTCCCTTTCTTACCTGCTACACTTCACTGTTGGTCTCTCACTGCCGCGGGCTGGCACCTCTCAAACAAAGCCCCACTGTTTGACTACTTGGGGATGGGGGGTTTTGCCCCTCTTAGAGCCTATATTTTAGAGGGCCTAGGCTAAGACAGAAATTACTGCTATTGTTATCATTGTCTTCAGTTCAAATATAAGGGAACTAAAATTTGGAGAAAGACTTTGACAGCATCTTATATCAGGATAAAAAGTTTAGGATTTGCAATAAATGCTTGTTTGTCTTCCTTACGGTCACGCTGCATTCTCAAGAAGCATAGGATTTGGAAACAGAATTGTAGTGCTGAGTGTCGCTATGGCTGGGATATATAAACAGGTATTAGAGGTTATGTAAGATGATGCTACTATTAATGATTACTAGCTAACCTGTGCTGTGCTAAGTCAAGGACATAGATGGGACTTGTTCCCTTTCATTTGCACACAGGTTCATACTATGACTGGGAACAGACCGGTGGCAACGTGTGGTCATTCGTGTTGTGCTGACATCACTTTTACACAGATGAGGGACTCGAGACACTCAACTTTGATGCCAGTTAAAAATATTTTGCTGTGTTTGCTTAAGTATTATAATATGCATGTATAACATCATAGTATACTGAGATAAGTATTTAACCACTTCGAGTGAGTCCATTTAATTTCCACTCTGCCAACACTTTAAATATTTCCTCTCCCTGCATCGATTGCAATAGCAGATCTTCACATATTTGCCCCGATCAGGGTATCTGACTTGAAAGGTTTTGTTTCATGAGCAGTGACATAACCAGTTATGTCTTTTTCTCTTTGCAACCCCTATGATGTTTTCAGAACAAATTCTCTTAGTTTTGTCCCTCTGAAAATGTGTTGTTTTTCTTTCATTCTTGAAGGAGATCTTTGCTGCAAAAAGAATGAATGGTTGGTGGTGTTTTCCTTTCCGTGTTTGAAACTGTGGTGCCATTTCCTGCAGGCCTCCATTATTCCAGAAGAGAAATCGACCGTCGTTCTAATTGGTGCTCCGCTACAAGTAACCCATCATTCCTTTCTGGCTGCTTTCCAGACGATGTCTTTGCCTTCAGACCTCAAACGTTCACAGTGTGACTGAGCATGGATTTTGTTGTGTCTAGTCTGTTTGTGACTTGCTCACATTCTTGAATCTGTAAGTCTCTGTTTTTCTTCCATCTTGAACCAAATCACCCATTACTTTTCCAAATCTTTTTACAACTCCATTTTCCTCCCTTTGCTGGGTAAAGGAATATTCGCCACTTTCCTATGGTTCCTCCAGTTCCAGAAACTCTGTTTATCATTTTTTATTTTGTCTTGCAATTTCTTTTCTCGTTTGTATTCATAGTTAGTAGTATCCATTGATCTACCTTCCAGCTCACTGAGTCTCTTCTTTGTCATCTCCACTCTCTGTTTGAGTCCAGCAGTGAGGTTCATCTTGATTACAGCTTCCTTTTTAGGATATGTTCTATTTGTTTCAAAAAAAAATGCTAAAACATTTTTATAATGGGTACTATAAATTCTTAGTTGGATAATTCTAATATCTGATGTAGCTTTATGTTGGCTTCTGTTTATTGTTTTGTTCCATTTTTACATTCATATTTCAAGTTTCTTGTTTTGGGGCATGAAAAGTGATTTTTTATTATATCATTTTTATTTTAGATATTACATTATATGACTCGGGATCCTATAGAATACATATATTCTATAGGATCCCGAGTCATATAATGTAATATATATTACATTTATATATATCCCTCTTTTCAAGTGGGTTGGGACCAAACAGTATATATTCAGCTTCCCATTGTATTCCACCAACAATTTAGCAAAGGCAGGACACTGACTCACACAGCTCTTTTTTTTTTTTTAATTTTAACAATTTATTGGGGCTCATACAATTCTTTTCACAGTTCATATATATACATACATCAATTGTATAAAGCACATCCATACATTCCCTGCCCCAATCATTCTCAAGGCATTTGCTCTCCACTTAAGCCCCTTGCATCAGGTCCTCTTTTTTTTCCCCTCCTCCCTCCCCTTTCCCCCCTCCCTCATATGCCCTTGGTAATTTATACATCGTTGTTTTGTCATATCTTGCCCTATCCGGAGTCTCCCTTCCCCCCTTCTCTGCTGTCCCTCTCCCAGGGAAGAGGTCACATGTGGATCCTTGTAATCAGTTCCCCCTTTCCAACCCACTCACCCTCCACTCTCCCAGCATCGTCCCTCACACCCTTGGTCCTGAAGATATCATCCACCCTGGATTCCCTGTACTTCCAACCCTCATATGCACCAGTGTACAGCCTCTGTCCTATCCAGCCCTGCAAGGTAGAATTCGGATCATGGTAGTTGTGGGGAGGAAGCATCCAGGATCCGGGGGAAAGCTGTGTTCTTCATCGATACTACCTCACACCCTAATTAACCCATCTCCTCTCCTAAACCCCTCTATGAGGGGATCTCCATTGGTCGACACTTGGGCCTTGGGTCTCCACTCTGCACTTCCCCCTTCATTTAATATGATATATATATACATATATATACATACATATATACATATACACATACATACACACACTTATGTCTTTTTTTTTCTTTTGCATGATGCCTTATACCTGGTTCCTTGGGCACCTCGTGATCGCACTGGCCGGTGTGCTTCTTCCATGTGGGCTTATTTGCTTCTGAGCTAGATGGCCGCTTGTTCACCTTCAAGCCTTTAAGACCCCAGACACTATCTCTTTTGATAGCCGGGCACCATCAGCTTTCTTCACCACATTTGCTTATGCACCCATTTGTCTTCAGCGCTCCTATCATGGAGGTGTGCAGTCAATGATATGATTTTTTGTTCTTTGATGCCTGGTAACTGATCCCTTTGGGACCACTCGCTCACTCAGGCTGGTGTGTTCTTCCATGTGGACTTTGTTATCTTCAAGCCTTTAAGACCCCAGTCACTATCTCTTTTGATAGCCGGGCACCATCAGCTTTCTTCACCACATTTACTTGTTCACACACTTTGTTAGTGACTCCACAGGTCTGTCTGAATAGGACAGGCTGGATGAACTATCTGGAGGAAAAACAACGGGACCGACAGTTTTGGGGGGACTTGGGGTGGGGGGGTAGGGGGGGGGTACGGAAGTGGTGTTAACAAACCCAGGGACAAGGGAAAAACATGGGACCCCAAATGGTAGAGAAGGGGGAGTGGCAGGCCTGGTGGGAAATGATCAAGGGTAAGGTTGCTTAGAGAAGAGGTATACTCTAGCCCAGGTGGCGATGAAGCATGGTAGTAGGGCAGGAGGAAAGTCAAGGGAGATGGAGGAAAGAGCTAGGAGTCAAAGGGCATTCATGGAGGTCTAGACAAAGACATGTACATGCAAATATATATAGGAGGATGGGGAAATAGATCTATGTGTCTATATTTATAGGTCAAGTATTAAGGTGGTGGAAGGACCTTGGGCCTCTACTCAAACACTCCCTCAATGCATGAATACCTTCTTTTATTAAATTCGAACTCTATGATGCTCACTCTCCCTCACACAGCTCTTTATAGATAGATGAGATGAAAACTCATTTTTCTCCTTGACCCTACTGACACCTTTCCTTTATATATAGGGCACTGGATGCCCACTGCCTTGTTGCCTTCAACTGGGGGTGTCACATCAGTTTCCTGCAGGATTTGGGGTCAAGCAAGAAGATGAGAAGCAAAAGGATGACTCGTATCACTTTGCCGCGGCAGGATGGGGAGGAGTTTCAGGTCATCTTTGGTTCTGATTGCCAGGCAAAGAGCAGAATGCATAAGCCTGTTTGCTTGCCCTGCCAGTCAGTTTCAATGATGGTGGGTGGGCGTGAAGGCTCAGGTCATGGCTAGGACCCACTGATACTACCCTCCAGGGCGAATCAGAGCACAACCTGGTTTCTCTGCACAGAAGATGGAAGCGCAGCTGCGCTCTGAGCCTGTGGGTACCCCCCGGTGGGGAGCTTGGGGTGCTGCTCCTTGTTTCTGCCAGGCTGCAGATGGACGATTAGCTCCCTCCAAGCCGGGCCCTGCTGACACCACCCAACGTGAGGAATTGGAGCGCATCTGCTTCTTCAGAGAAAGTGGAGTTGAATGAAAGATCAGCTTCCCAGAGAGGCCCACTGACAGTGCAGGTGTGGCTTTTCTCACAAGTCTGGTTACATGAAGGCGGGTATTGCCAAAAAGGTTCTTGTGTTGCTGGACCACGCTTCCCATTCCTTTGGACCAGAAAAAAGAGATTCTTGTACATTTTTATCCGTGTCTATTGATGATTTTGGTTGGAACTTTCTGTAGCATCCCATCTGGGATATATGGATAAATTGAAGACAATAAAGGTTCCGGGGATTTATGCAGCCTTCTTTTCTCTTTCTTTTAGTCTTGTTAGACTTGTTTATTGTGTCCTTCCAGAGTTTTTATTATTATTATTATTGTTACTACAACTACAGGAGTGAATATCAATGAGGAATGGGGTTACTCCATCTTGCCAGAACACCAAAGAGATATCTTGTTTTGCATGTCACATTACCTAAGGATAGTGCCTGGCACACAGTAGATATTGTAACACATATTTAATCTAAGAATGAAGGAGCTATTAATGCAAAGGTAAATAAGGAACAGTGTCTCCCTGCAGCACTTCAGGTCTGGAGTTTTTTGGTTTTAAGTTCATGTCCTAGATTTCCATTTAATAGCTTGGGCATATCTTCCTGAATTATTGCCTGTCCAATAATAGTCCTATCATTCCTGTCCTCGCGTAGCACATAGTCTAAGTAGGGAATTGAATATATAAGTAGTAATGGGCAGATAAGGGAACCCTGGTGGCATAGTGCATTATGCACTGAACAACAAACCACAAAGTCACCAGCTCAAATCCCCCAGCTTCTCCTTGGGAGTAAGAGGAGGTTTTCTACCCCTGTAAAGATTTATAGTTTCAAAAACCCACAGGAACAGTTCTGCCCTGCTCCATGGGGTTGCTATGAGTGAGAATTAATAGCTAAATAGCCACCTTAGTGCTGACAAAGGTGTAAGACATATGCAAACTTTCTCAATCATTGCCTAATTCAGTATAATACCCAAGGAAGCCTTAGCAAGTTAATCATAATAGTGATCACCATACTATAGGCACCTATATACTAGGCATCTACCACAGTGAAATGCTGAATGGCTTGCATGCCTTATCTTCTAAGAAATTACAATAACTCTTTAAAATATATACTCCTATTACCTGTGTTACCCAAAGGCGATACAAGGCTTTGAACTTCTCTCTTACTTCTTTTCCTTTACAAGAAGAAATTCAGATAAGGACATAATCAATGCAGAAGCAGAGAGAGGTTTTCATGGAATGGGTGAGTTTATAAAGAGAGATACTTTGATGTGAAACATCCAAGTTTCCCCAGCTAATCCAAATGTTCATATAGAAGGAAAGGTTGGGTTTTTATCCAGCTGATGGAGGACCTTCCACCATTTGCTGGCTTTCTGACTGGTCTTTTGTCATTGAGTGACTTTCTGTACTCAATGACTTTCTGTACTCAATGACTTTCTGTACTCAATGAGTACGTTCTGTAAAGCACCTCCCCTTTCCAGGTATGTGCGCCACAAAGTGCAGGCTGGGTCCCTGTCCCCCACCCTTCTTCCCTCAAATCAAGAGTGAACTCTGCCATAGTGGGGGTAGTGTGAACATCATGTCTTTCACCACCAGACACCCTTTCACCATCCCTTTGTGGAAAAAGACGTGGGTCTTATCTGCCTTTCAAGTTTGTTTGTGCTGGGGAAGCATGGGGGATATGCGCCTCTGCCTCCCTTCTGTGTAGGAGTACTTTCATTGTCACCCTCTCTGCCTTTTCCTGGTGCAGTCTGGCTAATTCCATTTGGTATGAGAGGCCTCCTTTTCTAGGTTCAAGTATGTAATCAATGATGAATCCACCTAGTCCGAAGCTGGTAATCCTAACCACTGTTCAATGCTGATCAGTCTGTAAATGAGGGAATTGGGCTTAGTTTTAGTCATTTTTCTATCCCCAGCCCTTTACAGGGTGCCCATAATACACCCGAGTTCAAGGAGAAAGCTAAGCGTAAAGAAGGAATGGAGAAATTAAAGGGACAAGGACAGGAATGGGAAGAAAGAGGAAAGGGCACTTGGTTCTTCCACTTAGGAAAAAATAGATCCACCAGAAAATGGTAACTTCATGTGATTGTGATAGTAGTATGACTATTGTCTAGAAAAAGTAGCCATTGAAGGATACCATCCTTGCAAATATTCAGATTTCTGATTTATTTTGAAGAGGTCAGGTTACAGACACAGTTGTATTCACTCCTGGGTGTCTGTTTGGTCTCTAAATAGCAATGTAGCAACAATCCAGGGGCTATGCAGAGAACGACTTCTGTATTTCTTGTCCCACTCGCAAACATCCTAGAGTTCTTAAACGAGGTCCACACTAAAAAGCAAGCGTTTTCTCTGTGATGGTGTCCAGGAAGTGAGGGCAACACAGAAGTTGTAACATATAAAATTTGTATGTTATTGCCTATCAGAAGAATGACCAGAGAGTAGGGAAAAAGGAACAATGGTGATGTTTGCTCATTAAATAAAGAGCACATTAGCTCGTTGGAATCATATTTTTTGTTTCTGGAAGACCGTTGTAAATTTGAACTTTTATATAAGTTAGAAGTTATTCTTTGTCCCTCAAAATATTGTAATATTTTGGTTACTTTCCATGACTTTTTATCCATCATACGCTATGTAAGCTTATTCTGCTGTGCGCCCATCTATGCAAAAAGTATTATTTTATGTATGTATTTGTCATCCTCAGTTTCCTTGTATAATGAGGATATTAAATGATCGATAAAACCTCCCAGGAAATAAATGACTTTAAATCTTCCGTTTATCCCCATGCAACCAAACCGATGGTATCCGGTGGCTGAAGAGAAAATTGGATCTAACTTACCAGTTTCCTCCCTGCCTTTCCTACACTGATACCTCCCATTCCCTCCACCCACTTTCCTCTCCTCTCCTTAAAAGCAGGAGGTGGGACTATTTCCTGCAGCTTCATTTTCAAATATGGTAGCCTCTAGTCACAAATACTGATTTGAATTAATTTTAGTTAAATCAAACATTCAGTATCTTTTCGACATCACCACATTCCCAATGTTCAATAGACACACGTGGCTACTACGTCTGTCCATCCCGCAGAAAGTGCCATTGGACAGAACTGCTCTAGTAACCTCCAGTTGCTCCCGGTTCTCAGCAACTTTCTGCAGAATCTGACTTCCACTTCCCTCCCTATACATCCATGCTTAACAATGCACAAATATGACTGTGGCAATTTTTTTCAGAATAATTTGGAGGCAGGCCGAGAGCTGGTAAGAAATGCTTGCAGGGGTCATTGGTGAATGGGGTCAGCTGATGAAAGCGTCTGGGATCCCACTGTCCTCTACTGGGAATCAGCTCTTGCTACGACCTGTGTTATGAGCAATTTCATGTGGAGGGGGAGGTGATTTGCATTCTGATGGGGTGGAGAGGTCAGGTCACAGAACCGAGCATCTCACCATTCTTCTAGCACAGGGAGGAATGCTTGTGACTCGTGTATGCATTTCCCATAAGTATTCACGGCAATCATGTATGTGGAAGATGTATGTATACATTTACTCTATGAGTACAGTTAAATAAAATTCATCTATATCTATACTGAAAGAACTAATGTTGACCATGCTCACCCAACTGTTGTGCAACTGAACATCACACTGAGGGATAGCGCGCAGAAGGTGCCCGTGATGACGCAGAAGAGAGAGGGTGAGGCTACTGAAGTCATTTTTCTAGCCCTCCATGGCTCTCACACTGAGACCGTCCTGTCTATACCATCAGTAGTGCCTCTGATTGGCAGGCTACTATCACTTCTTTTCATGTTATCCAATTAAAACTTTCTCTCTCTATATATATATAGTCTATAATATTATCATAAGATATTTTTATTATAAGATATTATACATAATATCACAATTAAAAACAGGAAAGGAATCCAGGTGGCTCAGTGATTGAGCAATCATCAGGCAGTTGTTCAAACCCCACAGCCAATCTCCTGGGGAAACATCCGAACATCATAAAAACGATAGCTTAGGAAATACTATGAGGCTCTTCTACTCTGTCCCAGAGGGTTGCTAGGTGTCAAACTGGACTCTGTGACTCTTAGAGACCTGTCTGAAAACAAGCAGTCATCAAAGTGAGGCTTCAGGTAAGCCCACACAGAGGAAGCACATCAGCATGGGCAATTCAAGAATTGTAAATACTAAATCCAAACCCAGAGGAGGGATTGATTTAGAGTTTAAATTCTAAACATACCATTTACAGAGGCTGCAGATGAGTGTGAAAGGCTCAAACCCATTTTCCGGGTCCCCATGCAGATTAATCCTCTGGAGAATCCCCTCTGATTAGGAGCCTCGTTACCGTTACCAGAGAGTGTACATTATAGGATGTAGTACTGCAATTTCAGTTAGGTCAAAATATGACACCTTGTCATTGAGCTCCCCTTGGGCCCAATTTCTAATTGCTCCAATTTTTAATATTTTCTGCTTTCCTTTTGAAGTTTCTGTCTATTTCATTGTATCATTGTTGTTAGGCCATTTATATTCTGTCTTGATTTTGTATTATTTTCTGAACATGAAACTCAGATTAGTAAACCTCTAGAGACAACTGGATTGATAGATTCAAAAAGACATGGCGGGGGATGCTGGCAGAAAATGGGCGGCTAACAAAAATGGGTACAAGGCAGAAAAATAACCGGGACATAATTGTGGTGGTGGTTGCATAAATCTATTAATGTGATTGAACTATTGAGATGTATGATGTGTATGAATTGTATGTTAGTGATATTATTGAAAATAAACTAATTATTTTTAATTGACTATGATGACATTTTGGTTTAAAGGGTTGTACATTTAAATATATATTGAAATAGACTGGTTTTCAAAATGCTTCTCTTTTATTTATTTCAAATAGAAGCCCCGTTTCACTATGATAAATTCACTTCATGCTTACTATATGACAGGCTCATTATGTCAGTGTTAGATTAAGGTAAGGTAAACAGGGGATTCCTAGTACCTACTCCTAGTTTATCGTGAGCAATTTCCACCTTTCACCACATCAGAAATTCCAGGTACGGCTGTCAGCTTTCTCGCTCTCAAACCCAAAGCACCTTCCTACAGAATCAAAATCTCTTCAAGTTTACAGTTCCTGTCAGGGAAGGAGTGTCCAGTAATCAAGTAAGCATGGGCTTATTTCTGCTTGCCCCCTAATCTGTAGTGAACAATTTCATCTGCGTCTCAGGGTAAAAACCAGGTAAAAATGTTCGCTACAAATTAGTAAGTACCACAAGTAAGCCCGTGCTTACCTGGTTGATTGGGTAATCCAATCATATGCCCTCTGCAGCCTGTGCCCGTTTGCTTTTTTACTCTTGCCAATGCCTCAGGGGGCTGCACTATGAATAGACCCATTTCATAGCGTTGAATCTCTCATACTCACACACAGGCACATTCCAGGATTCCTATTCAACAGCAAATGCATCATTTCAAAGAAGTTACAAAGGCGGGGCCTTAGGAAAGAGGAAAGGGGAGATTGTGTGCTGTAGAACTTTGTGATTTATGTTTGAAACGCAGCTCCCACTGGCTAGGGACACTTGCTTAATGTGAAAAGGCCACCCGTGCCCCAAATCTGACATTCACTCTACGGAGCACATTCCTGCCGCGTTATTTCCCCGGGGATGTGTTCATTTCCCAACCGCAGTCCGCCTTCTCAGCTCCAGCACCCGGCCTATGCACAGCAGCAGAGCAGGACTCCGGGATTTGAGATTGGTGAATTCCCTATGCACCTGAAATACTTCCCTTAATTTCTTTGACTTTCGTTTCCACACCCCTGGAACGAAGCTCTGACAGATGCCCAAGCAAAACCGCCAAGCACAGGCGGGCTCCAGCTTCAGATAAGATTATTCACAAAGACAAAAGTCTGGACCATTTAACAAATGCAAGTGCAAGAAGCCAGTCCAGCCTACCAGGGGCAGGGAAATAGATTGCGGTGTCAACTTAATCAATGGTTAATCGCTGTACTTTTTCAGACTTGAACCTTATTAGGATTGAGGCTGCATCGCCCTGCTGAAAATCAATCTGGAATTTTTCAAACAGCTGCAAGCTGCAGAAATACAATTGCAAATAATTTGACGACATCTCTAAGCACCTCGGGAAACCCCAAGCAGAACTAAATGGAAATGGCACAGAAAGACGCCTCTGGCTGGGGCTCAGTGGTCGAAAAGGAAGGTGAGGAAGCCAGCAAAATGTCTGGCAAGATTCCAAATCCTGGGAGAATGGACTGCACTCGGTGTGGGAGGTCGCTTCGCAAGATGCAGTGACTGAACACGGGGCAATGAAGGTTAAGGTTTCTCAGTAGGGAAACTGACTTCAGGCTAAGGTTGGAATAACAGAAGCTGTACAAGAAGCACTGGGCTTCTCATCCGACCTGACCTTGTATCTAGCAATGGCTTCAGAGAGATATGAATTACTGAGACAAAGGAAAAGATGCAACAGGACAGTGACAGATGAGCAGACCTGAAGCGGCAAAGGAGTGTCTTCCAGAGTCTGGCCAGAAGAGAGCAAATACTGGGTTAGGCCTATGTGTGTAGTCTCATTCAGTTTGTGTCTATAGGCAAGAGGAACAGCCTGTTGGAGAAAGGTTATGGATGGCAGTGGAAGCCCAACATCCATTTGCACAGTCCCGACATGGAATAAGCCTCCAGTGAATTCCCTGTGACAGGGATGTGCATGTTAACATGGGAGGTGAATGCTATCAGACAGGAAGTGTTGTAAAATCAATGATTGCAGAGACAGGTTAAAATGTAGCAACTTACCATTTGATCACCCTTTTGACCCATTTTTAATTGATTCCTGTTTTTCGTATTTTCTATTTTCATTTCTATTGAGGTTTACTCTGTTTTAGTTTGTCATTGGAGTTGGGGTTTTTTGTTTGTTCACTTCTTGATTTCTTTTTATACATTTTTCTGCGTATGAAATCTAGGATAGGCAAATCGATAGGGATAGTGACTGGATTCATAATGAGCTAGGGACATGCCAATGGCGGCCGGGGCAGTGGGGAGCTAACACCAATAACTACAAGAAAGAAGAAACCATTCTAAGATAGATTGCGGTACTGATTTCAGAATTCTTCCTCGTGTGATTGAACTATTAAATTGTATGACGTGTGCATTGTATGCCACCAAAAAAATGAAAGAAACGTGCCAAGTGTCTCTACAGCTGTAAACAGAGGATGTTCCCAAACAAGTAATAACATCATGGGTAGGAAAAGATACACATGAATTTTGGCTAAGAAGATGGACATTCAAAATAAGTGAGATTTGAGAGTAAATCCAGACCCCACCATTTACTATAGAAGTCAACCAGCTTCCTTCTCAATTCTTGCAAATGCTAACAGGTTACTACTTCCCATCTATGAGATTTGTTAAAAAGATAATGTGATAATGCGCACATAATGCATTGTCCCAAGTGATAAATGCTGCCTTATTACTGTTCTAGAGAAGAAAAAACTAAAAACTTGCCTTTGGAATTAGTTCATAATCCTTACACAAAGAAAATGTCTCCAATTATTTGGCATTTTAATGGAATCAAAAGATAATGGGATATTTCCACCAACTTATTTTAATAAATCAAATGATTGGGGGCTCGTACAACTCTTATCACAATCATATATCCATTGGGTCAAGCACATTTGTACATGTGTTGCCATCATCATTTTCAAAGCATTTTCTTTCTACTCGAGCCCTTGGCATCAGCTTCTCATTTTTCCCCTCCCTTCCTACCTCATGAAACCTTGACCATTATAAATTATTATTATTTCTTCATGTCTTGCAATGTCTGATGTCTCTCTTTACCCCCTTGTCTGTTGTCCATCCCCCTGGGAGAGGGTTATAGGTAGGTCATTGAGATTGGTTCCCCCTTTCTCCCCCACCTTCCCCTTCCCCTCCTGGTATGGCTACTTTCAATATTGTACCTGAGGAGTTTATCTGTCCTGGATTTCCAGCTCTTTTTGAAGCCCCTCCCCCTACCTCATATTAGCTTGCAGCCTTAATTAACTAGGGAATTGTTGATTCACTAGGAAAGTTCACAGGAATGTAAACATACTGAAAACGTTTGAATGTTGTAATTCTGTAGAACGCATTGTCAGTGTAGGTGTAGTGAAAAAGTATTATTGGTAAATTTTAATAAGCTATTGGGTTGTTAGGCAAGCATCTTCAGACAATGTGGTGGGTCCAGTGCCGCACCAGAGGCCACATAAATGGTCCAGGGCAATCTTCTTGGGGGAGACTCTTGAGCTAAAGGAAGAGGCTTGGAGGTCAAAGGAAGAGGTTTAGGGTCAAAGGAAGAGGCTCAGGGTCATTCTGTAACCATTCAACACACATAGAATATATGAATGAATGGATGAAGAGTACTGTCACCCAGAAGCCATGTAACTGACTGGCTTTAAGTAGGTTCCAACTATTTCTGTATCCCTATAATATTCTAAAATGTAATCTTGCCAATGATACATAGAAGATACACAGAACTAAGTACCTATCCATCTCATATTAATGATCTCATTATAGGGTTCTGCAGAGCTGCTCCATCGGGCTTCTGGGGCTGTAAATATTCACAGCTACAGACTGCCTCATCTTTCTGTACCGAGGGCCTGGTGGGTACAAACCACCAACCTTTCAGGAAGCAGCCCAAACCTGAACCCCCTGCACTACCAGGCTCCTTTGACTCAGAATTAACTTGAAGGCAAGGGGCTTGAATTTGGGGTAAGAACCCAAAGAATAATTGTTCGTTCTCTTTGCCTTTAATGAGACTCAGGACTTTATCTGACCATGAAGAGGTGTGCTCAGTGCTGGACAGCTCCAGAATGGTGATTGGGGGTTCCCTTGCCAGATCTCATCCCATGACCATTATTAAAGTACCTGAAGTTCTAAAACAAGCTCAGTGTTCTTTATGATGGGTCTTCAAGAAATTGATGTAAAATGGAATTAAAAGTTAATCGATTTTTTTCCCCATGAGATTTTTAAAGCAAAGGGGCCCTGGTGCCGCAGTGAAAAAAGCCACACTTTGGGAGAAACCTGAGAGTGCCTGTTCCTGTAAATACTCTCCATGAAAGCACAGTCACGGTCAGCGAGTCAAGTCCAAATCCTGGCCACCCTCATAGAACACAGTAGAAGTGCCCGGTGGGTTTCCAAGACCATCCCTCTTTTTTAAAATAATTTTATTGGGGTCTTGTACAACTCAGCACAATCCATCCATCCATCCATCCATCCATTGTATCCAGCACATTTGTACATGTGTTGCCATCATCGTTCTCAAAACATTTTCTTTCTACTTGATCCCTTGGTATCAGATTCTCATTTTTCCCTTCCTTCCTCCATCCTCCCTCCCTCGTGAACCCTTGATAATTTATAAATTATTATTTTTTCATGTCTTACAGTGACTGCTATCTCCATTCATCAACTTCTCTGTTGTCCATCCCCTGGGAGGGGGTTATAGTTAGATCATTGTGATTGGTCCCCCCTTTCTTCCCCCACCTTCCCCTTACCCTCCTGGTATGGCTACTCTCAATATTGGTCGTGAGGGGTTTATCTGTCCTGGATTCCCTGTGTTTCCAGCTCTTATCTGTACCAGTGTACATGCTCTGGTCTAGCCAGATTTGTAAGGTAGAATTGGGGATATGATAGGGGAGGGGGGCAGGTAGAAATATTTAAAATCTAGAGGAAAGGTGTATGTTTCATTGGTGCTATACTGCACCCAGACTGGCTCGTCTCCTCCCCACGACCCTTCTGTAAGAGGATGTCCAATTACCTACAGATGGGTTTTGGGTCTCCACTCCACACTCCTCCTCATTCACACTTATATGATTTTGTTCTTCTGGGTTTTTGATGCCTGATACCCAATCCTATTGACACCTCATGATCACACAGGCTGGTGTGCTGCTTCCATGTGGGCTTTGTTGCATCTCGCGAGATGGCTGATTGTTTATCTTCAAGCCTTTAAGACCCCAGATGCTATATATTTTGATAGCTGGGCACCATTAGCTTTTTTCACCACATTTGCTCATGCACCCGCTTTGTCTTTAGCATTCTTATCGGGAAGGTGAGCATAATGGATCCTCTGTCTCCCAGGAGCTGCTAGTGGTTTTGAACTGTTGACCTTGTGGTTAACAGCCCAGCTTGTAAGCCACTATGTCACTAGGGCTCCTTACAGTCTTGAAAACCCATAGGGAGCAGTTTTACCCTGTCCTAGAAGGTTGTTGTGACTCAGAATCAATGTGACTTTAGTAAATGAATAAAAAGCTGTTTTGGTGAAGAGAGCACAATAACCCAATCATCTCCCCAAATCACCATCATTTAGATAATGCCCACTCAGTGAACTCAGGACAGGTTACAACTGGCCTGTGGGTTTCTGAGGCTATCCATCTTTACAAGAACAGAAAGTGTCCTCTTTCTCCACTGGAGCAGGTAATGAGTTAGAACTACTAGCCTCTCAGTTAGTAACCCAAGACATAACCATAGGAAAAACAAAAACAATAAACAAAAACAACACTGCCTGCCATGGAGTTGAATCCAGGTCACAGCGACCCTGTTTCAGGACAGACTCGCCCCTGTGGGTTTCAGAGACCAACTCCTGACAGGAGGTGAAAGCCTAACGTTTTCAGCAGGAACGAGCTGGTGATTTCAGACTACTGACCTTAGCGTAGCCAGTGAGTAACCACTAGATGATCAGGCCTCCAAGAAAGTGCTTGTTGAATCGAAAGCGTAATGTAATATAAAGCTTCCAATTTGTTGTATTAATTTAGTCTAAAGTGAAGTTCCTCGGTGGTACACATGGAAAAGAGGCTTGCGCTCCAAGCAAAAGGCTGTAAATTTGTGTCCACCCACAGGCACCTGAGAGAGCGGGCCTTGTGACCTAGTTTTGAAAATCTGAAAACCCCATGAAGCACATTTCTACTTTGATACACATGCGGTCAAACTATAAGTCAGAGTCAACACCCTGGAAAGTGGTTATATTCATAGATCTATAGCTATATAAATTTTTAAAACACAAAATTCTATTTCTCCCAAGCAACTTTCTGAAAGGCTCTTTCAACTTTTCAACCTGAAGGCTTTGTTGCCAGGTTCATCGTGTTAGCTGTGCTCTGTGGAAAGGAATTTCATCTAAATGCTCCCAGCGCTTGGCTCGTCCGTGTGAACCATGGGGTGATTATAGCTGACAGAGCCCCAAATAGCTTTACAGCACACAGACGCTCACTCCCCTTGGAACTTGAAAAGCCATAGGGAAGTTTATAGTTTATTTCCAGTTATTGAGGAGTACATTTTGTCATTCTCTCTGAATCCATGTCGGTCATTGTATCACTCTAAGTGTGTTCCTAGAATTTTCTACTTCCCAAAGGGATACTGTGACTTACATAAGTCTTGATAAAGAAAATGTCACTGGATGCCTGGCTCTACTTTTTCAAGGAGCTCTGCTGGCATAGTGGGATATGAGTTGGACTACTTACCACAGAGTTGACAGTTGACGCCTACTAGCTGGAAATGAGACTTTCTGTTCCTGCAAAGATTTTCAGCCCTGGAAACCTATAGGAGCAGGTTGACTCTGCCCTGTAGGATCACTGCGAGTTGGAATCAATTAGATGGCAGTGAGTTTGGTTTTAGTTGTTGGTTGGTTTGTTTTTAATTTTTTTTCCTCTTCCCTAGCTCTGGTTTTCAAGGAATCAAGAGGTTAGCAATCAATGGCCACTACCATGCTACTGAGCTGCGCAGCCTAAGAACTCATCCACGGCGACACCACAGCGCCTTTAAATGACAGCAGATCTGCTTCCATTCAACGCCTTAAATTTGCAGATAAAGACGCAGGCCTAGACGAATTAAGCGATTGCCCAAAACCATTCCATTTAACTATTGAATTAAATAAACCACCTTTCCCAATAAGGAGCCCTGGTGGTCTAGCTGGTTTTGTGTTGAGTTCCTAACTGTAAGGTCAGCAGTCCCAATCCAGTAGTTGCTCTGTGGAAGGAGGTGAGGTGTTCTCCTCCAGTAAAGAGTTAGGGCATCCTAAATAAACAGGGACAATTCTACCCTGATTTATAGGATCCCGATGGGTCTGAATCTGCTTGCTGGAGTTTGAATTTAGTGTTTGGGTTTGCTCTTCCCTAATACAGCAGCAAGTTCCTCAGAACTGTATGCATTCATTCAATAGATGTTATATTGGACACCTACTTTGGGGCAGGGGTAGAGGAAGATAGTGAAATAAGTGACAACAACAATAACATTAATAGTATCTACTGAGCACTTACTATGTCCCACTACTGAAGAAAGCCCGTTTATATGTAAGCCTCTCACAATACTTAGAAGACCCCATTTAAAAGTTAAGAACAGCAAGATCCAGGAATGCTGGAAAAATAGGAAGTTCTAGAGGCAGGATTTTAATTGAGACCCTCATGGGGTCTACCACTGATTCCTTAAAGAAATGGGTCTGGTCTACAATGGAAGCATAGGAGAATGAGTCAAATAGTATTGCCAAAAATCACAGAAACATTTCTTAAACAAAAATGGAAAACATGAAGCTATCGTTTCTTGACATATCCCCATCTATAAACTTCAGAAGGTGTTTCTATTTCTCTTAATGTTTCCTGAAGAATTCGGTGTTCCTAACTTTCTACCACTTCAAAGTGGTAGTTTTGGTATCTTTCAGGAACTCAAATCATATTCTTGGAAATTTGTTTTCGAAATTTGGACCAAAAAATGAAGTCTGAAGGGCTAAGATCAAGGCTATGGAGCTGAGGTGGTAAGTTTTACCATGGAAATTTCCCATTGGACAGACCTTATGATACTTGAAAAATGAACAGGTGCCTGGTCATGATGGAAGCGTAATTAATTGGAGCAAAATTTCTGTCATCAATGACATTTTCAAATTTTTAAAAATTCTTCATAATTGAGCCCTATAATTTTCTTATTTCCCTCAAGAAAATATATCAAGGTCATTTCTTGGGAACGCACCCCCGCCTGAGCCCCCACCCCACCACACACACACACAAATAGTTGTGGGCCCCTCTGAGCTCACCTCTCTGCCTTATAATGAACCGACCCAATAGATCCTGAAAACCAATGAAATCAGCTCTATGGCAGTGAATTTGGTTTGGTTTGGAATGAGACTTGTCTGTGGCCATCCACTGGTTACAGAGACATGTTTAAGGAAGGTTTGCTTACAATGCATGTGTTGGAACCCTGGTAGCATTGCCTTTGTTTTCACCTCATAGCTCAAACCCTG
Source organism: Tenrec ecaudatus (assembly GCF_050624435.1). Lineage (NCBI taxonomy): Eukaryota > Metazoa > Chordata > Mammalia > Afrosoricida > Tenrecidae > Tenrec > Tenrec ecaudatus. Next base: position 89,294,488 of record NC_134533.1, read on the forward strand.
CATATATGTGACCCTCACCTAATACCAGCGATTCCCCAATCTATTCTTCCAGTTCCAGGCTATTGTTTAGCAATGGTGCGTATGCACACAAATAACTGAATGACCCCAGCTACTGAATCAAAAGGACAGCGAGCTCATAGTCTAGGTTTACAAAGACTAGTGGAAGCCAAACTGTAGACATTAAAAAAATAATAATAATATTACACCATTCAATATGTATCGTTCAGTGCATGTGCTTTGTCCATTCAGTCTAACCATCACAGCGCTGGACTGCAGGCAAAAGCCCAGCCTATAGAATTCTGAGGATAGAAGGTCAGTTCAGAGCTACTTAGCCTAGAGAACCGAGACTTCCACAACACATGGTGCTCTTTATATTGCCCCCTATTAAAACAAGAGATCTCTACTACATAATCACCAAGACCCTTCTGGCTCTGACAGTCTAGCTAATAATTGTGCACAGGAGGTGAAGTATCCTGCAAGTAGCCTTTCTAGGGTTGGTGTGCTCTTTTAAAACCTACCCCTGCTCCATAGTTCTTTGCATAGTGTTTTCTAGACACCAAACTATAACTGGGAATAACTGATTGCGATGCATGGTGCTTGACCATTGTAGCATGAATGGCTAGGCGCGCTGATTTGGTATCATATGGCCATTGTCTCCCGTCTTTATTTTGTCAGTGTTTAGCTTCCTGGCTCTCCTGAACAGGGAATGTTTAAATAGACTGGACAGCAGCTTTCCTTGAACACCTTTCTCTAGCTCAGGAATAAAGGAAGGATAAAGAATAGGACATTAGGTGATCCAGGAAGTAATCAATTAAAACAATAGTAAGTAGGGAGGTGGGATTTAATATCGAAATGAAGAAGAAAAATTAATAGATAGTAAGAAATCAGGCTTCATATGCATAAAATAATTCAAATAGCAGCTGAACAATGGATTGTTCAAAATTACAAAATTGGGATTCAGCTACCAGGTAAGAGTGCAGCTAGATAATTTCCAAGATTCCTTCTGACACTTAGGGTCTATGACCCTAGGAAGTATGAAAGAGACTTGTTTGTTCAATCCCATCACTGGCAAGATCGAGATGTGAATTTAGCACAAGAATCCTCTATGATCAGTGTCACCAAATGAGAAAGCGTGGCCGCACTCTATCCAGGTGAATAATGAATAGTACTTAGAAGACCACTTCCCTGTTCTACTTGGCTGTCTATGGCATGTTTCCTGCTTTGGAGAACAGACAGCTCCACCTGTCATTCATTTACTCAGCGTGTGTGTGTGTGTTTGTGTGTGTGTGTGTGTGTGTCATTTAGATAAAATAACCATGCTTGAGGGCTACCCAGGTGGACCCACAGAGTTACTAATTCAGGGTTCTTTAGTGTTATGGTCACAATTCATGAAATCTTTGATTTCCAGCTTGAGAATCATGCTCTGGGTAATCAGACCTGTCAGTGGAATGAACTGCCTATGGTTGGGTTCAATATTCTTTTAAGCATTGAATAAACTTTACTGTTTTCCTTCTACGTGATAGGCATGGTGCAAGCCACTGGGAGTACAAGAGCTACTTGCAATCAACCTTATTTACCACAACTTCTCAACATTAGTGCTGTGATAGATAATAGGTCACATCTGCATCTCTGCATTGGCAATGCCAGGAATGAGGGATAATCTCTGAAGTCAACACAGAAAAGAGATGCAATGTCCACAATAAGAGCAGGGCTTCAATCAGGTTCGTTCAGATTCGCCTAGAGATATTATGACAACGTAGATTTTGATTCAGTATATCCAGGGTGGATATGCAGTTTTTCGGTAGTGAACCAGAATGAACCACCTCAAAGTCCTAAACGTCTCCTCCGCCACGAGGATAATTCTTCTGACTCTTTAAAGGAATTTTGAGAGGTTTAGCAATAAATTATCCAAGAAAGTAACAACCAAGTTTGCAACATGTCTTTTTTAAGGTCAATTGCTTGGATTGCGTTTTGGATCTTGTTCATTTCTCTTGGAAGATCACCCAAGTGAACATACAACTCAAAGTTCCCCAGGAACGCAGTGGGCCCATAGCCAATGGTTATCTCACCCTCGATCGCTCTCAGGAGCCATCCCTTTGCACGACTCCAGACAAAATAGGCCTGGAATGATAATCATAGTACTAGCAATACTAAAAAGTGTGCTACATATTGCTCAGTATGCAATAATGCTCAGCATCATTGCTGCAATTCTAAACTCTGCTCTACCACAAGGGCTGAGAGACTAAAACTGGTATTTCCTAGCCTTCTCTTCCTCTGGTGTTTATAGTTGATAATGAATTAATTGCATAAGATTTGGAAAATATCAAATAAAATAAGAAGTCATCCTATCCAGCACTATTCCTATTATGGGCATTGATACATAGAGCAATTTAAGATAAGCTTTCTGACATGCACCTAAGAATCACCTCCTTGGAGGTGATTACCTCGTTACTGGCAACTGAGATAAGAGGTGAATTCCCAGTGATTACTGAACACCAGTGTTATCTGATATCCAGCAGTGGTCTTCTTCATTTTCTGTCCCTAAGCTCTTCCAAGATGTCAAAGACCCTCTCTCTCTGTTAAATTCCTTCCTACTTGAAATAACTGAATTCGTTTTTGTTTTCCTGGCTAAACTGGATTAAAAGAACTAACTTGAATAAAGACCTCACAGTGAAAGGGTGTTTCACTATTTTCCATGTACTCTTCTAAACGCTTTCTGAGTATTTTGTCATTGAATCCTCAAAAAAATATTTTTAGCTTTACTTTTCCAGGTAAATAAATTGGGAGACTTAAGTACTTTCATAATGTCCCATAGAACCTGTGTGGAAAAACTAAGAGGTGAGGTGTATCTTAAATACAAGCAAATCCAGTAGGGATGAGCCGTCCTTAGAAAAGTCATCGAGAAGAGTGACACACAACAATAATAAGCATCGTGACATGATAGAGGGCAGGGTTGCCTAGGAAGAGTGGCAGGGAAAGTTTCAAAACTGGGAGGTTGGGGACTATCTAGGTAAGCGAACATGGAGTAAGAACCAGGGCAGTCAGCTAACTTGAAGCAAGGCACCAACTGCTGGCATTCAAGGTCAAAACTCTATATCCCAGAAAGTTTCATTTTAACTATAACAAGTTTCTGTCTTAAGGGAGCTTAAAAAATGTGTGACCTAGCAAAGCAAGGACTCAGCTGGTGCTATGACTAGAACACATATGTTTAAAAAGTCAGAGTGGAACAACGTCCACTGGAAGGTAAAGCTTCAAATTATTAAATGTCATGTCAGCGCAGGTTCTAAACTAACCCCTCTGAAAGCATTGTGGGATTACATGAGAACTGGCTTCACAGTGGGTCTAGAAATGGGTTGTAAGAAGTCTCAACTTCAGAGTTGGAAGCAATGAAAAGGAGCGGGAGTTGGGTCATGTATCATTATTTTACCATTCTGCTGTGATTTTCTTTGCCTTTTGAACCACTCTGCTTTGCTGTCCAAAATTCTGGAGCCACCCAGCTACCAGACGCCTTATACAGGGTTGTTTAAAGATTCACCCAAGTGGCTTATTTGAGATGAGCTCTCAGGATAAGGGAATGAGAGAAGCAAGATCATGTGTCAAGGAAAATGCTAACTGGTCTCGGGGATGAACCCCAGGTCACAGTGAAGTTCTGGAGAACAAATTGCCCCACAGAATTTGTCTCACATTAGGATCTTTTATATTCTAGCAGGGAGTCAGGACCTGAAGATTGCCTTAGAGTGGTGGTTGGGGATGCATGTGTTTAACCTCCAAAATCAGCGGCTCCTTTTTGACTAAGGAAATTTCCCAAAGGTATTGTTAGTGAATCATTCTCAACCAATATGTGTGCTTTGGATGCTCTGTTTGACACCATAGATCAGTTACCCTTGACACTCACTACAGCCCGCCACCTTCTACTTCCTGGATCCACTTATTTTTTTACATGAAATTCACTCCATCCAGAATTTTTATGGATGGCAATTTCATGGAAATCTTAACAAAAGATGCATGAGATCCTGTGGTTGAAATAGAACCTGTGAATGTTACTTAACACCTCAGACTTTAAACGCACACTTCAGGTTTCCCGCCCCCTTTCCCAGAACTTACCCTTGTTCCCTTACTGGTGGTGGGCTAGGCCAAATGATCATACTTAAGGGGCCTGAAGCCCTGGTTTTAAAAAAAAAAAGGGGGGGGGGATTTAATTGATTTCTTTGGTGGCATGTTATGGTTTCTTGGTGCCCCCACCCCACCCTCTTTCTCTCGGTGACGCTCTCTACCTCCTCTGTATGGCTGTTCCTCTTTCAAAGGCACATGGTTTTCACATGTAGAAAATAGGAAGGCATTTCACCCAGCATTTTCTCTCAAGGGCACTCAGGAACAGAGCTACAGCACGGTGCTGCTGTTCTTCTTAAGCTGATTGTGACTCATAGACAAGCTACGTGCCCTAGAACAAAACTCTGCCCCATCCTATCTCATCGTCACAACCATTGCTCAGTGTTTGAGTCCCCTTTTTGCAGCTACTTGGTCAAATCTATGTTGTTAAAGTTCTTTCTGTCTTCTCTTGCTGACCTGCTACTGTATCTTACATAATGTCCTCCTCTCAGGACTGGTTCCTCCTGGTAACAAGACCAAATATAGGAAATGGAATGGGCCGGACCCTCCAGCTTCTGAGAGCATTCTGGATGTCCTCCTTCTCAGGCTGTGTTCTGCACCCCTCTGGCAAACCAAGGTGTCTTCAATGGTTTTTACCAACACTGTAATCTAAAGGCTTCCATTCTTATTCAGTCTTCCTTATTCACTGTCCAGCTTTCCCGTGTGTATTAGGACATTAAAAATACCACAACAAGGATTAGACATCCTTAAACATCTTTTTAAAAATCATTTTATTGGGGGCTCATACAATTCTTATCACAGTCCATCCATGCATCCATTGTGTCAAGCACATTCAGCTCCTCATTTCCCCCTCCCTCCCCCGTCCCTCCTCCCTCATGAACCCTTGATAATTTATAAATTATTATTATTTTGTCATATCTTACACTGTCTGAGGTCTCTTCACCCATTTTTCTGTTGTCCATCCCCCAGAGAGGAGGTTATATGTAGATCCTTGTAATTGGTACCCCTTTCCTACCCCACCTTCCCTCCACCCTCCGGTATCGCCACTCTCACCACTGGCCCTGCAGAGACCATCTGTCCTGGATTCCCTGTGTCCAGTTCCCGTCTGCACCAATGAAAGAGGTCTTTTGCAGTTGATTTTCATGATTAAATATGTTGTTTAACTGCCACATTCGTGGACACTGATTGTGAATCCCAAAAAAATGATATCCTTGGTAATTTCCATTTTTCTGCATTATTATCATCATGTTATTTATTGGCCCAGTTGTGAGGATTTTTTTCTTCTTTGTGTTGAGATGCAATCCAAACTAAATGTAACAGTCTTTCATCATAATCAGCAAGTGCTTCAAGTCTTCTTTGCATTTAGCAAACAAGATTGTGTTATCTGCATATTGCAGTTTGTTGATGAGTCTTCCTCCAACCTGCATGCCAAGTTATTCTTCATAAGTAAAGATTCGCTATTATTTGCTGGGTACATAGATTCAGTAAAGATGCTGAGAGGTACAGCTCTGACACACATGTCTCCTGATTGTAAACCAGGCATTGTCCCCGGGTTCTGTTGGAACAACAGCCTCTTATTTGATGAACAGAGTTAAAAGTTATGGAAATTCCATGATTGAGCCTACCCATGGTTTGTTATAATCCAGATAATCAAATAACTTTACACAATAAGTAAAACGTAATTAAACATCTTTCTGATATCCTTTGCTTTCAGTCACGATCCATCTCACATCAGCAATGACATCCCTCATTTCATGTTCTCATTGGAATCTGGCTTGACTTGCTGGCAGTTCCCAGTGCAAGTACTGCTTCAATTAAAAATATATATATTCAGCATAATTTTACATGTGTGGCATTAATTTTATTGTTAGATAATTTCCACATTGCTCCGCTCACTTCTTTTTGAAGTGGGTACAAATATGGATGTATCCGAAATGGGTGGCCAAGTAACAGACTTCCAAAATTTGGGGTACACACAAGTGAGTGATTCCATCCTTGCTTCCATTTATGGAGACATGTTAATTGATGTTCCAACAATCCCAGGAGGCAACTTAACAAAAAGCATGGGTTTCTTTCTTCAGTTCTTTCAGCTTGAGAAAAGCTAAATGCCTTATTTTCTTTGGGTTTTCTGACTAAGGTGGTCGCACATTTCATAAAGTCTTCATTTGTTTTCTCAAGCTGCTCCTTGAAATCTTCTGTCCAGCTCTTTTGCTTCATCGTGCCTTCCTTTTCCTGCAACTACCCTATGTCCTAGAGCAAGTTTCAGAGTCTCTTATGACATATATTTTGGTCTAGACTTTCCCCCGTTTTTAATGACCTTTTGTTTTCTTCAAAACACAATGTCTTGTCATCTCACCATTCATCTGTTCTACAGCAGATTATGTTCACGATAGTGTTCACTGCTTCAAACCTATTCTTGTACTGGTTTCTATATTCAGAAGGGATATATATAATCATATCTTGCCTCCTATAACTTGCTTTCATTTTCTTCAGCTACTTTGAACTTGAGTATGAACAGCTCGTCTGTTTTGGAGACCGTCCTCTGGCCTTGTGGTGGTAATAAGCATATCCATCTTCTCTTTCCGTGGGTGTAACAGATTTGGTTCCTTTTCATCCTATCCCACAGGGCTTATGTGTATAGTCCCTGCTTATGCTGTTGACAAAAGCCCTTTGCAATGGCTAATTTGTAGATCTGGCAAAATTCTATCACAGTATCTCCAGCATTATTTCTATCACCAGGGTCAGATTTACCACTAATCTTTCATTCGAACTACCAATCCTTCAACTTCTGTATCCCAAACATGACTAATTATCAGTGGATCTTGATTGACTGTTTGATCAATGACAGACTGCAAAGTTAGTAAAAATTTTAAATTTCTTCATCTTTGGCATCATTGGTTGCTGTGTTAATTTGAATAACTGTCATATTAACTGATCCCCATTGTAAGAGTGGGGATACTATCACTGACATCATTGTACTTCAAGATAGATCTTGAAATATTCTATTTGATAATAAATGTGACATTATAGTATAGTAATTGTCCATCTGTGGCTTTTGCCCACTCATGAAGTCATGACACAAACTCGGGTTTTTCCTCCTTTATAAGGGACTCTTGAAAAATCTCCACCATGAAAGACTAAGTGAGAAATAAGTGAGTGGTATGTGAACAAGGATGTGATTTCTGGGGGCCTTCTTTCTATAGTCTGCTTGTGTCCAGTGGGTTTTCTCAAGCCTGATTCAGCATGTGCCATTTCAATTTAATAATAGAGTGCTCCTGAGATTCCTCATTTCTATGTCTTGTAAAATCTGACAGACTGTACCCCCGGCCAGCAGCAATTTCATTACTCATAGTCCGATAACCAGTTCATCCCAGGCTCAGTGTAATATCAAGGACTGTTTTGGAACAGTACAGCGTTTTCTGCTGCAAATAGCATGGCTGTATTTCAGACCTGCACGGTTAGGCATTGAATTTCCGCTTATGATTGTTAGACTCCAAATCACGTCTTTTGGCTCCCAACCCAAACGAGAAGCCTTCCACATCCCTAGTGTAGAATATGCTGCTCTCAAAGTCCAAAGAGGGCTATCAGGTACTGGAGGTCAAAATCTAAAGAGGGCGATTAGCTTCTTCTTGTTATTTGTTAGGCGCTACCACTCGAACTCTGCTATCGTGTCTAGAAGACTCTCATCTGTATAGCGAATCGAGAACCCGTTCTAAAAGGGGATCTTCTAGAGTCAGCACTGTCTATAGAGAAGAGCCACTAAGAGATTTCAGTGTTGTTGGCACCCTCTCGTTGTGTCTATTAGCATTGTCCTGCAGCTCTTTCCTCAAGTAATCCCTCTCCTGAATTAATCGCCTTAGACCTCCCCCGTGCTGTGCTATATTGATATTTGATCATATGTGAATTCATCAGGTGACCAGAGAGAAGGGAAGGTTCTGCAGAGAGCAGAGGTGGTGTTAAAGGACACAAATGCCTGATCTGAAAGCCCTTCCTCAGACCGTCTTCCAGTAAGTTGTCAGGTGGCAGACTTCTGTCTCCAGCAAAGTGAACAGAATGCTTATAAATCTGGAGAGTTCTAAGGATTACATTTCTCCTGTGGATCCATCCAGATATTCCCCTCCTATGTCTGTTTCAGAGATCTAATTTTTTTTTCCTAAAGAGAATTGATTTGAGCACTGAGGAATTGTATAGGCTGATTTGAGAATTCTCTATAATTCTTTACTTTTAATTAGGTTCTGTGTCTTGTCCTCGGATCTGTCTTCCCGGTAGCTGCAGGAGTTGAGGCATCCCTTAAAAGCAGTGCTTCTCAATCTGTGGGTAATGACCGCTTTGGGGGTTTTGTTGGTCTGGGTGCATTAGAGAAATAAACCCACAGAAACCCATGTATAAGAGAGAGTTTTATATAAAGGGTAAGTGCACATCAAGAAAACATCCCAACCCAGTGCTGCCCAAGCCCACAAGCCCAACATTAGCCCATATGTCCAACACCAATCCACAAAGTCCTGCTCCATCTCACAAAACGCACACTATGATGCCGATGCAGGAGCAAAGCCAAATGTGTGAATGTGTAAGCATCTCAGCGCTGGCAGGGGTCTCCACGCGGCTGCTCCAGCACCCAGGGCTGCATAGGTCCATTTGACTTCTCCTCAGGGATATCTTGTACAAAGTGAGCCTTGTCAGCTGAAGCAGGGAAATGGGTAAGTCAGCTGCACCCTGGTCTGACCATCAGAAAGCAAGAGATCTGAGAACTAGAAAGGCGAGGCTCACTGAGCCATTTATCTCTCCTCCCTTCAATTAATCCCACGTGTGTTTATCGGCCATGTTGGCACAATAAACTAAGTACCTCAAGCGTTGAATGATCTTTTCACAGGCATCCCCAGATTCATAATAGTAGTAAAATTACAGTGATGAAACAGCAACGAAAATAATTTTATGCTTGGGGGTCACCACAACATGAGGAACTGTATTAAAGGGTCGCGGCATTAGGAAAGTTGAGAACCACTGCTTTAAAGGTTTCCAGAGATGTCTTCTGCTTCACATTTTGCTTTAAATTGCTGATAACTAGATCTGAAATGATAATTTTATTTGTTTAATATACCAACTGGGCAGAGAACACGTAGCAAGTCCCATAGTCCCTATAGTTGCTTTTTTTCCTCATACTTCTCAAATATCAAGTGGATTCTACCCCTAGCTCACTTCAAGTGAAAATCCTCACAGTGGTAATGCAAACACATGTGAGACTATGGAGACTCTACTTGTCCATGTGAATTTGGCCCTTACTGTTTCCAGCCATTGAGTGATCAACCCTGATATCTCATCCTTATTCCAGTTTTCATGCCAACTACCTGAATCGGGAAGAAGCTAGAGGGGAGACAGGAGTGTGAAAAGTAATATTGGGTATATTTCAAATACTGAGCAAGAAGATTATCTGAGTTTTTATATCATCCAAAAGGCATATTCTACAGCATAAATCAAGACACTTTCACCTTGAGACAATTGAGTCGGGCTTTTATATAAACAGCCAGTCATTGTCTGAGGTCCAAAATGGATGTGGTTGTGCGTGGGGTGGTGGGGCGGGGTGCATGTGCATAGCTTCTCTGACAAGGTAGCTGTTAGGCAAGGTTATCTAAAGAAACAAAACCAAGAAGAGTTAATACACTGGAAGTCCTTCAACTCACATGAGCTGCCAGGTCCAAGGTCAAGGAAGCAGGTAGAGGAGTCCTCCCTTGGGCAAGGCAGGAAGAGTTTGCCCACAGACAGCAAACATTAGGGTGGGTCAACAACAGTCAGTAGCTCAGGAACTTAGTAAAGCAGGTCCAGATGGGATATCGAACTCAAGCAAAGCAAGGCAGAAGGATCCATCAGCCACAAGCTCAAGCAATGTACACATCAGCATCATGGCGACGCAGGTCTCAAAGGAACCTCAAGCTCTAGCTACAGGCTCCATGAGTTGGCTTGGCCCACTGATGATGTAGCACACAGGTGAGACAGAGAACTAGCTAAAGCAGCATCATGCTGATCTGATCACCAGAAAGCAAGAGAGATAGGGGTGGGCCTTGTAGAGCCATTTATCTCTTTGCCCTCCTATTAAACTGCTACCTGGTTATTCCACATGTTCCTATTGGCCAGGTTGGCACTCACATAGCCAGTGTTAGTTCTCCAGAGAAGGGACAGTGGTACACAATGATCAAGCAGCCATTATATCAGGTAAGACAGGTAAAAGATGTCTGGCATCAATTATACATGAGAATAGAATTCTGCTCTACAAAATTAAAATAGTTCTAATAGAATTATTCAATTGTCAATAAATTTTTTAATGTTTTAAAGTAAATGAATATTGCTAAAGGAGGAGTATTTCTTTGACCATTGAGAGGTTCCATTTCTACTGGTAGCTTGAAGACAACAGAGGGAAATTCTAGGTAAATTTTAAGGTCCTTTTTATGCAAGGAATATTATACTGTACTTCAATGGTGAAGAGAAGAAATTGGGAAAATGAATCAGGAAAGAAGAGAGGCAGAGAGGAAAGGAAAGGAAAAAAGAAGAAGAAGAAGAAATTACCTCCTTAGAGAAAGGTGTGGTTAGACAGAGCATTGAGCTTGCACAATTCTGGGAATCTATGAACCCCAAAAGTTGTACACTGAAATATGTATGCTATGCTAGAAAGATGATCCATAGCTTTTTCATAGTCTCAAATGAGTCTGCTCTGAATAAAAACTAAGGAAGCCATAAAAAAAAGTGGAAACACAGAAAAAATTCCTAGAGAAGCAAACAGTTCTCACTTGGATAATCTTCTCTCCCCACACATTCCATGCCTAGACTTTCCTTACACTGTCTTGAATATGTGCTAATTAAATTTCTGTAAAACAAGACACCAGAGAGTCGACTTTAATTCACGGTGACCCCATGTGTGTCAGAGTAAACCTGTGCTCAGCAGGATTTTTGAATGGTGACTTTTGGAAATAAATCTTCAGGTCTTTCCCCCTGGGTACCCCTAAATGGACCCCAACCTTCCACAGTGCAGTTAGCTAAGCACGTTGGCCATTTGCATCATCTAGGGACTCCTTAAATACCTTGAGAGGTGGTTTAAATAAAAACCCCAGAGGATCGTCACTACTTGAAATTCCATCAGAGAGCCTACAAAGTTTAGGCTGAAATATTTTCAAAGTGTGTCCTTTCATGAACAAAGGAGGCAAAGTCAACAGATTAGCCTTCGTTTGTGTGAAGCCTCTAATGAATCCTTTCCTGTTCGTTGATACCAACCCTGGTAAGAACCCATCCTTTTGCCGCATATCGTTTGATTCTGACTACAGTAGAGACAGGAGCCTGGTGGTGCAGTGGTCTCTCCTGTAAAGAATTTAGTCTCTCCGACTCACAGGGAACGGTTCTGCCCTGTCCTATCAGATCCCTATGTGTCAGCATCAACCCACGGGCAGTGAGAAAGTTTGAAAATAGTAAGCAAAAGCCCACATTTGAGAATTCGAAGGAGGACAGGAAGAAATCACCGCAGAGAGCGGACAAGTCTATCTGAATAGAAAATGCGTGTCTCTGGAAACCAGTGAACACCTTCTGTGTCCATAATTCATGGAGAGAGGAGCACGCATGCAGTCCTCATCACTCACTGAGCAGCCCCGCTCCACGATTCCCAGTCATGCTTCACCTCACCTATAAGACGTGCTCTTATGGGATTTTTTATTATGACACTATTGATTCAGCTTCTTGGATAGACTGATGAAAGGGATTTTTATGGTTTAGCTAAACAACTTCTAGTTTTATCAATTCATAAACAAAGGACAAGGGCAGAGCAGTGCCATGCTTATTAATGGCAAACATGCTTATTGGTAGCAAAGGTGACCCTACTCTTTTGGTTGTTAGGTGTTATCGATTCAGTTCCAATTCATAGTAACCCTATGTACACGGGAACAAAACACTATCCAGTCCCAGGGATCAAACAAAACAAAACTCAGTGCCATGAGTCGATGCTGACTCATAGTGACCCTGTAGGGCAAGGAAATTGCCCCCTGTTAGTCTACAAGACTAAATGTTTATGTGAGTAGAAAACCCTGTCTTTCTCCCTTGGAACAGGCTGCTGGTGGTTTTGAATTGCCCACCTTGAGGTTGGCAGCCCAACCTGTAAGCTACTCTGTCAGAGCTCCTGGACTATGCTCACACATTGCTATATCTGAGACCATTATTGCAGGTACGCTGTCCGCCCATCTCTTTGAAGACTTTCCTCGCTGTCAGAGACCATCTATGCTCCCTAGTAAAATGTCGCCCTCCCGGCACTGTTCGAATTCCGTAAGACAAAGTCCTGCTAGCCTCCCTTCTCAGGAGCATTCTCGCTGTACACTCCGACACATACCTCTTCACTCTTCTAATAGTCCGAGGTACAGCTAATGTGCTCCACCAACACCATAATCCAAAGGCATCACGCTTCCTCTGGGCCTCCTTATTCACCGGCCACCTTTCGTATGAATATGAAGTCATTGAAAATATTACAGCTTGGATGTGATGAACAATGTCACCCAAAGTGGTGTCTTTATATTTGAATGCATGAAAAACGTCTTTTGCAACAGATTTTCCCAATGCAATCTGTCTTTTTTTTCTTAATTCAGGAAGTATCCCTTAGTTTTGTTCTAATAACTTCCTCTTGGTCTACGTACAGTTTCCTCATGTGCACAATTAAACCTTCTGTAATTTTCATAGTTCACAGTGTTGTCCATCAGTTTCAATGTTACATGAGATTACATGGGAGGTTGTCTGTCTGTCTTGGGTAGTCAATAAATCCAAGATAAATCTTTCTGGTGTTCTCTGCTTTTAGCTAAGATTCATCTAAGGTCAGCAATGACACCTACCCTTTCACACTCTCTTTTGAATCTGGCTTAAATTTCTGGCAGCTCCTTGTCTATGGAGTACTGCTTCCAATTGTAAATTATCTTCAGCAATGTTTTACCTGTGTCTGCTATATTGATAGTGATGTTCTTCGGGATAGATCTTGAAATGTTCTTGGTGAGGATGAATGTGGTGCTGTTCCTCTACGGTTTGCCATCACCAGCAGAAGAGACCTGAATGCTATGATTGGCCAAGTTCTAGGCAATTCTGTACCAAACAAAGCACAAAGACTCAAGAATCAGACTGCCTGAAGTCAAATTGGAATAGGACCTGAGGCAATCTAGGCAACCTCCCAATTTAATCTCATGTAATATTGAAATAATTTTGCTGGAAACATAATGCATGTCCATTCATAGAATGGCTTAGAATAGGTCTTCTTAATGGTGAGTGCTCACTTCACATTGATCTCTAATATTTTTATTTGGACAAAGGTTATGTGGCTCTAAAGTTAATATTTTATTTAATGAAGAGCATTCGGTTGAAACTCTGTAATCTTCACTTTTAAGTTGGGAAACTTTGGACCATGATTTAATGTTCCACAAACGGATTTTCCTATAGGAAAGTAAGGAATAATATTTCCTTCCCCATAAAACTATGTTGAATGACAGTAAAACTCCTCACCTCTGAGAAACACAAAAGAACGTTCTACTCCATCCCACTTCAGCACCTCCTCCCTGCAACACTGATTTACACGCTCATGTTGCGAGAAAAGGGAGTAAACAGTGGAAAATGGGGACTTTTTAATCAGTTTTTTATAAAACAAATGCACTTGTACCTTTATCATTTTTACTATCATAAAGCCAAACCTATGCCTACTGTGAGCCTGATTTTATAATTGAGGATAAAGGAAGTCAGAAAGTTTAAGGAACTTTTTCCAGTCGGGAGTAACCCAGGATAAAGTCAGAGGATTCAAATGCAAGCTGCCAGGATGCAGTCTGCTTCTCTATTATCAGAAGATGGGGGCTCTCATCACAATCATAAGCCTTTCCCATATGTAATGCTTTATGTGGAAGACAAAGGAAGTGTAACAGAAGCTATCCTTTACGAGGTGCCTCTCTGCCCAGCCTGATTCTAGTGCTTTCCCTACAGTCATATTTAGGAATACATCGCATCTTGTGCCCAGGAAACCAGCTCAAAGAAGAGAGTGTGTTATTTTCTCATCTATTACCATTTGATGTTTTTTGGTTTTTCTGTTTCTTCCAAATACTGAAGTTAGCGAAAGCGGTGAAGAGTTTCTCAGATCTGTCCATATCGGTGTTTGCTCAGACACTGTTTTGCAAACAGCTGTGTGAAGTTAACTATGAGTTAGACATGAAGAGCCCAAATCAATTGTCGTTGCAAAGTCCCTACAAGTTGTTATCAGCACAAATCTGCTAACAATCATCCGTGAATTTAGAATGACTTCGAATCCAATCGGGAGTGGTATCTGGAGTTCATTGGCGTATTATTTCACCTCTCTGAGCTACCAGGCTGTCCCCCGTTAACCATTCAGTCAAAGATACAGTGGCTATAAGTGCAGAGATCAGGCTTACACACCCCTAGTCACCTCCCTTCTCTTGTTTCTCTTTAAATAATCTTATTGGAGACTTCCATCCTTATCTGCATCTAAGTACTTGCTTTGCCAACACAGTCTTTAAGAAAGTGTTCTTTTTTTTTTGCCCAGATAACCGAAGATGATTTAAGCTACATTCCTCCACATGACTGATGTTGGTATATTAAGGATAATTAGTACCCACAGGTTATTTCTTCAAAGTGTTTCACATTTAAGCAGAGTTGCCAAGCGCTTGGCTGGTAACCTAGCCTAGGTGCTCTGCGCCACCAGCCATTCGAAAGGAGGAGGATGGGCCGTCTGCGCTCCCATAAAGAAGTTCACGAGGCCGCTCTGCCCTGTCTTATAGGGTGACTACCCGCTTGAACCCATTGGCAGCAACAGGTTTGGTGTTGGGCATTCATTTTACTTAAATATTCAATTTTCCTTTATCCTCACAACTTTAGCAGTTGGGATTGAATATCGCGTCCAATGTGCCGAGGAGCAGAGGAGAGTGTCGAGAATTTAAGTGGCTTTACTCAGGTGTGCACAACTGATAAGCGTAGGCGTATTTAAGAAAAGAAAACATTGAGGTAGTTCTGCATGTTTACCTAGAAGCTAACATCATTATTTGAGAGACCAGATGCTGGGGTTAGATTGAACCGAATAAAATCCTAACTCTCACACATAAGCATTCTGTGTCTTGGAATAGAGTATTCAACATGGTTAAACATCAGTGTCCTTGTCTTTAAAATAGAGGCATAAGATTGCCTCCCTCAGCATATTGTGAGGAGTAAGTGAGATGATTCGTGTAGATTTTTAACATAGCGCATGCTATATTTTAAAAACACACTAAGTTGTAAAAGGGTTATCAATGTTTCATAGGTATAGCAATGGACTATGAAAGCATCAGTGTCCATGCTGTCTATTAACACTCTTACTGTGGGAGCTTGGGAACAGGTCTGAAGATAATTTGTCATCCATAAAACAGAGGAAATGCTTCGAGACTTATAGAATCCTACGAATGCTCTAAAAATACCAAAGGTTGTTATGTCTCTGCAATACAAATTCTTCAGGCAGCAGAACTGAAACTAGTTAACGTAGCATCGAGTCTTTGTACACTGGTCGTGCAGGGGGGTGCTAAGCTGTTTGCATGTGTAATTTAATGTCTGCCTCACAAAGATCTGGAAAGGCCAGGTGCAATCGTCCCATGCTGTAGATTACTGCCACGAGACTCAACTTTCAGTGATAGGATGTGCGTACACTCACGCCACTAAAAAGTGATGGGACAGAAGAGGGCATTCAGGTCTGTGCTCAACTTCATGTGAGAATGGCATTTGGGAAGACCTCTCTGCCAAGCTCTTTATAGCATATTAATGGCAGTGGGTAAGCTGGACCTTGCCTGGACTGGACTGCACTGCATGATCACTGTCACGGTACAGCTTTATCAGCTTGACATAGGAACACCACCTCCACTGGGAGGTTTTCACACTGGGATTCCTAACTAGAACCTACATCTCAAAATAAAGATAATAAAATAAAAACTTGAAAGTATCTTCAAGGCAGTGACCCCCAGGGTATCCTGGGGCAGGAAACTAAAATGCCATTCCAATGGGAAATATTTTGTATTTATAACCGTGGGTATTTCAATCTGTTCTTTGGTTACTTGGCAGTATTACAAATTTATTGTCACTTTATTTTAAGGAAAATACTGTGGGAAGTCTGATTGGATTTATTTTTATATGCTCATGCCCCTACTGACTCACTGTAGAAGAGGCCAATCTTGAGGGAGGCTTTAAAAAAAAAAACTTAAAAATAAATTAGAATAATTTTTCTCCTTTTTCCAAAGAAATTTTTTCAATGCATTTTAATAAGGCCCAAACTGTCTCCCTTGTATGCCTTCTCTCAAGTTCTCTAGGTTTAATTGTCTTTGGATCTTGGCATCTTCGTGCCATGGTCGGAATTATGGCTCTGTGCTGCCAGTCTCCCCCACTCCGTCTTCATATGCTCACTGAAATAGGCTTAGCAGCCATCTGCATCTCTGTGAGGAAGCAAGCTGAATGTCAGCCCTCCCGCGGGGTCTAAATATAAGAGAGTTCCAGGAGACCTGCTGATCCCACACCCAAACTGCCATGGGCCTTGTGTTGCTGTTTTCACCTATTAATATTTTAGCATTTGGGTTGCATGAGCTTGGGAAGCCCTTTTGTCTCAGTAGGGAGCAGAAGACAAGCTCCCATTCAGTTTTTGTCTTGCCCCCAACTCACTGGTTTAGAACTGACTAAAAAGCACAGTCTCTACTGAGATGGTTTTTGTTGTTGTTTGTGAGAAGAACTACGTGGACTGCTGAATTTTAAGGCCAGTGGTGAATAAGGAGGAGAAGACATAGTGGGTTGGGTGTTGAGTTGAAGGAAAGAATAAAAAAGTAAGTAATGAAAAAGAAAAGATAAAATTTCAGAATGTGGATGCATGTATTTCCTCAGGACACCCTGAGTGAATACCGGATGCTGGTTGGGTTAGAACAATAGACATGGATTGTGTGGCGGTTCTGGAGGCTGGTGTTCAAATCGGCGTGTTGGTTGTGTTGACTCCTTTTGGGGGAATGGAGGGAGTAACAGTTCCATGCCTCTCCCCAGTCTGCTGAAGGCTCCCAGCAATCCTGGGCTCACAGGTGCATCTGCCTCTGTCATTATATGACCTCTTCCTTCTGTCTGTCTAACTCTGTAAAGCTTCCCCTCTCCTATAAAGACCCCAGCCCTACCTTGGTCAGACCCATCTTGCTTCAAGATGAACTCATGCTAAGTGAACTTACAACATCTTAGAGGTTCAATTTCCAAACGTGTTCACACTCAGAGGTTAGGACATCCATCTGCATTTGGGAGGATCCATTCTATGCATTTGAGAAAAAAATTGAGAAGATAGGAAACATTTGGGAGAGAAAGGAAGAAAGTGAAAAGAGAAAGGAGCAGGAGGGAGAAAGACGAAGGCGGCAGGAGATGAAGGAAGATGTCGATGACGTACCGGCCACCTGTTTCCTCAGCCCGCACGGCACTCCTGTAAGATGGAGGTAGACAACGTTCAACCGGCTCACGTGACAAAGCTCATAACAGAATCCAACCTACACTGATTCGTCAAACAGTCCTTTATGAAGAAGAATAGTATACCGTCCAATTGTTCACTTGAGGGATGTGTGGCCCTAGCTTTCCAGTACATGACAAGAAATGAGAACCGTTTTATTTGACAATAGGTGAATGACCAGTTTCAGGTTGGCTTGTCAGGAATCTAAATCTGATGTTTCTACAATCTAAGCCCATGCCTCCGTTTGAGGTTGTTAGTTTATTGTGACAACCTGGCCGAAAAACACATGTGGGATTAACTGAAAGGGGGAGAGTTAAAAGGCTCGGCGAGACCTGCCTTTTTTAGCTCTTGCTCTTTGATCATCAGACCAGTGTGTGGCTGCCTTGCTTGTTCTGTGCCTCGATTTTCTAGCTACACTACCTGTGGGACACCTAACCCGTGGACTGTGTCACTGTAATTTGAGATTCCTTCAAGACCTGCTTTGCCACACCATTGGAATTTACATCTCTTCAGCTGGAGACTGTTGAACCCTGTCATCTGGTTGACTGTGGGTGACCTGCCTAGCTGTTTGCTTCCTGTGCCCAGATAACCTGATTGCTCTACAGAGGACTACCCGGTGGCCCTCAAGACTTGAAGGACTGCCAATGTATTAGCTGTCTCATGGAGTGAGTTGCACTGAGTCATTTGTACTGCTTTATAATTTAATTAACTATTTATTTCTTATGTTATCTATCTGTATAAATATATATAAAATTCTGGTTTTGTTTCTCTAGAGAACCCTGTCTAACACAGCATTTGAAAGTCAAATGAAGAGTTAGAGTTCTAGATTGGTTGGGGTGGTTCTAAATCTTTTAAATTGTTGGTAGAAGCTTCTTGAATATAGGGCTCATATATCACCACCTTTTCCCTCAGCTAACACTTCCTACATCCCACATAGGGGTAGTATCAAAAATGTCTCCAATCAGAAGTAAGAAAAGCACAAGTTCAAGATCTGGAGACTTGTCACATGCAAAGAAAGACTGTCCCGATGGCTGAATCTTAGGGAATGAGTAAGAATAGCATAGTGAGAAAGTGTCTTCCAGAATGAGGTAAAGGCTGTGATGTTACTCTGCATGGGGAGAGAAGCCAAGGAGTGTTTTAAGCAGGGGAACACTGTGATCTAGTTTATGAGTTAAAATATGCTTTGGGCAGGTAGGAAGAAGGGTAGGTGAACAACAGAGGAAGTGCGTAGAATGGTTCAGTGATGTAGGTAATAAAATATGGCTTGCTTTCAGGAAGGGCAGTGGAGAGAAAAAGACCTTTAGATTCAGTTATCTACTTAGTCAATACAAAGGTCTGAACTCTTAGATTTTGGGGAGGGGATGGTTTCTCAGTTTCAAGTATGAGCAACAGAGAAGACAATGGTGCATTTACGAAGCCCTGGCAGAGGATGTCACATGATTTCTCATTGTTTGTGTTTAAGGGGATGGTGACATGTAGAAGTATTTCTTTCTTAGAGCAATCAATTTGAGATGCACAATAAATACACAGTGGAGAAATCAGGTAGAGCATTGAATACATAAGTTCAAATTGGCTGGAGAAAGCACAGACTTGTTTTTCCAGCATACAGAAGGAGCACAGACTGAGAAAAGAAAGGGTCAAAAGCCAAGCCACGATTCCAACATCTTATCGGCGAGGAGGGGGATAAGCTTCAAAGTTGAGAAAGAATAAACAATGAGGTAAGAAGAGAATCAGGAGAGTGCCCTGGATGGAAGCTAAGGAACGGGAGTATTTCTATTAGGGAAGATAAGTGAAATGCTACAGAAAATGTAGAAAATCTTGTAGAATGAGGTAGTCATTGAATTTAGCCAGAGTGAGGTCACTGGTGACCTTAATGAAGACCAGTTTCCATGGAGTAGGTGGTACGGAGGCCTGATTAGAACAGTCTGAGAAATCCTCACTGGCAGCTCTCAGGGCGATCTTGCTGGACAGAGTAGAACTCCCTCTGAGTTTCGGAGACAATGACTCTTTATGAGAGCAGAAAGCCTTATCTTTCTAATGCAGAGGAACGAGTGGTTTTGAACTGCTGACCTTGCAGATAACAAACCATTATATAACTCATTGCATTACCAGTGCTCCCTGGACGGGAAAATAAACGGAAGCAACGAGTGGCAAGAGGATTGGCTCAAACGTGCAAAGCATTTTGCTGTGACAAGAAGCCAGGAAATGGACAGTGGTTGCAGATTCGACTAAAGGTAAGGCAGTGTGCTTCTTCTCTTGTGGGAGGTGGCATTTTGTCCTCCCAAAAGATGCGTCCATGTTGTAGCCTAGGAAGACGATGTTATTTGAGACCAGGAGTTTCACAGATGCTGTCAAGCTCAGATGAGGTCATACTGAATTAATGTAGGCCCACACGGATGGCTTGTGCCCTCATAAGAAGAGGCAAATACGAACATAGAGACACATGAGGAGACTGCCGTGTGGCAGTGAAGATGGAGTTAGGTGTAACGGTGTCTCTAAGAAACAACAGAAACTAGAAAGAGGCAAAGAATTCTTCCCTAGACTCTTCAGAGGAAACCGTCAATGCCTGGAATTTCCATGTATAGTATGTGGAGCTCTCACATCTGTAAGAAAGTAAATGTCTGTCATGTTAAGCCCCCTAACTGGTTCTATGGCAGTCCCCCTTAACTGCACTTCTACTTCCTACAATTGTAGTCGCACATAGTCAATCTCACAAGTACCTGAAAATATGAATTCCAGATATAAACTCATACATTTTCAACTGTGCAGAGATACAATCTAGGCTCATTCCATTCCACCTTGCCCAGGACAAGAAGCATCCCTTCATCCATCGAATCCATGGCTACCTGCCTGTCAGTCACTTAGTAGCTATCCTGCTATACCAATGATGGCCGGGACCCCAAACCACATGAGTAGTGAGGCTGGCAATTGGGATGTGCCAAACAGATGGCACAGAGTGCTTCTTTTAAGTGAAAAGATGAACAAATCTCAATTAATACAAAAAGAAAAGAAACCACATGCTCCAGTTACTAAATTCACATCACTTTTCTTACAGTATCGTAACAATTGTTTCTTCATTTAATATGTAGTTTTTGTTGTTAAGCCCTTACTATACCTAATTTAGACATTAAACTTCATTTTAGGTATGCCTGTATAGCTGAAAATAAGCAAAATACTCGCAGGTATTGTTTGTCACTGCAGTTTACACACCCACTGGGCATCCTGGAGCATGTCGTACCTGGGTAAGAAGAATCAAGTACGTGCTACACTTGCTACACTTATTACACACTTTCACCAGCAGCCCGAAAAAGTGCTCGAATCCATCGCTGCTTCCATTCCACGGTGAGGAGAAGGGCCTCGTAGGAAGGTTTCCAGGTCTAGAAATCAGTACAGAAGCAGACAGACCCAGCTTTCTCCCGTGGAGCAGTCAGTGGGCCCCAACTTCTCTTAGCAGCACTTCACTACGGCACCACCAGGACTCATCTTAAGGGAGTACATACGTTCCCTCATAATGTAGGAAGAAAGACTTAGGCTAATGTTCCCTGAGATGGGGCTTCAAGCAATTTATGAGGAAAATGTTCACAGTGACTCAGGAAGGGAATGAGGGAAGCAATTGAAGAAGGTCAGAAGCCGAGAAAGAACAAGATCTCTGGCAAAAGATTGGGGGAAGTAGCGTCAGCCTAATCCCTGGGACTGGGGGACAAACACGGGAGATGGAGGCATGGTGTCCATTACCGTCTGGTCTGTCTGGACTTGAGGCAGGGGAGCTGGGCTCTATCAACGGCCCCACCTCTCAGCCATTGCCCCTCCTCCACAGCCTGAAGTACAGACCCAGGCCTTTTCCACTTTCTTCAAGGGCATTCCCAGTGAGAACACGAGGAAGAAGGTGAGGAAGCAGACAGAGCAAGCAGTCAGGGATTGGAGGGGGTCGTAAGGCTGTCTCATGTTCTGGAAGAAGTTTCAGCGATGGTCAGACATTCCATGTCAGGAACCTATTTCTATTCTGCAGGGTGTAATCCCATTCCTAAAATATTTTCTGAACACGACTATGTGCTTGTGGTGAGCTTGTGGTGTGTAAGCAAGGGAACGATGGGAAGGGTGGGCCTTTCTGTATCACGCTGTGTGTGCTTCTGCATGTCCGTAAATGCCCCATATGTGATCCAAAGAACAACTTTGCAAGTCTGCAAGGGCTTTAATCACGCCTTGAACAGACATCTAACGATTATCTTTTTCCTTCAAGTCCTGAGTACTCACCTGGCATTGGATAAAAAGAAAGTGCTTTTCTTCCTGCCTCTGACCAGAAGTAAAGATTTGGCCATTCTAATTCTGATGAGAATGTAGTGGTTGGCATGCCGGAGAGAATGGATTTCTCTTCTCCACTGTTTGATTGAGGGAAGAAGAAGAAAGCTAACACCACAATGGCAGGCGGAAGACAAGGGGATTACACAGGCCCACTTCACCCACCCCCATTCTGCATTCTGTGGATGGCAAGTAATGCCTCCGGGTGGGTTCATTCCACTTCCAGTCTATGTGGAAATGCAAGTTATCACTAGGGGGCCAAACCAGAGTGAACCGGTTTGACGGGTTCACATACAATTCAAAAGCCATACTGAATCCCCTGTGTGGTCCACTTTGCTCAGTGCTGAGACTATAATGGCGAATAAGACTCATCTTCTTCCTTCCAAAAGCCAAAGTTCAACAGTACAGACATATGTGACCCCAACAATCAGTCTAGTGCTATATGATTCCATCCCCATGTATCTTTTCGCTTGAGGGAATTGCTTATGATCTCTGCCTTGGGACACTGTGACATAAGACTTATTATTCTCACTTTTTGGGCTCTTCTTCCTTCTATATAGCCAGAATAGTTGGTATATTTTAAAACATTAATTTCTCCAACAAGCTCTTGTATCTGGGCAGACGGGAGGGATGATAAGCCCCCAGGAGAACCCTAATCTACCATGAGACCCAGTGTAGAAATAAACGGCTTTGGAAGCTCCTCAGATTACATGTATGTGGTGAGCATGTATCCACACCCTGCGCAGTTTCTGGACGCATTCATCTTCTTGGCTGTTTGCTGTCATGGGGAATGTGGACGATGCTAGATGAAAGGACAAATCCGTCCTCTGGTTACTAGGCTCCTTTCACGGGGGGAAAAAAACCTGTGAATCAGCTTTGGTCACACCTGGAAAATGAAGGGCTCTTCATCTAACAAACATCATAAAATGTCTTTTGTAACACTGTGATGTACCACACTTTAAAACTGAGGCATATGTCTTACCTGTAGGTGAGTACTAGCAATGAAATGCTAACCCCGAGGTTTCTTCCTAAGATTGTTCACAGTGGAAATGAGATGCCTACAACTTAACTGACCAGTATGGGTGATATAATGGCCTGCCTACCCAACTCCATTCAACACAATTCTGCAAGACTGACCCAGCTAAAAACTCCTAGTAGTGCTGGCAACGACCTCTACCGAACCCTGCTTCCTTAAATTATTTCACACGTGTTAAACAAAGGAGACGCCATGAGAATCAGCCTGCATGAAAATATCCCCAGGTCTGACCACTGACAACAGTGCTTCTCTGAGCCCGAGGAGCCCTGGTGTTATAGTGGGTGTGCTGTCATCAAGGTCAGCATGTCAAAGCCACCAATCCTTCTGTGCGAGAAAGATGAGGCTTTCTGCTCCCATACAGATGTACAGCCCCAGAAACTCACAGAGGAAGGCCTGCTCTGTCCCACAAGATCACTATGAGTCTGAATCAACTCATGCCAGGGAATTTGGTTTGGTTTTTGGTTTCTCTCTGCCTATGGTCAGATATTGGGGACCCAAAGGTAATGACATTTTCCTACCCTCAAAGATGTTCTTCCATATCAGAAATCACAAAGGCTCTCTATAGGAATTCAGTCACTGTACGGAAAAGAGCTGGTTGATGTTCCACCATTTAGGAGGTAGTATGTTATGAAAACCTGACCGTATCGAAGGAATAAGTATAAGTTGCCCTAAATGGATTGATGAAAAATAAGACTAGAAAAAGGATAGAATACCAATTGAGATGATTTAATAAATATGTGCAATGCTGGATTATTCACTCATCACTGTTAACAATTTGAAAGACGGTTTCAGGCCAACTGACTGGAAGAAATCCATATTTGTGCTCACTCCAAAAAGAAGTGATCCCACAGAACGTGGAAATTATTGAAGAATAGCATTAATAAAAATTACAGAAGTAATTTTTCTGAACTACAAAATTGTCGCAACAGTATATGGACAGGAACTGCTAGAAATTCAGTCCGCACTCAGCTGAGGGCATGGGGCTTCCTAGTATGGCAGCCCCCTGGCTCGCTGGGCCTGTATCACCAGAGTCTTTAACTCCCCAAGTTTCTGGGAGAACTGGTTCCGTCTTGTTGACTATTGGACCCTGAAGCGCCGCTGCCGCTGGGAGCAAAGAGAACCCTGAGTGTGAGGACCTCAAAATGGGACAATGTCTTTGTGAAGGGCCCACAGAATAGCCAGTCAACTCTACAAACTGCCCAGCTCACAATCAGTGTTTTCCAGCAGCCAACATAACTTGCAAGGATTCCAGTGGCAAGGTAACACATTCTAGTGGAAGTGAAGTTGGTTTTCTGAAGCCCACATCCTGGCGAAATGTAAACGGCTATCAGTATAGAACGGCAGTTGCTCTCTCTTTTTTTTGAATGGCTGGGAGCAGTTTGATTTTACCTCAGGTACCCAGCCTTGGGTTGGTCAAAGTTTTTCACTGTAGGGTTTTGTGGGATTGGAAGCCTAATTTATTTCTTTATTTCAGTGCAGATCATTGGACCGTCAGTTGGAAATAGTTACATTTTAGACCACGATGGAACCAGACTCAAGATTGAATATTACTAATGAAACATTTAACAACAACAAAAAAATTGATGTTTTCTAAATATCCGTAAATATTTTCAAAAATAAATCGATTTGAGTCTCCTTGACTTCTTAGAGGCCTCCCTCCTAATGCACAGATTTCCAAATTTGTCTCTTTCCTCTTTCTCATGCCATTTTTATGCATTTTATATCATTTTGGGGGGATTGATATTTGTTTTGTGGTGTCAGTTAAAAGGCTATACTATCATATATTTATTTAATAGTACTTTACTTGAGTGCTATATAATCAAGTCTTCCTAAAGCTATGACCTCTGTGAGATAGGTTGTTGATTTCGCTCATATTCTGGAGTATCTTCTCCGGGGGCAAGTTACCATGTGCCAGTTTCACTTCTTAAAAATAGAGGCAGGACTTATGAAAAAAGACATGAGGACATGGAAAAGGAGAAGTCCCTGCTGATCTCATGTGAATGCTGACTAAAATCAGAGAACACAGAATGATGCTGTGGTAGTTTACTTACATAATTTCATGTTTAAGGTGTGTGTGTGTGTGTGTGTGTGTGTGTGTGTGTGTGTAGGGTGTGGAGTTTAGCCTGTCAACCAGGTCACAGCCTGATGGTGACTCCTCGTGGGCATGGCCTTCTCATGGGAACCTCCTCCTCTCTCTCTGCCTTCACCTTCCTGCTTGCTGACTCTAGTTACTGTGAGCCCTGTGATATGGCCACTGACATTGGATCCACAAGACTTTGCACCACCAGCCTGTTATGTTACTGAATTCTGCATCATTGCATATGGCTGTGTGAGTCTGAAGAGGGACTGATGGACTAATATCAGACTTATGGACTTGAGTTGGACTGGGCTGGGATGTTTTCTTGACAAATAATTACTTCTTGCTATAAAGTTCATTGTTACACATAGATGAGTTTGTTTGGATTTGTTTCTTTAGGCAATCTGGCCTAACACAGATGATTATCTCTGTTTTATTGACCACGTAAAGATAATTTTCTGTGTGAATCATAACAGATTATAAATAACATTACAAAAAAGGAAATTCCATAACATGGAATTGCACTTCTGTGGAACCTGTAACATAAATCAAGAAGCAGTCCTAAAGGACATTGAGTGGTGTAAGCTTAGGAAAGGTGTGGGAGAGGGTTGTATCCTTTCTCCACACTTATTCAGTCCGATCAATTACATAAAGATGGTGAGCCGCATGAAGAAGAATCTTGTATCGGGATTGGAGGAAGATTGGTTTACAACCTGAAATATGCAGATGACACTATCTTGCTTGCTGATAGTAAAGAGGACTTGAAGCACTTACTAAAGAAGATCAAAGAATATAACCTCAGTATGGATTGCCTCTCAACATAAAACAAACATCCTGTCAACTGGATCAATAAGTAGCATCATAATGAACAGGGAAAATTTTAAGTTACCAAGGATTTAATTTCATCTGGGTCTAAAACTCATATCCATGGTAGTAGCTTTCAGGAAATCAAATGATATACTGCATTGGGCAAATCTGCTAAAAAATACTTCTTTCAAGTGTTCAAAATCAAAGATCTCACTTTGAAGACAATGTTGTGTCTGAATCCATTCATAGTATTTTTTAACATTTTATTAGGGACTCATACAACTCTTATCACAGTCCATACATGCATCAATTGTATAAAGCACATCTGTACATGCTTTGCCCTCATCATTTTCAAAACATTTGCTCTCCACTTAAGCCCTTTGCATCAAGTCCTCTTTTTCCCCTTCCTCCCCACTCCTCCTCCTTCATGAGCCCTTGATAATTTATAAATTATTATTTTGTCATGTCTTGCCCTTTCCGGCGTCTCCCTTCACCCCCTTTTCTGTTGTCAGTCCCCCAGGGAGGAGGTCACATGTAAATCCTTGTAATCGGTTCCCTCTTTCCAACCCACTCACCCTCTACCCTCCCAATATCGCCCCTCACACCCCTGGTCCTGAAGTTATCATCTGCCCTGAATTCCCTGTGCCTCCAGCTCCTACCTGCACCAGTGTACCTCCTCTGCTCTATCCAGACTTGCAAGGTAGAATTCAGATCATGGTCGTTGGTGGGGGAGGAAGCATTTAGGAACTAGAGGAAAGCTGTATTCTTCATCTGTGCTACATCGCACCCTGACTGACTCATCTCCCATTCATAGTATTTTCAATGACCTCCTATGCATGTAAATCTGGACAATGAATGAGGGATCATAAAATAGAATTTGTGGCTTTGAATTATGATGTTGGCAAGTAATATCGACAATATTATGGACTGTCAGAAGAATGAGTCAATCTATCTCGGGAGCACCACCAAACTGCTTCTTAGAAATGAAAATGGCAAGAGCTTTTTCTCAGACACTTTGGACACATTATTATTAAGGATCAGTGTCTGCAGAAGGACATCAGGCTTGTAAAGTAGACGATGACCCTCATCAAGATGGACTGACATAGTGGCCGCAGCAATGGGCCCAGATATCACAATGAGAGGAGGATGGATCCAGCTGGTCAGTGTCTTCTTCTGCCGTTCACAGGTTGCCTAGGAGTTGGCACTGAACTGAAAGATGGACAACCAGGAACTTTGACTCCAAAATCTGTGCTCTGTCTACCACCCCATTGGAGGCCTGACTCCCCTTACGCAGGTCAGTAAATAAAGAATGCATGTAAAATAGTCAGAGATAGAATTATCCATTTGAATCTTGCCAAAAAAGAGAGAAAACTTCCGCCTATTATCACTTTTGTTTCTTAACAAAAGGGACATTTCAACAGCAAACTTTGTAAAAGTCATCTCTCAAAATAGAAAAGATTCTCTTTTTAGGTGTTGTCAAGTCAACTTGACTCATAGTGACGTCATTTATCATGTACCACCGGAGTTGACTCGGCTTTCATCTTTTGAAAAGAGACCACCATGAGACCTTATTCCCAGAGAGAAGCTGGGTGGGTTTGAACTGCCATCCTTTGGGTTGGCAACTGTTTCACCACAGTTACGGAACCAGAGCTCCTTAAAATAACAGAGTATGAACTCCCGGCCTTCACTGTCCGTTCCCATGCCCAATGAGACCACAGGACTGAGTGGAAATTTCCCTAAAACGATTTGAAGGATGAAAATCTTTGTAGAAGTTCACTGCCACATCTTCCTCCCCTCGGACCACCGGCGGGCTTGAAACACTGAGCTGTTGATTGATAGAAGTGTGCTTAGCCCAGTGCCACTTACGCTAGGCCCGTGGAATGATTTCCATTTCGTAGAAAAATGATGCCATGTTGAGCTTCCTTTGACTCATTTTTTTTTTGCTGTAGGTTTATGGAAATTTTGTCATAGATTGGCATAGATTTGGGGGGGGAGCTTTAAAAGGCCCTCTAAAATATCTGCGAAGTGTAAATGACCTTTCCAGGTTATTGAGCAAAATATTTTGAATGTTTTAGAAGCTGTGTCTAAGTCAGCTTTGATCTGATCAAACACATGAAGGACTACATGGGAATGTTATATTTCAAGAAACAAAATGAAAGAAGAAGGAAATCTTATTTTATAACTTGCCTATTTTTCCCCTAGGTCCCAGATCTCTCTCAGAACTCAAGAACTGGCAAGGGTCCAATTTCCAATCAGAAGGTTTTGCTTTGGCCCTATCCATTCACATTAGAATTTCCTTTAAAAGTAACATCCAATAATTTTTATTCTGTCATCAGTTACCTCCAGCAAGGAAATAACGGTTAAAATCCATATCTTCAGAACAAAATGCCAGGTCAGGGTTTGAAATGCATGCATTCAATACAGCCGATTACACACGATATCTAATTAATTGGGGGGGGGCATGGAGTGATAAGCTGATATATTCATAGTAGCAACAAATCTTGGCCCCAACACTGACATTTGCAACCCTCTTTCACCCTAGGGGAACCCCAAGCCCCTAGAGATGGGGTAAAGAGCGGCTGGCTGCCCAGCCACCCAACACTGAAAAGCACGTGCCTGGAAGTGGGGACCTGTGTGCCTGAGATTTCAGTCATGCAAAGAACACGCTGCAGCCTTGCCGGGAGACTCTGATCCCCTAGTGCCACGGATTTAGAACTGAAGCGAGGTGCTTTATTTGAAGTGCAGAGTATTTTAAGAAGACTGAGTGCAATTCCGAAGCGGCAATCATGCCTTGCAGACAGCTTGTCACAATTGAAAGAAAGAGCCTTTTGGAAGTTCATCAGCAATAAGTTTGAATCTCAGCTCCTCCCCCATAAGCTTACTGTGAAAAGTGAACAAAAGCCTGCACCCACTAAGCGTTAGTCCTTGTTGTAATTTCTTTTGTGTAGTGAGGGAGGGTATCCTCAGTCTGATAGTGTTGCAAGAATTTAAAAAAACTGCACGGGTGGTGGGGTGGCGGGGTGGGGGGGTGGCGGGGTGGCGGGGTGGGGTGGGGGAGCATTCATTGAGTCTATGCCAGGGAGTGTGCTCAATGCTCAGTGTATTACAGATGTGATCCCTGTAGGTCACCCTGGTGGTTCTGGTGAGTAAGTGCTGGACTGCCAACCTAAAGGTTAGTAGTTCAAATTCACCATCGGCTTTGAGTGAAACAGAGAGGCTCTCTGTTCCAGCAAAGACTCACAGCCGTGGAGACACTGTAAAAGACTGCTCTGAGTCTGAATCAACATGGTGGGTGTGAGTTGGGCCCTCATGGTAAGCACATCATTTCACAGGTGGGGAAACTGGGTCACCCAGAGAGAAAGTAACTTGGACAAGTTGCCACACAATAAGTGACTGACCATCCCCAGATGGAAAATGTATACCTTGAGTTGCTTTATCTCTTTGGAGAGTGACATGGAAACCCCTCCCTCTCTCTAAAGCTGTGTACAGCTCTGGCCAATTATCCTAGATGGACTCAAAGTGAAATAGAACTGGGGCCTTTAATTTCCCCTCTCCAAAAATAACTCATTTAATCCCATTGAGTACCTCAAGCCATCACGGTGCCCCTGCTAGATGCAAAGGAATGCTCTGGATGCCATAAGAAGCGAGCAAAGGTTTCCAGGATGTTCTCCTTGTCCTGTCTTATAACAAGGCCACCATCTGAACTATCAAGTGGGATAAGCAAAATCATATGGGCTCAGAGTAAGAAGTAATTAATTCTTGGAAAGACCCAGGAAGTCTGCAAAGTGGAAGGGGCATTTTGGTAAACATCAAAGACAGGATGCTTTCTGTACAACCCTTGAGACGCCATGCCTCATACAATTTTCAGCTGTGGCTAAAAGGCCTGGAAGATGTCAACACACTGTCTTCAGAGAAAGGGAGCCATAGTCTTGGAGCACCCGAAAGGAGCAGCATGTGGATGGGGTGCCAGGATACCCTTCACACACATCACCAATGTTAACGTGCACTGTTAACCGGGAGCAAGTTGGCCAGACCCTTGGCCAGCAAGGGCATGCTGATGTGTCTCTAGTAGGATTATCATTTAGATACACCAGAGGACAATGCAGACAGCATAAAATGTCACAGTTCTAGAATCAGCTTGTGATAGTCAACAATTTCTGTGCAGGGTCCCATTAACGGGGGTAATGGATTATGTGGGGATTTCTCAGCTCGCCTTGGCTTCCAGTTGCCTAACAGCTGTTCACTACGAATCTCTGTGCAGTTGCAGAGGGTAAGCAACATGTCCAAAGGAAGGCAGACAGCTTTTTCTAAATTTTAAAACTGTTTGATGCTGTAATCATACATAGAAAACATGTGAGTTTGAAAGCCAAAGAGATCTGGGAGTGTGTTCCTCACAACTAGACTTCTATGTCCCTACCTGTTTGGCACCTGCCCAACAGTGTCCAATGTCCTCATTTGCAAAATGAAAATTATTTACCCATCTTATATGGTTAATATAAAATAACATGTAACACGACAGTAGTTATCATATCTGTTAACCCTGTTTTTCTTTTTAGTGTAAAAATCCACAATGACTAGACTATTGCCTAGTATTTATCAAATAATTAGATGAAAAATAAGCAAAAAGACCCATTAGAAGTCTCCAATGTGCCAGGTACCATTCTAGTAACTATTGTGTGATAAATAAATGCTGTCTGAGTGTAGGCACACTGCTAGCAGTTGTAATTCGGTGCCATCGAGTAGGTTTTGGCCCAGTGCAGCCCTCGATACGAGAGAATTGCACACCCCGGACCCTGCCCCATCCTCACGATTGTGGCTTCATTGCAGCCACAAGGTCAATCCATTCCCTTGAGGTTCTTCCTTCCACTTTCCCGCCTAGCAACAAGCTCAAAGGGCATGTGGCAAAGCCTTGCCACCCTTGCGCCGAAGGAGTATTCTAGCTATACTTTTTCTAAGATATACTTGTCTCTTCATTTGGTAGTCCATGGTATTTTCAACATTCTTCGCCGGCACTTTAATTCAAATGCACCGATTCTTCTTCAATCTTCCTTATTCAATATCCAATTTTTACATGTATCTGAGGTGACTGAAAACAACATGCCTTGGGCAGGCACACCTTCGTTCTCAAAGTAACATCCTTGCTCTTTAACACTTTAAAGAGATCTTGTGCAGCACCAGAAAACCTCATTCAGTGTCATCATCATGCTGACTCATAGTGACCCCTGTGGGGTTCTGAGTCTCTACTGCTTACCAGAGTAGAAAGCCCAATCTTTTTCCTTAGACGGAAGCCCAATGTGTAACCACGACACCACCGGCGCTCCAGAAAACTGGCTGCCAGCTAGTTGATTCTGACTCTTGTTAACTATTCGTTTCAGAGTAGAACCGGGCTCGTAGGGGTTTCCATGGCAAGGATCCTTCAGAAGTAGATTGCCAGGCCTTGCTTTCAAGGTACCTGTGAGTGGATTCAGATCACCATATACTTAACAGTCTGCTCCACCCAAACACTCCTTGTTGGCGTTTGCAGCCATCAAGTCAATTCCAACTCAGTTGTTACATCTCTTTGGTGACATCTGAAGAGCAGAATCTATTAAGAGAATAGGCAAATTATCTCTCATCAGTGGCCCTAGACTGGCTCATGAACTTCTCAATAAATCTGAAGGGAACTCCATTACCCTGAGTGGTAGATGTATAATCGTTTGTCAATGTGAGGATTAAGAGTGTAGGGGTGGAGTCTAGCTTGTCAATCAGGTCATAGCCAATGAGGCCTCTGAGTGGGCATGGCCTTCTGAGAATTCTGGGAAATCTGGTACTTCCTCCTTGGAGGTGGAAGACACCTCTCTCTCTCTCTGCTACTCCCTGGGAAACATTGCAGAAGGAAAGCCACATGGAATCAATCAGACCTTGGAAGCCAGAGAAGCCATAGAGAGACCCCTGCCAGCTCTGAGATGCTTACAACACCACTGGACTCAAAGACTTTCTACCAACTGGTTTGTGATCTTCCTGCATTTGGCTTCATTGCATGTGTTTCGTGAGTCTGAAGAGGACTTTATAGATTGGTATCGGGCATATGGGCTAATATCAGACTTATGGCCTTGGACTGGACTGGGTTGGGATGTCTTCTCAATGTTCAATTTCCCTTGTATATAAACCTCTCCCTTATATACATATGTGTGTTTATGAATTTGTTTCTCAACACTACCCAGACTAACATACCCTGATCCCTGCCATGTGCATTTGACCAGCTGCTGTTCTTTGACGGACAGTCTGCCTAATTTACGTCTACCGGATTCCAGCCCTCCCAAGGGTGCACATCAAACTGCATTACTTAAAGCCAATGCTAACTATCTTTCCCATAAAAGCCTTGCCCTGAAATAGCACTGGCTCACTGCCAATGCATCTTCTGAATGACATATATTTTAAGCTCTCCAGGTATATCTTTATGTCTCCTGTATCCACAAAAGCATTTAATGGTGTTTTGTACACAGTGGGTGATCAGGGAATCCTTATTACATGAGACAGTGATGGAAGAGGAGGAACAGAAGGGAAGAAAAAGAAGGGGAGATCCCAAACCTCTTCTGTGCCTTCTAGTCTATTTAAAACTAAACCAAACCCACTGTCATTGAGTGTCAATTCCAAGTCACAGCAACCTTATATGGGGTTTCTGAAACTGTAATTCTTAATGGGAGCAGACAACCTCATGATTCTCACAAGGAACAGCTGTGGGGCTTGAACCATCAACCTTATGGTTAGCAGCTCAATGCCTCATCTACAACATCACCAGGGATCATTTGGATCTAGTTAGACACTCCTTAAGAAAGTGGTTTTTGAAAGTCAATGCAGAAAAGAATAACTTGGAGAGTTTCAGGAACATAAAAATCCATGCTACTTAACCCGCAAACTCTAATTCTATAGGGCCCTGTGAATGTGTGGTCCCAATCACTTTCTTTTTTTATTTTTTATTTAATCATTTTATTGGGGGCTTGTACAACTCATCACAACTCATGCATACATCCATTGTGTCAGGCACATTTGTTCATTTGTTGCCATCATCATTCTCAAAACATTTGCTGTCTACTTGAGCCCTTGATATTAGCTCCTCATTTTGCTAATAATTTTTTAAATCATCTTATTGGGGGCTCATACAACACTTATCACAATCCATACATACATACATTGTGTCAAGCACATTTGTACATATATTACCATCATCATTTGCAAAACATTTGCTTTCTACTTGAGCCCTTGGTATCAGCTCCTCATTTATCCCCTCCCTCTTGATAATTCATAAATTATTATTATTTTGTCATATCTTACACCATCCGACGTCTCCGTTTGCCCACTTCTCCACTGTCCATCCCCCAGGGAGGAGGTTGCATGTAGATCGTTACTATCTGCTCCTCCTTTCTCCCTCACTTTCCCTCTACCCTCCCGGTATCTCCACTCTCACCACTGGTCCTGAGGGGTTCGTCTGTCCTGGATTCCCTGTGTTTCTAATTCCCATCTTTACCAGTGTACATCCTCTGGTCCAGTGGATGTGTAAGGTAGAATTGGGATCATGATAGTGGAGGGTAGGAAGCATTCAAGAACTAGGGGAAATTTTTGTTTCATCATTGCTACACTGCACCCTGACTGGCTCATCTCCTCCCCACAGCCCTTCTCCAAGGGGGTGTCCAATTTCCCCCAGATGGGCCCTTTCTTAAGCATGTAGTCGCTGCATGCATGCAGGCAGGCATGCTGAATGCTGTCACACGGGGAGCAAGTAGTCCAACACCAGACATCTGGGCGGGTTGCACAATCACTGGGTCTGAGTATGGGGGTGGGGATTTTATGGTGTTTTTTTTTTTGGCAATGCTACCATTGAAGAGAGCTGATGTGAAACATTGTTGTTGCTTTTTATCACACTGTGCCTTGCTAATCGTTGCAACTTGCTCCCTGCTGCCAGTCAGCATCCTTCTCCGTGTCCCCGAGGACCTACCTGGATAATCTAGTTCTTCCTTATTTAGCATCCTGGATCTTTGTCTTTCTGCATGCATGTACCGATCCTTCGAAGCAGGATGTTCTGTGCATTGGTCCATGTATGCTATTCACATCATCTCGACATCAATGATGGAGTTTTATGAATCACATACTTTGCACAACACAGAGTGGTCTAAAACTCAGTATCCCTTCAAATCCCTGCATGGATGACACCTCTGAGCTCTTGGCTGGTTCCTCCAATCCTGCCCCCTGTGCCCCGCCCTCCCCCAGCCCTACCTTCCCAAGCGTAGTTTCTGAAAATCTTGGGGCCTGATTCGCAAGGCTTTCTGGTCCTTCTGTTAACTCCTTAAAGGTTTTCTAAGAAATCATGTTTTGTTTATATTTTCCAGAACATTTGGGTTTATTTGAATGTAAAACAAAACAAAAACCCTAAACTGATACAAAATCTTTCCTGTAACTTTCTCTTTCTATATCATTCATTGTACAATTTGTTTACAGATATCTCCTATTAATGGTTGATGTCCCCGGATTTTTGCCCCACCCCAACCCATGTACATTTCAAAACCTTCTGGGATATAGACTGTGTATTATTACTATGATTATTATTTTAATGTGGGCTCCTCCGAAGAGCCGTAACATCTGTGGCGGGGTTGGTTAATTGACTATCCCCAGAGGTTCTGGCCTCAACATCAAGTGTTTCTAACATCTTGACATCAAACTCAATTCTGGAATTTTCCAAGTCATTAGTAATCTTTTGCCAAACCAATCTGCACTGTGATGGACAGGAAGCATTTCTGTCTGTAACATTTCCCTGGTGCTGTTGTTTAATCAAGATTGCCAGTCCTCTGCACATCTGCTCCAGAGGGAAAACTCGGTTCCTCGGGTGGCTTGCTTTCTGATCTTCATCAAGCGATGTCGCGGACTCGAGCGCTCACCCGGCATTTGGAAGCCCCGCACAGTAATGACCAAACCCAGACCTAGCCTGTTCCTATGTTAGGATCAAGGCTATGCTTTAGAGTCAACAGCCCTCCTTGCTGCTCCCCAGACTTTGTTCCCTTGTCTCTTTCTTTCTAATTACTGTCCTCTACATAAGCTCTCTTCTGTACCAAGCCTGCTTTTCATGTGTTTACTCTGAATGTCGCCTTTCTCATTTCCATATGGAAAATACTCCCCCAAACCACCATGCAATTAATTGGAGCCTTGGTGGCTCTGTGCTCACCAATAAGTCAGAGGTTCAAATCCACCAGCTGTTTCACTGGAGGGAACTGTAGCACTCTCCTTCTGTGAAGACTTCAGCTTTGGAAACCCTATGACCTGTCCTGTTGGGTCACTGTGAGTCAAAATCAATCACCAAGGGGTTCTTGGCTGAATTAAATTATAATTAATTTGTCCTTTGCAATATACCCTTACATTACTTTACAGTGGTTTCAAATATGCTTTCAGCGAATCTAGTCTTTAGAATGAATTGAGGGCTGAGAAGGCAATGGTAGAGAGATTGGAGTGCACACAGCGTGCTTTGTCTCTCCTCCACCGAATTAAAAGCTCAAGTGTGTGTGTGGGTCTGTGTGTGTGTGTACTCTTAGGGATATATCAAATAAGTGCTAGGATCTTCAATGTGTTCAGTCTTAGGAAATATTGTTAGGTGCCATTGAGTCCATCTCAACCCATCACGACTTAAGAGACAGTAGAACGACTGCCATGGGGTTTTCTGTGTTTTAATCTTTTACAGAAAGGAGCCCAGGTGGGACCAGTTAACTTCTCAGCGGTAAACGCAAAGTCCGGCCCTTTTCAGTCCATCCAGTAGCTCTCTACAATAAATGACAATCTGCTCGTGGAAAAATTACAGACAAGAAAACCCGGTAGGGCAGTTCTCATTCATCGCATGAGTTCACTGTGACCCACAAATCCACTCAGTGGCCCCTCCCAACAACAAATCTTTATAAAAAGAGATTCCCAAGTCGTTCTCAAAAGAGGAGCCACTGGAAGGACACAGAATTGCTCCATGGGTTTGAATGAGCAGCCTTCTGCTAGTAGCTGAGCATTAACTATTGGCCTACCAGAGCTCATTACACTAAGCTCTCTGGTCCTTGGCAATCCAAAAGAATAGTAGTACCTAGGCAAAGGCTGGCATCCTCCATGGAGGCCTGGTGGCCCAGTGACTACACATTGGGTTCCTAACTAAACTGTAAGCAGTTCAAAACCACGTCTCTCCTTGGGAGGAAGATGGGCCCTTCTACTCCCATAAAGATGCACAGTCTGGGAAACTCCCCGGGGCACTTCTACCCTGTTTTAAAGGGTTGCTATATGTCAGCAGCAACGCACAGGCAGTGAGTGATAGATATTCTGTGGGATTGAAGTTATTTCTTTGACAAGAAAAATTATACTCAAACCTGAAGCAATCCCAAGGATATTTCTATTTTCAGGTGATAATTTTTTCTACCATAATCTAAGAGAACTCAGCCTAAGGTTATATTAAGAATAAACAAATTATCTTTGAAAGATCTTAATGCTAAAATGAAAATAATGAGTGACACAATTTAGACTGGATATGAAGTCAGCTTCCAGCAAGAATTCTTTAGACAACTAATGGATATGAAGTCAGCTTCCAGCAAGAATTCTTTAGACAACTAACTAATACATTTAAAGCTCTTATTCTCTCCAACACAATTGAAAGTGTCACATGCATAAGACAAACTTAGTTTTTTTTAATCCTAGGAAAAAAATGTAAAAATGTCTTGCCTGACATTGCTTATAACTATTATTATTGCTAATGAGTGTTTCCATGCCACTAAATACTCACAGGATTTCTTACTGTCATTTTATCTATATGTTGCTCCTTAATCTCTCCATGAGGCAAATCAGTTTTATTCTGGAGAACAAAGTTAAGAAAGTGACAGTAAAACAAGACACAGAGTAAATAAATAACAGGATGCTGAAATTCTTACGCTTAACAGAATTCAGAAATCAAGTTTCCCTCCCACCCCAACATTCTGAAATAGTATGAGCATTAAACAAATGGGGAAAAATGTCACCAATATTGGGGACATTATTTTACAAATACCCTCCAAAGAAAGAAATAGTCACCGTGCACATAGAATTAACCTTCTCCAAGCAAATGTCAGAGCCTTCCTTGAAAATACTAGTTTTTATTTTAGGAATTATGGTATCTGGTGTCATGTGTGACAGAATGCTTGTTTTACCAAGAACCAGGGAGCATTCTAGCTACAAAGTTAACTGTCTGGTCAATATCTCACCACAAGACAGTGATGAGCTGCAGAGGTTTTTCTAACAGGCCCGTCACACACCTGGTGCAGTCTTTAAACTGAGACACTTACCCATGACTTGTTTCTAATAAAGCACCTAATACTCACTGTAGATTACTGACTTATTTTTTACTTTTTAAAATGCAGAAGCTCTGTAACACAGAAGAAGAAAAGCAAGATTTTTTTATAGTGAGCTCACACAAAACAAAAGGCTGGTGAACATATCTGCCACCTCATCCCCCTCCCCCCCACCACCACCCACTCCATCGAGAAGTCTGTGTGAAGCATGTAACACAGTGTGTGGTGTACAGACAGTGCCTGACAGGTGATGCAAATCAAGCCAGAAAAACCCCTCTTCTGATAAGCAGCTGGCTGGTGTCAGTGAAACTGCCATTTCTTCTTGGTCCATAAGGGATTCACTCTTTCGATAGAATCCCACAAAGGCCTCTAGACCAGCTTGAGTTATTTACGGAAAATACATTTCTATAGTCTCTATTTTACCTGCATAAAATGTACCAAGCATACTGGGGAAAGCAAACAATGGAAGAAAAGCTATTATTTGCACTTAGGAACAAAGAGAGTCCTTGTACTAACATCCATGGACACCAAGTTCCAGAAATCCTCTTCCCAAAGTAGAAGATCAGGGCCACTGTAGACTATACCACTTCCAGAACCCTACAATGGTCGTCTCTGAGTATAGCCCTGCTCGGAGGTGGAGAATAAAGTAACCCTGGAAAGATTCTCACGGACAGGCAGGCAGGGTCTCCGAGTATCAGCTGCTGTCCAATCAACTTGACTCATCGTGGTCCTATGTGGGTCAGAGTGGAACGTTGTTCTACAGGCTTTTCAATAGCTGATGAATGGAAGTTAGATCTACAAGTCGTTCCTCCAAGGTGCTTCTGGGTGGACCCACATACCCTTTGCATCTCTGGGGGCCTCCAGGATCTTGGGGTAGGTACTGCTCAAGCAGATGTGACCTCCTTGCCTCCTTCTGAGCCCTAGCACAGTTGCACCAGATGTTTGTTCCTGTCCTGGGGAGAAATAGAGATGAAGTGTTTGGTCTCAGGAGATCACACAAGCGGATGCCATGCCAACTCTGAATACCAGTACCAGTGCTGACAAGATCTCAGACCTTTCCCTGTCTTCTTGGTGACTGAACTCGAGCTCGCCCCTCTTTCTCAAGGCTAGTGTTCACTCACACATGGATACTTTCTCTGCATCGGTGTCTCCTCCTCGGAGATCCTGCCTAAAAAGGGGGGTGGTGGTCGTTACTAAAATTGGCTCAATTTCCTTGTCTTTGTCAAGTACAGAGAAGTAATTAGTTAAAACAGTCTTTTGACTGGATCATGCTGACCAACAGGAAAAAAACCTGGGGATTCCTTTTCCTATTCATTTGAAGTCAAGGCACGCTCACTATTTGACTTTCAGGATAATTCTTATGGCTTCTGTTATACTTTGTTTACAAGGAAAAATCAAAATAATGCTTCATAAGAAAATACAGAACTACATTACTTTTCTCATTTTCAAGTTCAAATATTTACAAAGAGAATGTCCTAAAAAACTAAGATAGTTTACATGTAACACACTACAGGAAATATCTGTCCATTCAGTAAATGTTGAATACTTTTTAAAGAGCCTGAGAATCCATGATCAGCAATACAGATCTAGCCACTGCCCTCAATGAGACCCGATTTTGTCTTCAGGATCTTGGAAAGACTAAAATGTTCTGCCAAGCCAGATTGCTTTCGATAAGGGAAAAAAGCAGACCGTCCATGCTATTTCCACAGTACTAACACCACTATGGGTAATGGATGAAGAATGGTCAGTTCCCCATAAAACTGACTCAGGACTCCAAAAAGGCCACCATTTAAATGTACCCTACATTTTTATCTCCTTTTATTAAAATGACACTCAGCCGCTTCATCGCAGCATATTGGCAGCCATGTGCACCCAAGTACCTTGCTGAAAGTGTAAACATGCTCCTGTCAGCCTGCTGAGCCTGCAGATGCTGACATTTATTCTGTTTGAGCTTTCCCAGGGCTCTTAGTGCCTTCCGCAGAGAAGAAACAAAGGAGCCTGGCTGCCACAGGAGACACATAGCAACCTATGGGTGATCTGACCATCCAACTGCCATATCAGTCCCAGGGCCTGGAGTTGCTGAGTGAGCACGGAGGGCCTCTTTAAACCTGCGAGGGCGGCTTCAACAAGCTCTGGTCTGAGATGTTTCTGATGCAGAGGTCTCCTAGCACTCAATTCATTAAAACAACACACACTGGAGATTCTCCCTAGGCCTTCCAATACTGCTCCAGGAGATGAAGCAGTTGAAACTCAATTGTCCAGTTAAAACGGCCCCAGGCAGTGCTGATGTTCTTAGTTGCCGTAGAGAGGGCCACGACTCATGGCACTGCCATGCCCAACAGAAGGAAACGCTGCCTCGTCCAGCACCGCTCCCTCCTTGGTCACACACTGGACTCATGGGATCCATAAGACTTCCACCACCTGATTTGGGGAAATAGCTGAGTCTTGCTTCTTAGTCTACCTTTTTCTGGAAGCAGCACTCAACCCTGTTCAGCGTCAGAGCATCATGTAAGCCGCCACTGGCACATGGTAGTACCCTCACATGAGATGCCCTGGGAATTCTACCACTGAAACTCTCTAGGACTGGGCTATCTCTACAGGCACGTACAGTCTGTTACGATAGCGCCGTCTCACTGCACCACTTCCTACCACACGCAGAAGCTTTAACTATTCTTGCGGCTGTTAGGTGCCCTCAACTGGCTCAGACGCATAGGGACCCGGTGCACAGTGGAAGGAAATGCTGAGGGGTCTGGGCACCGTCGGGGTGACGCTTGAGCCCTGTTGCACCTCTGTGTCGGCCCATCTCATCAAGGGTCTTCCTCTTTTTCCGTGGCCCTCGACTTTGCCTCTCCAGCTCTGCTCTTCTTCAGAAGGGTTTCCGAAGTGGAGACTCTCTTCCTTCTCTGATCTGTTTAGTCTGGAAGCTCCTCTAAAACCTGGTCACCATGGTGACCCTACTGGTAAATACCGGCGGCCCAATCTCCAGGAACTCAGCAATACACAAGCAACCGCAATAAGAAACACTGACAAGCAAGTGGTGGTCAGTGTGTTTGAAGTTTATCACATCCGAGCCCATTTCCATCCCCATGAACACCCGCGTGTGTGCATGTATACAGACATGTGCAACACACACTCACTGGGAAATCTTCCATTACCTTAAATGCTGAGATCCAGTGTTCGTTCCTCTGTGTCACTGTCCTGGACCTTAATGAACCCTTCCAGGGCAGAGATTGAGACCAATTTATCTTTTATGCTACAAGCTTCATGTGGTGCTTAGAACACGGTATGTGCTTAAACAGTGTTGAAAGAACAAATACATGAATTAATCAAACAAAAGCCAGTACATCCTAGGTTATTTCCTGTCCCTACAACCACAAGGGTCACCTGTCAGGAAAATCACCCTCAAGTGGATCCAGCTTTACTTTGGAGCTGAAGTCAATCCTTAGGGGGGTATTCAGAAGGCCCAGCTCCTCATGAGAGGTGGAGATGTTAACAGAAACTATACTTTTAAAAATCAGAACTGAAATGTCCATGCATATGAATAGATATTCCAAGAACCTCTGGGGCTTTGGAGAAAAATATGTAGATTTGAAGGAAAAGAGATATCCTATTGCTGGCACCACCTCCAGTCCTGAGAGCTGGCTCCCTGAATGAAGTGGTAACGAAGTGTCAGCTGAGACTGGAACACTGCTGATTTGCATACTCTTCGGCTAATAGTGTTAAACTAGGACTCTGCGGCTGTTAAATCCTGTTAGTTTTACTGCACTAAAGCTCCTGTAAAGATTATTGATTCCTTTTAGAGACTCTTCAGAGAGTGTAGTAAATAAAAAGAGGATACATTTGATTACTCTGGAATGG
Source organism: Tenrec ecaudatus (assembly GCF_050624435.1). Lineage (NCBI taxonomy): Eukaryota > Metazoa > Chordata > Mammalia > Afrosoricida > Tenrecidae > Tenrec > Tenrec ecaudatus. The sequence continues at coordinate 89,335,485 of NC_134533.1, forward strand.
GTATGATTCTAATTTTCAAACACGATGCATTTTTTGAACTCTATTCAAAACTATAAATGTTTGTGGCTTTGAATTTTACATACAATCTCTTAGTTCAAAAATATTAGGGGCTTTTGTGTTCTAGGGGAAAAAAGAATCAATAATCAATAGGTTCAAAGTCCTGTATGCCCACCATTCATTCTCAAGGACAGAAGAGTAGGGTAAGATGTATGTACCAATGATCCCATTGCATCAAAATATAGAATGTTCTCCTTTGGAAGTATAATGCGTCAGCAAAGTAACTTACAAATAAATAAATAAATAGAGTGTGTGTGCATGCGTGTGTGTGTGTGTGTGTGTGTGTGTGTGTGTGTGTGTGGAACCCTGGTTGGAAGTTCAAGCCACCAGCCAGTTTGAGGGAGAAAGATGAGGCTGTCTGCTCCACAAAGATGTAGTCTTGGAAACCCCAAGGAGCAGTTCTACTTTGTACCATCAATGGCTGTGAGTAGAAATTGACTCAATGGCAGTGGGTCTATTTGTGAATACCTGTGTGCCTCAAAATCACAATGTACATCTGCTTTGACCACTTGCTCGACACATTTAGAAGCGCTCTCAGTGAAAGGGAAATGCATGTGGATGGAGCCGCCAGTGACTCGCCTTCCCGTGTAGACCAGGGAGGTGAATCGACCTGCTAGCATACAGAATGCACTGAAAAATGCACTATAACAGATAAAACTAGGATGAAACCTAGCACCTAATCATTTGACCTCCCTTTTGACTCATTGTAAAGTTGTTCTAGTTTTTAATATTCTCTATTTTCTTTCCAACTGTAGTTTTTCTCTATTTTGTTTTGTTCTTTTTCTGAGCCTTCTTAGCTCTTGGTTCTATATTTTGTATTTTTTCAGGATATGAAATCTAGGATGAGTCATAGTAGACAGAGATTAGTCCTTCCTTGGGGTACAGCAGGAGAGGATGTGGGGAAATGGGAAGGTAAAAACAAGGAGTTCAAGAAAAAGAAAATGTTCTAAAATTGATTGTGGTAATGATCATACAACTTTAATTGATATGATTGAGGTATTGAATTGTAATATTTGGATTATTTCCCAATAAAACTATTTATTTAAAAAATGGAAAAAAATTACAATGTACAATAGGGTTCTTCTTGGGTTTCAAACTACATGATGACTACAATCCAAATTTATATCTCCATTTTATTCTTCTGCTGTTAGTATTCCACTTATCTATTCAGCCAAAACTTTAAACGGATCAATTAAACAGCCCCCAATTGCACTTGTCCTCTTCTCAATCCTTCTCCTATGGTGCTCTGTTTACGTCACTTTCTTCCCCTTGAACCAAGCCAGTGTCTTCATAGGTCCACCTTTCCTTCTTGCCCCAACTGTTACTAATTCCTACGCAACCCCAAGTTGACCACTGTGTTTCAGAAGACACTCCTTTGTTCTACAGCCTCAATTACGTTTTACTTAGCTCCAGATCTAGAAGCGTATATAGTTGCTGAATAAATGAATGAAACAAATCAGTGGATGAGGGAAGCAATTCTAGTCTTCCTCTAACGCCTTGGAGAAAGGAATGTGTTAAATTGTTAGCCAAGAGTGATAAACCTGAAGTTCTCTGAACTGATCTTGCTTTATTCTTTTCTGTTCTGTTCGATTTCCCACCATCAATCTCTACCATTATGCCCCTTCTTTGTTTCTGTTTAATGTTGTCAGGATTTTTGAAACAACTTGTTGACGTGGAAAATTTCAGAGGGTTTCCAGCACGTCTACCTCTGCAATTCTAAACATACCTCATAGAGCTGCATAATACAAGGACACAGAGCATTTCTCTCCAATATATTTATGGCAAATTGCTTGCTTTGATTTTCTCTCATTGCTTGATTATTGTATAAGCGGAAGAGATAATAAACACATACAAGGATTCCTGTTGTTGTTGTTGTTGTTAGCAACCCTCTGCCCAACAGAATGGAACACTGCCCTGTCCAGTGCCCTCCTCGCCATTGCTCCTACGCCTGAGCCCATTCCTGCAGCCACTGGGTCAAGCGTGTAGGGTCTCCCCCTTTTCTGCTGCCCCTCTACTTTAGCAACCATGATGTCTTCTCCAGGGACTGGTCTCTCCTGACAACACGTCCAAAGTCTGTGAGATGCAGTCTTACAATCTGTGCCTCTAAGGCGCACTATAGCCACACTTCTCCCAGGACAGCTCTGTTTGTCCTTTCAGCAGCTACTGTACTTTCAATACCCTGAACCAGCCCCACACTGCAAACACATTGATTCTTCTTGGATTCCTCATCTTCCTGGTAAAATATTTAGCATTAAAACTACCTAAAAATAACTCACCCATAAAGTAGAAGTAACGACTTTTACACTACTTCTTCATGACCTTCATGTTTGAGGAGCAGCAATACAACAATGAGCAGAGTAAACCCTGCCTTCAAGTCTTGAATAGACCCAAGAAAACAAGACACCAGACAACAATGATTCAGTTGTGGGAATTTTTATCACATGAGTTTTTAAGTACATACAGAAAGGAGATTCCAAAAGTTTGTGGGAAATTCCATTTTCTTTTAATTCCAGTTTTTCCATAACCTGTTTGAAGCCTCTGGGTATATTTCACTTCTTACCAGAGTGTAATTTTTTTAGTGAAAACCTAAAGGACAGGGAGCTAAGGTACTGGTGACCTACCAATGTCCTTATAATGGAGCCAGGCCCACCACTCCAGTGCTCTAAAGCAGTCCTTGAGGAAATGCTTGACAGTGTCCTGGCAATGATCTGCAGATATGTTTTAGCTTTTCAACCACAAAACCAAATAAACAGCGTGATGGCATTGTTTTGACATGATTGCCTGTTAAGACGATATGTCCACATTATCTGTATTTTGTGTTGCTTTGTTTTTTGTGTGTTCATATTAAGGTTTAATTCTGAGGTGTCATGTCCTTGGGGTAACCCTCTTGAAGTTGTGTTGCATGTTTTTCTGATTTTCAGTGTATGAAACCCAGGATCAATGAGTCTGTGGGGGCAGCAGTAGAATAGGGTTTTCAGTGGGGGAGGTGTATACAGTGGGGGAGGGATTGTAAAAAGGAGACAACAGAAACAGATTGTGGTGGTCCTTGTACAACACTGCTTGACATGATTGAACTATGGAATGGTATTGTACCTGTAATTAACTCCAATTAATAATCATTTCTTTTAAAAAAAAATAAGGTTATGGGTTGTTGGACTAGAATTGCAGGAGACTCAAATGAAAGCACCCCCTACAAGTCACAGTGGGCTGCCTAACAAGCGTGTCTGTCTGTGGGCTGGTTTATCATGGCCTGGCTGAACTCAGTGCATCACTCAGAACAAGATCGCCTCTTTTTAAGAGTCACAAACGTGGTGATTGCCAGATCATTGCTGAGAATCAAGTAAGCACAACTTTGCATACATAAACCAGTCATGGTGCCATCAGCAACACCTCACACCTAAAGTAACTTGGGTGGAGTTTAAAAGTCATTCCTGAAAATAGAGGATTGAACCTTTACTCGTGTCGTTTGTAGACTTATTGACGCGACAGCTATTTTGGAAAGGTTGCCATGTGTCAGGAAATGGGCTAAGAAATGAAGAGGAGGTCATGAATAAGCGATCATCTTTACCCTGAAAGGGATTACCATGTAGAAATTCAAGTCACCTTTAATTCCAGCAGACTGGTCAAGTTGGCCAACCTGCTAGGAAACACCGGATGGGAAGGTAACCTAAACCTGAAAAATCATGGAAAGCTTATCAATTAAGTCAGTCTCTTAGCTGATACTTGAAGGGTCTGCAGAAGGCTTAGGGAGTTCCTGCTTAGTTCAAATGATTAGGCTTTTGACAGTTAAGCCAAAAGGCCGACTTAAAACCATCTAGATGAGTTTTAGGAAAAACTGCAGAGCTTCCGCTTAAAGATGATGGCCGTATAACACCCTATGGGGTGTAGTTTTCCTCTGGCACACATGGCTCACCGGGACCATGAAAACTGGCTTTAGTTCTTTTGAGATTTTAGATACCTTGTAGTATTGTTTTGTTAGGTGTCTGCAAGTCAGTTCAGACCCACAGCAATCCTCTGCACAACAAACTGAAACACTGACTAGTCCGGGGCCAACCTCGCAGTTGTTCCTATGCTTAAGCTGATTGTTTCAGCCACTAGGTCAATCCATCTTCTTCTTTTGTTTAAAATACTTTTCTTGAGGGCTCTTACATCTCTTATCACAATGCATACATTCATCCAGTGTATCAAGCACCTTTGCTCATAGGCCGCCATCATCATTTTCAAAGCATTCGCTTCCCACTTGAGCCCCTGATATCAGCTCCCCATTCTTCCCCCTCCGTCCCCCACCTGCCCTACCTCATGAACCCTTGTGAAGTTATAGATTATTATTTCCATATCTTACATCATCCTCTGTCACCCCCTCAACCACTTTTCCATTATTCACCCCCCTGGGAGGAGGTTATAGATTGATCCTTGTGATCGATTCCCTCTTTCTCCCCCCACACTCCCCTAATCTTTCTGGTATCTCTACTCCCCTTGTTGGTCCTGAGGGGTTTATCTATGCTGGATGCCCTGTGTTGCAGGCTCCTATCTGTAGCAGTGTGCATGCTCTGGTCTAATCCAATTCGTAAGGTAGAATTGAGGTCATGATAGTGGGATCAATCCATCTTCTTGAGGAATTTTCTCTTTTTTGCTGCCCCTCTACTTTATGGGCCTTGATGTTCTTCTCCAGGGACTGGTCTCTCCTGATAACATGGCCAAAGTCTATAAGACAAAGGCTTGCCATCCTTACCTCTGAGCAGCACTTTGTCCTTGCTTCCGTTAGGTTTCTTGAGTGGGTAATACCTCGGTTCTTTACTTCGCATGCTGAAAGAATTCACACCAAAGCATGTTTTGTGATTCAAGTGAGTTTTTATGAAGAACAGGAAAAGTTTCAGGTTTTACAGTTTCAAAAGGGTACATGCAACTTCTGCAGAACATGTGAAATCACACAAAAGTCAGGCTGGGGTTCACAACTGGGCGCAAAAAACCATGTGGACAAGATCCCAGAAGCTCAGGACCCCTACGCTAAGAGCATGCGGGCTCAGAGGCTACAGTAGTGGGGTCAAAAGGCTGTGGGCCCTGAGTAGACCCATAACAGGCACATGTGAGCCCTTGTGGAGGAGGGAGACCCTCCCCCTCTACCTGCTGCTGACCAGGAGCAGGGTAAGAGAGACAAATTGGCTTTGCCGCAGCTCATTTTTAACACCTCTGGTTGGGGAGGCATGGTTGAAGGTACTGGTTGGTCTCTTTGATTGAGTTAGGCTGACCTGGGTGATGTCATGAGCCTGAACCTAGTTTGGGCACCCAGGTGGACCTCCCACCTGTCTGGAGGCTTGTGTATGAGCATGCTCAGTTTGGGGTCTTCTCATAGGTGTTCAATGATTGCCTGGTTTCTCCCCTACCTCTTCTATGGGGGCCTTTACAGGCATGGAAGGGACAACCCCCCTATCCCCAAATCTTACTCCTTAACATTTCTCCCAAAATAGATTTGTTTCTCCTTTTAATAGTCCATCCAGGATCCTTTCAAAATTCTTCTCTAGAGCCAAAATTCAAATGCATCAATTCCTCCTCAGTCTTCCTTACTGAACTTCCATGTGTGTGAAGCCATTTAAATACCAGGGCTTGGGCAGGGCCCACTTTAGTCCTCTAAGTCCGCCCTCATTTTCTACACTCAATCATGGCATTGTAAACGTTATGATTGTCTGATGCAAAATGGCCAAGCCTAATGCCGAGAATCTCCATCTTTATGTGTTCCACTTCATTTTTGATGACATCCAATTTTCCTAAATTCATACTCCGTATAGTGCCAGCTGCAATTATTAGTAGATTTTTGTAGCTGTTTCTTCTCAATTTGAGTTGTGGCCCATCCGCAAACGAAGACCCCCTCAGTATTTACCCCTCTGGCTTGCCTCCATTTACGTTGCCCCGGTCAAGTCCACTGTGAGCAGCCAGGTCCTCAGCCCTATTCCGAGTGCCTCTCATCCAAGGGACCCTTTCCCTGCACGCTCTCTGAGAATGTCCCGCCTTCATTCATTAAGCCTTGAGTATCTGACCATGTTTGGATGCTATGTGCCAGGTTCTCAGCAGCTTCTTCTTCTGAAGTGGGCAGCCAGTTCCTTCTGCACTGCTTGTTTTTCTCTGGCATCTCAGCTGCAACCTGCTCACTTGGGGTGACCCGGCTGGCACGTGAAATACCAGTAACATAGCTCCTAGCACCAAAGTTGCACAAAAGTCACCACGGAAGTACAAAATGATAAAAAAAATAAATTAAAAAGTGGTGACTAGAGACCTTAGGCTGCTTTGAAAGAACCCTGGTGGCATAGTGGTTAAGGTCTCCACTACAAACAGAGTGGTTGTCGGTTCAAAACCACCAAAACTGCTCTGCAGGAGAAATCTGTAGCAGTCATATGGAGCTCAAGAGGACCACGGGGGTTCTGGAGACACCAGGTCATTTTTTAGCTACATAAAAGACAGGTCTATGAGAGGGAATCATACTACTGAGGTGCACACACCTTGGAATAATTGAACATTTGGGGTCAAGAACGCAGCGTTTACCACAGGACTAAGTTCAGACTGGGTAGCTGATCGGGTGGATGGTGTTGCACCTGGGAGATTTCAATGAATGGGATGAAACAGAACGTGTATGGATCTTTGAATGGAAAACTGATTATCTGTTCTGTAAACCTTCAGCCAATTCGCTACCAAAAAGCTGAAAGGTAAATAAACAAAGACTGCAGCCTCGGCAACCCTGCAAGGGTCCTGCAATGTCACTATGAGTTGCATTCGACTTGACTTTGACCATCAAATTGGGTTTGGGGTTTTAGTCTGCATTAGTCTTTGACTAATTTAGACTTTGGCTACATATTTCTGAGTGATCCGTTTGTCCTATGGAAGTCATGGTGTGGCTCTCAGGAGATAAATTGAGAGGCCATGTAGAGTCACAAAACCGGGCTGAGTGTGGTTGGTTCATTAGCATGACAGTCTTGTGAAGTGAATACCATGGCTGATTTAAGCTACTACAGAGTGGATAGAAATGTGGAATGGCTTTTGTTTGACTCCTGCAGAGTTACATGAGAAGAGAGTGCTCACTGAGATCACAAACTTCCGTTTCTAAATGTCTGAGGGACACAAGGTCTGTCCGACCCCTGGAACTTGAATCTCTGTGTGTCTGGTGGAGCAAACACAGAATAATACAACATAGCAGTGTTTGTTAATAACTCTGCTGATTGGATTTGTACTGGGAGTTATCAAGTACTTGGTAATTTTTATAGGAGTGTTTTCATATTATTTTTTATGTACTTTTTATTCTTTTTTAATCTGAATTTAAAGATCAGACTTCAAAAAAGAAAATTAACTATCACCAGTCAATTCTGACTCTTAGGGACCCAATAGGATGGAGTAGAATAGAACTTCTCCCTATGGTTTTCAGGCTGCAAATGTGTATAGAAACCAATTGCCTCGTCTTTCTGCTGCGGAGTGGCTGGTGGATTCAAACCACCGACTTTTGGGTTAACAGCCCAATAGGTAACCCCCTAGACCACCATGCATATTTAAAATGCCTCATTAACAGTTGTTATTGTTACCAGCACAGAATATTTTACATTTAACCTACTGAGCCAAGATACATATGAATATATTCATACTTGAGTGGGTCCTCTAGTTGTTGAGACTAAATATTTATCACATTTTTGGAAAGGATATATACTCAGATGTCTACATGAGTTACCCAAGGGAGTGGTATTGGGTTCAGAACAAGCTCCCATTTTTCACTTTGCACATTTCAGGACTTAGAATTTCTTTTTGCAATAACAAATATAATAAAAACAGAGGCTATAACTGCCAAGTTTAGCTCTATGATGAGATCCAGGAGAACATGATATATTTTCCATGTCTGGGAATTTCTTTCATACAAAAGACAGATAATGATAAAGAAATACTGTATTAGCTGAGTCCAGGTGCAATGTCATATTGGAAATTAAACTCCTGTACTGTTACCATAATTCCCCATTGGCGTGGGTGTCAAAAATACAGAATGTAGAAGCTGCAACATCATAAGTAAACGAATCATAAAAATAAATGGGCAGATAGTAACAGCAGCACCAGCTGAATTTCTGAAACAAACGCCAGTATAACTACCATTTATCACTGCAATTATGAATCAAATATGTGAGCAGGATGCTGGACTTCAAACCTCCAAAGCACATTCTGTTCTCCAAATCTTGGACATTGGCATGTTAAAAAAAAAAACAACAGTAAAAAGCCATGGAAATATTGTTTAGATAAAGATAAATTGAAATTGACTAAAAAAACCAAAACAACTCATATCTTCTTACATGATCAGATCAAATACTTAAAAACATACAGTGACAATGGGGTAACTGGCTGAGTATGGAAAACTCAACTAAGAAAAGACTCATTAAGTCAAGATTTGACAACATGGATTGATATTATTGGACATCAAATTTCTAAAAATTGAACATAAACAAGAGCAGAAGCAACATGCTAAAGCAGGATCAAAATTAAGTTGTTTTTATAGCTTGGGCAGAACACAGAAGTGTAAACCACACTGGGCCAGAGAACAAGCAATTTCCAGTAATACCTATGCTATTACGTAAACCTTCTGAACAAACACGTTACCTTTGTCACAGGCAGACAATGCTTGCCTCTTGTGTACCCTAAGGTACAAAGCTTGAGGACAGCAAGCAAGGTTTTCTTGCAAACATTTGAGAAAAACACTGAAACTCTTTTCCCACAGAAAATAGCAGCCTCACCTATAGATATCACCGCTTCCCAATCACCTCCTGAAGTGGGTTGGCCTACTGACTTGGCAAGAACATGAATAAAGCTCTTAACTTTCATAATTCTGCCTCCCTCATGTCTAGTGTCTAAAGCATCTGCCTTTCACATTAGCAAACAGCATAAAACAGCAGCATTATGGGTACTTGTTAGAGAATTCAATCATGAATTGTCTGTGAGCCAGCACCTGCCACAGGCTGACTTAAGACATCTGATATTTGGAAAAGGCAGGTTAGCAGGCATGCTAAATACCCTTTCTTCTCAATTCCCCAAGCTCTGTCGCAGTTTAAGTCTGATCATCACAAAGCCATGTTCTTGAACCAAATTATCTCAGTTCTTCCTAGAAAGGACTTCACAGACTGATGATACACGGATTTGCCCCAAGCCTTTATGAAGGGTCGATATAAAAAATGTCTCATCAATATTTCTGTTATTTTTGACAAAGCTATAGGCAGGCAGTGTCTACTATGCTTGCAGATACCATTTTTTAAAGGACACATAGAAATGCACTTCATTTAACATAATTCTGAAAAAGATTTGTTTCTGCCAGGGAATGTGGATGCTTTATTTTGTTTGCCAGTGAACATCAAATAATTACAGTTTTCTTTTTGCCTTAGATGGCATGAAACTCGGACTTAAATTCACACATATTGTAGCAATTAATTCACCTTGGGTGTGTGCCATTAGCTCTTCAAGGTGCTTGCTTTAGACAGTGTCTCCTCTATTCCAATTATCAACTACCCAGTTTGAAGGATGTTGCATGTGCATGCTCATTTCTATCCTTTGCAAGTCTTGGATGAAACAGTGGTAGGTAAATAGAAAAGAAGCCAACATTAAGGAGCATGTATTTGTCAATCATACCATGTTCTTAAGTTCCCAGTTCAAAATGAGGTTGAGATCTCACTCGCTCACTGCCACCTGGTCCATCCCGACTCATAGAGACCTTATAATCAAGGAAGAATTGTCCCTGTGTGTTTCTGAGACCTAAGGGAATAGAAAACCTCATCTTTGTCTTGCCAAGTAGCTGGTAGTTTCAAACTGCTGACCTTGCAGTTAGCAGCCCAACGTGTTGCTCACTATACCACCAGGGTTGTTAGTTCAGATAACAAGAAAGAAATAACAGGATCAAGATGAAAGAGCTAAGAATCAAACCAGACCTGATACTTGAACTACCTTTTTTTTCTGTCTTTGTCCAAATGACACAAACTACAATTGAGTCGAATCTGAACTACAGTGACCTGATACAGAAATTCTGAGACTGTCTCAGAAATTGATTGTTTCCTGCTGGCAGATTGGAACCTACCAATCTTGCAGTTTGCAACCCAATCCAACTCACTGCACTTCCTGGGCTCCTTGTCCACAGAACATGCTCCTATTTATGACACTACAATGCCTACTGGTTATTACATATTAAACTTTACTTATTCTAATAAGCTTATTTAGGCAGGATTATGTCGATTCCAATTTGCAGAATTGTTGTAAAGATAAAATAAAATTAAGGGCATGAAAGCACATTAAAGTACTTTTCAAACAGTCTACAAATGTGAGGTAGTTTGTGTTCTATTCTGTTGCTGTACTGGTAATTGTAAGATTTAAATCATTATATTAAATCTAATGGTGGTATGCATGTAAGTGTTTCCAAATCTTGAGTACTCCACTATTCACTTTATTTGTATTCAATAAATAATTTGAACCATCTATAAAGCCAAAGGGGCTTTGGTAAAAAGTCCTTCAGACATAAAAATACTTTACTGAAATTTAACAATGAATGTCATTCTGTATTAAACTTCAGCTCATAAATTCTGGTAAAAATTACTCATATACCCCATCTACAGCATCTTCCTGAAAGACATATGAAGCCAAAAACCAAATACCAAACCCATTGCTATCTAAGAAGTAATGACTTTTAATGACTCTCTCTTACTTTCAATTTTCTGAAATAAATTTCATAATTCATCACTGTGATTATCCTGTGTCCCACTTATAGCAACCCTGTAGGACAGAGTATAACTGGTCCTGGACGTTTCCAAGACTGTAAATCTTTATAGGAGTAGGAAGCAGCTGGTGGTTTTGAACTGCTGACCTTATAGTTAGCAGCCCAACATGTGACCACCACATCACCAGGGCTGAAAGTATTTACTGAAGCCAGCTGATGGGTTTGAAAGCCAATCTTTCAGTTAGCCGCTGAGCGCTTCAAACACTGTGCCTCCAAGACTCCAGAATCCATGCATTTGAAAACCCTACAGTGACCCACTGACCTCCAAGTAGATCGTGAGTATCCATAGGTATATCAAAGAAGAAGGATAGAGAAGTCGTTCCTTGATTATGACCAGAAAACAGCCTCAGCCTGTGAGCTGATCAACTGTCTCTAAGCACAGACAAGAACCTCCCCTTCACCCTTCATCCCTGCCCAAATCCTCAGCCAGTATTAAAATGCAGCCTCATCATACTTGGTCCTATCTCATTAGGAAGTTTCTCTCTCTCTTCTCATTCCAGCTCTTTACCTTTCCAGAAAATGACTTTTGCTATTTCAGCTCATGATACTAATTATATTTTTCATTTTGTGTGTTAGTCCTATTTTCTTCAGCTTGTCAGGTAAAAATATTTTAAAACATACTGTATGAGAAACGACTACTCATCTGATCCTCGATTTTAAATATTGCGTAATGAAAGCATCGCTGGAATGCAAAGCCCTCAGCATTGCTTCACTGTCAAGGTCAGTAGCTCAGGAAGTAGGCTGTCAGACGGGTGCTACTTAACTAATGTCTACTTCCTTTGATAAGACATTGAGCAAGATGTTTCCCTGTCTTATTTTTAACTTAAGGCATTGCAATGAGTTCTGCTAGTCTTTGCCCATGTTCTATCCTTACTGGTGGCTGGTTTGTGGCCGTTTATTCTTCTCAGATCTCCTTAGAACTTGACTATACAAGGGTAGGTCGGAAATATTCCTGATGGAGTTGTGGTTCCTACACGCACAGGTTTAGCCCGAGTAGAAGTGTTTAAACATGTCTCTGTGATTAGTGGGTGGCTGAACATCTATCGTTGTCTCCGTGAGGGCTTTCTAAAGAGATCCAATCCTAACAGTTGCTTTCTGAGGGCATCCGCAGGCTCCGTTCAGTTCCAGTCAGTTAGAGTGAGTTTGCGGTGGTGTTTTTGTTGGTTGCTTGGGTTTTGGTGGGGGATATTCTAAAGGATTGTCATCTTCAGCAATTTTCTCAAGGAACACAGACTGATCACAAGGGCTTATTATAAAGGTAATAGAAAATTTAAAAGTGTATTGGTGTCAGGAAACGGCCAAGAAAGTGGTGCCCAGAATTTTTCCCCATTGTGACAATGCGCATGCGCATGCTTTTAATGGCAGTAAGGACTGTTCCAGGAGGATTTTGTTAGGAAGCCCTTCCCATCCACTCTATCCAGCTGTCATTGCGCCAAGTCAAGCTTCTTTTTGTTTTTCAAACTCAATAAAGCATGGAACGTGAATATGAATTTAGTCCCTTGCGATGCCCAAACTGCTCTTTTGACATGGTGCCCAGTCAAGAATGTAGAATTCTTTGAGGAAGGGTTAAAGAGACTGGCGTCAATGTGTATAAAGTATATTTCCTACAGTGGTTTCACCTTTTGATAGATTTGCATCGTAAAGATTTCTGTGATTTTGCTGCAATGCTTTTTGATTTACCCTTGTATCATGTTCCTAGAAATGAGATTAGGTGTCTAGAGTTCTCTAAATTATAGGTACAAGTTATACATACAACCTATGACCTTTGGAGCCAGGGCAATCTGACAGTTCCAAACAGTCGTTGGCACTTTATTAGGGAAGTGGTACAAGAAAAGTTGGGATTTCAGAGATCAGAAACTCTGAGATGGAGTGACAGGCTGGCTTCCTGGTCCACAGAGGCAGAAGCCAAGGCACCCCATGCTGGGAGGCTGCGGACCACAGAGAAATGTGGATGCAGGCTGAGGTGAGTTGTTGTTATGGACCAATGATTGTTTTCTGATCCTGACTTGTGGTGACATCTCGAATAAACTCTCATTATTGTGAGTACAGTTTGGGAGTACTGTGTACCACTGCCGTAAATCATCAAACCCAGCATAGAAGCAGAGTGCTGTGGAAGGAACAGTTGGTGTCAGAGTAGATAAAGAAGGATGGAGCTTGTAGACTTGCCTGAGCCCTGCCTCTTGGCAATAGGGAAGCAGAGATCAGAGAGGGCCTCCCAGGCTGTTTACTGTGCCAGCGACCTCACTCTGAGACTACTGGGTGAGGACAGTTCTCCAGCGAAGGATGCAGCTGGGAGCCTCAGCAGACAACAGTTCTCACAAAGCCTGGAGAACAGAGGTACTGGCCTGGTAAAAACAGATCTAAACAGGACATCAACCACACCCAGGACATAATGAACCAATGGCAGCATAGGGGGAAATCACATTTTAAGCACATAAATCAGGATAAGAAAATAAACTTAAAACCTATCTGTTTTATGGGGCTCATCATTCTTGAAATATTCTTCTTGCATAACATAAATGCACTCAAATATTTCTTAACAATGAGTCATATCCTTCTGAGCATGCATAATTATTTATATATGTTTTTTACCACGCACATATTGGTGCAGTTTTTTTGCTTGGTTGGCACACTACTCTTTGTTAGTTTATAAGCTCCTTGAGCATACAGACCATGTTTTCATCTAACTTTATAATGAATATCGTCTGAGGAAGAGCATTTTATGCACTTCATAGCTGCTTTGAAGCAGTATTTCCCTACAGAGAAGGGAACTTGGAGCTAATAGAAAATAAGAGCTTCTTGATTTAGTCCTTCTCATAACTTCTACCTTGTTCTTTGCTCATGTTCTTATTAAGAAAAAATATATTCACAGATAATTGACATTATGAGCACAAACATGAAAGCGCTCACTAAATTTGTCCTCATGTATATTACAGCTCCAGTATGAATGCCTTCCCATGAGCACTCTCCTTTGAGTTCATGGATTCATTGCAAGGAGACCAAAGCACAGTGAAAAATCTTAATATGTGCCTCATGAAGTGAGTTTTCTGAGACTCCCATGGCTAGAGGGTGGAACAATAAAGTATTGTGCCCTAATGTGAGTATCTAAATCTTTACTTTATCTATCTAAATATCCTTCAAGGCAAAACAGAGAACTGTGGCTTTGAATTATGACTGGCAACCCAGCGTCTACTGTGAAATACCTCTACCTAAAGGGTAAGAATTGATGGAGTTAGTTCAGCCTCAAGTTTTTAACACCCTGCCCCACCCCTGACACCACCACCACCCGCAGCACACACACAAACACACAGTGGACCAAGGAAAACCCAATCAGGATGCAGGCATAGTTATTAATACCTGAAGACTGGTGACTGAGACACTGAATAAAATGAGGAATATTCTAGAGTCCAAAACAATGCAAGGCACAGTAATAAGTCAGGGTGAAATATTTTGGGTAACTCCAAATGTCAAATATCAAGGAAACAAAGTAATAGCGTCAAGACCAGAAAGCAAGAGCCTGATAAAGACATAGATGAAGCCTCACTTTCGCTCACTGCCATCAAGCGGATGCGGACTCATCAGGAGCCTGTAGGGCAGGGTAGCACCGCTCGGCGCATTTCCAAGACGGTGACTCTATGGGGATACGAGCCCCATCTTTCTCCAGAAGAACGGCTGCTGTTTTTGAGCTGCTCACCTTGCAGATCACAGCCCAACCCGTAACCATTGTGCCACCAGGACGCCAGGCTAGATGAAGCCTCTAGCCGAATAAAACATCAGGAGGAATTAGGTGAGAACAGGTTATCGATGCAAAGGGAAAGCTGAAGGTAGTCATAGATGATAAATAATGGAGGATAAATGGAGGTGCCACACACAGATTTTCTCTTTTTCTCAGTCGATATGGGGGAATGAATTAGAGATCGTGGCCTATGTATTATTTTATAAGATTGAATATTGCCGTTAGGTTAATCAAGTCAATTCCAACTCATAGCAGCTCAATGTGGCGCAGAAGGAAACATCACCTAGGCCTGCACCACGCTCGCTATTGTCCTCGTGTACCAGCCCGTTGCTTCAGTCACTGTGTCCGCCCCTCTTGTCCAGGGTCTTCCTCCTTTTCTCTGCCCTTACGCTCTACCAAGCTTAATATTCTTCCCTGGGATTAATCTCTCCTGACAACATGTACAATGTACAGTAGATGAAGCCTCTCCATCTTCGTCTCTAAGTAGCATTCTGGCTGTACTTCTTGCAAGATACATGTTTGTTCTGCTGGCAGTCCATGGTACTTTCAGTACTGTTCACCAATACCATAGTTCAGATGCATAGTTCTCAATTTTTCTGCAGTTTCCCTTATTCAATGTCCAACTTTCACATACATATAAGGCAATTACAATACCATGTCTTGGATCAAGCCCACCTTCGTCCTCAAAGTAATATCTTTGCTTTTCGACACCCTAAAGAGGTCTTGTGCAGCAGATTTACCCAGTGCAATGCATCTTTGATCTCTTGACTGAAGCTTCCATAAGGACTGATAGTCCATCTGAGCAAGATGACATATTTGATAACTTCAATCTTCTCTCCATTTATCAAGACGCTACTGTTGACCCAGATGTGAGGCCTTTGGTCTTCTTTATCCTGAGTTGCAATCCATACTGAAAGCCGTAATCCTTGATCTTCTTCAGCAAGTGCTTCAAGTCCTCCTCACTTTCAGCAAGCAAGGTTGTGTCGTCTGTAGACCATAGCTTGTTAGTAAGACTTCCTCCCATCCTGAAGCTGCAAGCTCTTCAGAGAATCCAGTTTCTCTGATTATTTTCTCAGCATACAGGTTGAATAGGTACGATGAAAGATTCAACTTTGTTGCCCACTTTTCCTGATATTAAGCCATGCAATATTCCTGTGTTCTGTTTCCACAGCTACCTCTTGGCCCATGTACAGTTGCCACATGAGCACATGGAGTGTTCTGGAATTCTTATTCCCATCAAGTCATTGAGAGTTTGTTTTGATCCACCCACACAGTTTAATGCTTTGGCATAGTCAATGAAGCACAAGTAAACAACTGTTGGGTATTTTCTGTTTTCTTTCAGTCAAGATCCATCTGACATGAGCAATGATATCCTTTGTTCCATGTTCTCTTCTGAATTCAGCCTGAACCTCAGGCAGTTCCTTGTCAGTGTACTGCTAAAACCACTGTGGGATGATTTTCAGGAAAGTTTTACTTACATGAATGTCAATGATATTGTTCTCTAATTTGAGCATTCTGGTGGGAAACCTTCCTCTAGAAGGGTACAAATATGGATATCTTCCAGCCACTTGGCCAAGTCGTTGTCTTCCATATTTCCTGGGATAGACAAGTGACTGTTTGCAGGGCAGAATTGACTCAAAGGCAGTGAATGAGATTCTTCAAAGTCCAAAATGTGAATTGTGATGCCTCACTAACAGGAAGAAAATATTGACACATCGCATAGCCAAAAAATACTTTGTATTCAGATTGTACACTTAAAATAACAATTTTTAACTCTCAAACTCCAATAGTAATACAAACAGCCAATTAAAAGTGCATGAGATCATTGAAGAGATACTTCTCTAAAGAAGACATGAATATGGTTAATATGTACATGGAAAGATGTGCAACATCACGAGTCGCTCTAAAAATGAAAATGGAGGCCACATGTATGCACATTAGAATAAAATGCAGTCTAGAAAGAAAATGACTAACACCAAGTGCTCCCCAGAAGAAAGAGAAGTTGGCCCTCTCACACAGTACAGAATGGGATGCAGAATCGCCCAGGCCCGTTTATCAAACATGCCGGCGTCTTTAAGACGCTATACACACACTTACCATGCAGTTGAGGAAGTCTGTTCCCAAATGGTACAAACTGATGTTCAAAGAAACAAGCAAATAAACAAAACATGAAAGTTTATAGCAACTTCCAAAATCTAGAAACTGTACAAGTGACCCTCAACTAAGGGCTGCATCAACCTACCTGTGGCATATCCATCCAACAGGGTACTAACAACACTGAAAGAGAGCAAATACTTGATACACACAACAAAATGACTGCCTCTCAATGGGTTATAGCAAATGAAAGAAACCCTAGTCAAAAGACTACCAATGGGATGACACCATTTAAGTGGCATTCTTCCAAAGAAAGCACTTTGGGGACAGAAAACCCCTGTTAGGTAGCCAGGGATGGTGGTGAGATAAGGGCTGGCTAAAACACTATACTTGGAATATTCAGGAAGGACAGGGCTGCTCTCTATCTTAATTGGGTTAGCGGATACATATTTGTATAAATTTGTCAAAACATGTCAAATGGCATAGCAAAGAGTGAAGTTTACTCTATGTAAATTATACCTACATTGTAAAAATAGGAAAGCCAACTCAAAATCTAATATGGATAGTAGAATGCAATTACACGGAGGAAGGTGAGACGTCCCATTCCAATAAAGAGTGCATCTCCAACCCCCTAGGGAGCTGCTCTATGCTGCTTCCTATGAGCTCTGTGAGTGGGGACCCACTTGATCGCAATGGGTTTGGATAATATATTTTATTCAGATTTATAGTGTTCACTGGGCTGTAATTCTTTAGCAGAGCAGACACTCAACCCCATCTGTGTCCCACAGAGTGGCTGGTGGCTTTGAACTGCTGATCTGGCCTGACCAGAGCTGTTGATTTGACTCAAGCACACAAATCCAAAATGCTGAACAGGCACTCACATAGAAAATTACTCGAAGTCAGTATGGACTCAGATCATATCTGGGACAGTTACTTAGTCCTGCTGCCAGGGGGTAGGAGGACATGAATCATTTCTGCAAATGGAATAGTGTGTTGTTTTTCCTGTAAGCTTAAATTTACCATCACCGAAAGTATGTCATCAGAAAACATTGAGCTAAATTTTGAAGCAATTAAATGAAGGTGGAACTTTAGAAATGGTTTCTTTCGATTAAAAAATACCAATAGAGCACCGACACTGAGCCATCAAATGTTAAAACCTGTTGCCAGCAAGACAATTCTAGCTTGTAGGGACCTCGTCTACACAAGGTCCCCAGCCTACAGGTCTTCATGGGGGAGCACCTGAAGCTACCAGACATCGCCGTCAGAATTCCTTACACGGAGCAAGGAACAGGATGAATACCCCTGGGAAGGCGGTAGTGTTTTCTAACCTAGCATGACCTAGTTGGAGTTGTAAAATTAAGCAGTCTTTTCTCCAGTCTGCAAAACCTATAGTGAGAAAGTAGAAATGCAGAGAACAACACTTCCTGGCTCATTTTAAGTAGGTGTAGAGAACTCTGATCATAACAAGTCAGCCAAAAGGTGATTAACTGCTTAGGCCTCAAATTCAGTTATGTTTTTTTTGTTGTGTGTCTCAGATACTAACTCTGGACACCGTCAGCATGCATGCTTATTTGTGACCTCACCTGAAACCTCTTTCCCAATTCTGCCTGAAGTCATTTGCGTATCATTTGAGACAAGCAGCTGATCAGACCCCTCAGCTTTGACTTTCTGCCAGATAGCAGCTGGGTGTGGCCGTGCTACCGGTCAAGCCTTTAAGCATTATCCCATGCCACCAGGGCTTCTTTTGTGGGTAGCTCCCACCCATTGCCACCCTGATGATTCCAATTCATAACAACCTATGTATACATAAATGCCATCCACACTATACACACACAGGATTTAAATTCTTCATCTTGTCAAAATGCTACTTTGGTTTATGTCTCACTTTGAAAGGTAATATTCTCTAGCTTTCTTAGCCAAAATGACCTCTCCATTTTTGTCTATCGTTCACATTCTCACACCACCCTGAGAGTCTTAATGATATAACATGTTGTTTGTGTTTTTGTGTACAAGTTTTGAAGATGTTTATTTTAGGTATTAAAGGTGGTATAACCTCTGCCGTAAGCATATAGCAATCACAGAACACAACACACCACAACACATAGCACAAAAACTCACCCAACAACAGTGTGTCTCCTCCTTGCCTTATTAGGCATTCCTCAACCTGTTCCACGCCTCAAGGTAACCACTTTTTGATCATTTGTAGTATTATATCTTTTCTATGTTACCCAATTGTGGGGCGGTTATAAATGTAAGGTATTGTAGCTCTCTTCTTACCATGAAAAGTTAAATGTCAATTCATTTACCCTGTTTTTTATATATCACAATTAACCGTCGGAGTTAGGCTGCAAACCAAAAGATTGGGTGTTCAAACCCACCAGCTGCTTCTCTGCATGAGAAAGATGAGGCCGTTCACTCCCAGAATGATTTACAGTCTCAGAAACCCTGTATCGAAATGCTATGGAGGAGCTGGAATTGACTCCAGGTCTGTAGGACTCGTTTAGTTGGTTGATTGGTTTGCTGGTCGGTTTGGTTTAGCTCTTTTGCTCATTGGGTTGCTTGGTTTGAGGTTTTGGACACATAATCTTGTTTCCTCTAGAGGAAAATGCACCTTGATTCCCAGTGGCATACAATGAAGATGTCAGTGTGGGCCGTTCTCCCAAGGAGAATACCTCTACCGTCAAACTCACGGGTAGTTTAGCCCATTGGGTTTGGGGTTCTTTTTCTTTTAATAACTATCATTTCCTTCATATTTGGGCCATAGCTTCAGGTCATAGTGCAATTTCTTGTTTGGCTTCACGTTTAGCAGTTACTAACTGCCTTCATTTTTCTTCTTGACAAAATTATAGTTTTATTGCTCTATATGGTTCATGTTTTAGCCTTCTAATTTTACTCTCTAGTGCCTAAAACCTATTCTATAATTTTTCATGAGGTCTTTCTTCAAAGAGGCTTTTGACCAGCTTTTGTAATTTGCAAGCGTTGTTCTCTGCACCAGTTATGGTTATAGGCTATATTTGTATCATGCTCTGGGTTGAACACCATGGTTACTTGGCCTCTTGTTTAACTACTTTTTTGTTTTTCGATAAAACTTTGCTCCAGTTCAATTCTCAGCAGCGGTAGATGGAATTCAGAAAGAAGGTTATGATCTGCACATATATGAAAACGTTTTGAATTTAGCCTCAGAAGAGTTTAACTTAAAAAGGAGGCTTAGAATCAAAATAATGTTCTAGCGCTCTTTTCGGCATTGTTCTGTTGCCATCTGCCATCCCTGTTGCTGATACTGTGTAGGTTGCTCCTTTTTGTTTCATCTTCCAGAAGATTTGAAAACCTCCTCATTTTCCAAAATAATTTGAAATTCAACTGTGATAGACAGTCGGGGTCCCCAAAAGAAACAGATGGCACACTTTGATTAATAAGCATAAATTTAATATAGAGTGCATTTTTGAAAGTGTTGTGCGAGACTAGGTGAACAAGAAGAAAAAGCCACACCTCAGGATTAGTGATCACAGAACGGTTACCAGCTGGATCCCCCCATAGTTACAAATGGAAACATAGTTTCCAATAGTTACAATGGAAACATATACAGATATCTACTCTGAGAGCAGCCTTGGTCTCTGTCTGAGAGATACAGCCAGCTGGAGGAGCCGCCACAAAGAGGAAGTCAAGGGAATAAACACTTCAAACCTGCCCTCTTGCCTCCCTCTCATCTCTCACTATGCCTCTGCTTGGCCAAACGCAACTAAGAGTATCCGGGGTGAAAAGCAGATGATCTCACTCGTCCGAATTAGAACGTGGTGAAGGAGGAGGTGCGAATCTAGAGGTGCAAAGAGAAGGCCACCAGCACACTATGCATGGCCTCTTTCAATCAAGTTGCTCCCCATGGAATGGGCTCTTTCAAGCTGAAGATTTGGGTGTCGATGCAATGCTGAGAAATTTGGGCCACTATAAGTTGGATTGAATTCATGGCAGTAGGCTTAGTGTTTTGTTTTGATTTCTTTTATAACTTCTTCCTCTATTTATTTCCCCCCTTATCTTCTGAGCTCTTTTTTCTCTTTCTAAAACATCTGATTTTGTGTTTGTTGTTGCTGTTATCATCTCTAACTTGTAAACTTCTGGAGGGCAGAACACACTCGTCGTTTATCTTTGTGTTCCCCACCCCACCCCCAGCTCCTAGCACAGTGGTTTGAACATGAATGGCACTACAAAAATGGGTCCTAAATTGAATAAAATTTAGACAATTTTCACTTTGAGTGTCAGTTGCTGCGTAATGCTAAGATCACAAAAACTTGGAAGAAAAAGATTTGCAAAAACATTCACACAATTTTTATTTTGCTTCAGTTTTGTTTTGAAAGCCACAGTGGTGCAGAAAAGAACCCCAGGGGATTTTGTTAAGTTTATGAATTCAAATGAGAAATGACTGTATACTGTAATCATTGATAGTAAAATTAAAAAATGGAAGCAAAAACATTTAGCTGTTTAATAAAAGGTATTATGCAAACAGAGTGAGTGCTGGTGGTCATCTGGTAGCATTCTTGCCTTCCACCTAAGAGACCAGAGTTCAATTTCCAGCCAGTGCATCCCAAGCATGGCTACCACCAATCTGTCAATGGAGGTTTACAAATTGCTGTCATGCTAAATAAGTCAGTAAAGCTTCCAGAATAAATATATATTAATAAGCAAAGGTCTAGTAATCTACTTTCTAAATTCAGCCAATGAAAACTCTATGAATCATAATTGCCTGATCCCCAAACCTTTGTTAAGCAAACAACAACAAAAATATTATCAGCAAATTATGATACTTAAACTTAATTTGAGATCCATTAGGGATAAAAGGATAACTGGAGTAAATTACCTCCGAATCCCCAATTCTTGCCTGTAAAATGTCCCAGGCACAATGATACCCAATAGATTTAATGAACAGGAATCAGAAGAAGAATTGAGAAAGATCTCTACTATCCACCAGGTCATTTATTCTTCATTTGCCATTAGATAAAATCCAAGGTAATCCTCGCAGCTCGTCAGCTCACTCTGAGGTGATACGCAAATATATATGCAAATGTCCTGGTTCCTCTCGGAACAGAGAACACTCTCAGTTGAAGCATCATTATGTTCACTACAGTGTGACAGTCCTTCCCAAGTCACTCAAACTTAAAGCTACCACCTTGCTCCTTCATCTCCTCCAGGAAAGGAAGAAAAAAGAAGACAGGAAAGATATTACTGATGGCATTCATAATCTACCTTTGGTTCCCTCTGAACTTGACATGAGATTAAAACTTAGTCTCCCTGGCTGTGGCAGGAATTCAGATTATTTTTCTTGGGTTCTTCATTATGGGATCTTTGACCTGTGTTCCCAAGAGAGCCATGCCTCATCTTGCTAGCTCCTTATATTGCCCCTCTTTGAGTTCAATTATACATAGACTTTCCCTTTTGGGGACCCATCACTTCTTCCTCTGGAGAAGATAATTTCAAAAGCAATTGCACAAATTTTGTTTCTACATTGGTCCATGTCTGGTTCCTCAGCCATTCTGATCAGATCAAATCTGGGACTTCAGAAGTCCCCAACCCTGTCACTGCTCCTCTGCACCTGCTACAAACTCAGATAACCAACCATGGCCTCTCTCCTTGGCACCTCTGTAGGCTTGATCTATGGCTACCAGAAGGTATAGATCAGTCACCCTAAGTGGCTTCCTTGAAGTGACGGTCCCTCGGCTTCCGGTGAAAATAGACAAAGTGAAGGGCACTAGGAAAGAAAACCTCAGCACACCAGCCACATTCCCCCATAGCATTCTCAAAGGGTGTCGCTTGGATCTCTTGGTTCTTTTCAAGAGAGGTGTTGATTCAAAGGTTACAATGCTGGCGTTGGGGTCCTCTCTGGTAAATCCTTAACAGATGGTTTAGTACCTCACTCCACTACAAAAGAATGCTTGCACTTGCTGATTTGGGCCAACAGTCAAATCTGAGGTAGGACTCATTCCCTTTCAAACATCCTGTAACCCATAAGAGAGACTTGATAAACGATTATCTGGCAGTAATTTGTGTGGGATAAGATTTTATTATAATATAGACTAAGCAAACATCATAGAATAAAGCGATAGACAGAAATAAAGTGTGCAAGGCATAGGAAATAGTGGGTTGGAACAAATCTCATTGGGGGAATGGTAGAGATAAGAGATTGAATAGCAACAAAGTATCACTAAAAACAGTTGTTGCCATCACATCTGTTCCTGCTCATACCGTCCCTTCCACTGCCACTGAGTCAATTCTGACTTTACAGAGCAGAGTATACTTGTTCCTGTGGGCTTCCAAGGAGGTAAATCTTTACCAGAGCAGAAAATGTCATCTTTCTCCAACAGAGCAGCTGGTGGGTTCAAATGGATGACTCTGGAGTTAGCGACCCAACTCATAACCCACTATGCCAACACAGCTCTTTGCCAAGTCTGTAGGACACACTGTAATTGTCCCATAGGGGCTTCCAAAGCTGTCTTCTTTAAGTAAGCAGACTAGTACCTCCTTCTCCTTCTAATCTACTGATTAGCGGACTTTTTGATCAGCTGAACCACTGTTCCTCCAAGACTACTTAATAACCAAATAATAAGTTACTAGTTATTAATCAACTACTCTGATAAACAGGATAGCCTTTAAATTTCAAGAAACTCTATGTATTACAGGCACATTTTTGTTCCTATAATGTAAATAAAGAAGGTTGAGAGAAATTAAGCAACTTTTCCAAGGTCATACATCTTTGATATGCTATGTGGCTTGCTGACTATTGAAGCATACATATTTGATGTCCTCTTGAAATCCCATGTATGGAACTAATATATAGTCAAAGGGAGGTCTGTGAACCGGTGGGACCCAAGTCACCCTCACAGCTAAGTTTCTGAAGTCCAGAGTACCTTGGTCAGGTGGGAGGCACAAGTAACTGAATCAGATCCGTTCAAAGTGTGCCAGTGAAACGGTGTCAATGAACTCCTATTTTAAAAGAGAACCTGAAAGCACCTTTGTAACTTATTCAGACACCTCTTCACTAAGATCATCTAAGATATAACTTCAATATAAGTTAAACCATTTATAACTAGGTTTCTCCTCATTTGTGACACAATTTTGCCCCTTAGCACCCTTTCTGGTTTAAGGAAAAACCATTTTAATAAGTAGGAAGAAAGCCACATATATTAAATATAAGCTGTCAATCATTTTATGCCAATAACTAAACTAGTCCTTGTAGAACTGCATGACTTTATGTTTCCAGTGGTTCTTTGATATTTGACAAAAAAAGGAGAAAAAAATGAATTTTCCTTCTTTCTCTCCAAACCAAGGTCCTTTTGTTTCTTGAGCATCTTATTTTGCCTACTGTGTTCTTTAATTTGCTCTCTGGGACTTCAAGTTTACTTTTGTTTTTTTTAAACTGTTAGTTATCAGAAAAGGATGTAAGTCAGTACCAAGAGTAACCTAATCTTACATAAGGTCACTCAGATGAAAGGTGACCACACGCTAAAATACTGGATATGTTTACGTTTATAAAGCCAAACCAACACACTGAACCCATGACGTTCAACTGCCAACTCCTAACTAGCTCCAAATCTGATCCGCTTCAATTCTGTGTAGCCCATGGTTTCTCCCGCTACTTACCCAAACCAACAAAATGGGTGTCATCCTTAACTATGTGACCCCACCCTGCTCCCCCAGCAAGTCACCAGTGCATCTTGACACACTAACTACATCTCAGGTATCTCCTCTTACTTCTATCGTCACAGAAGCCAGACTGTCTACGCCACAAGCATCTTTCTAACCTGAAAACCAGTCTCTCTACTTTTGTTCTGGCTCCCACACAACTCCTCCCCAATCCCATCTCAAAGGAAAAAAAAAGAGGGGGGAAGAATTTCTTAGGTTTTTATTGTATTTTTTAGGAGAGATGTATTTATGAATCACATTTCATCTGAGTGACCTTATGTAAAAAGATAAACTAATCACTGAAAAGTTCCAAGTCCTCAAATTCTCAAATGCACAGCTATACAGCAGGCATTAGAGGCAGAATGATTTATAAGAAGCATCTTCCATATCCATGCTGCAATTTCTGGACCACCAGCCAGATAGATGGGGCTTTCTACTCCCATAAACAGTTACATTCTCATACATTCACAGGGACAGTTCTACCTTGTTGTATAGGTTTGACTTGATGGCAGGGAGTTTTTTGTTTAAGGAGCCTTAAGATGCATTTGGGGATAAGCATGGGACAGCTAATTTCAAGATTGGTGATTCAAACCCACTGACTGCTCGGTAGGAGAAATATGAAGCTGTCTGCTTGTATAAAGAGTTATAGTTTCTGAAAACCCATGTAGGGTCACTATATGGTAGAATTCACCCAATGGAATTTGTATGTTGGAATTTTGTATGCTCTTAAAACCATCTATAGGGAACTAAAAATTCAAAAATTATTCATAAACCAAAAATGAGCTGATAAAGAGCACAGAAAGGAGAGTAATGGGTATGAAGAACCATAATCAGAAGAATGTTCATGTATTATGAATCGTGCCAAACATCATCGAACAATTTGAACAGCAATTGTTGAATGGAAACCTACGTGCTATATAAACTTTCACCAAAAATACAATATATTTTTTAATGTGAGCTGATTTACTTTGTACCCTTATTTTTTTCAATCATTTTATTGAGGGCTCATACAACTCTTATCACAATCCATCCATCCATCCATGTGTCAAACACTTTTTTACATTTGTTTCCTCCTCATTCTCAAAACATTTGCTTTCTACTTGAGCCCTTGGTATCATATCTTCGTTTTCTCCTCCCTCACCGTTTCCCCCTCCCCCATGAACCCTTGATAAGTTTATAAATTATTATTATTTTGTCATATCTTACACCATCTCCCTTCACCCACTTCTCCACTGTCCATCCCCCAGGGAGGAGGTTGTATGTAGATCTTTGAAATCTGTTCCCCTTTCTCCCTCACCTTCCCTCCACCCTCCCAGTATCGCCACTCTCACCATTGGTCCTGAGGGGTCATATGCCTGGATTACCTGTGTTTCCAGTTCCTATCTGTACCAGTGTACATCCTCCAGTCCAGACAGATTTGTAAGGTAGAATTGGGATCATGATAGTGGGAGGGAGGAAGCATTCAAGAACTATAGGAAAATTGTATGTTTTTTCATTGAAACATTTTACCTTGTCTGGCTCGTCTCCTCCCCATGGCCCTTCTGAAAGGGGATGTCCAATTTCCCACAGCTGGGCCCCGGGTCCCACTCCACATTCCCCCTCATTCACAACACTATGATTTATTTTTTGGTCTTGAATGCCTGATACCTGATCACTTCAACATCTCATGATCTCACAGGCTGGTGCGCTTGGTCCATGTGGACTTTGTTGCTTCTCAGCTAGATGACACCTTGTTTATCTTCAAGTCTTTAAAACCCTAGATGCTGTATCATTTGATAGCTGGGCACCATCAGCTTTCTTCACCACATTGGCTTCTGCACTCATTTTGTCTTAAGAAATCCTATCAGGAAAGTGAGCATCACATAATGCCAGATTATTAGAACGAAGTGTTCTTGCTTTGAGGGCATACTTGTGTAGAGGCCCAGTGTCCATCTGCTATCTTAATACTAAATTTACAAATATATGTGCATAGATCTATTTCCCTATCATATATAAATATATTTACATATGTACATACCTTTATTTAGACCTCTATAAATGCCCTTTAACTCCTAGTTCTTTCCTCTATTTCCTTTCATTTTCCTCTTGTCCCATTATCACATTCAGCTTTCATTTAGGTTTCCGTATTTCCTCTCCTTTGATTAAGCCCTTCCAGGCGTCCTATACCCTCCTCACCATTGATTTTAGATATTTGTTGTTCACCAGTCTGTGTGAGCATGAGGTGTTGATAGGATCAGGTATCAGGCATTAAAGACCCAGAAAAAAAGTCATATCAGGAACTTGAAACAGGGAATCCAGGAGAGGTGATTCCTTCAGGGCCTGTGGTAAGAATGGTGATACAGGGAACATAGAGGGAAGGTGGGGTAGAAAGGGGAAACTGATTACAATGATCTACATATAACCTTCTCCCTGGGGAGTGGACAACAGAAAAGTGGGTGAAGGGAGACATGAGACAGTGTAAGATATGATAAAACAATAGTAATCAATAAATTATCAAGGGTTCATGAAGGAGGGGAGGAGCAGAAAGGAAGGGGGAAAATGAGGAGCTGATATCAAGGGCTTAAGTGGAAATCAAAATAATGAGGGCAACAAATGTGCTTGACACACAATGGATATATGTATGGATTGAGAAAAGAGTTGTATGAGCCCCAAATACAATGATTTAAAAATAAATTTAAAAAAAATTTTAAAATCATATCAACGTGAATGAGGGAGAAGTGCAGTGTGGAGACCCACATTATTGGAACTAAATTATCTAATCTCACACTGAATGTTGTTAGGTGTCATGAAGTCAGTTCCAATTCAGCGACACTATAGACAACAGCACGAAACACTGCTTGGTCATATATGCCAATCTCCCAACTTTCCTTAGATTTGAATCACTTCTTTGGAAGAGTTCAGAGTCCAATGCGCTATCCACTGTGCCACAGAGCCCGACTAACTTTTCTTCTATTTGAATCCACTGTGTCAATCCATCTCACGGAGAGTCTTCCTCTTTTTCGCTGACCCGCTACTAAGCACAATATCATTATGAAGAAACTAGTACTTCCTAATCACCTGTCCACAATACATGGACAAAGTATGGCTCTCCTCCTTACTTCCAAGGAGGATTCTGGCTGTGTGTCCTCCCACAGAATTGTTCATTCTTCTGGCAGTCCATGTTATATTTCATATTCTTTGCCAACACTATATAATTCAACAGCTTCAGTTCCTATTTGGTCTTTCTTACTAATTTTCAACCTTTCACATGCATATGAGGCAACTGAAAATACCATGACTTCGGTCAGGCACACCTTAGTTTTTGTAGGGAAAACGTTGCTTTATATAAAATAGATGTTATTAAAAATAATGATACTCAAGGAATATCATTTAAAACTATCTTATCATATTTTACTATTCTCTATTCCTTTGAGTTTTGGACATCTTTTCAATCTCTATGTTGAGAATACTATTATATCTTCCCAACTCTGCGTTTAGTGATGCCCTGTTGATAACTTGGAGTTGCTAATGGTGATTGTGTTTACACCACAGGTTTGGCAGCTTTTACCAAACAGGACTTGATCTACTACTTTGTTGTCAGTCTAGATATGAGGAGAACATAGAGGAAATGTTAATAATAACCATTAAACTTAATATTTCATGATGTGTTTGTAGAATGGCGTGGGGGCAATGTCTGGTATCCTCTCACTTCTCAGGGAGGGAGAAGAACCACAGTGAGCATCTGGTCAAGGCCAATTCCTATGAGCTAGACAGAGGTCAGGCACACCTCCACCCTCCAAATGTACCTGCCAGTTCCCAAACCACCTGCCTCTTCCACGACCCTCTGCTGTGATGCTTTGCTTGCCGAACAATTTCAGCCGAACCTCGTCTCTCCAGGGGAATTTCAATCATACATTGTTTCAAAGATAAAAGTTTGGTAAAAACTGATTACAGCAATCTTTGAAATGCACTACTAAATAAATTCATTTAAAAATTCCTATTTTAAATCATGTGCTAAACATCCTTTAGATCAATTAAATGTCTAATAAACCATGTACTCATATATGTGCAGGTGTCTGGTTTGTTTTATTTTTTTCTGGGTCTGAGAGTTCGTTGTGGAACACCTTTCAGTGCATCACTGGTTTAGGACACTTCTGTAGCAGGACAGAGTTTTGAAACACCCAAATGTCCTTCAGGAAACACAGAAACTCTTGGGAAGGAGATCTCAGTAGGCTGCTCTGTCTGCAATAAAGCAGGATGGGGGTGACAAGAGTTAGTATTTGGGGACTAAAAGCAAGATGAATATTGACAAAATTGTTAATGTACCTAAGTTACACATAAACATACACAAACTACATGGAAGTAGACAAGGATTGGGGACAACTATGATCTA
Organism: Tenrec ecaudatus; assembly: GCF_050624435.1. NCBI lineage: Eukaryota > Metazoa > Chordata > Mammalia > Afrosoricida > Tenrecidae > Tenrec > Tenrec ecaudatus. The sequence continues at coordinate 89,364,189 of NC_134533.1, forward strand.
ATAAAATATAGTTAGACGTGTGGCTTCAAGCATGACTCTTATTTCCATCACTTAAATGAGTTTTTAGCATCTTAAAAAATAGCAAACAAATAAATATATGATTGTAAAGAACTTGGGCTCAGTAAATTAATAAAATGCAAGTTCAGACTTGAAGTTAGTCTAGCTTTCAATTTGAAACTAATGTGGATTAAGTAGTTTGGCCTCAGTGAACTGGCTGAACAGGTATCTGTGAGGAATACGCAATACAATAGTTTGTCAACAAACTCTACCTTACAAGAGTGATAGGCAGAGCAAATAACAAGCTACATTATAAACACGCTAGGGGTAAAGCTAAACTGTACTCAAATATATTATGTTTCCTGGGTGGTCAGCTGACATCTTTTATCAAATCCGATGTTTTGAAATATCTATGGTCTGTCCCTGAATAATTCTTCATTAAGTCTCCAAGTGCCATCTCTGCCACTAACTTGGAAAAAATAAGAAATATATCCTCATGAGATTGTTAATTATAGAAAGTACTTTATTTCCTCACTTGGCATCCTTATAAATCAAAGGCTATGCATTCTAGAGCAACAGAGATGTGAAGTTGTTCATTTTACCAGATTGAAAATAACATACACAATTTTCAGAAATACCACTGTTTTTAAGCTGAGGGTGTGGGGTCCAAAGACTGCCTTGATCATTTGAAAAATCACTCCCATTGTAATCATATTTGATTTCTAACTTGAAATTATATTTTATTTCTCACTTGAAATTTTACATCAAACAAATCAATGGAAATATTTCAAGATAATTACCCTGCTCAGTGAAAAGAGTGTCAAATTGACATTCCTATAGGAACAAAAGGTTGCAATCTACCAAGGGGAAAATGTCTTTCTTTTAATAAGTGGCCTTTACCCTCTCATTATTTTTGTTACCTCTAATTGGTGTCAAAATGAGATCAATACCACATGCCTACTTCATGAGACTCTCCCGAGGATTGAATGATATATAAAGTGCTTAGAAGAGGCACACAATGCAAACTATAGACATGCTGCTATTATTATTGTTATTATTATTATTATTTATGTTGGCTATGGAAATTTGACTTCACCTCTCTACCTGCCTGGTATGATAGTTCCAAGGTATAACTTTTCTGTCTCTCTCCTAATTCTCTGTCAATTCCCCTTAGCTGAGTTCACACCTGTGACTGTCCCATCACCATATCCAGACTTTTCCAAGAGTTTCAGGTTACCTCATAGAATTTATAGACAGTTATTTAGGAAACTAGAACTATCTGGGGTCCCTGGACGGTAAAAAGAGCTAATAGGATCATCTGCTAACATAAATGTCTATGGCGAGCAGTTGTGTTCTGAAGACTGTTGGTCACCGCCATGAGTTGGGATGTCTCAACACTGACATGTTGGTTGGTTGGTTTGTGGAGAGTGGGTGGGAGAGGAGGGTAAAAGTTCTATGGATTCGAGTTTTCTAGGACTTTGTGAAGTTACCAACTTTTAGGAAGCCCAAAAGATATATTGTGATTGCTTCCAAGAGTCTCATCTCATGGTCAGGTATTTTATTTCTGATCATTTAATTTTCTTTATGTTTTTTAATCATTCTTCTTAATATTAAATAGGCAATGCTATTTCTACTTGGTATACTTTTAGAATAAATAACCCATTGATTTAGCATTATGAATTTAAAAAGATGGGAAGGATCTTAAAATTAAGTCAAAGCTCTCATGGAATGTATATGTGTAGCATTCCAAGTGACAGGGTATAACTGGGCTAGTGTTCTCCCCCACTGTAATCTTTACTGAAGTAGATCACGAGGTGTTAGCTTTCAGAGAGTCAATGCGTGGGTTCAAACTGTGAACCTTTCAGGTAGCAGCCAAATGTTTAACCATTTTGCTACCAGGGCTCCTGATTTGAATATATCATTTTAATAGATTTATATTTATAAATCATTCATAGTATTATTTTTGCATATTATGTAATGCATAGTATAAATCATAGAGAATTAAAAACTTTTAATATGAAATAAATACTATATAAGTGATATTTTTAATGACTTGGTAATTATAATGGCTTCAAACTATTATTATTAGTTAATAGTTTAGAATAAAACTCATAATTAGAGTGAGTGTCTTCATTAAGAGAATGGACATAAATCAATATTTCAAATAGTTATCTTTAGGCTATATTTTTATGTGCCTTCTAAATCTGATTATATTGTCATTGTATTGACTAAGTAATGTTACTAAAAGGAATATATCTAATATAAATATACATATAGCTTTTTACTGTTTGCTTGAATTTTCATCATTTGTATTAACTTTGATTCATCATGTGCCTGAGGACAGGCTCTTTTTGCTCTGCATGCATCCACTGAAGGGAACACGCATGACCCAGCAGAAGTAGCACAGCATTTGCTGAAAGCAAGTAAATAATGCAACCCCACTGTCCCCTCGGTGGCTTTCAGAATTGATGCTCTTCCTAAAGCATACTCCATGCTCCCTACGGGACAGGCTGGGGGGTAATCACACAGGTATTATGTAGTCCAATATGTGTACATGTGTGTGTGGGGTGCGCACCTTAGAAGTGAGACTCTATACACTCAGATAGATCTATCGATAGATCGATAGATAGATGATAGATAGACAAGTGAATAGATAGATCTCTTATTAGTTACTCTCCTCCCTCCTCTCCTCCCCCTCTCTCTTATATAGAGATATTCAACTCATAATGACCCTATGTGCAACAGAGGGAAATACTGTCTAGTTCTAAACCATCCTCAAGATTGTTCTTATGCATAGCCCATTGTTGCAGCCACCATCTCAATCCATCTCACTGACAGCCTTCCTCTTTCACTGCCCCTCCACTTAATCAAGCAAGATGTCCTTTGCCAGGGACTGGTCTCTCCCTACAGCATGTCAAAAGTACATGAGATGAAGTTTCATCATGCTTGCCTCTAAGACTTTACTTCTTCCAAGACAGATCTGTTTGTTCCTTTGGCAATCCACAGTTTGTTCTTTTGGTAGTCCATCACACACACACACACACACACACACACAGAGGCCTTGAGTTGATTCTGCTTCATAGCAATCACACAGAGTAGAACTGTTCATTTCTGAGCCTGTAAATCTTCATAGAAGTAGAAAGCCTCATCTTCTCATCTTTCTACAGAGGAGTCACTGGTGGTTTCGAACTGCAGACTTAGAAGTTAGCAGCCCAACATGTAAGCCATTATGCCATCAGAGCTCTCTGTTTATATAGTTAGATAGAGATGTAGACGTAGATATATACATGTATATGCACATACACATATCTATACATATATGCATGGATGTGTATACATATATATGTATGTGTACACATACACATATATGCATACTGTGTTAGTCTGGGTTGACTAGAGAAATAAATCCAGAGAAACTCGTATGTGTGTAACCTTATATCAAGAAGAAATTATGCATCAGTAAAACATCTCAACCCAGTCCATATAGTCATTCAATATTAACCCATAAGTCCAATATTAACCCATGAATTCCTCTTCAGACTCACGCAGCACATGTAATGATGCAGAAAGCAGGAAGATCAAAGGCCAGTGGGTGGAAATCCCTGTGGATCCAATGGCAGTGGACACATGTCTAGGGCTCTGGCTGCCATCAGCGTGACTCCACGTGTCTTGGTAACAGGAATGTGTATTAGCGAGAGAGTTCCCAGAATTGTTATGAAAAGGCCACGCCCACAAGGAAGATCACCAGGCTGTAACCTGATTGACAGGCTAGACTCCATCCCTTCATTTTTTTTATCAAATTGATATGCAATTGTCTAACTACCACACAAACATATACAACTATATACATACATATATAAATGTAATAAAACAAACAAACCTATTAGCATAGAGTTCATTCTGACTTATAGTGACCCTATAGCCCAAAGTGGAACTATTCCCTGAGTTATCTAAGACTGTAAACCTTTATGGGAGCAGACAGCCTCCTCTTTCTCCTAAAGAGTTGCTAGTGGGTTTGAACCACCAATCTTGTGGTTAGCAGATCCATGCTTGACCCACTATGCTACCAGGGCTTCTTCTATGTACATAAGGGAATTTTGAAAGGGTTTATGGAAACAGAATTAAAAGATAAAACAAAATATACATTTTCTTTCTCAACATAAACTCCATCAAGTTAAGACATTTGATGATACTAGTCATTTAGTTTATCTCTAATGAAATGAAGATATGGGAATTTAATCATGTCAATGTGGTATTTAGAAATTTATTTTACATTATTAACTGAGAAAATTTGGGTGCCTTTTAAAAATTTTCTTAGTTTGAGGAAAAAAAAAGAAATCTAAACCAAAAAACCAAACCCACCGCTACCAGATGGATTCTGTACATCTTTATGGGAGCATAAAGCCCTTCTGTCTTCCATGGAGCAGCTAATGAGTAGCCCAACCAGGGTTGAAGTTAGCAGATAGTGCCACCATGGATAAGCCAAGAGTGTAAACTGGAAGCCTAATGATTTCCCATAGACATTTTCACAAAATGGCCCTTGTTTAATGCAAGGAAAAGGAGCCCAGGTGTCATAGAGGGTTACACATATGACTACTAACCACAAGGACAGGATATCAGTTCAAAATCCACCAAAAACTTTTCAGGTGAATGATGAGGCTCTGCTCCTGTAACAATTTACAATCTTGGAAACCCACAGTGACAGTTCTATTCTGTACTATAGGGTCTCTGTGAGTGGGAATACCAACATAAATGTTTCAGCAAGCTTATGAAGGACTGGAAGCACTCACTTGTCTATGATAGGAAATTTGGACAACAGCTACTTGGCCAACTGATATAGTTAAAGTATATTGTGCCAACCTGGCTGATAAATTTAACACACGGAGTTAAATTGAAGGGCAGAGAGATAAATGGTTCAGTGAGCTTCGCCTTTCTAGTTCTTGGGTCTCTTGCTTTCTGATGGTCAGACCAGGGTACAGCTGCCTTAGCCAGTTCCCTGCTTCAGCTTGTAAGGCTCACTTCCTGCAAAACATCCCCAAGGATCTAACCCAATGCAGCCCTGGATTCTGGAGCACCCATGGGGAGACCCCTGCCAGCACTGAGATGCTTACACATTCACTGATTCGGCTTTCCTCCTGCAGTCAGCATCATAGTGTGTGTTTTGTAAGATGGAGGAGGACTTTGTGGATTGGTGTCGGACATATGGGTTAATGGGTTAATGTTGGAATTGTGGGCTTGGGCAGCACTAGGTTGGGATGTTTTCTTGATGTGCCCTTAACTTTTATATAAAACTCACTTATACATGAGTTTCTGTGAATTTGTTTCTCTAAAAGCATCCAGACTAACACACCAACTAACTGAAAGGGACTCATATTTTTACTCATTCCAAGGAATGGAGAATTAACAGAAAGTTTAAATCATAGAACAACATGATTAATTACTATATTATACAAGTAAATTTTTGCTGTAGGTCCTACATGAACCACCCTACAATGGTTGCAGCAGTACATTGACAAGGAACTTCCAGAGGTTCAGGTCAGATTAAGAAAAGTATACAAGGGATATTATTGCTGACATCAGATGGCTCTTGGCTCAAAACATAGAGAGCCTAAAAGATGTTTATTTGTGTTTGGTTGACCATGCCAAGGCATTTGACTGTGTGGATCATAACAAACTATGAATAGCCTTGGAAAGAATGGGGATTCCAGAACACTTCATTGTACTCATTTTGAACTTGAACATGGATCAAGAGCCAGTTTGTGAACAGATAAAGGGGATCCTATCTGGTTTAAAATCAGGAAAGGTGTGCATCAAGGTAGTATCCTCTCACCCTATTTTTTAATCTGTATGTGGAGCCAATCGTGAGAGGAACAGGATTACATAAAGAAAATGCAGCATCGGGATGGTAGGAAAGCTTACTAACAACCTTCCATATGCAGATGGTGCAACCTCCTTATTGAAAATGAAAAGGACTTGAAGTACTTGCTGCTGAAGATCCAAGACTGCAGCCTTCAGTATGGATGACCACTCAGTGTCAAGATCAAAATTCTCACAACTGGTGACATCATGATAAACTGAGAAAAGGCTGGAGTTGCCAAGGGTTATTTGTTTTTGTTTTTGCTGAGCTCCACAATCAATACACATGGAAACAGTAGTCAAGAAATTTATGTATATTTTTTCTCTTTTATTTATCACTTTATTGGGGGCTCATAAAGCTCTTATCACAATCCATATATCCATCCCTTGTGTCAAGCACATGTGTACATATGTTTCCATCATCATTTTCAATACATTTTCTTTTTACTTGTGCCCTTGGTATCAGTTCCTCATTTTTATCCCTCCTTCATGAACCCTTGATAATTTATAAATTATTATTAGTTTTTCATGTCAGTCAAGACATTAAAAGTAGCATTTCATTGGGTAAATCTGCTGCACAAGACTTCTTTAGAATATTGAAAAGCAAGGATGTTACTTTGAGGACTAACGTGCTCCTGACCCAAACTGTGTTATTTTCAAGTGCCTTATATGCATCTGAAAGTTGGACTTTGAATAAGCAAGCCTGAAGACCAATCTATGTGTTTGAATTGTGGCACTGAAAAGAATGTTGAAAGTATTATGGACTGACAAAAAAAAAATCTGTCTTGGTGGAAGTATGGCCAGAGTGCTCCTTCGAGGCAAGGATGGTGAGACTCCATCTTGCATACTTTGGACATGTTTCCAGGAGAAATCAATCCCTGGAGAAGGACCTAATGCTTAGTAAAGGAGAAGGGATTCAAAGGAGAGGAAGGCCCTCACTTAGATGGATTGACACAGTTGCTGAAACAAGGGACTCAAACATAGGAACAAGTGTTAGGATGGCAAAGCAATGTGTCATTCTGTTGTGCCAAGGATCACGGTGGTTCAGAACTGACTCACTGGCATGTAGCAACAACAGCATGAGTCAGAATAAACTGGATGGCAGTAGGTTTGTTTGTTTGTTTTAATAAAATACTTTTTATGGGGGGTTCTTACATCTCATCAGAATCCATACATTCTTCCAGTGTGTCAAGCACATTTGCACATATGCTGCCATCATCATTTTCAAAGAATTCTCTTCCCACTTGAACCCCTGATATCTGATCCCCATTTCTTCCCCCTCCCTCCCCTGTCCTCCCTCCCTCACGAACCCTTGATAAGTTATGGATTACTTTTTCCATATCTTACATCATCCTCCGTTGCCCCTCACCCACTCTTCTGTTATTTGTCCCCCTGGGAGGGGTTCTAGGTTGGTCTAGCAGTAAGTGTTTATGAGAGGATTGAACAGGAGTTTTGTCATGCCAGAGGCAGACTGTAGTGAAAAATTACAAGTGTTTTTCTGCTAAAGTTTGGGCTGATTTTCTTAAAAAACAAAACAAAACTTTTAACATGTTATTGTTTACTGGTCCTCTAAAAAGTCCATAAGCAAATACCTTGACCATCCCCCCAAAACTCTTGCCATGACTCATACTCTTGACTGATCCATTTTTGCTTTCACAAGAACACTTTCACCACTCCGTAGTGTTCTCCCTTCGGGGCCTTACTGTAAAACCATGTTTCAGCTCTTGTTCAATTCTTCCAAGAAATGTTTCAGGATCTTGATCCCACTTGTTTAAATTTCTATTGAGAGTTCCACTCTTGTCTGCAGCTCCTCTGGACAGCACAGATTTGACACCCACCAAGTAGATAGTTTGCTGAACTTTAGTTTTCCAGTCAGAATTGTGTAAGCTAAATCAATTGAAGTGCTTTTGCTGTTGGCTATTATTTGTGCTCTTAATTATCGGTCTTCTTCATTTAGGACACAAACAAGATTATTTCCTTGAAAATTGATGTTGATGATCTATTACTACAGGCTTCAATGTCAATTTTGTTTCAACCCCTTTAAAAAGTTATCCATTTGTAATCTATTTTTCATGTGTAGTATTTCTATTTCTCTATCCAAAATATTAGGATCTGAGCATATTCTATCTTTAAATGGAAATTTTTCTCATTTTGCTACTGCTTATTTTCCTTATAGCTTCCTGGAGTTTTTCATTTCAATGTTAAAAAATAGTTACATCAAACCTTATAAACTTTCCAATGTTGTATCAATCAATTGGTGTGCTCAATGTTGTTTCTTCCTTCCAGCTTTACATTTCTTCTTTCTGGTGTTTGTTTCAAAAACCAGAGACGGAAAGAGTAAAATACTCATAGCCTTTTTATATCTGAACATAGCCCCCCACTTTCTTTTCTCTTAACGCTTAAATGGTAGTTTATCCAGGTATATAAATCAAGGTAGACAGTTATTTTCCTTCAGAATTTTAAGTTATTGTTCCATTAGTCTTCTGGAAAATAACGTAGCTGATGAAAAGTCTTGTTTCAGCGTGGTTATTGTTCCTTGTAGGTAATCTGTCATCTCTCTTTGATAGCTTTAAACATCATCTCTTTGTCCGTAAGGTTGCGCCTACATGTTTATTTTCATTTTCATTTGTCCTTGCCATCATTCTAAGTATACTTCTCATATGAGAGTCGCTGACATGTTTTCTGTGACAGGAAAGTTCTCACCACCCACTCTTCACATCGTGCCTCTAAGGCACAACCTGAGGGACTCCATTTGCCACCTTGCTCAACTCACACTACGCAATGAGAACGAATAACCTGCAGCTACAACATATAGATTCACTTTCTCTCATTCTTTCTAGTTCTTCCTTCTTCTGAAACTTGTATTGGACATATTTTAGAGTCTTCCAATCTATCTTCTATATCCCTCAATGGTTGTATTTTATTCTTTCTCATTATTGTACATATCGGAAGGTGCGCTGGTAGTGTAGCGGTTATGTGTTTGTCTGCCGGCAGTTTGAAACCACCAACCTTCAAAATGGTGCTTGGAAACAATCATGATTTAGTCTTGGAAACCCACAGTGGGTCACTGTGAGTCGGCATTGACTCTATGGTGATGAGTTTGGTTTTTTGGTGATATGTTTCAGATGTGTAAAAGAACATGTACACTGGATTTACTAGGTATAATATAGATACTCATAATTAAATAATATGCCTAAAAATAAAATATTAGCTTTAAAAACTCCCTTTATATCCTTCCTCAGTCTTAGCTACTTCCTAATTCTTAGTAACCAATATTATGCATTTGGGGGTTTGTGGTTCCTTACAATTATACAATTGATCTATTTATCCTTAAATATTGTTAATTGTGTACATTTCAGATGTATACAATTGGAATATTGTGAAGGAACCAGCCATTAACACATCATCACGGGTCCAGTAGGTGCAATTGTACAGCAATAATAAGTAAAGATTATAGTAAAGTCATTGAGAGCCTGCGAAAAAAGAGAGATTCAAATAATGGAGTCAGACACAGTTCATGAATGCTCACGTCATCTTCACTTGGTGGTCCACGTGGAGAGAGAGATATTTAATGTTAACCAAGGCTTTTATATTCTCTGGGGACATGCAAGCTCCCTCCTGTGAAGACATACGTCACATGAAAGGGCTTTGCTCTAGATAATACATTAATGGGAAGGGGGTGGTCTAGGGGTATATATGCAATAGGAAGAGGAGGAATTGGGGGCACACGTGTGGCAAGATGGGAGGATCCTAGATTAAGGATGGCAGCCTAACTTTGGATGTCAGTGAGCTGGTTTGATCTGTTCTCTGACTGAAGATAGAAACCATTATCAGTAGGGTGTAAACTCCACCTACAGGCACTAAATCAATGACTGTAAACCTTTAGTGCGAAGTAGCCAATTGTCTTTAACAGCAGGAAGGGGCGGGGGAGGGGGGGCCCTACCAGTCCAGACAGTTGTTTGGCAACTGACTGCCTTCAGGGAGGTAACTTGGCCATCATTTACCATTAGCTGAAAGCAGTGTCCTAAATCTAACATATTTGGGGGAGATGACTTGGGAGATGTTATGCATTCTCATGTAGCCTGCTTTTCCTCACTTAGAGTTTTATGTGTAGCATGGCTAGCCATTGCTGAGTATGTCCCTAGTTCATTCATCCTCCATTCTGTAGGCTATTTCCTAATATCAACATACCCAAGTAGCCATTTTTCCATCATTGTGTGTTTGAGTTAGTTCATTATTACAAACAATGCTGTTATAGATATTATTGAACACGTCTCCCACTAAGTGTGTGGGAGTCTTTTCTAGGTGAACAGGTGCTTGGTTGAGGTAGTAGATTACAGGTTGGACTGCTAACCACAAAGTAAGCAATTCAAACCTGCCAGCTACTCCACTGGAAAAGATGAGGTTTTCTGCTCCCATTCAGATGCATAGCCTTGGAAACCCACAAGGGCAGTTTCACATTGTCTTAAATGGTTGCTATGAGTTAGAATTGTCTAGATGGCAATCAGTATACCTAGGTGTTGAATTGTTTTATTCTCAACCGCAGTATGAAAGCTTTCAAGTGATCCATATCCTCTTCTGCATTTAGTATCACAAGACATTTTAATTTTTACTAATACTATAGGTGTGAAACATATTTTCTACTTCTCTGATTATAATGAGTTTGACATGTTTTTATACATTTTTCCCTCACAGGTTCTTCTTTTGTGAGATACTTTACTCCTGTTCTTTAGCCATGCTTCTATTGGGTTGTTTGCATTGTTAAGTTATGTTTTAGGATTTCTTTATTACTTTCAATATTAGAATTTTCTGGATTTGTTGCAAACCTTCCCTCATGTCATGGATGGTCTTTTCTCTTACTGAACTTAGTTTTCAATTAAGGGATAGTTTTTAAATACTATTTTTTCTATTCTTACTTTGTTGTCTTCAATGGCCAATGTAATGTTGAGGGGGAAAATATCAAAATAAAGAGATATTCCTCTATTTCCATTTTTAAAAAAAGAATCTTCTTGATAGTTTAGCATACCCTTTATATATTATATATCTGTTTGTATATTTCCTTATTTTTGTTTTATCTCTACACTGTTTGAAAACCTCTTATTTAAAAAAATGAATATACTTTTAAATACTGTTACATCCATAAATATGTATAGACTTTTAAAAGTTAAGCAATACATTTTATTTAATTATTCTAATTTTCCAATTACTTTCATTGACTGAATGTCAAATTTATCATCTGTTTGTGGACTTTTCGGGCTTTCTTGACATTCCTTTTGTTAACATTTGTTTCTTTAATGAGTTTTAGACTTTTTACTGCAGGCTTATTTTGAGGAGGACCTCTGTAGCTTTCTCCGTTTCTTTTTGTCTCTCCTTTTCCTTCTCCTTCTCCCTTCCTCTGCCCCACCCCTCACCGTTAAACTTTTGAGATTGCTCTTGTATTATGGTTTGCAGTGCAGGTAGCCAGCTTGGCTCAGGGGTGAGGTCTGAGATTGGGACTCTGTCCTTCAACTTCTAAAGCTCTATAGCTATGCAAAACTGTAGCCCAGAAAGTCCTTGACAATAGATTTTTTCCACATCATTTCACCCGTAGGAGATGTTCTCCTACTGCTAGATTCAAGCCGTGAGCCTGGCTCCGGTCCCTAGCTCATTGGGAAACACTTCTAGTTCATTTGTTCTCCACAAATTGAACTCTAGCTGATTCTGCTTATTTCTGAGCAAGCCAGGAGACCAGAAGGATGTTATCTCAGCCCTGCTTACAGTTTTGCATTTCTATTTCACTTCTGATCCAGAGAAATACTCTTCTTGATTTAATACTTAAAAATCATGTATAAAAAATATAGTAGGAGGTAGGGGGTGATTATGACCATCTATATTTCTCTTCGAGGAAGAGGAGATACTTATGTCTACATTTAACTACATTTTTGTGTCTCTCATTCATCTTCATATGCCCAGTGATGGGCACAAATTATCCACAAATGTTTGCTGAATCAGTGCAGATATGCATGACTCTGTATGAGGAGATAATAGCATCAGCCTTACATGTTCTTGCATTGTGTATGTGGACTTTGCATTTCTCAGCTGGTTGTGCACCATCTGAGTTAGTAGCCTGAAGGCTGTCTGATTGCTAAGCAGGAGTTTGTGGGAGTAAGACAACTGCACTCACACTCTAATTTGAGTTGATTTCTGCCTGCAGGCAAGTTTATGAAGAAAGTTCATAATTAGACGGGAGTCTGAGGGCCAGACTTAGAAAAGAAGCTCCTTGGTTCTTGGGTGGGAGAAGGTCTGTGGGGAAAAGCGGAAGTCAGGCCTTCTGAGCTAGGACAAAATGAGACATATTGTGTGTATTAGGCAGGCTTTTCTAGAGTGTGTTAGTCTGGATTGCCTAGAGAAACAAATTAATTGACACTCATATGTGTATAAGAAAGAGCTTTATATAAAAGAACAATAGCATATTGAGAAATCATCCCAGCCCGGGCCAGATCAAGTCCATAAGTCCAATATTAGCCCATATGTTGGATACCAATCTATATATTCCTCTTCAGACTCACACAACACATGCAATGATGCCAAATGCTGGAAGATCGCAGGTCAGTGGGTGGGAAGTCTTGTGGATCCAGTGGCGGAGGAAGCATCTCAGCACTGGCAGTGGTCTCCACAGGGCTCTTCTAGCTCCAGGGTTCGAGTGTAGCTTCATGCGTCTTGTCAGCAGGAAGACAAAGTAGAGAGTCTCTGTGTATCCGGCTTCCAGTGAGCTATATGTCTCCATGGCACCTCCAAATGAGGTCATCAAGCTGTGGGCTGATTGACAAGCTAGATTCCACCCCTTTACAAGTTGATACCAGATTATGTAACTACCACATAGAGAAACAAAACAAGGACAATCATACATGTATAAGAAAGAAATTTATATCAAGAACGTTGTCACATAGCCAGAGAGTGGGCAAGTTCATCCCTACTTCAGACCATGCATCATATGCTAGCTGGAGACCCTTCTGGATTCATGCAGCTGTCAACTAATGAACTAGCAAAGAGAAATAAGAGGTGAGAAGACCAAAAGCCAGGGAAGACAGTTAAGGGGATCCAAGGCAAAAGAAAGGAAAAAATGGCAGGCCACTGATAGCTCAGGGTCAGCAGGTCACGTGGTGGCCCTTTGTCCGAGCAGCTAGAGGAAGGATCCAAGTGAGCCAGGAGGCAAGAAAGCGACCACTTTTCACCAGCATCTCTGCTAAATAGGCCACACACCCCAGGAGGCAGCATCAGGTTGTGGTCAGATTGAGACACCCATACCTTCTTAGAGGTACAGCCAAGTTGACACACGATCTAACTATCACTCTGCGTAAAGAAAAAAAGTAAAAGAATAATCCTAAAACTATAATATAGAATTTATCAATGAGGAGATTCAACCTCTCCGTTGATCTTTCCAGACACAATCTGTAACCCATAGTGTATGTTAAGGTTTGGTGAAGACTGTCAGTAAAACTTTCTCAGCACCCAGGAGGGAAGAAAGGTGGGATGGAGTGTATTAATTCACACTTTTCCATGCTAATACGATAAGTAAAAGGTTCAAACTATGATTTTATGAGCTCTTATGATTTTGAGGTGTTTAGTACATGTACTTTACCATGTGCTTATTTCGATCTCTTTTCCTCAATTGTATTTTACTCAATGTAATTTAAACATTTTAATAGAAGAGCATGGTGAGAAACTCCACATTCCTTTTTTTTACACAGTAAAACTCGAAGAGCCAAGAGACATAGGTATTTCAGGCTCACCTCATTTTCCTGTGCTTTGCTTTATTTCACTACGCAGATATTTTAGGGTTGTGTTTTTGCTTTCTCTAACTTAAAGTGTGTGGCAACCCTGTATTCAGAAATCTGTGCCATTTCTCCAACAGCATAAGCTCACCCCAGGTGTCTGGGTCACATCTTGGTAATGCTCACATAAATACTTCAAAACCTTTCATAATGTTATTGCACATTTCATAGGCTACCCAGCCCACTCTGTCAGGTCAATTCTGACTCATAACAACCCTATAAGGTCAAGTACAATGCTGCTTAAGGTTGCTGACACTAAATCTCCACAGGTACAGAAATCTTCGTCTTTCTTCAGCAGAGTGGCTAGGGAACTAGAACTGCTGACCTTGTGGTTACCACTCCAATACTTAACCCACTAGGCTACCAAGGTTCCCCTAATGGGCTACAGCACAGTATATCAAAAACCAAAAAAACCCTCATTGCCATTCGAGTCGATGCCAACTGATAGAGACCCTATAAGGCAGGATAGAACTGCCCCTGTGCGTTTCCAAGACTGCAGCCATTAGCTGGAATAAAACATCACCTGTTTCTCCAACACAGTGACTGGTGGTTTTGAGCTGTGGACACTGCAGCTCACAGCCCAACACGTAACCCCACTGCCACCAGGGCTCCTTACAGTAGTATAGTGTAAGCATAACTGTAATGTGCAACAGAAAACCAAAATAAAAAGCCATGTGACAATCTTTATTGAAATAGTTGCTCTATTGCAGTGTTCTGGAAGCATAGCCACAAGACCCGTGATTTGGTATTTGTATTCTCATGTATTTGTGTTTACCCTAAGTCAAAGCTCTCCCGCCTCTGCACCTTTGGAGCCTGAATCGGCTCTCTGAATATGAACTATCTTTGAAGTGACCCAAGGATAATATGACTGCCCCATCAGGCACCTGGCACACCTGTCAACCTGTTGCTGATAGTCTACTTGTCTGCCATGAAGTCTCTTCTAATAAATACAAAATAAATTTGTACAGGAAAGTATCAGATGCAGTGGAAGTTATTTTTCACAGTTTATAGATGGTTTTCATAAACTACCCTTCTCAAGAACAAGAATTTGCCTCTGAACAGGTTTTAATAGTGGACATTGAAACAACCCTTACAGACACAAGGAAAGTTGGTGTGTTCAAATACCCAGACAGATGTATTTCCTAATGTAAGGTGACAGGTATGGAATGAGATCATAAAAATGTTGGCATTTATAAGTATATTATTTATATTCTTTCTTGAATCTAGTTACCATACTGTGATTTTTATCCAAGAATCAAAAAGCTGTGAAAACTGATAAAATTTAACCAAGAATTCATTTTCTTGTATCATTACAAAGAGAAACTCTTTTTTTATTGGCCTATTTTTTTCCGTCCACTTTCATTTTAACCCTGATTTCTGTACGTTGTTTCATCTATCAAAAGACATGAAAAGTTGAATTTGACATAAATTCGTCCCACATGTTCTGCAAAACTTCAGAAACATTTTGTTTTCCCTCTCCTTTAAATTACTGTCACAGAGTGGCTGTGTTTACACAGGCTAAACCCATCTGACCTGAAGATCAGAATGTTCTACAAAGACGGACTGGCTTGTAAATCAGAGAGCATTCCTTTATCCCTCACCGTCATGGAGTAATGGCTAAGCAACTCAGAGAGACCCTGTAGCACAGGGTTGGACTGGTCTTGTGAGCGTCTGAGACTGTAACCAAGAGGCAGCAGGAAGGCCACCTTTTCTCCTGCCAAGCGGCTGGTGGTTTCGAACAGCTGAGCTTGTAGTTGGCAGCTCAGCTCATAAAACCAAGTCACCAGGGCTCCAGTAGCATCCCTCTTTAAGGAATAATAACCTATCAGAAGCATTCTTAGTTAGGGATAGATTACTTGGTTAGGTCTAAAGGGGAGAGAATTGCATTGAGGAATGACCTAGT
Source organism: Tenrec ecaudatus (assembly GCF_050624435.1). Classification (NCBI taxonomy): domain Eukaryota; kingdom Metazoa; phylum Chordata; class Mammalia; order Afrosoricida; family Tenrecidae; genus Tenrec; species Tenrec ecaudatus. The sequence goes on from NC_134533.1 coordinate 89,379,759, forward strand.
ACGCCCTCAGCGGCTAGTTGCGAAGGTTGCTAACCGTACGTGACCTTACCCAGCTGCTCTGCAGGAGAAACACCTGGCCCCCCGTGCTGAGAGAGTGCAGCCTCGGAACTGCGGGCCAGTTCCACTCTGACGCAAATTAAAAATTCAACTCAGCAACCCTTAAAAACAAAACTACCCCCCAACCCCTTTCATGATTTCACTGACCAAACTGCCTTATAAAACAGAAAGTAACATTTTTGGTTTTTGAAAATGAGGAAAGAAAGGCCCAGAGAGGTATAGCGATTTTGCCAATGTCACCCAGCATACAAGTGGTGTAACTAGAGTCGTCTCAGCTCAGCTGTGACCTGAGTGGGACAATCATGGGTACAAACTTAGAGCACCTCCTATTCTTTCTTCACTCTACTATGCCCAGGCTTGTGGAAGTCTCTCCCACTAGCCAGACTCCAATGCCCCTTTGCCATCACCCTTTTGCCCCTTTTGGCCCTATATCAGGTCTTTATTACCCAAGCCAAACTTCACTCTTTAAACCTCCGCGAACAGTCAAAAAACATTCATTGAGGACCTAAACGAACTAGAATTTCTACTTGAAACTGGAGTGACAAGGCCAGTTAAATGGTCCACAAGTCCTGCTCCCTCGGCCCCAGAAGTTTGTTGTCTTGTAAGGAATAAAAGAAAACATTAAAAGAGATCATAGAGGTAATTATAGGTAAGCATGGGACCACTAAAGACAAGGTCAGGGTTTCAAACCCACCAGTGCTCAGTGGGAGAAAGATGGGTCTGTCTGGCCTCATCAAGATCTACAACGACAGAAACTCAATATCCGGCATTCTGCATCAAAGCCCACTCCAGGGCAGTGGGCATGACGTAAGTGGGGATAGGCGCAAACTTCCTACTGTTCCACGTGGACAAGCAGTTACTTTTCCCACATGGAAAGGATTCACACTACCAAGGGGTGCCAGGGAAGTCTCTCCTTATCGTCCCCAAGTTCTCCTATCAGTCACCATCAATGGAGGGCTGTGCCAACGGCTGTCATCATGCCATGCAGTGGTCCTCAACCTTCCTAATGCTGTGACACTTTAATACAGCTCCTCATGCTGTGGTGACCCCCCCCAACCATAAAATTATTCTGGTTTCCACTTCATAACTGTAATTTTGTTACTGTTGTGAATCGGACGATCCCTGTTCGACCCCCGAAGGGGTCGTGACCCACAGGTTGAGAACCACTGCCTTATAGGAACATGGATTAAATCTGGATGTTGGGACGCATCCCCCAGGTACTTAGATAACACCTTTGTGCCATCAGTGATCGCTCAGTGTTCTCCCGCTACTACGACTGCCATTAATATCAGCCTCCCACCAGGAAATGGGTGCTCAGCCTCATTGTCGTGGCAGCTCCCAGAGGATCTGAAGTGTGAAGCCATGTCTGGTGTTTTCTAGCAATGGAACCACTAGCAAATCATTGCTCAAACCGTGCCCACTCCTGCTCTGTGAAAAAGACAGGCCGGCTGTTGTGTCACTGGGCATGCAGAAACACACATTTGCCTCTGTGGAGGGTACAAAGGCGTACGTGATGAAGAAAATGGATCTTTGGGGATCACTTCTAATAATTATAACTATTCTCTAATTTTGAAAGTGGAATTAAAACTAAAGCGTGGACATGGACAATTGGGAACATACAGGAGGGTATAAAGAAGAAGATGAGGATCACCCAGAGTTAATCACACATGGGTTATTGCTTGTCTTTCATTTCTTCATATGCACCCTTAGAAATAAACACATAATTTATATAAAATTAGATGATAGACTAGCTGACCTACTTTTTATTTATTTCTAGTATCGTGGGCGTTAACCAAGGTCGGTGTCATTAAAAATTCTTCAGGAACATGATTTTGTTGTTTAGGATAGTTCAGCAAACAGACTCATACCTTTACACTCTCACAATTATCTTTGTCATAATTGACATTCATGAGTCGAAGCCCTCGATTCAATGCTGTCCTTTGTTGAGATGCTGATAGTCTGTTCTCAATGCCTGTCACAGCCTCGTTCTGCCAGAAAGAAGTGTCTGGAATGGAGGCTCAGAGAGCCCGTGTGATATTCATTTGCTGGAAGAACAGTTCACGGACGCAGGAGCAAAGGACAAGAGAAACAGGGGAGGAAGAAGAGCCTCAAAGAAGGGTCATTGTCAAGGTGACCACCACAGGACAGCCCAAGAAGCTGACTAAACAGTATCTCAAGATCATCTGTCAGAGGTCAAAGAAAAAGACATTACTCATAATTTCTTCTGAACGACCTAGGTTCGAATTCTGGCCAATGCACTTCATGTGTAGTCACCCGACAATGGAGACACGCCTGTTAAGATACACTGAACAAGCTGTATTGGCACTTTGCACTAAGCCAGACTAGGAAGAAAGGCCTGGTAATCTAATTCTGAAAAGCAAGTAATCAATAGCCCACCCATCATAGTGGTCAGTCAATCTGCCATCATGGTGATGGTTTAGATGATTCATGTTCCATTCCACTGTCCATGACGTCACCAGGAATCGAGTGGGTGGTGAGCAACTGAATGGCAGCTAACAGGAGTAGCAGCCATCACCTGACATTGCTAAAAGATTCCCTGCAGAGTGTCCGTTCTTTATGTTTTGTGGTTGCACACAAATGGACCCGGGTGGGGCATCCTGGGCCATTAGCCTAAAGTAAAGCACCATCAGGCTGGTCCTGCCTGGAGAGCTGGGGGTGATGCTGCAGGCAGCTGGGAGAGAGACAGGTCGATCTGAAGGAGTGGTAAAAGGCCACCTCTGTCTGGGTCAGAATTCATCCTATTTAGAAAAGCAAAACCCAACATAAAAACTGGAGACCTTGTCTTCAAAGAAATATTTTATTATTAGCGTTACAAGGTTAGGAGACCAGGGGAGGAAAATCAGAGGAGAGGAGTTGGCATTCGCAGCCTGCCATTCCCTTCTTTCAGAATCCTCCTAAAAATACCTGCTCTCGGGTGCTTTTCTTTCTTCACTCCCCCTGAGCGAGCATTGTCTGCCGGGCGCTCCCTAGGCACTTTTGTGTCTCTTCATGCCGCAGTTAGCGTGACAATCTAGGGGGATGGAGTCTCTCGCCTTAAGAGGGTAGAAATGCCTAAGTATGACTGGTAAGCCACCTGCATGTGTGTGCCTGCTGTGTGTGTGTCACACTCAAAGTTGTGATGGAATGCTATTCTTGTGTAGGGGAATGCCATTTTAATACATAAATAGTATGAAATCTCAAATCTGAAAATAGCGATGATCAGGCAGTTCGGTGGACACATATTAATTAGGTACAAGTGTGACGGGGAATAAGCAGCCCAAGAACTAAAATGTTTAGTCCAACAAACACTGCTTCATCATCCATGGTGTGCCCAGCATGAGCAGGGCATCAGCAAAAATAAAATGCAGACCTTTATTTCAAGGACTTTATGTTAGTTTAAAGCTCAAAGTGCATTTTCACACATATTAACTAGCTGGGTGTTTATCATTACCCTGGAAATGCGAAGTTATGTCTTGAAGATACATTTCTAGTATATTATAACTTCTCAATAAATGTTACCTTTTTATTACTACTATGATTTCATAATGAGTCTGAAGGCATTTTCAGGATCACATGTGACAATGTGAGCTAAACCCCTGATTCTCTACCTTGCAGTCTAGTGATATTTCCTTTTAAGAATATCATTGGAGAGGATGGAGGCTTCTTTCAGATATTCACTCTAATATGTAGTACAATATTATGCATACGATCAATAATCACATTAAACTGTTGAATAACTAACGGGGGACAGATTCCAAGTTAAATTATAAAGTAAATAGCGTGGACGAAAAATAAAATTACTTTCAGTGCTTTATTCTGCATTGTTGTAGAGAGTAGTAAAGATATCTAGCTTGGTTCTTTTGATCAACCCTCTGGTAATTAATTTGGTTAAGTGCTCAGATCATAAACATAAAGCCAAGTGATACTTCAGTGAATAAATACTTTAGGGCTATGTTTTCCTTTTGCAGAGTTGGCCTGAGCACCGAGATGTTTACGAGGTAGTTCCATTCCTTATCCTCTTGTGGAGGCAAGCGGCTGGCAATCAGCGGTGTTGGAACTCCAAGACCTGGGCACCCAGGAGCAAGGAAGCAGTTCCTAGATCATTGGCGTTGGACTCAGGTGTTTTGCAGCCCCCCTGAGAAGCTACACAGGCCTTAGAAGGGGCAGGCTATTGAAGCCCGGCCAAAGCAGACTGCAGAAACGGGGGCTTCTGTGAGAAGGAGCAGATGGGTTGGAATCTGTGTCCCAAATGCATATCTTTGCTTCTTCTTTCTCTGGTAACCAAATGTTTTAAAATAACATGCTGTTTTAATATGTCTATTTATTACCGAGTATCACTCAGTGAACTTTCTAGTCACCATTCATTGAACATCTACAATGTGCCAGGTGTTGTATAGACATTACCTAATATAACCCTCTCAATTCACTTATATTGATGAGGATTTGGAGCTTTGAGAAGGAAAAGAAAATTTCCCCCTCAATTTTATGCCCAACATTTAAAACATGTTTGGCAGATTAGGTTCTCACTACTAAATACAAGGACGTACAAAAGTAATTTCTTTGAGAAAGATTAGCAAAAGGTTCATCTCATGGAGGTGAAATGAAAGATGCCCCAAATGTCTGACACTTCCCAAATGTGAAATCCCTCTATTATTTGTGATATCAACCACACTCCTCTTCAGTATTCATTCCCATGTCCCAGGTTTCTGAAATTCACTGAAAATTCTCCCAAAGCTCACAAACCATCAAAAAAAAAAAAAAAGCTCACACAGATGTGAAGGCTGACCAACCCTAAATCTGAAGTTCGGAGATTTGTCTGGAGGATGCTCTTCATTGACACCTAATCAGCTGTTAACCCACAAGGTTGCAGAAACCTGGGCATCAATTCAGGTGATGAACTCCTGGCTCCAGTCTGGACAACTTGGAGGTCAGGCAGAAGCAAGTCAGATGCAGGATCCAGAACAAGAGAGCAAACTTTGTCAATGTTGTTCTGTGCAGCTACAGAGACTCAGAAGGTCCACAAGTAAAAGCGGTCTTCCTTCCTTCACCAGGCAAAGGAGCAGCCCAGGACTGTCAGTATGGCTATCCAAACCCTGATCCATGGACCTTGTGGATGGTAAATGGCATTTAAGCAGTATTTAGTGTGATCTTCTGCACATTGTCTGGAAGGGGGCAGGGTCACAAACGTGGCATTTTACTCAAATATCAGACTTAGCCTTCTGATGGACAGTTAGTCTGCAGACCATAATCCCTAGGAAACAAAGATGGAGATTTGAGTACACACACAAACTATCTTCTACTTAATTTTGTGTTGTTAGTGTAATAGATAGCTCACTCCAAATGGGACTATAAACACAGGTAAAGAGACTAGGATTTATAATACATCACAAAACAGAGGGCTGTACTAAGTAATTAACTCTGCTGTCAGGGGTTTTGAAATAGGTGGAAAAGTGCAATAGAACGATAGTGAAATTTTTCTGTGAACTTTTTGAAGTCCCATCAACTATGAGGATGATATCTATTATCCAAACCCGAAACATAGAAGGTAAGTGACTTGTTTGACTAATAAATATAGAAGATGAGTCTGAAGTCCAGCTCCATTTAATCCAGAGCACGGATTCTCACTCATGCGCTTGTTCCTCATACCAGTTGCTGTAGTTACATAATCTTGGGTCAACTTGAAGGTATTAAGAGTAAAGGGGTGGAGTTTAGTTTGTCAATCAAGACACAGCCTGATGATACCTCCTTGTGACCTCTTGAGGAGGACTCTGGGAACTTCCTCTCTCTCTCTACTTCACTTTTCTGCTGAAGAGCCATGCTTGGAGAGCTGGAGAAGACACTTGGAGAGTGCTGAGATGCTTCCACTGCTACTGGATCCACAAGACTTTGCACACACAGGCCAGTGATCTTCCTGCACTCTGCAGCATTGCATGTGGCTGCATAAGTCTGAAGAGGGATCTATGGGCTCATATCAGGCTTATGAGCTAATATCAGATTTACAGACTTGATCTGGATTGCGCTGAGATATTTTCTTAATACGCATTCCTCTTTGATATAAAGCTCTTCCTTATACATATGAGTGTCTCTGGATTTCTCTAGTCAACCTGGCCTAACACACCAGTTTACTTGCTTCATGGATTTTCCTCGTTCAACGTCTTTCATATATCACCTCCATTAAGCCCTTTACAGCACTGTTTTCTTCTTGTCATTTCTCAACTAAAAGATCCCGATGTCTCTCAAACGCCCTATGAAGAAGTTCAAACTCCCCCATCAAGCATTTCAGACCTATAAACTCATTTCCTCACAGTAGTATTTCTCACTAAAGCTTCCAGAGAAAAGCTCACTCTAACCAGGTAGCTCTTCCTGACCCTTGAACAGCACCTTGTGTATTTTCATTCCTTATGCTGTTCCCTTTAAAACTGTCATCTGGAATGATGAATCGAGTCTGTCCAGTCATTTGAATCCCTCCTTGAATCCCCTTTGAATTCCTATTCTTTAGGATTCAGCTCAAAGCTTACCTATTCAATGAAGCCTCTCTATCTCAATCTCTATCTAGTTTCTCTCTTATTGTGTGCCCCACTGTCTAGGCAATTAGAAAATGTACCCATGTTTGGTGGTCTTCCTTAAGAGTACAATGTTTGTCTCTGCATCTACAGTGTCAGCAGCCTGAGAGCAAGAATTATGGCCAGAAACACTCTTGAACCAGCCACAACCAGCCCTCTCTGACATAAGAATTGTTGGTCAACCCTATGGCTCAATTTTCAGCCAATCAATAGACAGGTCTATAAGGGAAACAATAATAAGGATATATGTACACCTTAGATAAGTCAACTAGTTGAGCTCTAAAGGACAGTATTTACCCAGGGATGCTGTTGGGGGGTGAGGAGGTTCCGGGAGACAGGGAGGGACAGAGGTAAGAAGCGCAGAGATTAAGTCATCTTGAATTGTGGGATTACAATCAATGACATGAAATAAAATGTGTATGAATTGCTGAATCTACCCTGAAAGCCTTCAGCCAATTCAAAATAAAACGTTTTATAAAAATAATTGTTGGTTGAAAGGTAAGTGCAGCTCAATATTTTAGAGTGTGCTAGCTAACAACATTTATTGACCTGACATTTATTGAAAATATACATTAGGATACTGTATTGGAATCAGATAAACCCTAACCCTTGATATTGATACCGCAAAATATGTTCCCTGTTTCACCTTCCTTTTTTCTAGGTCTTCTCCTCTGTGACTCTCTGGAGGCCAGAGACGGCCAGTGCTTCTAGGCAGCCTGCCACAAACAAATATAAGGTCACAAGCTACATGTGATGGAGGTCAGAGATCCCAGCTAAGCCTCAAACTAGCTCCACTCAAGAGCCATAGATATATGAGTAGCAAACTTCGCTGTGATATTACTTTGCATACAGTTTCTCAACAACGTCAACAGGGACATGACTGAATACCACCCAAAATGCCAAGCCAAGTCAGGAAGTGGTACTGTGAAAAAAATTAGAAAAGATCATTATTTATCAATCTTCTTAATGGAAGAACCATAATGATACACTTTCTATATGTAGTACGGAAGCGTTATTCACACTAAACACTACTGTTGCCTCTAAATTAACCCACTGTTAAGGAAATGCTAACTTATCTGACTGAAGGTGTGCCATTTGGAGTGGAGGCAAGGGTGAGGCTGTCTCCTCCCTACCTTGGCAGACTCCACCATTCTAAATAAAAGCTACCCAAATTAAATCTCAGAAGGGCTATTTCTCATCCTTTTGGGTTATGAGAATGATTCGTGCTGAGCCATCGCCCAACTAACAGCTGTTTCTATTCCCAGAAGTATCTAGTTGCTCCAAGGGAAAATGCTATTTGGAACTGTCTCTGGAGGCACTGGCCTCTACCCCCAGGGGCAGACACACAACACTGAGAGCCTGGTCACCGCTCTCAGAATGCTCTTCAAATCATCACTTAAGAGGAAGACAAAATCTGATGTTTCCTTTTGCTCTGTGACATAGGAACATGCAGGAGACTTAGACATACTCTGAGAGAGATGCCTGGCTACTCGGGGATGACCTGAAGCCTTTCTGTTGACCTATCTTCTCCTCGAATAGGAGTCATGTGCTTTACAACCAGTACTATGCCATCTTCATCATGGGCACTCAGATGCATTTATTAAATATATTTAGGCCTGTACAAATAAATAGGTTAGTAAATGAAGAAACTAGGGCTCTTTTTCTACATTAGCCATTACTGAATACGTAAGTCTCAGGTTATCATAAGAGTGTTTTAAAAGGGAATGGAAGAAGAAAAAAATTAAAAAGCAAATTAAAAAAAAATAGAATCCTCTACTGTGATACTGAATTTATAGTTTACTTACAGCCCAGATTAAAACACGACACCGGCAGGATATTCTATAGTTTTCAGATAATCTAGCAATGATGGCTTAAGCATACATGTTCAGAGCAGAATAGATAGATACATGAACCCAAATTTAAAAGGGAGAGAGAGAGAGAGAGAGAGAGAGAGAGAGAGAGAGAGAGAGAGAGAGAGAGAGAGAGAGAGAGATGCTGTGCTCTCCCTATATTGTCAACATCAGGCCTGGGCCAGCTTTCTTGATGCTGACCACTAATGGAAACACTCGAAGTTACCTTTAGGAGCTGGAGGATGCTTGACAGGTTTTCAGGAGATTCTTCACACCCCTCTGGCCTCTCCGCTAGCTTTCAGGAGCACTGCTTCGATACCGTGTAATGCCATTACTGTCATTCCCAGACAGGCTCCGAAATATGTACTGAGAAGCGAAATTTTCTTCAGACATTTCTTCACCTAATCCTCCTGACTCTGAAAGATAGAAGGCTCGATCAAGCGAGTCAATTTTGTCTTAAAAGTAAATAAAAAGTTTATTGGCACCAGGCTTCAAATATACCTCATGGAAAGTAGTACTTGCAGACCTGCTGATGGAAAGAAGTCACTGATCTTTGTGGAGATGGGCAGGAAATGAAAAAACAAAAGGGCTTTCCATGTAACTCCATAAGCAAGCTTCCTCGTTTGAGGTGACCAGTCTAGGAGGCATGGTGGTCTTGTCAGGTTAAGCAATGGACTGCGACTCATGAGGCTGGGGGTTCAAATCCACCCTAGGAGAAAGAGGCCATCTACTCTTGTGAGATTTACAGCCTCGGAAATCACACTTAGGGTCATTACAAGTAGGAAGTGACTTGATGGTAGCTGTTTTTTTACAATCACTATGAGTAACCTGATTACTTCTTCAAACCAACAGAACAAATTAAAACAACAAAATAAGTAACCACACTGGATACCATTTATTCCATTTTGATTCACGGTGACTCTATAAGTTCTGTATAAAACTGTCCCTGTGGGTTTCTAAGACTGCGACTCCTTACTGGAGGAGAAAGTCTCATCTTTCACCCACAACAAAAATTGATTGTAATTATCATGCCTCAACCTCGAGCACATTATGGTAGTGAAGTCAGTCAGGTGGCAAAGGGAAAATATTGTATCATCCCACTTCTATAAAATCTCTAAAATAGGCAAATCATAGAGACCAAGGCTTCTTGGTGGTTCTCGTGGTGGATGTTAAGTAGGGCATAAGGAATACTGAGTTTCTCTTAAGGGTAATCGGGAAAAAAATGGGAAAGGTATAGCGGTGGTGGTTATACAATATGGCAAAGGTTGTTTTATTGGCATCATTGAATTTTACATGAACAAACAATGATGTGGCAGATGTTTTGTTCTTTAGATCTTGCCAGACTAATAAAAATAAAAAGGAACGATGACTTGTACTTACACATACTACATGAACCAACCTTGAGAACATCTACTAGGTTTAAAAAGCAAGTGCCAGACACAAAAGGCCACATCCTGCACAACTCAATTTACATGAAATGTCCAGGATTGGCAGATTCACACAGGCAGCAAGTAGATTAGTGGTTACCAGGGGCCCGGAGAAGGGAATGGGAGGGACTGCTACTAGTGTGTGTTTCTTTAGAGCTAAGGGAATACTCTGAAATTAGAGAGTGGCAGGGCTTTGGTTCAACACCCTGATGAGAATTTGTCTTTATCACTCAGATGTACTGAATCAAACTCTACAACTTAAAAAATTACCAGGTGATTTTTCTCTCTTTTTTTAGCTCTTGGCTCAATTCTTCTTAATCCTTGGGTGATTCTTATATGTGCATACATAATAATCATCTCTAAGAATAAAAACAAACTCACTACCATTGAGTCAATTGTAACTAATAGCAACTCTATATGGGTGGGGCTCCTTTTTAAGAGAATAGGGGCTTGTAAAGTGTAGGTGCTGATCCAGTGTATCTTGGGTGGAAATATAAATTGTCAGTATTCGTTTGAAGCCATGGACTCCCATTGCCATCCATGATAACGCATATCAAACCTCCAGATTTCTCAGACTTTGAATCTTCATAGGAGTAGCCAGCCTCATCTTTCTCTTGCCGAGTTGCGGGTGAGTTTGAGACACTGACCTGTTGGTTAGCAGCGGTTCAGTGCCGTGAAGCCACAGATCGTGGAGAAACTTTCCCGTGCTCTGAATGTGCTAAGGACCAATGGTTATACATTTTTAAAAGATCAATTTTATTATACATGAATTATAGTCCAACAAAGCTGTTATTTAAAACAAGTAAATGAATCCTACTTAAGATGCAAGCAATAGAGTGTGCCTGTGTCTACAAGGCACCCGTGTTCCCAACATGAGGGGACTGAAATTTCTCTTCTCATTCTCGCAAAACTGCAGGTAACATCCAGAGTAAAAAGCAAAGCAGCTGCTTGTACTATCTGGGAAGTTCCAGAATTTCCCAGGCTAGTTCCTGTCTCCTGGTCTGATTCTGATGGTGTGAGATGCTTGGCAAAGTACTGGAACACTTCCTGTTACCACTTCCCAGACCTTGGTGTCATAAAATCACATGGACTAGGCTGTAGAGGGGGAAAGGTGTGAAGTGGGACCAAGAAGCCTCAGCCTCTGTCCCCCTCCTCTGCATGTGCCTTCAGTTGACTTCAAACTAAGGGGATTCAGCTTACAACACCTTTAGGATAAGGTGGATGATTTTATCTCCTGCTGTGTCTACCTAAGCACAGTGAGTTGGTTAATTGAGGTAATTAGCCGGCAATTCAAGTGTTTACACAGACCCCAAGGGTGATGATCAAGGAAGGGGGTCTAGGTTCTAGGGTATTTTTGCTGAATTAGTCAGGCTAATCGATCACAACCTATGCATCTACTTAAAGGTTCAGTTAAAGGCGTGTCCGTCCTTGAGAACATATGGTGGGAATCCATCTGAGCTTACTTTGAACTGTGAGTACCCAATACAAAGTTATCTAGACTGTCCCAAACACACTGCTGCCCAGGTGATGCCAATTTATAGTTTCCTAATAAGAGAGTCATAGCATTTCCAAAACCGTAATCTCTATAGAGGCAGACAGCTACATCTTTCTCCACTGGGGGGGCTTAACCTTTCAGTTAGCAGCTGAGCACTTAAACCAATCTCTCAATCCGCTGTGGTCAATTCTGACTCATGATGACCCTGTAGGTCAGAGGAGAAGTGTCCGGGAGGGTTTCCAGGGCACTCTGGTATCATTTTCTCCCAAGAACAGCGAGTGGGCTCTTGCCACTGACCTTTGGATTAGCAGCTGAGCAGTTGACCGACCACTCCTTGCACCATCTGGGCACCTTAGTTTAGGCAAGTGGCTCTGAAATTTTATCAAGCAGTCGAACAGCGGTTCTCAATCTGTGGGACTCCTGTGGGGGTCGAACGACCCTTTCACAGGGGTCTCCTAAGACCACCAGAAAACACATATTTTCGATGGTCTTGGGAATGCAGAGACCATTCCTCTGTCAGTCTCCAGGCAGGTCTGCCCCACATACGAGTACCCGGAGTGAAAACTACTCCATGCTACAGGAAAAAGTTCACTTATTTGTAATTAGAAATAAATATTTCACAATATGTAATTACATATTGTCTTTGTGATTAATCGCTGCACTTTATGTTCAATTTGTAACCATGAAAATACATCCTACCTATCAGATAGTTACATGACGATTCATAACAGTAGCAAAATTACAGTTAAAGTAGCAATGAAAAGAATTTTATGGTTGGGGGGGGTCACCACAACATGAGGAACTGGATGAAAGGGTTGCAGCATTAGGAAGGTTGAAAACCACTGCAGTAGAATCACCCAGAGAGCTTGTTAAAACTCAGGTTGCTGAGCACAGAGCCCAGAGTTTATGACTCAGCAGGCAGACCACAGGATTTTGCATTTCTAACAAGTTCCCAATTGAGTTGAAACTTCTAGTTTAAGCCTTTCTCTTAGGAACTTTCACTCACTGTGAGCTTTTTGGTGAGCCCTGTGGGAGAAATGGTTACATATTGGGCTTGGAGCCACAAGATCTGCCCTTAGAAACCCCCCTGCTACTCCAAGGGAGAAACACAGGACTTTCTACATTCAGCAAGAGTTACCGTGTCGGAAACTCTCTACCCTGTCCTAGAGGATCACGATGAGTCAGCATTGATCCCTGGAAATGGGTTTGGTGCTTTGAGGCTTCTTAGACTAATACCATTCTCTTCTATATCTAGAAAGCTGAGATGAATATACTTGGGCTCATTTATTCAGTCAACAACCAACCTTTGTTGAAACCAGCCATGTGATGCACAGCTTGGTGATAGAGATAAAAGACAAGCTTTTATCAAGCTGCTCCTAGGCTGGTGGAGAGACAGATGAGGATGAGTTAGTGAGGGAAGGGTTATCGCAGCCAATTGGGGGCACCTGAACTGCACGTTAACCAAGAGTGCTCTGGAAAAGTCCCTGAAGGAGAGAACCTCTTGAAATGAAGAAGAGGGAGTCTGCGTGTACCTGGGGGAGGTGTGGAGCAAAAAAGTTTTTAACCAATTCATTCTGGTTCCAAACACTGCTGAGTTTCATTTCTACCCCAGATACACTGAATCAGAACCTGCATTTTATTAAGTTTATTGGTGATTCTTATCATGTTAAAATGTAGATTCTGACCCAGTCTACCTGGAGGAGGAGTGGAAATTGTTAGCAGAAGTCCAACCTGAGTGGGCCCACTTTTCACTGGGCCTCTAGGTTTGTCAAAATGATTGTTCGCCTCTCATCAACAGGACTGCCTTCTTGGCTTTTTTATCAAGTCCAAACTGGAAAACTTTACACTCACTGCCATCGTGGTGATTCAGACAAAGAGGACTGCCCATGGGGGCCTCTGAGACCACAACTCTTTAGGGGAGTAGAAAGTCTCTTCGTTCTCCGACAGAAAAGCTGATGGTTTTGAACCACTGACTTGGAGTCAGCAGCAGCAGCCCATTGAGTACCCTACTATATCATTAGTTTTTAAATGTTTGTAAAAATATAGATGACACATGATGTGCCGATTGAGCGTTTTACATGTGAACAATCCAGTGAGACTAGCCAGTGTTATTGTGCGGTCACCACCACTATCGATCGCCAAGTTTCCATCCCGGTAAATACTCGATGCTTCCTTCCTAAGCGCTGGTACTCCCTTCCCGTCCTCTCCTGTCTCAGGTAACCCATCGTGGCTGAGTTGATTCCAACTCATAAGGACCCTCTTAAAAACCTGGAAAAAAGAACAAAGCACTGCCCTTGAGTCAATTTCAACTCATTGTGACCTTAGAGGGCAGGGAGTACTGCCTTCCTTGGGATTCTGAGGCTGTAAATCTCAATCAGAGCCGAAAGCCTCATCAATCTCGTAAGCATGCCATTCTTTTGTTAACTTTGTTCCTTGTACCTGGAATGCTCTCCTTGTTTTGCCCTAAAATGCCTGCCTTCAGCCAGAAGTTCAAGGAGGTGAGTTATCAACCCGCAGGAGCACTGGTGGTTAAGTAGCACTGGGCTGCTGCTAGCCCAAGGTCGGCGTCTAGGAACCGCCAGCTGAGCAAGGCCTTCTCTAATGAAGGGGCTTTTGATAGACAGCTTGACAGACAGACAGATCATGAGCATGCGGCGGGCACACCACCTCGTTGCTGGGTTACAAGATGACCTAAACCCGGTGCCTCTGGGTTTATCCTCATAGTGGTAGACTCAAACTACGTATCGGTTTGTGATTGACTAACTGCGCTCCGTGTAATGGTCTCCAGGTCCACCCTTGTCATGAGGTGCTTCATGGGTTCACCCGTTTTTCAGAGATGCGTGGTATTCATATAGATCAGAGCTTCTTTACCTATTCTGCATTGATGGAAATTTGGGCTATATCAGAGTTTTGCCATTGTGAACTGTGCTGCGACAACCATGGGAGAGCATCCATCTGCTTGTGCTGTATCTCCTATTTCTTTGGGAAATATACGTAGCAGAGATATCGATTCTGTTTTTATATATTTAATAGATAGACTGCACATGACTATCTATAGTTAAGGGTTTTATTTTGCTTTATTTTGGTCTTTAATAACATCAGTGACTGATGTCACTTATTATTTTCAGGAGTGTATATAACTGCTCATTAAAGTTTCACACTCGACGATGCCTCTTTAAGGAAGCATTAGCAAGCAGATGTCTTTTGAAGATTTTTACTTGCACACTAACTGACCCTAAAGGTGTTCAGGTTGAGAGACCTATTGGCACAGATGAGAGTCAATGTTTCTGTTTCTACGCAAAGATGGTGGCAGGTTTGGATTGTGGTCATGGGTAAGCTTCAAATCTGGATTTTAGGGAGGATTCTTGCTATGAATATGTCTGCCCAACCAAAATGTGCCTTTGTACACAGTAAGTTTTCAGGACCTGACTTGATTGAGGTTAGTGCTCAATACATAGCACAGTGGAAAATTTCCTAAGAGTGGTATCTCATTTCAGATAGACTCGTGAATCACAGCCAGAGGAGAAGAACTTTTAATCGCAACATCTATGATTTGAATTTAGATGGGCAAGTGTGATATGAAAGGGAGTGATTTTATTATCAACTCCGTGAACCAGTCCCTTCCTCATAATTTGCCGTTTTCTTCACTTTTCCGAAAAATCAACTGTATTTAGTAACAAGTTCTAGCTAGGTGGAAAATGAAAATTAATGTTCTTCCAGGGCATTTTGGGTAGCATACCACAAGAGCAAGGCACTTGTTCACAATGACATTTTCGTTATGTCAATAGTTTGATGCAGTTCACTACTGAAAAATGGCATTGACATTCATGGTTGGCATTTGCACTGGTGAAAAAATGGATATTGTGTAGCCAAAGAATTCCAAAAATAAAAGTATGTGACTCATTTCATGAATTCAAAATTATGTCCCTGAATTTGTAACACTGTACTGATATTTATATATTTACTTATCTTTCAATATGTGTACTAATACTTTGTTGATTTCAGTAAGGTCATATAAAATCAATTGTAATTTTTTAAATCAGTGTTTTGGAAAGACATTTATTAATGAACCACCAGCCACCCCACAGGAAAAAGATGGCGCTTTCTACTTCAGTAAAAAGTTAAGTCTTGGAAACAAACAGGGGCAGTTCTCCCTGCCCGACAGGGTCGCTGTGACTTGGAAGCAACTCAATGACAGTGAGGTTAGGCTTTTTTGATTAGCAAAGAATTTTTTTTATCACTCTCTGTTCTGTTTTAGTTGATGAAGATCATACAAATCTTCACTTGACAAAGTGGACAGACGTCTTCATTCTGTGTCTAGAGCATGTCATGATGGCATATGAGAGAAGTCAATACAGGTAGAAGCAGAATGAGTGATGACATGTAGATAAGTTCAAATGCTGGGAGCCTTTCAACTCTGAGTTCGTTTCTAATTCAAGCTGTGCACAACCTACAATAGATGATTGCTTTACTTTTAAATCACATGGCAGATATCCCTTCTATGGGTGCATACATTTACAAGCAAGTCATGTTCCCAAAGTCTGTAAGCCAGTTGCTTTGACCTTAGGAAACCTTTCCCACAGAAATTCATGTCCTGAATGGTGATCTAACCAGCCTAGTTCACACAGCATATTTTCATTCATAAGACATTTGGACTGACAGACAGGATCAAACAATTTATGATACACATAATTGACAGAAATTTATAAAAAGTGATCTGTAAATTAAAAACTCCTTTAAAGAAATTAACTTCAAGATACCTGAGGAAAAGTAACTATAACAGACAAAAGAGTAGATTAAAAAATTTTGATAAAGATTACAGGAGTTCCTGGAAACATTCATTCCTTAGTATCTGATGGCATTTGTCTTTTATGTATAATATAAACATTTTATTTATAATACTTAATATACATTTAATATATAATATCTATATTGGATCAAAACACATGACAAGTATAACACTAAATACCCTTTCTACTTATTATTCATAGTTCGTGTTGAACTTTAGCTTATAAATAGATTCAAGAGAGGAATTAAAAAGCCCCACCCCTGGGACGAGTGACTAGTAATTAAACAAGGTGAATCATTTGCAGACAGTCTTCCACTGTTGGCTCTCCTCATCCAATCATTTGATGCACGGCAATTTCTCAACTAGACTGAGGATGGACGAGGGAAGACACTCACTGGTGTTCGGCTCACCATTACTTCCTGAGGACAGAAAGAAAGCCAAGTGTGTTGTTTCTCGAAGTGTTTTTTTTAACTGAATGGATAAGTATAAAGGAAAGAAAATAGTTTAAAGAATATAGAATTGCGTATGTGTTTAAATTACATGCATTAGTCTTGACAGTTTAGGCTCTCTGCTAGAGAGAGATGAGGCAGTCCTTTCCCATAAAGATTTCCAGTCTTTGAAACCTTCAGGAGTGATTTTACTCTGGCATACTTACATTGAGTCAGAATCAATCCCATGGTAGTGGGTTAGACCTTTGTAGTTTCAGGTATCCAAAACCGGGAGGAGAGTAGCCTAAACAGGGGTGTACAAAATAATTTTCCTGAGGGATAAAGAGAGACAGGGGAGTAATATACTCAACAAGAGCCAAGTAGTCAGGTTTTTTCACATTTCATTTGGTTGTTGTTTCAAAATAATGGCGATTAAACAGACCAGCTTTGAGAAAGTCTTGTAACATATCAAGGATAGAGCATAAAAGAGGTCTTCCCCAGGTGCAGACAGGATAGGGAAAGAGATTTACAAGAGAATTTTATTTTAAATCCAGTCATTTTTTTAAATTTTCAATTCTAAACAATTATAAATAATAAAATATTCCACTTTAACAAGAATTCATTTTTGTCCAAGTTATCAAAATTTGTTGTGGTTGCTGTCAAGTTTCAAATACACACACATGCGTGTGTTATACACACACATGCATATTAAAACAGCACATGTTTATTATTTATCCTTTAGCAAACATTGCATTTTTACGTGGATATTAATCCAGAAACCTCTCCCAGGGTACAGTCACTCCCAAACTCATGGACCGCCACCTAAATTCTTTCTGAGTACTAAGTTCTTAAGTGTTTGCAATTATTCAAGTTCATTTCAAGAACAGTTTGTGTCTCCAATCATTTGGGATTACATATTTGTTTTTGATAAAACCCAACCCAAAGCAAAACCCACTGCCAACAAGTCAATTCACACACAGTGGCCCCTATGTGTGTGGTTGTGAAGTTGTCAATCTTTGTGGGTGTAGATAGCCTCCTTGTTCCCCTGAACCGCAAAACCTTGTGGTCAGCAATCCCAACAGCATGCACCCCACAGCACTTTGAGGACTCTGTTGTCCAAACAGGGAACGTGTGACAAAGCAGTGCCAGCTCAGTCCCTGAAGTGCTAGAGAAGCTGAGCTGACGCTCTGGCCTAAACTTCTTTGCTCCTTGGAGGCGCTTTAGCGAAACTGTGAAACCAGTGAAGTTATGTGAAAAATAGTATGTTTGTGATATATTCAAATTCATATTTATATTTAAAGAGGTTTAATTGAAGGGGTCTATGACCTAGAAAACAATCAATCATGGGACTAGATCAGGAGCCTGCAAATGTCGGCTCATACCAAAACTTTTGGCATGTCCGTGTGCCTCTGAAGTAAAACTGAAAAAATTTAAAGAGTATTTTTCAAATAATGGTGGTTTCATTTGCTTGTAAAGATACATTTGCAGCTGTCAAATAATTTTCACATTGTTTTGAGAGACAGGATTGACTCTTTTGTCTCAAAAGTTTGCCAACCCCCTGGGCCAGATAGTATTCAATATTTTCCCACATTCTATGATTATATGGTTATAAACTATACAGAGCTGAGTGAAGAACTTTTTAATATAAAATATCTGATTCATAATTATATTACTATATAAATTATGTGAATTCATTCTTCATTATAAAATATACATTTTCAAAAGATAGATGTGGGAACCAACAGGTTTATTAATTATGAAGAAAAAGCACATACTTATAAAGAACAAGTAACCCTTTACATATTACAAATTGTATGGCCTTGATCCTATTGAATAAAAATGTGACTTGTAACAGTGTCCTGGGTCACAAGGTGTCATGCTAACCTGGAGATGTAATCATACAAGTTTAGTAGGGAAGATATATATGAAATCTGAACATTATTCTTGCTTTTAGAGCTGACTTTAAGCTCAGATGGTATAAAAGAGATTCTTAATAATTAGTCTTTAAAATAACAAAATAGTTCAAATGTGTTCAGTGGTTACTGTATGTGCAACATATATTTTGGACATATTGGTTCATTTGTTCCCACAATAATTCTATCAGATAGTTACTACTATTATTAATCCCAAATGACAGAGGGAGGAACTAAGACCTAGAGAAATAATTTTAGTCATGAAAACCCGTGGCAGAAAGGTGGAGGTTGCAGTCTACCTCTGGGTACCTAGTAAGAAAGGCCTGGGGATGGACTTAGGAGACAGTAGCCATTGAAAACCCGTGGAGCACAGTTCAGTGACAAATGACATAGAGTTGCCATGAATCAGAAGTAGATTTGCTTTTTTCCAGTAGATATTTTGAGCATGCTAACCATATGTACCATGGAAAGATTCTGGACCCAAGATAACATCATTTGAAATGTGGAAAGTAGATTCTCACTCAGTTAGCTGGCCTCCCTCCAGAGCTTGCTCATTTAAACACCCTCCTCAGCTGACTCTTTGTTATATAACATAACATAATCTTAAAAAAATAACTTTACCAGGGTTACTTGTCAGATATACTCTTATCCAAAGTAGATAAAACACCTGTCCTCTCATAAAATGTTTCCAGAGCAGAGCATTTCACCACCTTCTTCAAAAGGCCATTGTAGTAATACATTCTAGCCCATTGTTTTATGGAAGCTTAACAATCAGGTAGGCGCATCCTCAAAAGTCAAACTAGACAAGGTTACCAATACCAGGAACACAGAAACTAAATAGGATTAATAACTCCCTAGGTATTTATAAACATTATTAAACTATTTATTCCTTGATGTTAATCCTTGGAATTAATGCTTTAGGCTGGGATTGCCAGAAAGTGGGATCTGAGACAAGGACTTGCTAAAGTGTGATTCTGGGGAGATTGCCAGGCACAGAGGAGGAGCATCACGCAAGGTCCCAGCTGGTCAAGCAAGGTCAAGTCAGTCCCTGCTTCAGGAGACTGGCAGCTTTCCTTAGCACAGCCATCTGAGGAGTTCTATCACACACATTTCGGAATCCTCTGATGATGGAAAAGATGGGTCAAAGAGATGTTTACTCTCAAACCATTTTGGGATTTTCAGTCTACACGAGAGCATTGGCCCTTGAGTAAGAGGAAAGAAATAGGCAAGATCTGCTTGCACTTGTCTGGAGATGGTTAGGACTGGTTGAGCAGCAATATCTAGAGGGAAAGACGTAGGTGAGGTCGAGAGGCATGTGAGGGGCCCGTGGCATGAGAAGGATGATGCAACAAGGAACATGGGTTTATTACTGAGTTGCCATTTTTCATTCTTTTGCTCTCTTTACCATTATGATGCGAATGTCATATTCATGACATCTAATAAAAAATGATCAAGCTTCCATCTTTTGTCCACTCTGGAAATATTGATTGAGCATTTTCTTAAAGTTGGTGAAGGTGCCAGGCTTTGCTGCGGGAATTGAGAATAGTGATGTATAACGGATACACAGATTCTCTACTCTCCTAGGCTTGTTTTAGCCTCAGTGCCTCCCTCAGTCCTGGCTCACAGTAGGCACTTTATACAGAAATAAAATAGGTCTTTTAAAACAACCGGGGTTATTAGCACAGTGAGTATTAAGTGTTATGCAAATCGTAAATGAGCAGAGGGGGGATCCTAGGAGACAAACCACTCTACCAAGAAGTCTCTTACCCAGGGCCCATGATGGCTATGTCTGGCCTGGGAGTAAAGAGTGTTTACTTTATTATCTATGTACCGCCCAGGGACAAGGGCAGCTGAAATGTAGACAGATTTTTGTACTTATCTGTAAGGCGCCTCAGAGGCATCAGAACACTGGGATGAGCAGAAATCTATGAGCACCAAGAGAGGCGACAGCAGCTAGGTGGAGGCCACTCCTCCCCTCACCTGGCACTCTTCCCAGGCAGAAGGTGGAAAACGGCTTGCCTGACTGCCAGCGCTCTTTCCTGGAGCATCTCAGTGGCCAAGCAACCACCAGCCAACTGCGTACCCAAAGTGCCTGGTTTCAGAAGCCAACGTGATTCAGCACCAGCCCAGATGCGCTCAAGTGGGAAATACCTTGATTCATTAAGGCATTTGATGCAAAATTAGCTGCATTCCGTTGGTCACAAGGACAATGCCAATGCCATGCCAGAAGCATATTGATAGGGTAATAAACTTTTAGTGCCCTAGAAAGCTGCGGAAATAAAAATGAAATTATTCAAATTCTAACATTTTGGAGGGCAGGGCAGTTTTCTTAGCCTCATTGGTGATTTCCTTCACCGGGCCCCTCTCCCTTTCCCAGACAAAGGAGCCCTAGGTAACATCATGCTGATTACTTGCATTAGCTGATGTATGGGGAGCTGTCACTACTCTTTAGCATTCACATTAAATTCTCTGGGCGGAGTGACCAGAACATGCAGGCTGCTTTATGGGGCAGTCAAGGCAGCGAGGCTGCTGGGGGCTTTCAAGGGGAACATTCCACCAGTAGGGAGTGAGGGGGCCTTTGTGTAGCTGTGAACTGGGCAGAGGCCCCAGGCTGGGAGCTTGAAGACCAGAAAGGTAAACCCAATCGGCTCTTCAAAGGGCTTGCTCCAGTGACTGCGTACAAACCCCCCAGTGGCAACCCTTACTTTGCTCCCCAAACAGAATTTCATGGTTTAAAAAAAAGCAACAATTACCTCTGTGGCAGAGATTTGCAGGCCTGATGGAGTCTCTCCCTAGTGTCAGAGACAGTGTGAGGGAAGATCCAAATGGGAGAGAGCATCTGAGGCAATGCGCCTGCTTTAGAAACAGATGTGAATTGTGTGTGTGTGTGTGTGTGTGTGTGTGTGTGTGCAGGCGAGCGGGGGAGCAGCCTCTGCTCCAAGGGGAAGAATAGAAGAAGTGTGAGGATATACAGAGCGGAGGAGGATGACTGTGAGCCCCTAGGCGAGGGCTGGTGTGGGGACCAGTTGGAATCATGGGAGGGGGTGGGTGCAGAAGTGACTGGAAATGACAGGTGGACAGGTTGGAGCAGCAAAATCATCAAGCCCTAAATCAATCACCGGTTCCCCCAACCCCCAGCCCCCCAGTCCTGGTAGGTCTCCAATTTCTTGAAAGATGTTAACAATGTTCTGGGAACTGGGAAGGAGGGAAGGAGGGAAGAAGGAGCACCAAGTGCCCTTTAAGTTGTTCCTCAAAAGGAATCAGATGACCCCAAGGACCCCAAAATGCATGGGACAGCACGAGGACTCTTGTCTGGGAGGCACATTCTGAGTCCAGAGGCCCATCATTTGATAGTTTAATGCGTACACTACCAAGTAGCCCGAGTTCTTAGATGAGCGATGTGCCTCAATGTGCCTCAGTTTCCTATCTGTCATAGAGGGGTGATACGCACTCGACTCGCTCCTGGAGGCTGCGCGGCCAGCCGGAAAGAAGGCTGCACCGGCTCTCCGAACCCCGCGCCACGCTCTCCCCTCCTGGCGGCGAAAGGCACGCGGGTGCTCTCCTGCAGCCCCGAGGGACAGGGCTGGAGGAAGACCGCGCTCTAAAATTAGTCGGGCTTCCAGGCCCGGCGCCGGGAGCGCCCCCAGCTCGCCGCGCCTCCCCCGCAGCCCCCCTCCGCCCGCCCCCCTCCCCGCCGCGCCGCGCTCCGAGATCGCGAGTCTCTGCTACGCCGGAGCTCCTGTGCCTCTCCGCCACAGCTTCTCGGCGCGCGCTTGGAGAGGAGGAGGCGGCGGGAGAGAAGCGAGAGCGGGCGCTGGAGAAGGACTTGGCCGAACGTCCGCGTCTGCTGTGCTGTGGAGCCCCGAGCAGCCAGGCGGCCCGCAGTAGCAGCAGCGGCGGCGGCGGCGGCGGCGCCAGCAGCTCGGAGCAGACCCGAGAGCCAGCGCTCCTCCCGGCAGGCTGCGCTGCGATCTGGGCTGAGGACTCGGAGATCAAGCCCGCCCCCTTTCCTCCGGCTGCCTTTCTCGTTCTTCTCCTCCTCTTCCTCCTCCTCCTCCAGGCTCCCCTCCTCCGCCCGCGAGCCCCCGGCGGCGTCCGGCGCGCGGTGCGCCTCTGCTTGCGGCGCCCAGGGCCGGCGAGCGCGCGGCAGGCACTGCGGCGGCGGCAGCGAGGGTGGCCGCCTAGCTCGGGCCAGGGACGCCGGGAGAGGAAGACCGCGGGGGAAGCGCCTGGTGGAGCCCTGGAGTCGCCGGTGGAGGCTAGGGTGCGTGGGCATTTTCAGCGTGGTGACGGGACTGCTCGGTGCACCGGCTGGAGCAAAGCTCCGGCCGCCGGGGGCAAACGGGCTGGGAGGGGTCTGGGGGCTCGGGAGCCGCGAGCCGGCGGAACGCGGGGGAAACTTTTCACCTTGTAAAGTTCCTGGCTCTGCGCAGCCCGGAGCCGCGACCGCCGTCGCTGCCCGCGGGCCAGGCGAGAGGTTCGGTCCGGTGGCGGGAACCGACAGTTTTGCAGGGAGCATTTGCCAAGTTCAGGGTTAAACCCTTGGGGAGGGGGTGCACGACACGTTGCGGAGCAGGCGACCTTTCGGCAGCCCGCTGCAGGTGGATGTGAGGCGCTGGGCGGCGAACCTGCCGGGTCGCTCTGCCGCCTGGCGAGCTTGGGGGATGTTCAAATGCCCGTGGATACACTGGAGGGACCGAGAAGCGCAAGTTGAGGCAACGTTTGCGAAGGGCGACGGACGGAGTAGGGAGACGGGTCGCCTGGGTGCCCTAGGGTGACCCGACAGTCGGTGGGTCCACTCTTCCCCCCGCCTGGTTCTGGTTTGCGGAGGTCGTGGCCAGGATGGGATTTTGGACTGGTCCGAATGGCGACAGCCTTGCACGGAGTGACAGGGAAGAGAGGCGGTCCCTGACGTGTTGCACGGAGAGGGACACCGGCTGCCTTAGGAGAGTGTCTGATTTTTGGCGGGCGGGCGTGCGGGGAGGCTGCTTTTCTTTGAAAAGAAAGCCGCGCGGGTCCGACCGCCTTCCTGGCTGGGCGCCGCGCGCTCTTGTCTCGAGCGGGAAGGAGGAGAGCACGCACCCGCTGTGCGCGCAGGGTCCCTTCCAGCGCAGCGCTGCGAGGATCCTTTCTGCGGGGTGCGTGCGTGTGCGGGGCCAGGCTGTGAATCCCGGGGGAGCGGGCGGGGAGACCGCGGAGGTGGCCGGGACCCCTCCGTTGGGCGCGCGGCGCGCCCGAGGTTACGGCCAGTGGGGGTCGCTGAGCTCAAGTGCATGTGGCCCCGGGGCTTGCGCGAGGTGTCGCTGAGCCCGGGTGTTTTCTGTAGGGCTGTGGTCTGTGTTCCTCCCTGCCGGTCTCCCGCTGATTCTTGTCGCCCTTGGTCCGCGAGATGGTTCAGCACCGCCAAGAGTCGGCTTTGCGGAAAGCAACTTTTATTGTTCACTTTGCGCAGTCTCACTCTCGCGGCCCAGGGTGCGCAGGGGCCATGGGTGCGGGGGTGACTTCGAGCCAAGGGTGTCGCCTCTGCTGCACGCTTAGATCGCTCCCAGGGTGTGCGTGGGGCAGTCCGGGCTCCAACTGATGGGTCAAAAACGGGGCGGACGCAGCAGTGGGGGAAAGGGGTACCCAGAATGGGTGGGAATAGGGAGCGTGCAGAGCTCGGGAGCCCTCCCCGCGCGCGGGGCTAGGGGAGTCGCCGGGAGGGAAGGTGCCTGCGGCCAGGAGCGTGAGCTGCTGATGGGCAGTGGCCCACGGTGCCTGGCGGTCACCTGGACCCGTTCTCGCCGGTCTTCTCTACTCTTGGGTCTGTCCCACTGTCGCCCGCGCCGGCCGGCACTTCCTTCTGTTTGGGGCAAGCGGGCTGCCGCCGCGCGGGAAGGAGGGAGGGAGGGAGGGAGATGGGAACCGCGCTAATAATTCGAGTCTTTTCTCCTCCTCTTCGCTCCTCCCCGCCCCCAGTCGCCGGCGCGTTTGTTTTCCAAGTTGGATCCCACTTCCATTTAGAAGTGTCAGACAAATCCGCGCGAACCTCCCCCACTCGCCCAGTCCTCAGCCAGACTGGAGAGGGCCTGGGGATGGGGGCGCGGGCGCGGGGCGGGGGGCGGCTTGTCTGGGCAGCGCCGAGGGCGGTGCGACGCTCCCACGGGGCGAGGCGGGGGCGGGGGGGGCGAGGCGGGGGCGGGGGGGGGGCGAGGCTCGGCCAGTCTGGGTTCGCGAGGGTGGTGATACACATAAACAAACAACAAAACTAAACCACTCCTGACCACTTGTATTTCGCCGCTTTTCTCTCTCTCTCTTGGTGGTATTAATTTCCTGGCCCCCAGAGCCTGAATTTTCAAAGGCGAGCCCGGGAGGTGGGAGGAAGGGGGCGGGGGAGCAAGCCAACCAGTTCATCACGGTGGATTTGTGCCCTTGCTTTGTTGCTAGGATTAGATTCTCTGATTGCGTCCTGGCAGAGTTAACATGAATGCAGAGAGACTGAGAACGGGCCATAGCGAAGGTACACGATTTTGCCCTGAGCCAAACGGCAAGTTCAGATGGTGGAAAGGGAAGCCCGCCATCTAAGAAACGAAGATTGAGACGCCCACACGGCAGTACTGAGCAAAGAGATGCTAGATTTCGCCTCCTCCAGCAGGCACCAAACTTCTCTTAAATGTCTAGGGAGCGCTTGAATGAGGTTATGGTGTGTGATGCGGAGATCCGAATCTGGGAAGGGAAAGGGAAGGAGATTGTGATCGCACAGAGTCCTGCAAATTGCTCACAGCCAATGGCCTCTAAGCCGCCGCTGTGGCCTCCCCCCGCCCCCGCTTTGAGTTCTTCTTCCTAAATTGAAGCCCTTGAACAGTAAAAGAATAAAGAACAGCTAAGAAAACCAGGACGCCAAGAAGCAAGGGCAAAGAAAAAAAGGCGAAATAACTAGCACTTTGATGTGCTTTCCCCTCCCCAACAGGGTTGGAATGGTGGGGGTGGGGGTTCCTTTGGAATTAAATACCAATGTGAGATATTCAGTCGTGAATCCTTATTGTTGTCTCTTTGGAACTTGGACAATGAATGACGCTGGGGCCAGATTCCATGCACGGGATGAGAAAGTTCCCAGCACTGCCCAGTTATAATGTCTTCATATCTGAGGCGCACAGAGAAGTCCACATGAAAGGCAGCTGGCTGGGAGATCAGAAATTGGTCAGCTGCTGGGCTGGCTCCATCCCTTGTAATGGCAGGGTTTTTATAGCTAGTGTTTGTTGACCAGGGCCATCAAGCCGCCACCTTCTTTCTCTCTTTATTCACATTTTATTTATTCCGGTTCTTGGCACGGTAGTCATTTTAAGATTTTCTTTTAATAAGACCCGGCCTGTCTGTTAACTAGCAATTACAGTTGTGCTGAGCTTCTCAGAAATGAAATGAGTAGCAATAAACAGAGCGGGTACCCAGTGACCTGTATGCTCTGGTGATTTTGCCAGCTCACAGTGTTTCTTCAGGTTGTTCGCATAAGAACATTCTGATGTGTCAGGTTATGTTATCATCTCTGCTTTCTTCATCTGCTGCAGAATGACCTGTTCTAATATCGCAAATAAATGACATCCAATAGGAAGAAGTAAGCAATTTCCAGTGAGAAGAGGGGATTTGGTCCTTACCAGCTGCGGAGTGCTCTCCATGGCGGTTGTGTTTTTAACACTGAAATTTTAATAGCTCAGAGCACACATAGGACCGTGATGCTGTGACAGTTGGTTTTATCTTACTGTTAGTGGTGTTGGGTGGGGTGCTTTTGGACACCCTGCATCTTTCCTCTTGAGTGAGAGAAAGTGGAAAAGGGTTAGACTGGGGATGCTGGGTTTTTCATTGTGAGTCATTCCTAGGCTTTCTTTTCCATCTGCAGGAGCATTGAGTACAGATCATCTAATGGGAGCAGCTGGGCTAGTCCATCAGGATTGATTTCCTTTGATTGTTAGGGAAGGGCTATTGATGGAATCATTCTCTTTGCTGATTGTGGCAAACACCAGAGTTGGATACAGTTTAAAAGAAAGGGACCTGGCAAACTTAGAGGAAGGATGCCTTTGCCCAATTTTGTTTTATTTTTTGCAGAAAAGAGAGCACCAGATTTTCACAAATGTGCAGAATCTTAAGAATATGAGAGGAAGAAACATGGCGTGTGTAGCTTTGCTTACTGACAGAAATTTTTTGCAATACTGTTTTGATCCCTAATTGATTAGTGTGTCACTATGAGCATCTTTCTACTTAGATTGGGTCTGAGGCTCACAATGGGGCCACCAACCTAATAGACAGAGAGTTTATACTTAGGTGACTGCTGATGGAAGACACATGTCTTATCTCTGTTTTGGTCAATGTGATTCTAGAGGCCTACCATACTTAATGACTCTTCTGTGAATTGTTGAGGACCTAGTCATTTAATAATCTGTTCTTATTTCCCGCTGCTACTGCTCATCCTCCTTCTTCTTTCCCCTCCCTCTTCCCTCCTCCTCCTCCTCCTCCTTCTTCTTTGTCATTGCTACATTGATTCCCATCAATGTCTTCTTCCCCGTTCTTCAAGTTTCTTTCCAGGGAATTATTAAGAAAGTTTGCATTTCCTCTAAAAGGAAATTCAACTTTAATCTTACGGATTGAATATACTGAGAATAATTTATTTGACACATGTCTACTGGCTTGTGGCCAGTTTCTGGTCTACCAAAATAGGCTATCAGTTACACATAACAGTGACAAATGACTCAAACTAGTAGTCTGGGTTGGAACGGTACCCCCAGGCGAGTATTCATTTTAATCCATTTAAAACGGTGTCTACCCCCTCCCCCGTTGTATTAAGTGCAATGGATACAAATTTTGAGTAGATTTTTGGTGTGATGCTGTTAGAGAAAATACAGTATACATTTCAAAACTTAATCATCAGATTTTTTCATGTAATTAAAATGTTCTATTTTGCTTATGCTAGAAAACCCAAAGAAAACAAAAACAGAAAAAACTAAACTTGCCGTCATTGAGTCCATTGCCATTTAGTCCACTCCAGGTGGACTCGTAGCAACACTATGAAACAAGGTCAAGCTGCCCTTGAGTGTTTCTGAGACTGTAAATATATATGGGGGTAGAAAACTCCATCTTTCTCCCATAGAGTGGTTGCTGGTTTCAAACTGCTGAGCTTGCAGTTAGCAGCCAAACACATAACCCACTATGCCACTAGGACTCTTTCATTCACTAAGTAAATATACATTTGGATATGGAGACCAGGTTTGGGAACATCAAGGAAACAAGAGTGCTGTCCTGCGCAGGAGGAGACTTGGTAATGTAGTAATTAAATGCTTGAAGTAGTTAGTTTATTGTGCCAACCTGGCTGATAAACACATGTGGAGTTAATTGAAGGGCAGAGAGATAAATGGCTCAGTGAACCTCGGCTTTCTAGTTCTTGAGTCTCTTGCTTTCTGATGGTCGGACCAGGGTGCAGCTGCCTTAGCCAGTTCCCTGCTTTAGCTGGCAAGGCTCACTTCCTGAAAGATATCACTGAGGAGAAGCCACATGGACCTACCCCGATGCAGCCCTGGGTGCTGAAGCAGTTGTGTGGAGACCCCTGCCAGCGCTGAGATGCTTACACATTCACTGACTCGGCTTTCCTCCTACAGTCAGTATCATTGCGTGTGTTTTGTGAGATGGAGGAGGACTTTGTGGATTGGTGTTGGACAACTGGGTTAATGGGTTAATGATGGACTTGTGGGCGTGGGCAGCACTGGATTGGGATGTTTTCTTGATTCACACTTAATCTTTATATAAAACTCTCTGTTACTCTCTGTTTCTGTGGACTTGTTTCTTTAAAGTACCCAGACTACTATAGTGCTCAACAATTAACTTGGAGTGGTTCAAACCCTACACCTGATTTGAGGGAGAAAGAGACAGTAGTTTTCCAGAGTGATTTACAGCCTTTGAAATGCTATAGATGTTCTGCAGACTCACTCTCAACCCAATAGCAATGGATGGGCTTTAGTTTGGGTTTTGTTTTGCTTGGGCAGAAAAGTCAGATAAGGGACATCGAAAAGGGAATTTAATATTTCACTTTCTTGATCTTTCAGGGCCCTCAGACTGTAGACCATCACTCTTATTTTCAGTGATACTCATGCATCTGTTTCTAAGTGCCAGGCAGTGGGCAGATTTTAAAGAGTACAAAACAATTGCTCTTTTGCTTCTGTGTACTCATTTGAAAAGTAGAACTGACCCTTTGTGAAATCCAAAAGGCAAACAAAAAACCCACTACCATTGAGCAGGCGCTGACTCATACTGACACTGTGTATGGTTTCAGAGACTGCAAATCTTGATGGAGACAACTGGCTCATTTTCTTCCCTTGGAGGTGCTACTAGGTTTGAGATGTCTACCTTGCAGTTGGCAGCCCATCACCTAATCCGCAGTGCCACCAGAGCTCCTGTCAGCACATGACCCAACAAAATGGAACTGAGGAGAAGTCGGGAGATATTGTTATTACCTGGTACAAACTGTTAGAAAGAGTGAAAAGAGAATCACATCCAATTTAGTAATGCTTAGTGACTCCTAATATATGCAAAGTACTTCAAAATCAATTAATTTTCTGAGGCTCATTTTGAAAGAACGTATTCATGGGACCGGCCAAATGGACTAAAGCAATTGTGTGCACTCTGGGAAGATTTCATTATTACTAAGACCTCTTCTTCATGACTTTCTTGTTCTCTCCTCCCCCATCGTCAATGAGGACGTTTAGGTGGTTTGCATCTGTGTGTGTGCATGTATGTACACACAATCCTTTTTGTCTCATGATACTGTTCGTTCAGATGCATCAGTCCTGTGGGCTTCCTTGCTCATCGACTAATGTTCAGTGTGTATGAGGTGATTGAAAACACCTCTGCTTGGAGCAGCCATGCCCTGTTCCTCAAAGTGCCTGCTTTGCTCTTTAACACATCACAGAGGTTTTGTGCATTAGATCTGTCCAATACAATATGTCATTTGATTTCTTGACTGTTGTGTCCATAAACATTGATTGTGGATCCCAACACAATGGAATTATTGACAATTTCAACTTTTGCTTATCATGATGTTGCCTCCTGGTCCAGTGGTGAGGATTTTGGTTTTCTTTACACTGAGTTGTAATTCATACTGAAGTCTTTGGATTTAACTGCAAATGCTCAAAGTCTTCCTTGTTTTTTACCAAGCAGAGTTGTGTCATCTGCATATTCCAGGTTGTTAATACATCTTCCTAAAAGCTTGATGTCAGGTTCTTCATATACCTCAGCATACACACTGAATTAATAAGTAAAAGAGATACAACACCAAAGTATCCAAGTACATTTCCTTATTTTATGCCAGGCAGCATCCCCTCGTTCTGTCCGAACGACTGCCTCCTGGTGTAGGTATATGTTCCACATGAGTACAGTGAATTGTTCTGAAATGCCCATTATTTACAATGCTCTTATCCATAGTCTACTATGGTTCATTCTCCTTTGCATGTCAATAAAGCACAAGTGAACGTCTTTCCCATATCCTCTGCTTTCAGCTAAGATCCTTCTCATGTCAGCAATGCCATCCTTCATCCCATGTCTTCTGAATCCAGCTTGAGTTTCTGACAGACTGCTATCCTACATAGGGTGGATGAGAGTGGGAATCGACTCAATGGCAGTGGAACATAATAATCAGAACTATCCCCCAAACTAAAACTCACTAGCATCAAGTCAATTCTAACTCTTAAGGATACTCTACTAGAACATTGTAGAACGGCTTCATGGAGTTTCTGAAGCTATAAATGTTTGTGGAAGCACATTGCCCCATCTTGCTCACGAGTGGTTGCATGGTTCAAACCATTGACCCTGTGGTTAACAGCCCAATGCTTCATCCACAGCACCACCAGGGCACCTCACAACTGACCCAAGAACTGATCAATGAAGTGTGGAACATTTTAAGTTTCCAGGAATAGAAGCCTTCTCTTCTCACATTGTACACTAGATCTTGTCTTTATATATATATATATATATTCTTAATTAAAAAAAATCCTTTCCATGTAATCTACTGGGTTCTTCCCCCCCACCCCCAATTAAAAAAATATAGAGAGATGCATCATTCTTAACAATGCCTTCAGGGAGCTTGCAGGCTAATGGTAGCTAAAGATGTGTACAATCAAAGAAAAAATCATAAGACTAACGCTAGATATGTAAGGAAACTTCTGAGCTTGAAGGGCATGCTTTTGGCACATGCTTAGAAGAAACTTTCTTGCTACAGACTGGTGGACTTAGCGTATTCTTAGTTTCATGTTTTCATCTGGCTGAGGGTTACTTATGAATCTAAGGGTGAACTTTGGCACATAAAGCTGTTCTTCCTTTTAGGAATTCTGCATTCGTGCATCTTCCTTGCTTTTTGGCTAAGACCAACTCAGTGGTATGGCATGTAACGGGACTTCTGGAGGGTGGGTGAAAAGGCTAGACTTTTCACCTCAACTGCTTACATGACTTGTGTTTTGCAGAGTGGTTGCAAACAATATTTTTGTGACTGTTTTCGTTTTGAGATGTTAGAGATAAGCAATCCCAGCTGTTGAATGAGGTACAGAAATGAAAGGTTAACTGAAAGTTTAATTGTAACTTAAGGACTTCAGCCAAATTAAATGCCAAACAATCTGACAAAAATTGTAGCCTATTCAGTGTCCTGGAAGATTAAAATGTAAGCACTCTAGAGCAGCAATGAATGGTTCCCATTTTGAAATAGAACCCAAATTATTAACACTATTAAATATTATTGAACATTACTAAATACATGTAAACATCTGAATGCCTGCCAGATTATACACATTAAATTTAGTGACAAATGTGCTCAATGGCAATGTAAATGCCAATTTTTGCTGTGAGATAAACTGTGTACGTGGTGTGTGTGCGTGTGTGTGTGTGTGTGTGTCAGTTATAAAAACAACGAGGTTATGCTTTGGGAAGAGGGCAGCTAGGTCTTTGTGAAACCTAAGAGTATCTATTACACATGACGTGTTGTTTATTTTTTTAAGTATAAGTATATGATTAATATGGTTGGCATTTGAAGTCTATTTTTAAAACCGTGGTTTGAAATACTCTGGCTCTAAGTGATCTCTAAGTGGTAACTAAATGAGGGGAGTTGTTGCTGTGCCTGATGGAGCAGTGTGTTCTGTGACTCCCGTGGCATGATGCCTTGCCAGGCTGGCGCCTGTACCTACAGTTCGTCAGACTGGCTTGTCTGTAGAGAACCTCACTGCCAAGAAATGTACACAGGAGAGTGCACCAATGCAAATGACCTGCTAGAAGCACGGAGAGAGTGAGATGTGGATAGTCCTCCCCTCCCCCCATTTTCTTCTTTTTCAATTTCTAAGTTTCATGATTCAATCCGTGGTCCAGAATTCAGAAGTGTATGCAAGCTCCCTGGAGAATTTGGTACCTATCTGCTAGGACTGCAAAGGCATTTTGGAATGTCAATTAAATGGAAAAATATGCCTGGAATTGAAGGTAATTAAGAAATGTTGAAGTCTGGTGTCTACATATTCAGACACTGTATTAGATGTTTTAATTAGTGGACCGGGATTTGGATTTATTGACAGAAGGTCTCTTTCTCATGGCATGCTTCACTCATTAAAAGCTCATAATGTCTCAGCTCCTATTGGAGCTGTTGGAACTTGACCATTTGCCATCTTGTGCTTCTTGACTTTGGAGATGTGAGCTCTTTTGACTCTGATTAGTGTGGTGTTACTTCTTCCAGTGGTGGCCCTTTAAATGAAGGGAGTGATCCCTGGTGTCTTAACGTGGAGTTCAACCAAAGCATCAAGCCACCCTTTAAACCAAACACCCACTCTGTCACGTCGGTTCAAACTGATAGCACACTAAGGCTAGAGTAGAACTGCCCTCATTGGGGTTTCCACTGCTGTCCTCTTTAGGGAAGCAGACTGCCACGTCTTTCCCCCAAGGAGTAGTTAGTGGGCTCAAACTGCTGACCTTGCAATTAGCAACTGAGAGCTCTAACCACCATGCCACTAAGATGCCTATGCAGGGCTTCGAAGCAAGAGCAACGCTAAACCCACTGCAAATGACTTGATTCGGATGTACAGTGACCCTAAGCGATAGTAGAATGTGTTCGCGAGGGTTCCCAGGCTGTAGTCGTTCCAGAGGCAGGCTGCCACGTGTTTCGCCCACAGAGCAGCCAGTGGGTTTGACCCTCTGACCAACCTTGGCGGGAGCAGCTCAAGGCTTAGCTTACTGGAAAACAAGGAAGTAAAATTATTGAAGTGGAATTTTTGCTTCCAGCAGTTTATAATTTGTGAGATTAGCATCCTCTTTATAACCATTAGCTCTATATCTGATGGCTGAGTTTATATTTAAATCTGCGTTTTCCTATATCTTTTTCAGTATTTTGGTTGAGAACTTAATGATAGAAATCCTTTTGACTTCAGACTGTTGTCATGAAAAAGTGGATTAGAAAATTGTTGTCTTTAAAAAAAATCCTTCTTGTGAGATACATTTCTTTTTGAACAGTATTTGGTGATTATTGCTTGAATGTCCTATAATCAGTAACAAAATAACTCAGGAGTGTTGACAAGGAGCGAAGAACGGGGAGACGTGGATCAAGGAGCACCAGTTTAGATATTGACAGCCACCTGCCTTGCTATTAATGCCATCAGTAGCTTCATAAGATTTCTTAATTCCTCATTTTCATAGCTATGTCCAATAAGTGGGAGGTGTTTAACGTAATCTAGCATTCCATCTTTCCTGTAGACATAGCACATCATTCACAGTCTGGTTGAACTAAGTACACATTACATTGCTAGCCATTCTGATGGCTTATAGTTGTTCTTTGAGTTGCTGTCATTCTTTGGCAAAAAGAATATATTAAGAGTGTGATTATAACCTGGGATGGATTTTTTTCATGGAATGTATTAAGCGTGCTAAACATATCAGGTCCCCAACCCTTCCAAAGTTGTCTTTCACACTGTAGACTATTTGCAAAAATAAGCACAAACAAACCAAGGAACCCACTGTCATTGAGTCAATTCTCACTCATAGCCGACCTATAGGGCAGAGCAGTACTGCCCCTTTGGATTGCCAAGGCTGTAAGTCATTAGTAAAGCCTATTTGTTCTTCCTCCGAGCAGTTGGTGTGCTTGAACTGCTGAACTTGCAGTTAGCAGCCCACGTTGAGACCCACTATGACACAACATAGACTTAAAGACAGAAAATACATATTTCAACTTGAATAGAAAAGATGGCACCCGAATCTTTGGCTGAGTGGAAGTGACATGTGCTTAAAATTGTCCAACGTAACTATTGAAAAGCTTGCCTTACACTTGACTTCAATGGAGACGACAGCTATGATGAGGAATTGGGAAGTCTAGGCAATTGAGTAGGAAGTGTAAGAAGAAAACAGCTCCCTGGGTCAACTTCTTGAGCTCCTTGAATTAGGCACTCCTAATTAGGTAGCCTCCTTTTACTTTGGAAGTGTAGATTTTGTGTGTGTACTTACTTAATCACTTTACTACCAAATTGTATTTGGGAGCACACCCATTTGGCTCCATTTATATCTCTATAGTTCTATTAAATAGGAAAGAGTAATAGCATTATAACTTCTCTCTGAAGAAAGGGATGGAGACACAGGTATTTTATGAAATTTGCCCCTTGCATACAGCTCATCGGTGGTTATTATAATAATGGAACTGAACAATAGGGATGTTTTTAAATGTTGAATGTAAATCACGTTTTTCAAAGCAAATCATATTTTAAAAGCACTCACTTAGGGAAAATGCTGTTTATTTAAGTGGATCTTGTGGTGAATTATTTTATTAAGTATAGAATATTTTGTCTCACCTTAATTCTTTGCTTTTAAATCTTTATATAGAAAATTTCTTTTTTTAATTTTATTTTTTTGCCATTTATTTTTTTAACAATTTACTAGGGGCTCATACAACTCTTATCACAGTTCATACATATACATACATCAATTGTATAAAGCACATCCATACATTCCCTGTCCCAATCATTCTCAAAGCATTTGCTCTCCACTTAAGTCCTTTGCATCAGGTCCTCTTTTTTTTTCCCTCCCTCCCCTCTCCCCGCTCCCTAATGTGCCCTTGGTAATTTGTACATCGTTATTTTGTCATATCTTGCCCTATCTGGAGTCTTCCTTCCCCCCCCCCTTCTCTGCTGTCCCTCTCCCAGGGAAGAGGTCACATGTGGATCCTTGTAATCAGTTCCCCCTTTCCAACCCACTCACCCTCCACTCTCCCAGCATCACCCCTCACACCCTTGGTCCTGAAGGTATCATCCACCCTGGATTCCCTGTGCCTCCAGCCCTCATATGTACCAGTATACAGCCTCTGCCCTATCCAGCCCTGCAAGGTAGAATTCGGATCATGGTAGTTGGGGAGAGGAAGCATCCAGGATCTGCGGGAAAGCTGTGTTCTTCATCGGTACTACCTTGCACCCTAATTAACCCATCTCCTCTCCTAAACCCCTCTATGAGGGGATCTCCATTGGCCAACACTTGGGCCTTGGGTCTCCACTCTGCACTTCCCCCTTCATTTAATATGGTATATATATACATATATATACATATACACACATATACATACATATACACACATATATCTTTTTTTTTGGTATGATGCCTTATACCTGGTCCCTTGGCACCTCGTGATCTCACTGGCTGATGTGCTTCTTCCATGTGGGCTTTTCTGCTTCTGAGCTAGATGGCCGCTTGTTCACCTTCAAGCCTTTAAGACCCCAGACACTATCTCTTTTGATAGCCGGGCACCATCAGCTTTCTTCACCACATTTGCTTATGCACCCATTTGTCTTCAGCGATCCTATCATGGAGGTGTGCAGTCAATGATATGATTTTTTGTTCTTTGGTACCTGGTAACTGATCCCTTCGGGACCACTCGATCACCCAGGCTGGTGTGTTCTTCCATGTGGGCTTTGTTGCTTCTGAGCTAGATGGCCGCTTGTTTATCTTTAAGCCTTTAAGACCCCAGTCACTATCTCTTTTGATAGCCAGGCACCATCAGCTTTCTTTACCACATTTACTTGTTCACCCACTTTGGCTCCAGCAGTTGTGTCGGGAGAGTGAGCATCATAGAGTTCCAAATTAATAAAAGAAAGTATTCGTGCATTGAGGGAGTGTTTGAGTAGAGGCCCAAGGTCCTTCTGCCACCTTAATACTTAGCCTATAAATATAGACACAGAGATCTATTTCCCCATCCTCCTATATATATTTGAATGTACATGTCTTTGTCTAGACCTCCATAAATGCCCTTTGACTCCTAGCTGGTTCCTCCATCTCCCTTGACTTTCCTACTACCATGCTTCATCGCCACCTGGGCTAGAGTATACCTCTTCTCTAAGCAACCTTACCCTTGGTGATTTCCCACCAGGCCTGCCACTCCCCCTCTCTACCATTTGGGGTCCCACGTTTTTCCCTTGTCCCTGTGTTTGCTAACACCACTTCCTTACCCCCCCTACCCCCCCACCCCAAGTCCCCCCGGAACTGTCTGTCTCATTGTTTTTCCTCCAGATAGTTTATCCAGCCTGTCCTATTCAGACAGACCTGTGGAGACACTAACATGCACGAAAAGAAGATAGAGGAAAACAAAGCAACAGTATACAACCAGACAACAAAACAACAAAAACAAATCACTGACAAAGAACAGAACAAAACAGTTCACAAGAGAAAAGCTTGTAGTTAGTTCAGGGATCGTTTGCTGGCCCTTAGGAGCGTTTTCCATTCCAGTCTGTTGGGGCTAGAAAACTTCTTAAAGACAGACAAGAACGTATATGTTGGAAAGAGATCTCATCTCAAGTCAATGATAAACTGAAAGGATTTGCCACTTCACGCACTGTCCTTTGAGAGAGCCAAAGGGGGAAGATGGAACTGGATGGAGTTCGATACGATAGAAAGGTTGCCTTCATTGATGGAGATGTTGAGAAAATGTTAAACCTTAGGACTTTCCAGGCTATGGAGTTTGTCCAAGTCAGCCCTGAGTTAAGCCGCTTACAAGGTTGACTTCTTTGATGGAACTAAGCTCACTCCTGGTACCAGGGGTCCTTAGTGCATGCAGAATTGTGTCCCTCATCACTTAAGGCTCCCTGTCTTCTGAAACCTCCTCTCCTGCCTGGTGTTCTCCTTAGTAATTGCTGGCCCTTTCTACCTCTGACCTTCACCGTTCCTGCAGCTACTACCTGAAGGTCTCCACTAGTCATTATATATATGCATACTCACATATATACATCATTTAATGAATATATAGCTTTTGGGGGGGTCTGCAGTCAGATCTGTATTATAGGTTATATTACTATTAGGGGACTTAGGGGTCTTGCCAACTGCTTTGCAATGAGTATAACTACTTTTTAAAAACTTTTTCCCTCTATCGGTCATCCTTCCCTGGGACTCAATGGATGACATATTAACTTTAGTTCTTCTACTTGATTTAGTACAAGTCCTTGTCAGTTTCTAATATTTACAGTGGGATGGACATACATATTCATTTCTGAGAAATATGGGTCGTGGTTATGGACTTTCAAAATTGAAAACCGATGGCTGTGTATTGAAAAAGGTCCCGTTGAACAATTTCAATGTCAGTGAGTTGGTTGCAACTCGTCCTGACCCCTACAGGACAAAATGGAATTGCCCTTGTGTGTTGTGAGACCATAACTCTTTTATTTAATAGTTTTTCTGGCCCTTTGTGCACATATCGTACAATCTGGTAGTTCAATCATATCAAGAAGAGTTGTACAACCACGACCACAATATCAGAACAGTTTCTTCTTCCTTGCCCTCCTTGTTATTAATGTAATTATTATTATTAATTGTGGCAACAAAAATACACACACGAAAACATTCTCCAGTTCCACAAGCTTCACACATACATTTCAATGCCATTGATTATATTCTTCATGTTGTGCAATTATAATATATATTTCCATATTATTCCAACACCATGAGCATAAACTCAATGCCCCCTGAGCAAGTACTCTTTCCCCTTCACCTATGGTAACCTGAGACTATAAATCTTGATAGGAGTAGAAAACCACTTCTTTCTCCCATGAAGAAACTGGCTGGTGGTTTCAACCTGCTGCCTTGTCATTAGCAGCCACATATGTGACAGACTATGCTTCCAGAGGACCTGACGTTTGAGCTATCAGATTGCAGGGCAACTATGTAACGGTTGGGTGTATATTTGATGTGCTCATTTCCTAGTTGAAGGAAAGCTCCTTCTGCTATATGCATTTGGGCTCCCGATTGGCTTATTTGTCAGAACTGAGGACTTGTAGGTTTGCGGGAGCGTGGGGAGGGGACCCTAAGACAGCGTGTTGGCGTTGCCCATAGAGCTGGTCACCTGTCCGCTGCACCGTGTTTTGATGCTCTGATCTGTAACGAATGGGCTGTTGTTTGCATGCTTCCCTGAGCTAGAAAGAACACAGCACCAAGACGTCCTTCTTTGGCACGATCAGCCCCCAACAACCAGCCCTTGCTGGTTCACAGCAACCCCACGGGATGGAGGAGAACGGTCCCATGGGGGTTCCGAGGCTGTATGCCTTAGCAGAGCTGACCCCCCATCTTTCTCCCTTAGAGTGGCTCATGGCTTTGAATCTTGCAGTTAGCAGCCCACCGCTGAGCCCTCCTCCGGAAGCACAGGGCAAGTCGAAGCATGTAGGAATGCTTTTATTCCAAGGATCCGGGGAGCCTTTTAAATTCATGTTTAAAAATCAAATCATTTGTGCACACCTGTGTCAGAGCTGTTATTACAGTAAGTTCTAGCAAACACTTCACAATAGGTGGAGACATTCCAAATGTGGAGGTTCCAGGAGACATATTCAGCCAGATCTCACCGTTGTGGGAATGCAAGTCCGCTTTAAAGAGTCATTTGTGAATTATATGGACTAGAGTAAAGCTTGCCTGTGTACAGATAAACCTACAGAGTTACATGCTGGTAGTAATGGAACAGGTCACAGTGCAGGTCTTGTAAAACTCCACATCTTTTCTGTTTTCAGTTTAGAACGATGTACATGCATTATTTGAGGGGCAGGTCAGTAACACTAACACAGAACAGGTGGGTGTCTTGGGAATGCCATATTACAAAAATGTTCAATAACAATTTCTTGAATGAATGGGATACGGAAAAGTCTGTATCTGTTTTTAGATACTTTGTCATCCAGTGAGCTTAACAAACAAAATCTCATTAACACCAAATCCACGGGAGCATGAGAAATGTGTAATGCTCCTAATTTCTTATTAAGTGATTTGTGTTCATTGAAAATTGGCTTGAAGGTACATCGAACATAATTCATAATATTGGATGTAGGCGAATCCGAATCGCTGACTCTTTCCTGCTCACAGTTCAGTGTTGGAATGGTGGGTGGAGAGAGATGCCTGCTTTCTGAAAGGGTTTCCTGAAATGAGAAGATGATGAGTTTGAACTTGGGGGATTCTTCCCTTACGCTCCGGTGCCTTTTAGGTGGGCACGGTCGTTGCAGGTCTTCCTTTCGCCACGTCTCCACGTGTACGTGTCGATGAGAAGATGAGAGAGAACAGGGGCCCAGAAGGGCTCGTAGAGGCAAATGGAAAGCTCATTTTTTCCCTGTTAACTCATGGGGCCTGCTGGGTAGCAGCAGGCACGACCAGACATTTAATTGTGTGCTAGGTACGGCTGGCACAACTCCAGCACAATGGTGGAGCAAGAATTACCCTAATCAGCTGGGATATACTGCATATATTGATTAGAGTTGGACATTTTTATGCAAAAAAATCCTTATAAATAGTGGGAAAGTAATTGAGAGTAATTAAAAGGGCAGAGAATTAATTTACAGTTCTTTAGATGAAAGAGCACTTTGAGCCATTGCTTCCGGGAGGATTTCTCGGCAGGCTGGAGAGACCTGTGAGTGCTGAGCCTAAATGGTGGGGTTGCGGTTGCCACTCAACCACAAAGAAGAAAGGGTAGGCTGGGTAGACAAAGCCTGTACACAACGAAGTCCCAGCCGTTTCTTCTCTGTGGATCTCCCGCTGCCAGAAGTCTCCTGGTTTTAGATTTAGGAGGGCAGAGAGTCTGGATGGGATAGGCTTCATTACTTTTCCCAGCCTCACTAATCACTTTTGGTTATTCTTAATATCCCTGTGGAG
Organism: Tenrec ecaudatus; assembly: GCF_050624435.1. NCBI lineage: Eukaryota > Metazoa > Chordata > Mammalia > Afrosoricida > Tenrecidae > Tenrec > Tenrec ecaudatus. The sequence continues at coordinate 89,419,410 of NC_134533.1, forward strand.
AACTGAGTTGGGACCCCAGTATCCGAGGGAACACTGGTGGGAACCTTCAATGACACTGGAGTTAAAACATGTCTCGTCATTGCTTCCATCCTGCTGCTCACTGAGAAGGCTCGGTAGTGTTTGATAGCATGGAAAATATTTTCTCTGTGAAATGATGGCCCAGAATAGTGTGTTTGCACACCTCCCTCCCTCCTTCTTGGCCATCTTGTTGACAATGGGGGCTTCTCTAGGGTAGCCACAGAAATAAAAGGCAAATAAAAAAGGATCCCACTCGTCATAATACTATTGTTTGCTTCTACCACTTTCTGGATGTCAGCCTCCGTTTCTTCATTAATCTTGGCCCATCTTTGAGATTTTCTAGATTTTACTTAGAATGCTGGTCCCAGTTGAAAACTTGTTTATATAGGGCAGCAATCCCTTATCCTTGTTACAAAGCTTCAATAATTTGGGAAGATATGCAGTTGAGTTTTGTTAAAATTTTTATATTAACCCTGACCTCAAAACCAATATTTCCATGGCACACAACATATCTTTTTCTTTCTTTTTAAATTTAAAGAAAGCCCCAAGGAGACTAAGCCAAGTGTATTACTGAGATTATTCGTCTGGAGCCACCCACTGATCACAGAGACAGGTTTAAACATGTTTTCCTTGGAATAAATCCACGCATATATAAATTGGAAACTCAGCAGCAGTACTTTTGACTTACCCTCTTACTGTATAAATAATACAGCTAGCATGATACATTTTCTCCCAAATCATTAAGTAAAATTAGCTCACCTAAAATTTCTTCAGGAATAACGTCAGAGAAAATATTGGGATTTTTCATGTAAAAATCTGAGAGGCGGCAAATTTTGTTTCCATAGCAATATTTTACTTTGATCACATCCTTATTTGAAGTGGCCTGGTAGAGGCTGTTAGACATGGGAAAGGGTCTCAAATTCTCCACGGTTTTACCTGATTATCCTGGCCCTTGTAAATGCCATTGGTTTTATTCTGTTAATCCAAGTTTGAGAAGCAGGCACAAAACCATATTGGCCTAAATTATATTAATAGTGATGATGATAGCATTAAGAAATACCATGGCTATGGCTATTTATAAAGGGTTGTTTTATGATTCCCTCGTTACTGTATGCCTGATAAATTTATAGTGCAAACCCAGGAAACGGAGAATGTGTTGAAGGTATTCTGAACTCTGGGGCATCCTCAGACCTCCAGTGGATCGTAGGCATTGAATTGGCAGGAATACTGTACAGCTTAATGGACTTAAGTGAAGGCATTGAATTGTGCCTTCTCTCCCCCTCCCACCCCCCAACTACCATGATCCGAATTCTACCTTGCAAGTCTGGATAGAGCAGAGGTTGTACACTGGTGCATATAGGAGCTGGATGATACCTTCAGGACCAAGGGTGTGAGGGGCGATACTGGGAGAGTAGAGGGTGAGTGGGTTGGAAAAGGGGGACCGATTACAAGGATCTACATGTGACCTCCTCCCTGGGGGACGGACAACAGAAAAGTGGGTGAAGGAAGATGCCGGATAGGGCAAGATATGACAAAATAATAATTTATAAATTATCAAGGGCTCATGAGGGAGAGGGGAGCGGGGAGGGAGGGGGAAAAAAGAGGACCTGATGCAAAGGACTTAAGTGGAGAGCAAATGCTTTGAAAATGATTAGGGCAAAGAATGTACGGATGTGCTTTATACAATTGATGTATGTGTATGTATGGACTGTGATAAGAGTTGTATGTGCCCCTAATAAAATGCTAAATGAAAAAAAACCAACTTGTTGACATGGCAAATGTCCTATGTGATGTAGACACAAACAAACAAACAAATGTACTGCCATTGAGTCAATTCTGACTCTCGGTGACCCAGAGGACAGAGTAGAATTGCCCCCATGGGTTTCTAGACTATAACTCTTCATGACAGTGGAACACCTCCATATTAATTAATAGCTTGCGTTTGTTTACAACTTAATCTTCATAGTTTTTCATTTATTTTTGTGATGGTTAATGACAGCTAATAGTGATAAGAGTGTTATAGACAATACTTCATTCCCCTAGCAACTTTATGAGCGGTAAGTGCTATTTATTCCTACTTTATTATTGCCAGGTGCCATCAGTCTTGTCCTTGACTTACTGTGACCGCACACACCATGCAATGACACCCTTATGCCATTGGACGATTGCAATCTATAAGATTTCTTGACTAATTCTTTGAAGATATTGTTCAGCCTTTCCTAGTGTCTTAGTCTAGAAGATTAGGACAAACTTATTCAGTATTATAGAAACACCCAAGTCTCATGTCAGACAGGTGGGAGCTCTGCATGAGGTGCATCGGCCTGAACTTGACCTGTCTTCTGCATATTATTACTGTTAGGTGTCATTGAATCAGCTCTAACTCATAGCAACCGTATGTATAATGGAGTTAGACTTGGGTCCTCTGCCATTCTCACGATTGTTACTAGCTTTGGCTCTATTGTTGCAGCCACTGGTTGCACCCGTCCCATTGAAGAGCTTCCTCTTTTTCTCTGACCTTCTACCTAGCACAATAGCCTGCTTTGAGTATGGGTCCCTTCTGTTAATAAATCCAAAGTAGGTGACAAAAAGTCTCCCCTTCCTCGCTTTTAAGGAACATTGTGGCTGAACTTCTTCCAAGACAGATTTGTTTGCTCTTCTGCATGGCCAGCATATAGAGGACATATAGCGAAGAACATATGCAGCAAAGAAGGATATATAGCTAAGAATGCTTTGCTAAAGCTTTAGTCCCAAAGCAACAACTCTCCTTCAGTCTCCTTATTCATTGTCAAACTGTTGTGTGCATGGGAAAGGATGGAAAAGACCATGGCTTGGGTGAGGTGTGCATTGGATCAGTCTTCAAAGTGACATTTAAGATGTCTTTAGCAGTAGACTTGCTCAATGGCACATGCACTTGAATTTCTTCCCTGTGCTTTCATTGCATTGATGGTGGATCCAAGTTAAATTAAATCCTTGAGAACTCCATTTATCGTGATGTTGCTTATTGGATTTTTATGAGGGTTTCTATTCTTCTTGTGTTGGTGTGTGACATATACTGAAGACTGCATTTTTTTCTATCTTCATCATTAAGTATCTCAAGTGCTCTTTTCTTTCAAGAAGCAATATGGTATCATCTGCCTATTTCAGATTGTTCATGAGTATTTCTTCTTTCCCAATGCCATTTTCTTCTTTTGATAACCTGTCTGCTCAGATTATTTGTTCAGCATACAAATCGAATATTCATGGTGGAAAGATGCAACCCCGACACACCCCTTTCCTGATGTGTAAGCCATGTGTGTACCTGTGTTCTTTTCAAAAAACTGTTTCCTGGTCCAAGTACAGGCTACACACAGGCAGAGTGAGATAAAGACTTCCACCATTGCTCGTGCTGCGTTGGAAATGAGGAAGTTGAAGAACACCACTGATGAGGGACTTGTTCAAGTCGACATCAGTTAGGAGGTGTCAGATTCCAAATTCGAACCTTGGCTGGTTTAGTTCTACAATCTGTTGTTTTTTTGTTTTGTTTTTTTACCCAAATGTTATATTTCCTATCCCTGAAAGAGCCCTCCAGCTGAAAGATCTTTGTTTTTTGGTTCTTGGGCTATGCCAGCCCTACTATAGTTAATCATAATCCTATGCCATCCAACTTCTCCAGTGTGTGTGTGTGTGTGTGTGTGTGTGTGTGTGTGTTTCCCCTAAAAATTTTCAGGACACCCACGTTAACGGGAAGTGAATTAACTACTCCCAGAGAGTCACTGCAACAGAGGGTCCCTCTCAGAAAAGTTTTCTTCCAGGCTAGGTATGACAGCACCAAAAGAAATGGAAAAGTTAACCACTGCCCAATAAATGTGCACAGGAGCTAACTTTGGGATTTGTGGTAGTTACATAATTTCATGTCGACTTGATATATACAATTGTGTAGGGGTGGAGTCTAGCCTGCCAATCAGATCACAGTTGGGGGTGGGACCTTCTCCTAAGGAGACTCCTAGGAACCTCCTCCCTCTCTCTGCCTTTACCTTCCACCTTGCTGACTCTGATGGCTGTCAGAACCCCGGAGATGCATCTACCACCATTGGATCCTCCACTAGGCTTTGCACCCAGCAGATTGTGATCTTCCTTTACTCTGCATCATTGCATATGGCTATGGGCGTCTGGAGAGGGACTTATGGACTGGTATCAGATTTAAGGACGTGATCTGGACTGGGCTGGGATACCTGGATTTGTGTGTCTAGTCACCCCGGCCTAACAAGGTTGTTGAGAAGCTCCATGTCTCTGATGGCGTTGAACTATTTTAATTCCACATGACTTTCAGGCAGTTCAAGAGGAAAGGCTGAAGAAAGAAGTTGATACTTTGTTGTTTACTCATTTGGGCTTTTCAGCTGAACACACATAAAAAGAACAGACTTAAAAATAAAAGGAGACAATTGCATTCATTTGATTAGGCTCTTTTGTGCATAAATGAGTCACAATTACCCTTTGGCTTCAGACCCTGCATTTCTTGCCTTTCCCATTATCTTGTGCAAGGTCATTACTAAAGAGCTTCTTAATTTATAGAATGCTACTTCCTGAAAAGCTAATTTCATTGCCCAAAGTAGATTCCTATGGACTGGTGAGTAACTTGAGGCTCTGTCAGCATCACGAGGGTAAAAGCATGATCTTTGTGTGTTTGCCTTTGGAATGGTCATTTAGGAATCTGAGTAACAAGTAGCTAAAAGTTCACTTTTATTTTTTAGGTCTTTATGACCAAAATGAGTCAAACTCTGTGTTGTTGGTAATTAGTCAGTGAAATACCCATCGGTGTGTAAATCGCATGCCCAAAGCATCATGGAACAGGATTTCCTTTCTTTTTCCTTTTTCTTTTGGTTTTCATATAATTGTACTATGACTGGCATCGATTTTGACGCATGAGATTCTAGGAGAGAATGAACTTGTGACATTTTGAAGCTTGGAATCATTTCCTTTTTTTTTTTTTTTTTTTAAATCTAGGTAGAGCTGGAGCATTCAAGAGGTTGCTGAATGCGTTTCACTTTGTAACTGCTTGTCTCACAAAGCCCAGATTTAAAATGCTGTTTTCTCATTGTTCTTTTGAAGCCTTGGCTGTATGTGAAATTTAATCCAATGTATTAAAAAGAAGTTTCTCTTCTCTATAGTAAATGGGAAAAAACCCCTCACAATCCCCCATAGAAGTAGTTAATGCTACCAACTTGGAAGCACCAGGCTGTAAAACGAACTAGGATAGGACAAAGCAAAAACAAACCCCAGATTGTAATGGAAGGCTCTTTCATGCTTGCAGGCAACCGCTCAAGGCTGTAACCGATACACTTTAAGAGGGTTTGGCTCAGATTTTTTTTAATTGGCATATTTTTTGTATGTGGCAAGCAGACATGTAATATTATTGGCCCAAGTAACGTATATCTGTTGACAAAAGATAGCAACTTACTTACCTGGCCTCACTTTTGGAAATGTATGAAATTCATCATTCTTTTCAGCTAGCTGAAGCTAACACAGACATTCAGTGGGAGCTCTCTGCGTAGCTGTTTTCTAGTTGTATTTTATAATCCAAACCCCAGCCCCCAGCCCTAGCCTCTTTCTACACTCCCTCCTTACATGACTGGAGTCATTTCTGCTTTACTTTAAAAAGCAGTTTGCTTAATGTCACAACAAAATAAAGCATGGATTAGAAACAGCATTGCAGTTTCAGACTTAATGCCTTTGTGACATCTCATTGCTATGCAAATGAGATTCAAGGAGGTCATCCCTTTAGCAGTTGCTCTAGCCCTGGTATCTACTTGATATTCCTTGGCCAAACTTACTAAGCATTCATTACTGAGCTGGCCTAGGTGTTTAACTCTTTGTTGGCTTTGGACCCGCCTTTGGAGGCAGTGGAGGGAGGGAGCGTACCAACTCTCTCTATAGTGTACATTTCCCCGCGAGGGGCCCTTTTGCAGTTCTCTTCTGTTTCCCAGCAGTTGCAGCTACTTCAAGAAGGGGAATCCTAATATTTGCCCCATACGTACATGGGTTTGCATGCCAAGACAAGACTGGAAAAGTGCATTTGTGATGTGTTTTCTTTGCTGTAGCAAGTCGTTTTCTACCATTGCTAAATATTGTAATCCTAGATAGATGTTTTAGTCCCTTGCATCTGTGACACGTTTTCCCAAATATTTTTTTTAGGAAAATATGAGTCTGTGCTGGCAAGTGCTCGTGCTATACTTGTTTTAAAATCAAATTGTCTGGAGTTCAAATTTGATTTCATCTGATTTAGCAGATGTGTTAATAGGATATAGTTATTGAAGATGGAGAGATCTGATTTTAATTTAGTAAGAACAAACCATCTTTGGTGAAGACAGATTTGTGCACACAATTCATTGTGCTTGTGTGAAAAGCTTCTTATTATATTTTTAAATTCAGTAGTCTGATAGTTGTTGTTTTTTAATGAATGGGTATATGAAGTGTGATGTATTCCTTTTATGGCTCCATTTTAAACGAGTCTTTGCAGTTGGAGAAACTGGCCGTGCTGTCAATGGTAAAGTCAGTAAGGAGTTATGCTCTTCGAGATAATTTCATTCCATTGGATTTTCTCTGTACATCTGGAGACACAGGGCTGTCTAGACACTGAGTACGGCAGAGACTCACACAGTCCTATCGCTTGGGATGAGAAAGTGTAGGGATGACATAGAGGAGCACTCATCTTGCCCCACCATGGAACCCCAAATTGCACATTATAAATTGTACATAGAAAGAACTAGCATGATGGCGTGGGAGGAAGGAATGATTTCACTCTGAAGATTCTGGGATGAGAATTTGACTCTCTTCCCGGCATCTGTGAATTAAAGTTTTGAATCAAATAATAATTCTCTAAGATGCGACTTCAACCTTTCACACACAAGCACTTTTCTAACAGCGTTTTATGTGACTTCTGCCCAGATTGTGAGATTTCCCAGGCATCTGGTAAACACAGATTATCTGGAATTCTGCTGAGAGAGGCCATTACCCCCTTCATGATCTTGATCAAGGGTGGGGGGAAAACCACTAGTAGCTAAAAGAGTGGAACAATATGTGAGTGGCCAGTTAAGTGTAAGTTTCAAAGATCAGCAAGTAAGTGAAGGCTCTGAAACCACTCTTTTGTGTGGGCCCCCACCTCTTGCCCCATCCTTTATTGGCTGGTAAATATTCAGAGACCTGGTTCAACTGTGGCATTGAATGAGGTTCTGGGAAAGTCAGGGAGAGGGCTAAAACACACTTTTTTTTTATCGTAGGGAGCTTGCTTTTAGTTGCCTTTAATACATCTCCAATTCAGGGAGATCCTATGTAAATCAGAACGGAACATTGTTCAATCCTGCACCATTCACAGTTGTGGGTATGCCCGGGTCCATGGTTGCAGCCACTGGGTATGCTGCCTGCCTGCCTGCGCATGTGGGGCTGCGGCGATGGGCTGATCTTCTAGAACTGCATCTGACAATGGGAAGTTTTCATTGGCTAATTTTGGAAGTAGGTTATCAGGCCGTTTTTTCTTAATCTGTTTTTTTCTGGGAGGGAATTCCCTGAAACCAGCTCAGCACAGTTGACCTGGCTTGTGTCTGAAACACTGGTGGCACATTTCCCTGCATCATAGCTACACGCAAGCCACTACAGTAAGGCAAACTGACAGTTGAGTGATGGTCTGTCAGTTTCCAGAGTTTAGATCGGCCTCGTAGGCATCAAGAAGTAGAAACTAGGACTGTTGTCGTAAGTATTTTCAACTGGTCTGACATGGGCACCTCCTTTCTGAAGTTTTCCAGGAATTCAATTCCCATGTGTATCTGATACTTACCTGGGAAAATGGGAATGCCCTTTCCCTGATGAAATAGACTGACACAGGAGCCACATGTGTCTTCCTACTCAGGAAGAGCACTGAGGACTTGGGATTTTCAACCTGCGGCTCCTGACCCAATCTGGGAGGTTCTGTTGAGAAAAAGAGTGTAGGACGATGGTAGCCGATGTGCCTACGCAGTTTGGCCAAGGGCCAGCCTTGTGGGGAGCTTAAACATACCATCGGAGCATGGTTGCTTAGCCTTCTTTTGATGCCTTTTTATCAGAAACCTTGCCTGTTCTTGTTATGTGCTATGGAGTTGTTCTGGCTCATCGTAGCCCTGGGCACGGCAGAATGAGTCTCTCCCCAGTCCTGTACTTCCTCACAAGTTTCTCTATGCTTGAGCCCACTGTTGTAAATCCGTCTTGTTGAGGGCCTTCTTTTCTTTTGCTTTCGCTGGTCTTCTGCTTTATTATCTGAAAAAGTTGCCTACAAGCTCACAAGGTGCCATTGTACACCAGAAGTGAAAGGAAAAGGTTTGGAGGCATTCACTGCCCTTTGGGCATTTCAGGATGATTTACCAAATATCAATAGGACTACCACATGCCCCATGGAGATAATTTATAATGTTCTTCATCGAAATAATAATGATAACTTTACAGCAAACCATCGATATAGGAATGGATTTTGAGCTTGCACTTAATTGTAGCCCCATTGTAAGAACAGTTAATTCTTACGACATGGCCCTGTTCAATGCCTACCCATGAAATGATCACTGAAGATTTGGGTGCTGTAGCAAAGTGTGGAGAAGAAAGCAGATGGTGCCTGGCTAGCTTAAAGAATAGCACCTATGATCTTAAAGCCTTGTCTTAAAACAAGCAGCTATTTAAGGCATCAGCTAAGTCCACACAGAAGGAGGACACCAGCCTGTGTAATTCAAGAATTGTAAATATGGAAATGAAACAAGGAGGAGGGAATGGAATTAGAGCCTAAAATTTTGAACAGCAGGTCGTAAAATTGCCTGGTTCTGCTCTGTGATTGTTGCAGGCACCATGTCAGTCCATTCCACTGCAGGCCTTCCTCTTTTTTGGCTGATTTCTACTGGAATAAGCACAGTGTCCTTCCCCCGAGACTGGTCCCTTCTGATAACATGTCCAAAGTAAGGGCAACAAAGTCCAACCATCCTCTTTGCTAAGAATGTTTTGCTTAAACTTCTTGGGACACAGATTTTTATTTCATTCTCAGGCTATCCATCTTTAAGTCTTCTATTCTTTTTAGATAACTTCTATTTATTCAAGGTTCAACTTCGTATATTCTACGTTCTGATTATTAAAACATGTTTGCAGTTGTTTCTTCTCAGTTTGACTTATACCACATGAATAAATGACGATCCTGGAAGTTTTATTTCATCTCAGCATTAAGGTCAAGTCCAGTTTTAAGAAGGTGCTCTTCCCCAGCCAGAGTTGTAGTCTCATGAGTTACACGACAGCCTGTTAACCACAAGGGTAGCCATTCTTGGCCATCAGCTGATGCTCAGGAGAAAGAGGAGGCTTTCTACTCCCACGAGGAGTTACTGCCTTGGAGACCCACACAGGCTCTCTTCTCCTGCCAGGTACGAAGCACAGTCAACTCCGTGGCAAGGCGTTGGTTTTCCCGGTTTCAATCTGGGCTGCGGGGTCACCTTCGTGCAGTTTATCAAACTTCTGCTGCCATTCACATGGTTTCCACGAGCCAGCTTTGCTGGTTTGTTTTTACAATATCCCCCACAAAGAGGGGCCCTCCTGGTGTTTGAAATCGAGAGTTTCCCGCATCACAGCAACAGCCACACACAAGCCACCACCGTGCAAAAAATAAACGAATGGTGGAAAACAGTGTTAGAAATGAAAATCAAGGACTAGCTGCTTACCACAAGGTTAGCAGATCAAAACCTCTAGCCATTCCAAAGGCAAGACTTTCTACTCTTATAAAGCTACAGCGTTAGTCTCAGAAACCCACGAGGCCAGTTCTTCCCTCCCTATCGAGCGGCTGTGGTTTGGAATTGACTCCATGTCCGGGAGTTGGGACACATGGTTCTTTGGAGAGCATCCTGGTGCTTGTCAGCTGCTTCATCTCTATTGTCTTCTCCTTCCCACCTAAGCCAGATAATGAGCTAGAGCAGCCGGGAATGGAACCAACTGAATGTCCATTAAAATAAAAAGGGGAGACAGAGTTAAAGAGAGAGATGAGCTTAAATGCAATAACGCTTGGATTTCATTGGTCTGTGCTGTCATTGTTCCCATTTACCACAGATGATTCAATTGAATTTGTTCAGGCGTCGGTGAATTATAATAGCTGTCAGTTTTCTTGGGGGCAACAACAGAATTTTAAAAATGATTCTGTTCAGAATGAGATGGAACTGTTCTTTGCCAGAAGCTTTAAAAAAAAAAGCCCTGATGTATGTTATAGGAAATTGTTTTTTCCTAAGTAGAAAACTGATAGAAAGTATAAAGAAACATTAGTCGGTGCACCATTTTGCCACCTACCCAGCCCACAGTGTTAGGAATGTACTTTCTTGTTCAGTAGGTTAATAATGTGTTTTATACTTCCCATTGTCACCAGTGTTTATAAACCTGAAAAAGTTCCTTTTTCAGATCTTTGTCCTGCTAATAAGATACAATGCTACCAGATGAGTTATAATATTTTGCGTTTGTGGTTAAGTGTCCGAAACATAAGCCAAGAACTTTAATTTTAGATTCATATTCAAAGCTATGATGTTTTTATCATTTTAAACAATGGAAGACATCCTTATTAAAATACCTCAAACAATGAACTTCAGCTACCTTTATTTTCATTAAATATAAAGATAGATAGATATCAGGATTTAAAGATTAAGAACTAAAACACAAACCCCAAACCACTGGCTGCTGGGTCCATTGCAACTTAGGGCCACTCCATGTCCTCGAGAAGAGGATGGAGGCTCTAGGGCGGACCAGAGCGGTCACCTTTCAGAGGCAGGTCTCCAGGCCCTTCTTTGGAAGCATCTCTGGGTGAATTTGAATTCATGTTTTTGTTGGTGCAAAACATGAATTGCACCATCCAGGAATAGCTAAGGAAGTAAGCATCCACATAGACTGAATATCATTCTTATCATTCCACCGCGATCCATAAGCTGGTCATTTCCCTGTGCACACACTTGATTAGAATGCCCTCTCCTCTCTCTGCACTCTGCCCCCAACTCCAGACTCATGGTGTCAGTTTGGGTTCTCTAGCAAAGGCCTTTGAGCTAGCGTGACTCAAAAAAAAAAACCCACACACACAAAAAACCCAACTCTGCAGCTGTCAAGTGACATAGGAAGGGGAAAGAGAGAGTTTGGAAATGTGATTATTCTGTTGACTCTGTTTGTATCACATGTATAATCAACTCCCTGCTTGGTCTTTATTTTTTGGAGGGTAGTGATAGAAATCCACGTTCACTTTTGTAGTCCCTATATAAGGTTGTTGGCTCCATTTACTGGGGGTGGGGGCGTGGGAACCCAACAACACAGCAGCTCCAATTAAATTTGAATTTCAGATAAACAACAAATGTAATTTTAAAATAAGCATGTCTCTTACAAGGCTCCAGGAATTGCAGGAATATCAATCAAAATCTTTCAACAAGAAGCACTTTCTCACCTGTGCCAAGAAATTCAGGCGACAGGTACTTGACCAACCTACTGGGAGAGACCCATGTGTGTGCCCCTTCAAGGAAAAGTGACTCAACAGAATGAATAACTTATAGCACAATATATTACTATCACACACAAGTAAGATTTGGGGAAGATCATTCAGCAGTACATTGGCTGGGAGCTGCCAGGAATTCAGGCCAGATTTAGGAGGACACAGGTATCATTGCTGACCTCAGATGGATCTTAATTCAAAGCAGGAATATCAGAAAAAATTACTTATGTTTTATTGATTGCAATTGTCCAAAAGTATTCCACTCTGTGGAACCTAACCAACTATGGATAATATTCAGAATGGGCATTCCAGAACACTTCCTTGTGCTCATACAGAACATGCACATGCAGAACCTCAAGCCTTGGTCTTTTTAATTGCCTCAGATTCATGTGAAAATTTATCATTGAGTAAGAAAGCCCAAAGAAGCATCAATGCCTTTGAATGATGGTGCTGGAGAAGAATATTGAAATAACCACTGACTTCCTGCCCAAACCCAAATAGATCTGTCTTGAAAGAAGAACAGCAAAAATATTCCTTAGAAGCAAGGATGGTAAAAGTTATCTTATTTACTTTGGGCATGTTGCCAAGAGAGACCAGTCCCTGGACTTGACACAGTGAATGCAGAAATGGACTCACACATAACAATTGTGAGGATGGGTGCCATCTCTCTCTGAATCGGTTTGCTCTGAGCCAGAACTGCCTTAATAACACAAGAACAAGAACATGCCCCATATGTTGCATGGGACACATTTTTATCTGGCAGTCTGTCGAAGTAGAGATCACAGGGTTTTGTGAATGACTGAATGAACCTCTGGTAGAAAATACTGGATAGGAGCACAGTAGGAACTCATCCTTACATGTCTGAGAGATATTTGAAGCCTAGAGATGACCTGAGGTGGTGGTTCGACCACTGGCTCCTACATCTTAGCATCAGCATCATGAGGCTGCTGGTGGAAACAGATCCCTGTGCTCTACCCCCCATTTCCGATTTCATAATTTTAAGGTAGGCTGAACCTAATCCACGTCTCATAGTTTTTGGTAACTCTGATGCTGCTGGTCCAGGGCTAAGCTTGGGCAGCTACAGTATAGAATGAGATTGATATGTTGTTATTTTCTGTGAAAGAGAAAGCAGTCCAGTTTTAGGTTTTGTGGGCCACACCATCTCCTCACAGCGGCTCACCTATGTCTTAGAGTTTGACAGCAGCTCATTACTGTCTAGCTGTAAGACAGTTGTGAATGAATGGTCGTGGTTGTGTTCCAGTAAGACACTTTTTACAAAACCAACTGCTCCGGTTTGTACTGTGTGATAGGTAGGCTTATTGTGCCAACCTGGCCAATGAACACGTGGGATTAATTGAAGGGTGGAGAGATAAATGGCTTGGTGAGCCTAACCTTTCTTGTATCTTGCTCTTTGATGATCAGACCAGTGTGTGGCTGCTTTAGCTTGTTCTCTGCCTCAATTTGCAAGCTACCCTAACCTATGAGACACCTAACCCGTGGACTGTGTCGCTGTAGTCTGAGGTTCCTTCAAGACCTGCTTCACCCTGTGTGTAAATCCACAGAAACTCCTGTATAAGAGAGTTTTTTATAAAGGTTAAGTGCGATCAAGAAAACATCCCAACCCTGTGCTGCCCAAGCCCACAAGTCCAACATTAACCCATTAACCCATATGTCCAACATCAATATACAAAATCCTCCTCCATCTCACAAAACACACACTATAATGCCAACTGCAGGAGGAAAGCCAAGTCAGTGAATGTGTAAGCATCTCAGTGTTGGCAGGGGTCTCCACGTGGTTACTCCAGCACCTAGAGCTGCATTAGGGTAGGTCCATGCAGCTTCTCCTCGGGGATGTCTTGTAGGAAGTCAGGCTTGCAAGCTGAAGCAGGGAACTGCTAAAGCATCAGAAAGCAAGAGACCTGAGAACTAGAAAGGCGAGGCTCACTGAGCCATTTATTCCCTCCACCCTTCAATTAACCCCACATGTGTTTATTGGCCAGGTTGGCACAATAAACTAACTACCTCACCATGCTACTGGACTATACATCACTTGAGCTGGGGATAGTCGGACCCTGTCATCTGGTTGACTGTTGGTGACTGCCTTGCTGTTTGATGTCTGTGGTCTGATAGCCTGAATTGCTCTACAGAGGACTACCTGGCAGCCTTTAAGACTTGAAGGACTGCTAGTGTCTCACAACTGTCTCAAGAGAGTGAGTTGCACTGAGCCATTTGTACTCTATGGATTAACCGTTTGTTTCTTATGTTACTTATCTATCTATATAAATAGATATAAAATCAAGTATCCTGTTTTAGAGAATCCTGTCTTACATATACTGTGAACCAAAGTTTATGGCCCCCTGGTTTAGAGTGAGAATACATGAGCTTTGGGTGCAGAACTGAACTGAGAACTCTCAGATTTAAGAATTGGATGGAGAAAAAGAACGAGAGAAAGAGCAATCTGAGCTATGGGGGAAGAATGGGCGGCGGGGGGGTGGGGGGGTGGGGGGGAGCGTCACGCATGCCAAGGAATCCGAGTTTTAAGAATGAAAGCACTACCATGGACTGTCGCAGGGAGATTAAGGATGGAGCAGTCAGGACCTGCTGATTGACCTTGACTGAACAGTTTCAATAGATGGTTTCAACAGAGGGGTGCCTGCCAGGAGGCTGTGGACTGAAGTGAAGGAGGAAGTGGAAGCAGCAAGTTTTGAATACTTTTTCAAGAAGTTTGGCAGGAAAGGGAAGGAGGGAACTACAGGGCAGCTTTAAGGGAAAGCTTGAGCTCAGAAAGGATTTTTAGGAGGACAAGAGGAAAACACATATGTTTGTAAGCAGTAGAAACAAGGGTCTGGGCAGCAAACTCATTGCCTTCACAAAAAAATATGCCTCCCTATTTGTGCAACATTTATTATAAGGGAAAATAGAGGAGCGGTCCAGAGGATCCATCTAAGTAGGTTCTTAGACTATCCAGGAGGCTGGGGAAGGATGAAGAGAGCCTGTAGAGACCAGCCGGGGCCGGAGGAGGGAGCTGTGTTTTCTAAGGCAAGAAAGTAAGATGAAATAAAATGCGTAGATGAAGATCAACTCCTTCATTCTTGGAAAGTATGAAATTAGGCTAGAGTGGAAAAATGTGATAGATAAAGTAGGGATTTTAAGGATAAGGATGAAGGTGGAGAACAGAACTTAGAACTGGTTCATTCCAGTTCAGGATCTTGTTAAATGTAGATTTCACTTCAGTGTATCTGGCATGGAAAGGCAAATGTTCAGCGGGAGATGGTTCAACCCAGGTGAACTGGTCCGTGCCCTGGTTTGAGAAGGCCATAGTCATAGCTCCAAGATCCATTCAAGGTCCACCAGGTGGCATGGGGCGAGGCTCATATACTTGTGCATGTACTCCTGTATGGGATTGTCTGTAGTCCGTAGCAGCCAGAATTGTGGAAAAGGCCCCAGACAGAGGGAGGCTTTCTACTCCCTCTACAGACGTATAGTCTCAGAAGTGCCCAAAGATAGTTGCACCCAGTCCTATAGAGTTGCTGCGAGTCAGAGGAGCTCAATGGCAGTGAGTGTGTTTGGTTTTTGTTGTCGTCAAACGATATGCTCCAGAGTGACATGATTTTATGTCATTTAAGATGCCCATATAAAGGAAACCTGACTGGGGGAAGAAATTACACCAAGGCTGCTATATGTTTTACCATGGAAGGGACTATAACTCTTGTTGAAATTGAACAACTGACTTTGAGGAAGAGGCAAAGAAATTGGAGAGGAATACGAATTATAATCTTTAGAGGCGCTGACCTATGTTAATGAATTCAGAGATCCGGCAACATCTAGAAATGAAAACGTTCTGGGATGTGGCGGTGGAGTTGGGTTTCTGAAGTGGAATGAAGGCAAGTGCTCTCAAGAGTTGAGGTCAGTATTTTGGGCAGATTAAGAGGGGAGATGTAGGAACCACCCAACAGGACAGGACAGAAAGGTTGTTGCCCTACTGGACAGACTTACTCCTGTATCACCTTTGCCTTTGGTAGCTGGCTGATCTTTGACAGTCCATCTTCTCCCTTAGTTTTGTAGCATTCCTTGCTCTATTCTGCCTGTGTCTGCCCCTGCTAGGTGTGACACACCACTCCTCTGGCTGCTGGACTAAATTGCACACATTTTCAATCTCTGTTCCCTCATTTTTTTCCACTTGGCAGAAGCCTGAGGAAAGATTATAGACACATAGGGCATCTCTGTGTTGGTAACTTGAGCTTCTGTGATTGTCCTTCCCAAATCAGAGGGGAGTCTTTCCCCAGTTTCCTCCATCAATGAGAGAAGCCTCCTTTCCCACCAAGCATGATCAGTTGTTGGGTCTAAGTTTCACTGGTAACATAAGCTGTGTATTAATGCTAATAGTTTCAAGACTGCCTGCCTATTGTATACCTGACTTTCATAGCCAGGCTTTTGGCTTCTAAAAATGAACTGTATCCCCATCCATGAAATAGCCAAGCTCATGCAGCTGGTTATGCCAATGTTAAAGGAGCAACATCTGAATGAAGGTGTGAGAAAGATTTTAAAACAAAGAGTTAAAATATCACCATTGATGAACTACCCTTCGAAGGGGGATCTCCCCACTATCCCACACCACTCAGTAATAGGTGTCCCCGGTTGGGACACCTGAGAAAGAGCAGAGCACTCACTGCAAAGTTGGTAGTTTGAACTCACCCAGGAACCTGAAGTGCTTCCTCAGCCACTGGTTTGTTTGTTGGTTTACTTATTATGCAACCACTTCCTCTCTCTCTCTCTCTCTCTCATCTCACACACACACACACACACACACACACACACACACACACACACACACACACACACGCATACCCACATGCACATACACCACACAATACCACACCACCCCTCACACACGATTTTAAATTTATCTCTATCTTTGAAGCTTATTTGTATAACCACCAGTGATGGCTTGATTTGGATCTCAAATGCTCATGTATCAGCTGAAGAAAAGCTCAGAGAAAATGAATTGGAAGAGTGTATTTTTTCGGAGCTTTGAATCAACATATCTCCTATTCGATCTCATGTCTCATACAGATGGCATTATCTTCTGTGTATGTTTCCTCCGGGTTGGAATTGCCAAAGTAAAGCTGGAAATATGAAAGGTAATGAATGTTGGTGAAAGTTTATTATAATAGCTGTCAGCTGTTATGAATACCATATCTGTTTTACTGGAATATATAGAAATGTAGCATAGCCTTAGACTGAATCTGTAATTTTACCCTATGTTTGACAGGTAACAGCATTGTAAGTACTAAAAATTTAAATCAACAAACACATTAAAAATAATACTAATAACCTGCTTTTAAAACTATACCCCGTCTGTTAGCATTTATATGGCTATTGTGGAAAACAATAGGTTTTGCAAAAAAGAGACAGATAAACAATGGACAGGGACAATACTGGGCTGTCAAACATAAGCTCTGACAGATTACCACATGATACTGTGCCTGAATTTATTTTTATAAGGGATATGTCTTTATATTTACATTACTATTATTACCTTTAATTGTGACATAAGTGAAAATATACCTGGAAAATGGATTTTCTATCCAACAATTCACACATATTTTGTTTTGTGACCTTGGTCGGAATCTCCACAGTGTCACAGTATTTTGCCCACTTCCTTCTGCATTTATCATTTTGTCCTTCTTTCCTATCATTCCTGTTTGTCTGAGCTTTGTTGCCGAGCAAAATGCTCCCCTCCGCTCTTGTGTGACTGCATGGGCACCACCTCCCATAGGCTAGTCTGTTGGTTGGAGGAAAACTGAGGCATGGGGGTGTGTTCAGTTCCACACTGAAAGTATGACCAAAGGCTCCAATCAGCCTGGTCTTTTAAAATTTGAATTTAACTCCACATTTGCCCCAACTCTGTTCAGGACTCTCTACTCAAATCCTTGTGGGAGGAGTCAGCAGTGGTACCCAGGCACCATCTGGTTCTGCTTTCATGGAACACGAAGGTGAGGTTCCCACACTCTAGTTGTCTTCTGGACTTTTTCTCTCCATGCATCTTCGGTTTCTTTACTCTTCTTTGTTCTGGACAAGGAGACACCATTGTTATACTTTAAATGGCTTCTCATAAGCTTTTTATTCTCTAGTCACTGGTCACCAAAATAGGATGTAGGACATTATCTTTGTGGACTGTGTTATGCCAAGTGACCTTTTGGGCTGCCTTAAGAATAACACAAGGCACCCAGGCCCAGGGCCTTTTTCCCTCAAGGTGTTTGGGAATGGCTGAGAAGTTTACATAGCTTCCTCCTCCCCCATTTGCTCTATTGTAAACATGACTATATTTAGAGTACATACAAATATGTATATAGGAAAGCATCTTCTGTACTATCATTTTATAGCTCATTTATGCCGTTAATTCTGCTTATTAATACCTATTCATCTTTGCTGTCTGCTTATGAGTCCACTTGTATGTTAGTGTTTGTGATTGCTGATAATGCAGGATTGTGTAGGTAAGAGTACAAAACCAAAAATCAAACTCACTGCCAATGAGTCAATGCCAACTCATAGCTACCCCTCTGTGGGTGTCTGAGATTGCTGATGAGACTAGATAGCCCATCTTTATACCAAGGAGCAGCTGCTGGTTTCAAACTAATGAAACCCATGTGTATTATATCCACTCCAACCCCAGGGTTCCCCATGTAAGAGCACCCAGGTATGCCAAAAAAGGATCATGGCAAACCACAGAAAATTTTATTAAGCAAAAATATAAAAATTATGAAGCTATTGTCTCTCAATATATCCTCCATCATGATCTATACACTTCTGAAGATGGTGTTTCCATCTCTCTCGCCTTTCTATGCAAAGAATTTGTGCCTTTTGATTGACACCACAAACAGAAAGGCTGTTCTGACATCCTTAAGGCTCCTAATTTGTGATGGATCTTAGACTGTGTTCCTTTTCGATGTTCTTTGAGATTTGGTGACAAAGGGATTCTGAAACGGCAAGATCAGGGCCATGGGATGAATGGGTAAGGTTTCCCAGTGAAATTTTTGTATAGTGATGATGGAAAAATAATTCTCAGCACAACTTTCCTGGCCTTTTAAAAGTCACCGATACAATTTTCCTTCTCCTTGAAACTCAATCCTAATAAGCCTCTGTGGTTGCCCTGTGTTTTCCAAGAAAAATCTATCAAGATAGCCCCTTGAGAATGCTAATACAGTTACCACACTCTTCCAAACTGACCTCTCTGACTGGAATTTAACTGGCCTAGCAGATCCTCCTGTAAGCCATGGTTCAACTGAACTTTGTTCTCTGATTCCTATTGGTAAATCAAAATGTGGGCCTCTTATGAATCCTTCCATAAAGTAATCACCATTAACTTCAGTCTTACTTTAAAGACTGATGGAATAATCAGATCTTTGAGCAGGCTGGTTGTGGTAGATATAATCATTCGTCAATTTGAAAGGAGTAAGAGTGAAGGGGTGGAGTCTAGTTTATCAATCACGTCACAGCCAATTAACCCTCTGGGTAGGCATGGCCTTTTCCTAAGGATTCTGGGAACTCCAGAATTCCTCCTTGGAGGCGGGAAACATTCTCTCTCGCTGCTCACTCCATAGGAGACATTGCAGCTGAGAAGACACATGGGACTACTCTAGTGCCCTGAGCTGGAGAAGCCATGTGGAGACCCTGCCAACGCTGAGATGCTTACCATGTCACTGGATCCACGTGTCCCACCCACTGACCTGTGAGATTCCTGCATTCAGTGTCATTGCATGTGTTTCTTGAGTCTGAAGAGGATTTTATAGATTGGTATTCAACATATGTGCTATATTGTACTTATGGACTTGATCTGGATTGGACTTGTGTAAACATTGTGTTGGGGAAAACCCATATATGTATGAACTAGAACTCTAATACCTATACTTTCTTTTTTTTTAACTCTTTAAAAAATTTTTATTATTAATTGGGAGTTAATACATATATCATATCATTCCATAGTTCAGTTATGTCAAGCAGAATTATACAATTGCTACCACTCTTTTGATGAAGTCTTTTGATGTGTATAAATTTTTTAAAAAATGTTTTTAGTTAAAATTTTTTTTAATTTGTCCTGTTAAACTTTATAGCTATTATTTTTTAAATTTTTATTTATTTATTTAAACGTTTTATTAGGGACTCATACAACTCTTATCACAATCCATACATATACATACATCAATTGTATAAATCACATCCATACATTCCCTGCCCAATCATTCTCAAAGCATTTGCTCTCCACTTAAGCCCTTTGCATCAGGTCCTCTTTTTTTATTCCCCTCCCTCCCCGATCCCCCCTCCCTCATGTGCCCTTGGTAATTTATACATCGTTATTTTGTCATATCTTGCCCTATCCGGAGTCTCCCTTCCCCACCTTCTCTGCCGTCCAACTCCCAGGGAGGAGGTCACATGTGGATCCTTGTAATCAGTTCCCCCTTTCCAACCCACTCACCCTCCACTCTCCCAGCATCGCCCCTCATACCCTTGGTCCTGAAGGTATCATCCTCCCTGGATTCCCTGTGCCTCTAGCCCTCATATGTACCAGTGTACAACCTCTTCCCTATCCAGCCCTGCAAGGTAGAATTCGGATCATGGTAGTTGTGGGGAAGAAGCATCCAGGATCTGGGGGAAAGCTGTGCTCTTCATCGGTACTACCTCGCATCCTGACTGACCCATCTCCTCTCCTAAACCCCTCTATGAGGGGATCTCCATTGGCTGACACTTGGGCCTTGGGTCTCCACTTTGTACTTCCCCCTTCATTCAATATGGTATATATATACATGTGTATATATATATATATATATATACACACATACATATATTCTTTTTTTTTTTTTTGCATGATGCCTTATACCTGGTCCCTTGGGCACCTCGTGATCGCACTGGCTGGTGTGCTTCTTCCATGTGGTCTTTTTTGCTTCTGTGCTAGGTGGCCGCTTGTTCACCTTCAAGCCTTTAGGACCCCAGACACTATCTCTTTTGATAGCCAGGTACCATCAGCTTTCTTCGCCACATTTGCTTATGCACCCATTTGTCTTCAGCGATCCTATCATGGAGGTGTGGAGCCAATGATATGATGATTTTTTGTTCTTTGATGCCTGATAACTGATCCCTTTGGGACGACTCGATCACCCAGGCTGGTGTGTTCTTCCATGTGTGCTTTGTTGCTTCTGAGCTAGATGGCCGCTTGTTAACTTCAAGTCTTTAAGACCCCAGTCACTATCTCTTTTGATAGTCGGGTACCATCAGCTTTCTTCACCACATTTACTTGCTCACCCACTTTGGCTTCAGCAGTTGTGTCGGGAGAGTGAGCATCATAGAGTGCCAATTTAATAAACGAAAGTATTCATGCATTCAGGGAGTGCTTGAGTAGCGGCCCAAGGTCCTTCAGCCACCTTAATACTAAACCTATAAATGTAGACACTTAGATCTATTTCCCCATCCTCATATATAGGTTTGCATATACATGACTTTGTCTAGACCTCCATAAATGCCCCTTGACTCCCAGCTCCTTCCTCCATCTCCCTTGACTTTCCTCCTGCCCCACTACCATGCTCCATCCCCACCTGGGCTACAGCTATACCTCTTCCCTACGCAACCTTACCCTAGATCGTTCCCCATCAGGCCTGCCACTCCCCCCTCACTACCGTTTTGGGTCCCATGTTGTTCCCTTCTCCCTGTGTTTATTAACACCACTTCCTTACCCTCCTCCTCCTCCCCCACCTGGAACTGTCTGTCCCATTGTTTTTCCTCCGGATAGTTCATCCAGCCTGTCCTATTCAGACAGACCTGTGGAGACACTAACATGCACGAAAACAAGACAGAGGAAAACAAAGCAACAGTATACAACCAGAAAACAAAACAACAAAAACAAACCACTGACAAAGAACAAAACAAAACACTTCACAAAAGAAAGGCTTGTAGTTCGTTCAAGGATCATTTGCTGGCCCTTAGGAGCGTTTTCCAGTCCATTCTGTTGGGGCACCACGCCCTGGACGCAAAGTCCACTTTCAGCATTCCCTGGGGACCTTGCCACTCCATTCCCTTGCTGTTTCGCTGTACTCCCCCAGTGCTTTGCCTCGGTGTGATGGGATCAGGTCAGGTGCAATTCCCACACTGTCTCCGGTGCTGTCCCCTGTATCGCCCTTAGTCACTGAGGGGCATCATGTCTCATAGTACAGCCAGCCATGTTGTTCTCTCTGTGGACTGGCTGCTCTACTCAGAACATCATCCTCACGGCCTGGTGGGCCAGGCTGTGTTCCACTGTCTCCTCCTGCCCCTTCATCTGCTCCCGTGTGCTCTGATCAGATATGTCCATCTCCCGGAGCTGCAGAATCAATGGCGTCCTTTAAAACAAATTCTTCTCGGGGGAGGGGCAGGAATCCACTTAATTTTTGGTGCCCGGGCCAGCCTCCCAGACCTCTCCACTGGTTCCCTACTCCACGCCAGGATATTGCATTCACACCTTGCGGCACTTGGTTGAAGTCTGGTCCCACTTTCCCTGTGGAGATATAAACAATACCCTCCCCTTGGGTGGGTTACTGCCCCATGCCCCCACTCCTCTTTTCTTCCTTATATTCATCCTTTTATTTTCCTTTCCCCCCCTCCTCCACCGTTGTCTACCATGTGCATTCCTGATTTTGGTCTGGTCTCTGCCATACTACACATTCTTCACCCTAGAAATGTTTGTATACAGTAGCTTTTTCCCCTATGCCACTTTTTCATTAAATTAAAAAAAATTTTTTTTTTAATACTTACCTCAGCAGGCTCATGTTGTACTTGTCCTTTTGTGCCTGACTTACTTCGCTTAGCATGATTTCCTCCAGTTCTTCCCATGCCGCTATGTGCCTCATAGGTTCATCACTGCTTTTTAGTGATGCGTAGTACTCCATTGTATGTATATACCACAGTTTTTTAATCCAATCGTCAGTTGATGGAAATTTGGGTTGCTTCCAACTCCTTGCTATTGTGAACTGTGCCGCAATGAACATTGGAGCACAGATGTCTGGTCTTGGTTTGTTTCTTGCCTTTTCTGGGTATATGCCCAGTAGGGGGATTGCTGGGTCATATGGTACCTCTATTTCCATTTGTTTTAGGCATCGCCAGATTGATTTCCATAGTGGCTGTACATATTTACAGGTCCTCCAGCAGTGGATGAGAGTTCCTGTCTCCCCACAGCCCCTCCAACACTTGTTGCTTTCTGATTTTTTGAATTGGGCTACCTTTGAGGGTGTCAGGTGGTACCTCATTGTTGTTTTAATTTGCATTCCTCTTATGGCTAAAGATCGGGAACATTTTCTCATATGTTTGTTGGCCATTCGGATTTCTGTCCCAGTAAAATTTCTGTTCAAGTCCTTTGCCCACCTTTCAAGTGGGCTATTGGTTTTTTTCTTTTTGGAAGCTAGCAGAGTATTGTAGATTTTAGTAATAAGGCCTTTGTCTGATGTGTCATTGCTAAAGATGTTTTCCCAGTCTGTGGACTCTCTTGGTGAATTCTTTAGATGTATACATAATTGTTTTATCTTCAGTATATCCCAATTTTCAATTTGTGCTTCCTCTGTGTTTGTGTCCTTCCCTATTTCTGATAGCCTGTGTATTCCCTGAGCCAAAGTTCTCAAGTTGGTCCCAATTCCCTCATTGATGGCCCTAATAGTTTGGGGTTTAACTTCAAGGTCTGTGATCCACCTTGAGTTTATTCTTGTGCATGGAGTGAGATAAGGGTCTTGCTTCATTTTTCTGCATGTGGATATCCATTTTTTCCAGCACCACTTGTTAAAGAGGGCATTGGCTTCCCATTTGATATATTTGGGGCCCTTATCAAAGATCAGCTGTTTGTATGCTGATGCTTTTATTTCTGGGTTTTCAGTTCTTTTCCATTGGTCTGAGTATCTGTCATTGTACCAATACCATTGCAGTTTTGATAACTGTGGCTGCATAGTATGTGCTAAAGTCGGGTAAAGCAAGCCCTCCCACATTGTCCTTCTTCTTGAGGAGTTCTCTGCTAATTCTGGGTTTCTTCCCTCTCCATATGACGTTGGTAATCAGTTTTTCCATTTCTTTGAAGAAAGATGATGGTAATTGTATCGGGATGGCATTAAACTTATATAGTGCTTTTGGAAGAACTGACATCCTAACTATATTAAGTCTTCCAATCCAAGAGCATGGAATATTTTTCCATTTGTTGAGGTTGCTCTTGGTTTCTTGTAATAGCGTTCTATAGTTTTCCCTATATAGATCTTTTGTTTTTTCAGTCAGGTGTATCCCTAGATATTTCAATTTGTGTTTGGCTATTGTGAAGGGTACCACCTTTTTGATCTCTTCTTCTGTGGTATTATCTGAAGTGTATAACAGTCTGATGGACTTCTGTTTGTTGATCTTGTATCCTGCCACTCTGCCAAACTCCTCTATTGCTTCCAGTACTCCCCTTGTGGAACCCTTGGGATTTTCCATATGTAGAATCATATCATCTGCAAATAACGATAGTTTCACCTCTTCCTTCCCCAGACGAATACCTTTGATGTCACTTCTTTGCCTTATGCTGTTAGCTAAAACCTCCAGCACGATATTAAATAGGAGTGGGGACAAGGGGCATCCTTGTCTGGTCCCCTTTTTCAGTGGGATTGTGTTAGTCTTTTCTCCATTGACTACCACTTTGGCTGTTGGTTTTTCATATATAGCTTGTATTGTCTTGAGGAACTTTCCTTCCATTCCTATCTTCGCTAGTGTCTTAAACAGGAATTGGTGTTGGATGTTGTCGAATGCTTTTTCTGCGTCTATTGATATAATCATGTGATTCTTATACTTTTTCATGTCAATGTGATGAATAATACTAATGGTCTTTCGTATGTTGAACCATCCCTGCATCCCTGGTTTGAATCCCACTTGGTCATGGTGAATTATTTGTTTTATGTACTTTTGTATTCTGTTGGCTAGTATTTTGTTAAGGATTTTTGCATCAATGGTCATTAGGGATATCGGTCTGTAGTTCTCGATTCTTGTTGGATCCTTGCCCGGTTTGGGTATCAGAGTTATACTAGCTTCATAGAAGGAGTTTAGGAGTTTGCCATCTTTTTCTATGTTCTAGAAAAGTTTGTGTAGGATTGGTATTAGTTCTTCCCTGAATGCTTGGTAGAATTCTCCACTGTAGCCATCTGGTCCAGGGGATTTTTTTGTTGGTAATCCCTTGATAACCTTTTCTATTTCTTCTATTGCTATGGGTCTGTTGAGATTCTTGATGTCCGCCGAGGATAGTCTAGGGAGAGATTGTTTTTCCAGGAATTTGTCCATGTCTTCCAAATTGTTGAATTCATTGGAGTACAATCCTTCATAGTATTGTGTAACTATCCTTTTGATTTCATTAGGGTCTGTTGTAATGACCCCTCTTTCATCCCTTATTCTTGCTATTGAGATTTGTTCCCTCCTTTCTTTGGTTAAGTTTGCCAATGGTCTATCGATCCTGTTTATCCTTTCAAAGAACCAACTTTTAGCGATATTAATTTTTCCATAGTTCCTGAATATCAGCCCTGATTTTCATAATTTCTTTTCTTTTGCTATTAGTAGGGTTGTCCTGCTGACTCTGCTCTAGTTTTTGTAAATTTTGTGTCAGCGTATTCATCATGAGTCTCTCTTCCTTTCTTAGGTGTGCTTGTATTGCTATGAACCTTCCTCTGATGACTGCCTTTGCTGTGTCCCATAAGTTTTGGTACGTCGTGTGCTCATTTTCGTTGGTTTCTAGAAATTTCCTGATTTCCTCTCTGATCTGCACCAATATGCACTCCTTTTGCAGTAGAGAGTTATTCATCCTCCAATTATTTGCTCTTATTTTGTCTTCTTTTTGTTGATTTCCAGTCATATGGCACAGTGGTCAGAGAGAGAGAGGTCTGTATTATTTCAATGTGCTTAAATTTATGTAGATTTGCCTTATACCCCAGCATGTGGTCTATCTTCGAATATGTGCCATGGGGACTTGAAAAGATTGTGAAATTTTTTTTATTTGGATGAAAAGCTCTGTAAATATCTATTAGGTCAAATTGTCTAATTGTGGAGGTTAGCTCTCTAGTCTCCTTGTTGAGTTTCTTTCCCTGTGATGTATCTTTCTCAGTGAGTGGTGTGTTGAAGTCGCCCACTATAATTGTTGAGTCTGTGATTTCTTTCTTAATCTTTTGGAGTGTTTGGTTGATGTATTGAGCTGGTCTCTCATTCGGGGAATATATGTTTACAATGCTTAGTGGTTCATTGTCTATGATTCCCTTGAGCATTATATAGTGTCCCTCCTTATCTCTTTTTATGGTTTGCACTTTGAGGTCAATTTTATCCGAGATAAGGATTGCAACCCCTGCTTTTTTTGTATTGCTGTTTGCTTGGTAGGTCCTTCTCCAGCCTTTGATTCTCAGCCTATTTTTGTCTGTAGCCTTGAGATGTGTCTCCTGTAGGCAGCAAATTGATGGGTTGTGTTTTCTAAGCCATTCTGCAAGTCTCAGTCTTTTAATGCCTGAGTTCAGGCCATTGATATTCAGGGTTATTATCTCAATGTGCGGACTCTGTGATGCCATTTTATACCTTTTGTGTTGGGAGTTTTCCTACTTTCCTTTATCATTAGTATGTGTTTTGTGTGTGTTTCATTCTTGACTTTTTTCCATCCTTACGCCATTTCTATCTTGGGGCCTGTTTTCTCTTTGTTGTGGTCTGGGTGAAGTTGTTCTATGTGTTGGTCTCTTATTTGTGCTTGGTGAGTGTTGTTCTTCTGCCCATACTGAGTTGGCGAGGATCTTTTGTAAGGCTGAGTTTGTTGTAACGTATTTTTTGAGTTTTTCCTTGTCTGGGAAGACTTTTACTTCTCCATTGATCTTGATCGATAATTTGGCTGGGTAGAGTATTCTTGGATTTGCGTTGTTTCCTTCAACTTTTTAGAATATGTTACTCCACTCTCTCCTTTTTTTCATAGTTTCTGCTGATAGGTCTGAGCATATCCTTATGTGGTGACCTTTATATGTGATTGCTTGTTTTTCCCTAGCTGCTCTCATGATTTTCTCCTTTTCCTCAAAGTTGGATAGTTTAACTATTATGTGCCTTGGTGATTTCTTCATGGGGTCCCGTCATGCTGGTGTTCTTTCAGGTTCCTGGATGGTTGCTTGGTTTTCATTCATTAGGCTGGGGAAGTTTTCCTCCAAGAATTCTCTCGCTACTGTTGCAGATGACTTCTTTGTTGTGTCTTCCTCCGGTAGGCCAATAATTCTAATGTTGTTCTGCTTCATAGCATCAGACATAGCTCTTAGGTTTTCTTCGGCTTCTCTGATGCTCTTATTAGATTTTTGTTCACGTTTATTAAAGTCTGCTTGGCTGTCCTCCAAGACACTGATGCGGTTCTCTGATTCCTCCAATCGATTCTCAAGGAACATGATTTTGCTATTGTTTTTCGTTATTTCCTCCCTAAGCTCCTGTATTTCCCTTTGGTGTATGGCTTTTATCTCCTCTATCACTTCATCCTTTTTCTGTATTGTTTCCCTCATATCCTGCATGGCTCCAAGCAGCATTCTGAGAGTTTCTTTGTATGGCATCTCAATGTCTGCTTCTTCTATGTATGTTGCTATGTTCAGCACATCTTCTGCCTTTGTCTTTTGTTTCTCCTGTTTTTTCGTTAAGGTCCTTGGGGCTGATGGTTGTTTGCGTTGAGTTGTTTTTGAGGGACCAGGTGCCATTTTCTAGTCTCTCTCTGGAAGACTTATAGGAATGCTTCTTCGAACTGCCTACAGCTGATTTTGCTAGGTTATTAACCTACCACTTTATCTTCCTGTGGCTTCCCTATCAGGGGAGTGCCCCAGATGGCAGGTCGGCTGCCTGCCCCAGCGTTGCAGAGGCTGGGCTGAAGTTCCTGCTATTGGTTTGAATATTGATAAGTGTTGGCTGAGCTGCCTTATGTCCCCAGGTACACAGGCAGGAACTCCCTGGTGAGGAGTCCAAGGAGTATCCCCTGGAGAGCAAGCAGGCCTTTCCCTAGCCTTGGGCTATCTATGCAGGGTGGAGCTCACCTAGCTGGGTGTGGCCCAGGTGCAAATGCCCTAGGGCAATGGGAGTGTCCCGTAAGTCTGCAATGGAGTGTGAGAGAGCAGTTCAGGTACAAGACGGGGAGAAAAATTAAAAAGTGAGACTGGACTGTGCCGGGGTACAGGGAAGCGAGGGAAGGAAAAGCAACTATGCAGCTGCGTCCCTGCCTGTGGACCTGCAAGGGCCCACTCCCTGCCCCAAGCCCCAGCGGCAGTCCGTAGCTGAGCCCCAAGAAGAGTCGCAAGAAAGCTGCTGAGCAGCCCCCAGAGAAGTGGGGGATCAGAGAGCAGAGATGTTAACCGACGCTGCAGTGTAGCTGAAGCTTGATCCCTGCTTATGGAGCTGTGGGGGTTTGGGTTTAGTCCCTGCTCAGCCCACGCAGCGCGGCAAGCTGTGGCTGTGCCCCAAAAAGACCCTGCGCAGCCCTCCAAGGCTGCGTGGGAATATAGAGCAGAGACGCAAATGGAAGCAACAATGCAACTGAACACCCATCCCTGCTGGTGGAGCCTCAAGGGCCCTGTCCCTGCCCTGAGGCAGGCAGGGGAAAACTGTGGCTGGGCAGAGGCCAAGCCCTGCTACAGGCTCCAAATGGTCCCGGCTTGGGCAGACGCAGAGGCTAGGCTAGCGTCGAGCCCCAGCCGGCTTCCACTGAGGTAAGCCAAAAGCCCCCAGCCCCTCAAAACACCATGGATCTGTGCCTACTTATCTTTATGATGCACCTCCTGCGATCCAGTGGCGTTGAATTTCCCTCTGAGCAACTCTCCTGGGCTGGATTCTCTGACAGCCTTTACCTTTGCTGTCTGCAACGCGTGGACCTTGCCACATCTTCTCTTCAGTAGCAACGTGTTGAGCAGCTCTTCATTGTATGTCGCTTTTTCTTTCACTCACATTAATACATGTCCATTATCTAATCAATGGTTTCCTCTTTTCCTCTCATTTCCTACTATTCCCGGTAACCATCAACAGAATGTCTTTGGTCTATGTTTATAAAGCTTTCCTTGATTTCTCTTAATAATAGTGGTTTCATACATCCTGTGCCTTTTTGTGATTAGCTTATTTCACTCAGCATAATGTCCTTCAGGTCTATCCATGTCACGAAGGACTTCCTGGATTCTTCTATTGATGTTAAATTGCCTGATCCAGACAGATAGCTCCTCAGTGGCAGAAAAAATTCCAATAACACAGCTACATGGATAATCCTGAAAAGATAACCTTGGGAAAAATTTTGAAAAATCATGAAACTTTTTGTAGAGAAGAAATTTGAAAGGGTTTGCAAATCATTATTATTGGCAAGCGTGAGATTATATGAACGGAAGGTTCTGCCTGAAGAGCCAGGAGGACAGAGGGGTCCCATAATTATTTTCAATGCAAGACTTTTGAGTGAATCTAGTCCAATAATCTTTTTTTTCTTTTCTTGCAGATGAAGTTGAGTGAATTGCCCAGGATTCCATAACTACCCAGGGATCAGGTAGGGCTGTAACCTAGTATTCTAAAATCCAAACTTTGTGCTTGGCCACCAATTGTCCATGGAGACCTAAACATGTCACTAATTTAGCACGAGGCTGGATTTTCCTTTAAGGACATGTTGGTCATTATTCCATGCTTGCATGTGGTTTTAAAGTAAGTGGTGAAAGTGTTTGCAGTTTGCTATTAAAACATGCAAACAGTTCAGCAGGGGCACTGAGCTGGTTGCAAATATTATCACCTCAGATGAAATTGAGCTGAGTAAAGATGATTAGAAGGGGAAATGAGGAACTGGAACAAGGCAGTCTGTGTTTTTAAGTACAGACCCACCACCTGTGACTTGGAAGAAATGAAAACGCAGAGGTACATGTGAGCTGAAATGATGTGTCTCTCACGCATCAGTCAGTGTTTATCAGAATTGGAGGTCTTCGTAAGTGAACTGAATGCTTTCAATGTAGGCATGTCAATAATTGCCATCGACCAAGCGTTCTGTCACACCTGCCTGCTTTGCTTTCTTTTCTTTTGACTTCATTACATATTGATTGACTTCTTGGGTTTTACAAGTTCATAAATCACCTTCTTTTAAGAGGCTTCTTGGCTTTTGTGTGTATAGACTGAGAGTGCGAGGAAAGATTGATACTCAAATCACAGTAACAAAGGACTGCATCTCTGCTCCTTCAGCTTCATATATGCAAGAGGGAAGCATCAAAAGGCAGTGTCATTTGGAGGAAATAGATTCAAAAGCAATGCAAACACCTGATCAAAAACCTGCTGCGCTAGCAGCTTCTTGGTCTGATGGCAGCTTTCACCTTCTGCCTGTGGAAGTCAGTGGAGAGAGCTGGGGGAGTTTTATAACCAAGGAGCGCGTTTAGTATTAATTACATAATGAATAGCTACCCTTGCAAATGACTATGGATATCATTGCCCAGTTGCAAATCTATAATCCTGGCACAGAATAGGATCAGTGTTCACCCGTCTGGGAGGGTCACCTTTTGTACTGCCCACAGTAGAATGGCAGCTGAGGCTATACCTAGAGCTCTCTACTGCCTCCACAGCTATATGACTTAGTAATTACTGGGAATTAAAGTATGGTCATTATTATGATCCATATTTTAGAGATAGAAGATGCATCTTTTTGGTACTGTCATTTTAAATTCTTGTGATATGCATGAATCCAACCTATTCAAATGTGGTTGCTTATAGATACTGACTGGAACATACACACTGAAAGACCCTTTTCTTTCTGGAGCACTGAAGTGTTTTGGAATATAAGATTAAGCAGTTGTATGGTGTGCTCTGTGGTAAGGCTGATGCGGTTGTACAGAATTAGTGCCGAGTCAATGTCGTAGGTGGCAGTCCGGTATTAGTAACACAAAAATCATATTCTAGCAGTCTTTACCCATCGATTTCATTTGGAGATATTCAGCCATTCCTTTCTGAACTAATTTAATTTCTGGCAGCAGTTTAATACATCAAAAGGGAAGAGAAAGCAATACTGCTTTAGAGGATACTTGTAATTAATAGAGCCAACTTCTGAAGAAGCCCAGACTGTAAACCGCTCACCTGTGAGAAGTGGCTTATTCTGAAGGGAGGGTTGCTTTGAAAGAGCAAAACAATGGAGGCTGGAGAGGAAAGGCTCGGAACCAATTTCTGCTTTCGGGTTTCAGAGCCAATCACTTCTACTTGCTCTGTGAGGATCAGGCAGGAGGAGGACAGGAAACGCTCTGGAAATAGCTGTCATTTTCTTAACAGAGTTTGCAAACAGCATTTTTTAGGCGTAAGTGTATCTTTTGCACTAGTTTAGTAAAATGACATCAACGCTCACAATGTTGCTACAGAAAGTCAAATCAGAGACGTGATGTGTTAAAGATAGCCATTTTCACCAAGGACCCATCCTTGTCTGTGGTGCATGTGGTGTTTCCTGAGGCGGTCTCAGTAAATACGTGTATGCTGTTCTTGTTGGCTTCCGTCATGTGCATTCCAGCCCATAGCAAACAGAATGAAACCTTCCCACTCCATCCGTAACCGAACCTCTCGTTCGCTCTGGGAGGGCTCCCATGCCAATCTCTCTCCCTGGCCTTTGCTGGCCCTCTTTGCTGAGCAGGATTTCCTCTTTAATAACCGATCCCTCTTGGTGATGTGTTCAAACGAATTGAATTGAACAAGGTTCTGTTATGATTCATAGTTCTCATGGTCACGTTTAGGAGCGGGTCTCTCGGCCTTTCTTTTGAGGCTGTCTCAGTGAGCTCCATGAAAACTTGGCCCCTGTGCGTGACCCTGCTGATGTCTGAAATATCAGTGGCATATTTTCCAGGGCATAGCAACCTGCAGTCAATACAGTGTTGCGGAGAACTTTGCTGTAAACCAGAGTAAAGTGAAGGCAGATGAAATGCCCCGCTCACGAGTCACTGAGATCTGCTGGGCAGCCCCTGCGCTCAGTGCTCTGTCAGCTTCCTCTGCACCCTCGGAGGCAGACTCTAGCTGTCCTCTTTACAGGGCAGAACCTAGGCCAGAGGCATATGCCAGGATCCCACAGGTAATTGGTGCTGCACCTAAGTATGTTTGAAATCAAAACTTGCTTGTGTGAAAACGGTGCTATTCATCATGTTAGGCTGAATCCATCCAATTATATGTCCTAACTTCTCCAGGCACATTTAGGAGATTGCATTAGACAGCGAAGCAAGCAAGCTCTTGGCTCCATAAACAATGGAAAATAACTGGTTATTGAAATAAAATTACCTCCTGATGATCTGACTGTAGATTGTTCACAACCAGATGTCCCTGCCACCTCTTAATTCCCTTACCTTGCTCTTCCCCAGTGGCATGCTTAAGGGATTCAAATTTATTTTAGTATTAATTAAAGTAGGAATATAATGTATAAAAAGAGAAATCTGCTGGGTAAAGACCCATGAATTTTATTTTATGCTTACATGGCCTTTTCATTAATCCATTGGATGAATAACACATCTGAGTGCCTACATTGTGTTATGCCCCGTTCTCTCCAGCCACCAGGGATACAGCGTGAACAAGACAGATAATAATCTTGCCCTCATAACGCTTGCAGTATTTTTTTCTTGGGAAGAAAGTTTATAAACTATTAAATACAGTTTGCTTTACTTATTATTTATTCATTTGAATTCTTCATGATCTGGAAAGATATTAGGAATAAACAGGCATTGAAAATGCAATTAGCTTATATGGAAGACTACAAGCTCCTTTCTCATTTGCTCTACTATGTTTGAACATCCCGGACTAGAGTAACTCATTGCTCAAGGCTTTAAAGGTGCATTGAAGATGTGATAAGGTTATATGCAACTGAGCATTACTGGATTTCTAACAATGATCACTTCGTGACTTAGCAAAGCTTTGAGAGCCTTCAATAACATCTACAGTAGTAGAAATTTAACAGGAGGGATGCACTGGGACCACTTGTCTGGGTGGAGCTTCTGTTGAGGCCCCTGGGGAGGCAGCAGCCACACATCTGGAGAGAGAAATGGGAGTACTAGAGGAATGAATGCAGAAAATAAATTTAGCAACTTTGCCTACAACCTTCTCTTATATCATCTTTGGAACAGAGAGATGGTCCTACAAAATTGTGCATCCACAACAGGGCAGGGAGGATCAGTGAAGAGGATCCAGTGTAATGAATCCTTTGGGTACAGCAACTCAAAGAACCAGTGAGCATCTCAACCACACTGTTCGAGTGCATTGTCCCCAAATGACATGGTTAAATGGCAGAGCTAGGACTGCATTACCATTTCTCCAAATTATGTCAACTCTAAATGATGTCAACTCAGAATCCCAAAGAATTCCTTGGCTGCAAGCACTGCATCGCATCTGAACGTGCCATGTTCCTTTCCAACATCATATGGCTCTTACCCATCGCAGTCTCCCACATCGCCCATGTGCTGGGCAGTGGTTTCAAAGCCTGACTGTGCCTCAGCATCAAGGGTAGCGGTTGTCAACCTGTGGGTCACGACCCCTTTCACAGGGGTCATCCGATTCATCACAGTAGCAAAATTACAGTTATGAAGTAGCAAAAAAAATAAATTTATGGTTGGCGGGCCACCACAATGTGAGGAACTGTATTAAAGGGTCGGGGCATTAGGAAGATTGAGAACCACCGAGCTAGGGGGATATAAAATACAGACTAAGCAGTCCCCTTACCTAGTAAAGAACAAAATAGTAAGTGTAGATAAACTTTCCTCCCATAACAATAAAATGAATTATTTCTTTGGCAACCATTATTGGTAAAGTGCTAGGAAGATGTCTCTCTCCCAGCCTCCTCTCCTGCTCAAAAGAACTTGTGGTAGGGAAAGACAAGCTGCAAATAATTTCTCTTGGGTTTTTTTTTTTTTTTTTGCAAGAGTGGTTGACTAGCCTACTGAGAACACATTTTTTTTGCCCTCATCTCTGAGATATGCTTTTAAAAGGCCAGAGCCTTGAAAACACGATGGGCAGTTCTAGTCTACACACGGAAGAGTGCTCTAAGTCAAAATCCACAAGAAGCCCATTACCAACTGGCAACAACCATTTGTACCTTCCAGTCTCTCAGAGAGCTCCTTTTGCCCTCTTGGGTCAGTGGTAGGTACCCCTTTACTCTTGACCCTGGAA
Organism: Tenrec ecaudatus; assembly: GCF_050624435.1. Classification (NCBI taxonomy): domain Eukaryota; kingdom Metazoa; phylum Chordata; class Mammalia; order Afrosoricida; family Tenrecidae; genus Tenrec; species Tenrec ecaudatus. The sequence continues at coordinate 89,453,059 of NC_134533.1, forward strand.
AGGACCCTTCCGATCCTGGGTTGATGGGATTATCCATAGTCTCCGATGGAGTGAAGAAGCTTGATTTCCCCCTTGCCTGTTAAGGAGGGCTTCTGAGTATGTTCATATTAAACCACTCAGAGGGAGCCAATAAGTCACTCACACAATGATAGGGCTGTGCCCCCTCACCCGCTTTTCTATTGCCAGTACAACTTCTGTACCTCTTTGTCCTGCCCATGCACTTCAGATTCGGTCTGCCTCCTTTTTCTGGAGGTGGGCATGCTCAGGTGATTTATCGCCCAATTTGTGTGTTTAAGTGCATCATGTAAAATACTTTAAATTTGTAACCATCTGTACTGCTCTTTGTTCCTAATGTAATTTGCTTATATCCTTGGTTTCTGCTCTTAGTTCTTCCTCCATGGACTAGGACCTAGTACATTCATTTTACAAGGGCACCAAGGACATATTTATTGGCTCTTTGGAAAGGAAACCACTGGAAAGCTTAAGGGTAATTATTCAGCCCTCTAGATTTATATAGAACATTTCTACCCAATAACTCAGGTTTCTTTTAATGTCAAGTAATACCTTTTTTCGTCAAAACTGTAAATGTGATTTAGCTTTTCTTGTCTTCCTTTTACTTTTCTTAAAGCAAGTCCTAAGAAAGTTAACTTTGGTGAGGAATTGTTTTAGTATAGAAGATATGAAGTGAATGGTCCAGACTGAGAGTAGATTCATGGAGTCATAGAATCGTCAAAGTTGGTTGCTGTCTGTTTTGGGTGACCTTGAGTGTGCCTTCACCCCAGCGCTAGCCCCTGGACCACACTGGCTATAAATCATATACTGTTATCCCCAATGAAGCTTGGAAGTTTGAAACACTAGCAAGATGTCCTAGATTGGAAAGCAAACCATCCTTATTGCTTTTATTATTATTATTTATTATTAGGGTCAACTCTCTTAACTAATTTGGTGTCAATTTAGGAGAAAAATCTAGATAAAGCCCTTTTGTCCTTGCCGAGAGTAGGTTCTGAAAGTGACAAAGCAAGAAATAAATTCCCATGTGTTCAGGCTCGTTGGGGAACACCAGGGAGGTGAAAGTAATCCAGGAACGCATGGGAATCAGCCTTGGTCTTTTTTATTTGTGCCTGGGATGGTTTTGCCTTCTTGCAAAAACCAGATGCTGGTTTTCATAGTTGTTTTCAATTTCAGCCCAGGCCTGGTTATAAGGTTTGAATTGAAAGTTCCACCGCAGGACCGGGTTGAGGCTAAATTTGAAAGTAGCTGTGGAAGAGAGGACGTTAACATTTCCCCAGGGAAGTGGGCTGGAAAATTGCTGCAGAGTAAACTGTAGGGAACAATCTTGAATTGATCTCTTGGGTTGGACAAATTACCTAATGGATTTTCCATCTCTCAAAATTTGGGGAAGGAAAAAGTGCCTTAAAAACAATCACAACAACAACAAAATGAGACCCTAAACGTCTTCCGTTTTCCTCCAGGATTTAAAACACTTGTCCTTCTGTCTTTTCTTTGAAACAAAAAGGCAACAAAACAAACAAGGTCTATGCTGGGATGCCTAAAGCCAGGGGAAGTGACATCAGATCGTTGTGTGATTGAAAACTCACAAGTATTGGAGCCCTCTGTCCCTCTTCTCAATTGTGACTGCTGAAACTCATCTCAGTTCAAGATGGTTTGGGGTGCAGCTGCAACTATATTTTAATAAACAGTATGACCTAACTATGATTAAACATGTTATTTTTCCATGTACTATAAAAATATTTGAGTGGTTTAGCTGTTTACATACCACGGTTTACTGGACGAAGATGCCAATTATGCAATCAATTCTCAAACACCCTTTTCCCTACCCAAATCTTCCAAGCCCTAATCTTGCTTGGAAATTTTATCTAAGACCAGAATGATTAAATTCATTTTTCCCTTAGCTATATTCCAGTGCATTTCTATTTCAATGCATTTTATTATTCATGTTGCCCTGGGGATGACAAAGTCTTCTCATTCTCCTATTTCCCTCACTTTTATTATTGGTGGGGATGCAGGTAGAGGAGCAGTGTAAGAGAGGAAGGCCCTCAAAAAGGTGGACTGGCCCGGTGGCTGCAACAATGGGCTCAAGCAGAGAACGATGTCATGAGGATGGGGCAAGACTCGGCAGGGGTTCATTCTTTTGGGCACAGGGTCCTTATAGGTCAGAACTGACCTGATGCCATCTAACAACAACTGGTATTGCACAGTGCTTGGCTCCTCAAATACATACTCTCCAGTAGAGTCATGACGATCCCAAATATAATAATCTTGACCACAGGGGTGAGTGCCTGCTGTGTGCTGAACACAGTGTGTGAGGCAGGGTTCTCCATCAAAACAAAAACAAAACCAGTGCACTTATGAATATATATAGATATATGTGACTACATATATCTATATATATCTCTCTATATATGAAATGTAATGCCTAAATAATCCACACAGATATATACAGGGTTCAGTTCAAGTCACTTTTGTGGAATAGCTAATATACAGAAGGTCCTTAAACTCACATTAGCTGCTGGTCCAAGGTCAAAGAAGCAGAAATCAAGAGGCTGCCCTTAGGCAAAACAGGCAGGGTGGGGCAGCAACAGTCAGTAGAATTGGGAGCTTAGGGAAGCAGGCCCACGGGATCTTGAGCTCAGGCTTTGCACACACAGCAGCAACAGGCTCCACCAGCCTCGCCTGCTCAAGGCCTATCTGCCAGCTGTGCAGCGAAGCAGGTCTTGAGGAGCCTCCAGCTCTAGCTACGGGATCCATGGGTTGCCTCGGCCCACAGGTAGTGCAGCACATGGTTGATGCTGCTTAAGCGGCAGCATGCTTATTCCATCACCAGGGTGGAAGAAAGATGGGATGCTGGCCAAGGAAAGTAGGAAAGTATCTCATTAGCCCTCCAATCAAGCAGCGACTTCATTAAACTCTGCCCACATGTTCCTCTGGGGGCCTAGTTGGTGAGCCCACAAGTGAAACACGATGACTTGCTCCAATATTGAGTAAAAGGAATCCTTTGCAGAGGAAACTGAGTTTAAAGTCTTATGGAATTCAGACAAAGGAAAGTTGAAGGCTATTCAAATCAGCTATAGTAGCTGCCTATGTGAAGAAGATGCATTTTGAATGATTACAACAGAGGCTTAGGCAAGGAGCCCAAGAGAGTGGGTGTTTTTAAAATTGGAATATTGATCATGTAAAGGATGGTCTCAAAAGCAAGCACTCTGCCATGGAGTCAATTGTAACTCATCGGGAACCTGTAGGAGAGAGTAGAATTGTTCCATAAGGTTTCCTTCTTTAAAGAAGCACTCTACCTCACCTGGCGTGGCTGGTGGATTCGAAACTTTGGTTAGCACTTGAGAGCTTAACCATTTGTGACACAGGGTCCTTGGTGGAGAATGTAGGTGGGAAAAAACAAACAAACAAACTTCACCGTGTTGCTTCCAATTCAAAGTGAGCTTACAGGAGAGACTAAGACTGCTCCCTAGGGTTTCAGCGTCTGTACATCTTCCTGGATCAACAGCCTCATCTTTCTCCTGAGGAGCGGCTGGTGGATTTGAATTGGTGATCTTGTGGTAGCAGCCCCAAGGATAACCCACTATGCCACCAGGAATCCCAACAGATGATAGAGCGAGAGGGAATAATAGACAGATGTTCAGGATTCTGGGTGTCAGGAGAGGACCTTGAACTCTATTCATTAGATAACTGGGTTTTACTAAAAAGGGAAGCACACATCATTATGAGATCTATAGTGAATGTAGACACATACACATTTGGCTGCTAACCACAAGGTCTGCCATTCAAAATCACTGGCTGCTCTGAGGGCAAAGAAGGAGGCTTTCTACTCTAGTAAAGTGACGCACTTAGAAACCTACAGGGCCAGTTCTACCGTGTGCACTGCCGTCACAAGTCGGAATCAACGTGATGGCAGTGTGTCTGAGGTTTGTCCTTTTGATAATGGATTGGAAGATTATGGATGAGAGGCAAACACACATGCCAAAAAGGCAGGTGAGTTAGGATGAGCAATAATGGGATGGCCATAGAGGAAGATGAGCACCAAAATTAATGCTATTTTGCATGAAGAACCAACAATTTAGCCACAGATTCATTATTAGGAAAATGCTTACTGATTAGAGGTAGGATGTCAAGGTAGAAACATAGTTTTCTACGAAATTAAGTAATGAATTGGGGTAGAGCTAGTGTGTGCGTGTGTGTGTGTGTGTGTTCATGGTTGAGAGTTGTTCTGGAAAAGGCTGGGGCCAGGTTGGTCTTTTTCAAATTCCTAATCTGACACTTCCACAGCAGTATCACTTCCCTGGGCAAACTTCTTCACATCTCTGAACATGTTTCCAAATCTGTAAAACACATCTTTAATTCCTGGATTCATTATTCCAAATATTATGCGTTCAACCGAAATATAAAATGGAGTGGTTCAGGTGGTTCTCAGAAAGTAAGGAAAGAACAGGAAATACAATATGGAAATATTCTGAATTCCCTCCTGCTGCATAAAATTTAGACTCTTGACATTTAAAGCGGAAAAATACAATTTAAATGGATGACAGGAAGGTATGATAATTAGTGAAGAAGGAGATGCTTCTTCCCCTTTCGACACTTAAGAATGGCAATAATTTGGGGCAGCACCTATACTGGCCATACTAATTGCATACTAAATGTGCAATGAGTAATAAATAGGAAATGGGCTGAAACTTCCCCCCAAAGGCTTCACTAATGGACACTTATGAATAGTAGGAGGGAGAAAAAAAGAATCCTGTCACCCCATTCTTAGTTTACCCCATTATCGAGTAGATGGCACCAAAGATGTTATATGAGGGAGCAGTGGTATATTTACTGCTCCTAACATTGCACAGAAGAATGAACCAAAATCGTCCTCTCCATCTAATTGCTTGTTAGTAGTTTCATAGCATCTAAGTTGAAATGTATTGGAAGGGAACCAGAGGGTACGCTGAAAACCAGTGGACTGGACTTTCCTAAATGTTGGAAGGTCCCTAAGTGGCCTCCCTAGTTTTGAAAAGGAGTCATCTTACCACCTGCTTTCGTCTCCTCGTCCTGCAGGGAGTTGTCATGTAGCGTGCGGAGAGCAAGAAGATGGGGTTTGCGTTTGCCCCCGAGTCTTTCAAGGATGAGACTGTTACTTACCGGGCAGAGGATCTATTACACTCTGAGCAGCTGCTGCTTTTGAGGCAAGAACGTAAAGCTGAAGAGCTCTGTACAGCTGTCATGTAGAATTTTAAGCACCCATTTGATAAAACCTGTCAGTGTGGCCCAATTTCTTGGGATGCAGCCTTTGGCTCCTCGCTCGCTTGTTCTTTCCTTTCATTAGTTTTGAGTTTTCCTGTTCGAAATGCTCCAGACGTAGCAGCTTAGAAGTGGTGATTATCTGTATGTGTGTGTTTGTTTTGTTTTAGAAGATTGTATTCTTGGACCCAGACTCCTACGTGTCTTCCAAGAGGAGACACACACACACACACACACACACACACACACACACAAAACAGGGCTCTGGAAATTTTACCCTTCAGGGAAAAGGAAGAGTAGAAATTCTAATCGGCTTTCTTATTTGGTTAGAAAAGTGGTAAGGCATGAAATTGGAACAGATGGCATACAAGAGCAAGGCTTATCTCCATTAGCGGGATTTTGCTGACAATTTCTTAAACTGTTTACAACCTCCCACTTTACATAGTTCTTTGAGGTCTTGTAGTGCACCGATGTGACAAGGTCTTACTCAGGAATATTAGAGAAAACAGGCCACCTAAGTCTGCACCATGAGGTGTGAGAGAATGTCTATTTCACCCACTTGTAATGAGTAGATTGTAGAGTTAGCTGATCACTTGGTCCTTTTTATTTCGTGAAGTTAAGACAGTGTGGTAACCATTGTAGGTTTGTCACCAAGGGGTAAATACAGTAAATGACTCCTTTGTGATATGACAAAGTAGACTTTAGTCCATCCTTTAATACAATAGCTTGAGAAGATTTGGAGAATTGCCAGCTGAATAACTATGCAGACACTCAGGACATCAGATACACATCAAAATAACTTAAGTAACGGGTATCATAGTCACTCTTTGTCTGCAGATAGTAAGCTGTTAGAATAGTTGGGGAAAAGGTTGTATTATTATTTGTGGGTAGTGTGGCGATAGTTTATTACAGAGCAGAGTTACTGAAAGAAAAAGAGCTGTATCATTATTCATATTTTTAAAATGCTGTGACAATATACTATCTCAGATGAGTGTTGTTCCAATAAATCATCCCAAATCCCTGTACTCAGGGGATTTTCAAAAAGATGATGTTTGCAGAGGCGAAATTATTTCAATACCTTAATGGGAAAAAACTAGAATGGAAGGAGGCATTCTTCCAAGCAAGAAAAGTCATTTACTGAATTTGTATCATTAAATAGGAAAGGTAAGGAGGAATATTCTCGGCTTAAAATACTTCTCAACTGAGGCCTTGGACCTCTGAGTAATTGATGCGTGACAGGCCCGCACCGTCTGTAGGTAGAATGAATAAAAACCGTTTTCCTCTGTATTTCGGCATATCAAAAGGTTCCTCAAACTCACGTAGGCTGAGAACTGTGCTCTAAGGTCAGACACTTCTAACACAGCCCTCCAGTACTCTCTTACTGGCTCTTAATTAGAATATTTTCTGATTTTTGGAATTTATGTCTCTCCCAAGGAACAAAACCTTCCTGTGTGGCATTTTAGCTCAGCTTCAGAGGTTGCCAGCGTTACTTGTTGAGTTGATTCCCACTCATGTGTTACTGAGTAGACCTGCTCGGCAGAGTTTCCTTGGCTGTAATCTTAATGGAAGCCGATTGCCAGACTCATCTTCTCTGAATTTGAACTGCCAGCTTTAGGTTACCAGTTGATTGCAGCCCATGTGTGCCACAAAAGCACAACAAAATTACAGGAATGGATCGGTATGCACTATGGAGCTATTTTTCCATAGCATCTTTATAGGATGTAGGCGAACTGCATCATGGGTTTAATTTATGCGCCACCAGCTCATCAGGCTTTCTCCCAGGGAGATATGGATAGATTCCAGCTGCTGACCGCCTGGGTAGCAGCAGCTGATCATGTGACGGAAAGTCATTGCACCCCCAGAGTTTCCTCAACATGTGATGGCACCCAGTTTAGTCCCCAAACCCAAACTAAGTGCCTTCGTGCCAATTCCAACTCCTGGTGACCATCAAGCCAGAGGAGAACAAATCGCTCTCTAGGATTTCCCAGGCTGTAAATCTTTCCAGGAGCACGCAATGTCAGCTTTCCTTTGGAGGCATGCTGATGGGTTTGAACTGCTGGCTTTTGCGATGAAACCTCCACTCTAACGACTACGTCAGTCAGGCTCCTTCCAGGGTAGAACAAATGGTTGATGTGTTTGGTTGCCAACTGAAAACTGGGACGCCTTGAATCTACCCAGATGTGCCTGATCGGAAAAATACGCCACTGACAACTCCTCTGGAGTACAGGTCTACTCTTAGTCCTGAGGCGGCCAGAAGTCAAGGTCTCTCTGTCATCCCTGGAGTATTCAAAGGAAGGGCTAGTGCCTTCTAAGACGTCGCATTCCCTCAATCCCCGAGTTACGACATGACTTGAATACTAAAATGACTGCTTTTCAAAGCAGAATAATGTCACAACCAGCAATTAAAGTGTGATGCGCTTTAAAACGCTAAACTTCTTGGCTTTTGCCCTATGGCACCGCTGGATCTCAAGGCATTTTAGGCATTTAAAAAATTGTTAAAACTCCTCAAAGTCATGACTTCTAATTATTTATACAGTTAAATCCACTCCATTCTGATTTCTTCTCCCGCTCAGTTGTTTTTTTAGGCTATTACTTATTGAAACATGTTTTCTTTTTCTTTTTAGACCTAGAAGAAGAAGGGTACTCAAGCATTATTGGACTTCCATAGCACCATTTTTTAAAGACAAACACTACCCTATTAGAATAGATTTTCTTACCACAGAGACATCTGAAATGACAGAAAATGGTCATGTCACTCCAAAAAAAGGAATAGTTAATTGGAAATTCTACTATCGAAAAATCATGAAATAGAAGGTGACCCATTCAGTTTCCCTTGCTGATTGGTAATAGCTACTCATGGGTAATTTGAATAGCTGTCAGAATTCCTCATTTTTCTTTTCTCATTTATTTTTCAGAAATAAATTTTAATGGGACTTCAGAGAACGGAAGCAGAGAGAGCAAGTGCATGCCCATTTTTACTGTGTTCAAATGAGTTCTTGACCTAGCGCACTATTCCTGTCATCTGAGGCAACCCTAGCTCAGAGCTTGGAGAACCACACCCCTGAACTCTCTGGAAGTTCTTACATAGAAGTCTTGACCTGGTCTTTTTCCTCAGAGTGTAGGAATAGCTCTCACATCTTTAAATGTGACACCAAGGACACACAGATTTAGAAACTTCCTCGTCCCGTGGAAGTTTTTGTGGTCATATACAAAACAAACAGAGTGTGATATATTTTCCCTATTCCAGCAAGCTTGAATTTGATCGTGATCTATGAATGTAGAACTCATCATATTGAGAAAATGAGGCGCTCTTTCATAGAACTGAAATGACTGAGGTTAGAAAATTTCCTGGGAAATGGCATGTGACAGTGCCCGTGCATTTGAAACTTGAACGTGTCATGTAGGTGATTCTAAGTGTTTCTGAAGGACAGCAGTCTATGTCATTTCATGAATGAAAGGGCATGGGGAAATAGAAATAATTACCCTGCGGCCCTAGTGGCGCTACCAGGTAAGCATTGGGCTGTTAATTGTAAGGTCAGCAGTTCAAGCCCATTAGCTTCTCAACAAGAGCAAGATGAGGCAGTCTACCCCATAAAGATGTACAGAGACTAGTGAACTCTACCCTGGGTTGCTCACTCTGAGTCTGAAATGAACTTGAAGGCAATGAAGGTGGATTTGGACAAGTAGCTACTTGTGTGGATTCTTCTCTTTATAATGTCTTAACCTTTTGTTTCTTCCTTCTCATATTGTAGCTCACTTAAGCTGGATAGTACACCCCACATTGTTTATTCTAATAAATGGGACATTAGTCACACCCACCTAGGAATCCTTGATGGCTTTGTTTCCAGGGTTCTCAGCTCAGCCCCTGAGCATGTCAGTGTTTACCCAGCCAGTGCTCAGTGTAGTCCCCGTGTTCCTAGTGCTTCCATCCAGCATACATATATTTATATGCATATGTAAGTATGTATATATGCATATATGTATATATAATTTTATCCAGCATTCATATATGTATATGTATATATATATAATTTTTGCAATTTATTTAACTTCATTTTCCTCTGGGTTTCAGAATTGTATCACAATCTGGAATTATATAGAGAATATTTGCCCTTATGTTACATTAGATAGTTGTAAATAGGAAATTGATTTCTTGAGAAGGATTTCGTTTCATCAACACTTTGGGAGTAATAACCGTATCACTCTTTTATAGAGATTTTAAGGGTTTGCAAACAACTGTTCTTCTTCCCTCTGAAATCTGCCTGCTCTTGTCTGCACAGGATTTGAAGGTCTGAGTAAAAATTCATATATTCAAAAATGTTGTGTGGTCAATGTGATATTTGTATAGCATGTATATCATTCTAATTTTTAATTTTAAATGCTTTCAGATGAATAAATGGCGATACTTCAGTGTATTATCTCTCAGCATTCGTCTTTGTACTTTATGGTTCTTTCTTTTTGTTTTTATCTTTTCTAATTATATTTCTGGGATCCCCTAGAGCAGGGATCTGAATTTGATATTAGCTCATAAGACAAAAGAAAGCGGGTGTCTGGACAGTTGTTAGGTTCCAAGAATTGTGTGGGAAAGGCAGTGCTCAGAGAAGGGCTGTGGGGGTGGGAGAGGGGATTGAGAGAGAGCTGCACAATGTCTACCTTGATTTAGGCACATATTGGGCTACTGACAAAGCATTTCCAAGCCGACATTTTCCTCCACCTACCTGTACCTCCTAGGTGTCATTTTCTTAATTTTGGCAAAGTTAATAATAAAAATGAGAAATAACAGGAACCAGAATAGTATGGCATTATTTATATTGTTGTTTCTTAAAAAAAAACCAATGGATATTAATACTAATCCTACTGTTTACTTTAGCTTTGAATCTGGATATCAGTCTCAAGTTCTAAGCATTGCTTTATTGTTGTTTTATGTATTTCAAGATAATGGCAGTTTCTGTGTTTGTTCCCACATATAAAGAATAGTGCATGAGTTGGTTGTCGGTAGTGTAAGTGGAGTCCAGGAGGTAGAGTGGTTATGAGTTGGGCTGCTAACTACAAGGTTGGCAGTTCAAAACCACCAGTCACTCTGTGGGAGAAAGATGAGGCGTTCTATTGCTGTGAAGAGTTACAGTCTGGATTAGATTGTAGAAAACCAATCTTGGGTTGTTTTGAGGACGTAAAGGCATCTCTTCCCTTTGCCCTGTGTAACTGAGTCTGTATAGAGAAGGCACTTCACCAGGAATTCAGATGACCAGTCTCATACTCTATACTTACTGTGCTTGAATCCAGTTTGCTGTGGTAACAGAAATATTTTCATTTTCTCTCTTTTAAAGGATAAACACGTGGAGCTTGAATATGGCTTGACTTTGGGTTTCATCTTCATCTTTTCTGACTTCATGTGAGAGAGACAGAGAGAGAAGGGAGACACTAGCAATGCTTCCTTAGAATGTCCCAGTTCTTTATGGCATTCTTAGAACTCAGCTGGGCTGAGCCTTTTCTTAAGGACATTTATGGCAAAGACCAGGCACTTCGTCTTGCTATTATTATTCAAGGATTAACATACTTTGACCTGTACTTGACATCCAAAGTTCTTCTGGGAAAGGGGACTGCAAGTCAGAGATACTCCTTGCCCACCCTTAGACCCTGAGAAGGTGAGTCGGAGTATATATTTTCTGCCAAAAATTTTTTTTTCCTTTAGTTTTCAGAAGAGACAGCTGTAGCAGGACAGCGACACTCCCTAAACTATTGCTAGACCAGGAATCTAGAAGTCAGTCACGCGGGCTCTGGGAGTTCTTTAACTTGAGGTCTAGAAAAGCACGGAATAGCTACACTACCCTTTCTGTGAGACTCACTGTGTGTGTTCAAAGGAACCCTGAAGGTGTTGATGGCCCATGTTATACTGTTCATGAAAAGGTCGGTGGTTCCGATCCACCAGCTCTTCATGGTAGAAGATGACGCTGTCTGTGGCTGGGAGGGTTTGCAAACCTTGGAAGCCCTCTGTAGAGTGGCTGAGTCAGAAACAACTCAAGGGAGAAGGGAGGTCTGCATTAAGGGGACCACTGAGGAGTCAGCTGGCTATAAGTGGCTCAATTATTTTTGAGTTCCTGGGTGCTGAAATTCTATGTTCATTTGAAAATGTATTGCTGATGGCCAAACATTGCTAAGTTGATAAGCAACACAAAACCAATCCTCTATTGCCTGGCACTTTCATGTCTGTGCCCCTTCCCCTTCCCTTCTTTTCCTCCTCTCAACCCTCTCCCTCCCTCCCACATCGACTGAGCTCCTGTTCCCTGAGCAGGCATTGTGGTGGGAGCTGAGGAGGTAGGGTGAACCCTTGCTCTGTCTTCATAGACCCCACTGCCATGGGAGAGACAGATGAGGAAACCGCTCATTGCAATAGATAGTAAGCCTTCATTGAGAGGGCAGAGGGAACACCAACGGCTTGGGCAGGGGCATGACTTGTTGGGGTGGGGACCTGGAGAATGACTGACGTTGGGAGAAGGGCTGGAGGCTCCATGCTTCCCTTTCTCTACTCTCCCGTTACACATTGGGCTGCTAGCCACAAGGTCAGCGAGTACAAAAACAGCAGCTACTCTGGGAGAAATGAAAGAGAGACTCTCGATGCCCACAAAGAGTTACAGTTTCTCAAACCCGCATGGGGAGTTCTACACGGTCCTCTGGGGTCGTTTGACTCAGAATCGACTATGGCAGTGAGTGTCTCTGCCATCATTTCCTTCTCTTTTTCTTAGTTTAACTTAAGCATTTGCCTCGATTGAAATTATGGCCTCAACAACTGCTTTTTATTATTATTAAGCATAGGGCACAAACTGTAATATTTTCCTCCTACTCTTTAACTTGCAAAGAGATTTATCTGAGATTCTGAATGCCTCTTTTAAAGAAATACTGACTAGTTTTTCATTAAGAGAACAGGGTAATAAATAAGCCACATTTCTTTTCAAAATGCACCAGGGTAGCTCTCTGAGCAATTCATGCTGTTTACTAGTTGGAGGAAGTGGCCTCACTATGAAAAATTACATCCAAATACCCTTGAAACGGTATTTTCTTTTTAGTGTGGGCAGGAGCTAAAAAGTGTCTTCAGGACCCAAATGTTATTTATTCCGTGTTTGACACGTACAAATCCTCCTTGATAAATGTCGTTAGGGAGGCATATTGAGCTGCGTGGCCTCTGCTGATAGGTACTTTTCAGCTTTTATCACTGTCTGTGTCAGAAAATTAAGTGTAATCTCAGTGCTTTCATTCGTTTATTAACTCTCGTGGGTATATTTTATATTAGGGAGTTCAGTGCGATGTTTGGCTTTGGAGGAATGCATGACCTCTTTCTTCTCTCAGCCTCAGCCATCTCCCTCTGGATGTGTTGGCGACTGAGGAAACCTGGACGTCCACCCTCTGCTTGAGAGCCTTCTGCTCAGGGATAGCAAACATTGCTTTCAAACAAAAACCATTGTTTTCAAAGACTCGCCTCATTTCCCGTCATGTTGACCGAAGAATGGCATATTCCAGTTGCAAGGGTGATGCTGGTTTGTCAGAAGTTTCAATGAAATGCCCCTTAGTGAGCATACAGTGTCCCCCTGACAACTCGGTGTATCTAGCACCTCAAAATGTGACCTTCTTTGAACGTAGCTTTGCAAATGTAATCCAGGTCAGACTGGGTTCAGGTAGTCCCTGAATTCGATGGCTAGTGCCTGAAAAGAAGAGACGGGAGAGAACCACAGAGAAGAGGGGCAGGAGCACACCTGCATGGAAGAAGGCCGTGTGACGACGGAGGCCAAGAGGGACAGGATGCAGCCACAAGCTCAGAAGCGCCAACTTTTGCTGTGAGCCACCAGAAACGAAATGGGGACAATGAAGTCTTTTTCCGTAGAGCTTTCAAAAGGCATATGACCCTGCAGGGAACTTGACTTCAGACTCGTAGTTCTCTAGTTCCAGAACAGTGAGAGAAAACATTTTGTTGTTTTGAGCCCCCCGATTTTATGGTAATTTGTCATGACAACTCTAGGAAACTACAACCTAGGGCTGACGCTTGGGAGGGGCCTGTTCCTGCTTCCACTGGATGATTGTCATTCTCTGTGGTTCATGCTCCACAAGTCTCCGTTACCTGTGGTGTATCACCCGTGGAGTTAGAGTCCAGGAGCAAATGGCCCATTAGCATGTGTCTGCGCACTGCCCCGTGCTGATATACATCTTTTGGAAGAAGTCTGGACTTTGCTCCTGTTCCACTCTGTTGAAGAAGAACACTGAAAAATGGCCTGCCTGAGAGGGCCCTGCCTATCACTAGGCCTGGCTCTCTGAATTCTGACCATCCTCAATACTCCTCTGTACCAACTTATTGAAAATGTTTATCAAGAAGAAACATAGTTGGTATCTGTTTCTTAATAACACTTGTTATTCGGGATAGGAGAAATGGGAAAGGACACAAATTTCATTCCTTAAAGGCCCATCGTGGGGCCAACTCTTTGTGCTTGACTTCTAAGTACAGGTTGATCATTAGAGTCCTGGGCGGGAGGAGCGGGTAGTACTGGGTTATACATTGAGTTACTAACTGCATCGCCGGCAGTTTGATATCCCCAGCTGCTCTCAGAGAAAAAGATTGAGCTTTCTATTCATGTCAAGAGTTAGCAATCTCAGAAACCCACAGGAGCAGTTCTGCCCTGTCCTGTGAGCAGGCAGTGACCCCGGGCAGTAAGGTTGTGTTTGTTCGTTTGCTTGTTTAGTGCTGCCATGGAAGAAAGGTCTCCGAATCTGCTCCCTTGAGGATCGCAGTCAAGGAAGCCTTGGAGAATGGTTCTAGTCTGGAACGCATGCAGTCAGCAGAAGTTGGAATTGACCCAATGGCCACAAGTTCAGTTTTCACTCAGACCCCTCAAAGATAAAAACGATGCGGAGATTCCTAATTATAGACATGTTGCAAACCATTTCTGAGTAACCACTGAAGCCTCCTACTAGAAATCAGAGTCGTTCATTCATTTTCATTAATTAACCTGAAGAAGAAGAGAACATTAAACCTGGAATCACAACCAACGTCCATGGAAGCAGAAGGCCAGAAATCAAATGATCTATTATAGCAGAGGTATCAGGTGTGACAGACCTTTTTAAAGGGATAGAGAACAAAGATGTTATTTCAAGGACTAAGGCGGTCCAGACCCAGGCCACTGTATTTTTATCCACCTCACCTGCATTGCAAAGGCAGGACAATGAATAAGGCATAGCAGGTAAAATGTATGCCTTTGGACAACATAGAACATTTCATATCCCATGGAATGCCAGAAGAACAAACAAATCTGTCTTGGAAGAGGTTCAACAGAATGCTCTTCAACAGTGAAGATGGTGAGAAGTTGTCTCCTGTATTTGGGACATGCTACCAGAAGGAATCAATCCCTGAGACAGACATCATGTTGGTAGAGGGTCACGTCAAAAGAGGAAGAACTTCAACAAGATGGATTGACACAGTGACTCCCAAAATGGACTAAAATCTAACAATGATTTTGAAGATGGTTCAGGACCAGGCATGAGTCTGTTCTGTTTTACACGGATTTTCTTTAGGTCAAAAATGACTAGGCAGCACCCAGCAGAATCAAAGACACATGACTGATATATTTTGACTGGAGATAAGAGGGAAGATATTTTAGGCATTTCGGTACCCCCGTACCCCTGCACAGAGTTGAAAAGAGGGGCCCTGGAGAACACAGGGCAGCTGGAGAGCAGTGGGTTTTAAGAGGTGAAAAATTTGGAACTATAGGGGAAAAACAGGGAATGATCCTAAAATAATAATTCCACTAACTAGACCTCCTACTTCCTATCTATTTTTAATTTCTTCTGATTAAGGGACTGAAACAGAGTTTTATCTAGGAATAAGATAAAGGAAAGTAAAAGGGAATTATAAATTCTGACTGTGTTCATCCGAATGTATCAGCTTTCTTCGCCACTTTTGCTTATGCATCCACTTTGTCCTCAGCATTCGAGTTTGGACAGGCTGGTGTGCTTCTTCCTTGTGGGTTTTGTTGTTTCTCAGGTAGATGGCTGCTTATTTATCTTCAAGTCTTTAAGACCCAGATGCTATATCTTTGGTAGCCGGGCACCATCAGCTTTCTTCACCACATTTGCTCGTGCACCCATTGTCTTCAGCGATCGTGCCAGGAAGAGAGCATCTCAGAATGCCGAATTGTTAGAAAAAAGGGTTCTTGTGTTGAGGGAGCACTTGAGCAGGGGTCCGCTGTCCATCTGTTTCCTTAATACTAAACATATAAATAAATGTACATAGATCTATTTCCCCCTCGTCCTATATTAATATATTTACATCTGTATATGCCTGTATTTGGATGCTAGTTCTTTCCTCTATTTCTTTATACTTTTCTCTTGTCCCACTATCATGATCAGCCTTCAGTTGGGTTTCAGGAATTGCTCTCAGTTACATTGCCCTTGATCCAGCCCTACCAGATCTTCTATACCCTCCTTGCCACAGATTTTGGATCACTTGTTTTTCCCTTGTCCCTGGGTTTATTAACACCCACTTCCTGATGATGCCCGGCTATCAAAAGATATAGCGTCTGAGGTCTTAAAGGCTTGAAGAAAATCAGGTGGCCATTTAGCTAAGAAACAACAAAGCCCACATGGAAGAAGCACACTAGCCTACCTCAACAAGGTCTCTGAAGACAAAGTGGGTGCATAAGCAAATGTAGTGAAGAAAGCTGATGGTGCCTGGCTGTCAAAGGATATAGAATCTGGGGTCCTATAGGCTGGAAGATAAACAAGGGGCCATCTACCTGAGGAACAACAAAGCCCACATGGAAGAAGCACACCAGCCTGTGAGATCACAAGGCATCGAAGGGATCAGGTATCAGGGATCAAAGACAAAAAAAATCATAAGATTGTGAATGAGGGTAGTGCAGAGTGGGAACCCAGGGCCCAGCTATGGGAAACTGGACATCCCCTTGCAGAACGGCTGCAGGGAGGAGCCCAGCCAGACGGTGCAGTGTAGCAATGATGAAACATACAATTTTACTCTAATTCTTGAATGCTTCCTCCCCTCCACTATCATGATCCCAAATCTGCCTTACAAATCTGGCTGGACTGGAGGAAGTACACTGGTACAGATAGGAAATGGAAACACAGGTAATCCAGGACAGATGAACCCCTCAGGACCAGTTGTGAGAGTGGTAATACCAGGAGGGTAGAGGGAAGGTGAGGGTGAAATGGGGAACAGATTACAAGGATCTACATATAATCTCCTCCCTGGGGGATGGAGAGCAGAGAGGTGGGTGAAGGGAGACGTTGGGTCGTGTAAGATATGAAAAATAATAATAATTTATAAATTATCAAGGGTTCATGGGGAAAGGGCGAGCAGGGAGGGAGGGGGAAAATGAAATGATACCAAGGGCTCAAGTAGAAATCAAATGTTTTGAGAATGATGATGACAACATATGTACAAATGTGCTTGACACAATGGAGGGATCTATGGATTGTGATAAGAGTTGTGCTAGCACCCAATAAAATGATTTGAAGGAAAAAAAAGAATGTATCAGCTAACATTATTTATTTGGAAGGATTACTCTTTTATGGATAGCTACCTGAATTAATCTAAGTCTATGAGCAATATTTTATGGAATAACATCAGGCTGTATCATTTGCAGAATGCTGCATGTGAGCACCGACTTCTCCGTTAGGATCAGGGAGTTGGTTCTTCTAATATCTGCCCTGCATTTCGCCACTTAAAACTAAAACTTCATCAATTCAGAGAATGAAGATGAAGGAATGCAAATATTTGGTATCAGGTGTATGCTTATCATTTTCAGTGCATTATCTCATCAAACCTTAGTCGTGAGTATGCATTACTCCACCACTGCATAGGGGGAGTGATGCATACTCAGAGGTGTTAAGGAAGCTGCCCACGCACACACAGCAAGAGGTAGACAAGGGGTTTTACTCCTGATACTATGCTCTTTCCATGATCCCAAGCTAAGGCCATTGAATTAGTTAGGAGAAAAAAAACAAAAACGTACTAAGAGCTATATGTCTCAACTTCTTTAAACAGTGATCTATTCAACATAGTGTACTACTTAGAAACGTTGGAATATGCCTATGAAAAGTGTAAAAGAGATTCATGTGGGGCTTCTTTTCTTAGTTAAAAAAATCAAGATGATATCATTTGAGACTGTAACTTCAAGACCCTTCCCCTCTTTCATAGTTTGTTTCTTTGCATGAAAGCTAATTGAGCTTTCAGACAGCTTTCAGACATATCACTAACTTAATTTTAATCTCTGGTTGCTGTTCTGTATGTATTTTTCCTTCAGATAATAAGTATGCAATTGTGGTTACCCTGATTAATGTTTTACATATTTCCTCAGGCATTCATGGAGAATTGACTAAAATATAAGTTACCCTTGGTTTCAGAAAACTTCTGATTGGCATTTAGAAACATGTACAAAATATACCCCTGGGTAAGCAGTTTTCTAACCTACAATTTTCTTCTTCATTTTTTTCTTTAAAGGACGGGGAGAGGAAAAAGAGGAGACCATTTCCAAGGGAGATTTTGGTTAGAATAAGGAGAGGCTATGGTTTGAAACCATTCTATCTTCAAATTGCAGCCTTTTATTCTGCAAGGAAAAAATTTTTTTTAATGAATTTATTTAGGTGTTTTGAACATGATAAGCTGGAATTAAATGCAGAATCAGCGTTTTTCTCCTCTTTATCTTAGAGCAAAAATATCACCATATCTTAAATTGCCTTGGGTCAGAACACTGATTGTTGAATTATTCAACAGTTTGAACTGGTAGAATTAAAGGATTCATTAGGCTGAAGGTCAAACGTTAAGTTAAAAACATTTCCTTATAGTTATGATATAACTCACAATATCGACAAATTCCAGAAAGCCACAGGAATGAAGAGATATGTGGTCTTAATGAGCTAGAAGCATTCTTGCTTGGCCATTTTCCCTGACAACCACTCAGAAATGCCCTGAATTCACTTAGCCCTCTCTTCAGACCGGTAAACAAATATGTACTCAGTAGGAGTCCCACTCCCACTTTCCCCATATCCAAGGGGGCTTCAAAAGGTTTGTGGAAAATCTCGTCTTTTAACTCCATCTTTCTACAAACAGTTTGAGGCCCCTTTGCTTTTAGATGAAACTGAATATTAACCTATGGGGTTATGCTCATTTTCCTGATTATAGCCATCACCCCACGAGAACACAAACAAACATGGATCCCATAATTTGAGCAAATGGAACTTTTTCCCCAGTTGATCTTTAAGTGACTCTTGAAAAAGCTTGTGACTTGAAGTCAGAAGATGGAAACTCTATTAAGAGGTTTTCTTGTAAGAAGTGATGGCGAACGGATAGAGGCTAAGAACAACACTGTGTATGTCCAGAGTACCTAGCTTCCTTGAGCAATAAAATATTTATCCACTTTTCCCCAAGTCCATTTGTATACGGAGAGTTCTTAGTGTCAAGTATTGCCATTTTAAAAATAGGAGGAGTTGATTTCAGCATAAGACCCCAAGAATGTTCTCTGTCTTGACATCAATGTAACCACTATTGCTCTAGACCCCTTCTCAATGGGAACTCCATGTGGAAGGAGAGCTTTGGGATGTGATCTGCCCTATATCCTCTAAGTACCACCCCAAAATTCCTTTTGTGACTGTTTGTTAATGCTCACTTCTTTGAAGATACATTAAGTTTTTAGTGTGGATGCTTCAGGAATAATTGATGGTGCAGCCATCTGAGGATTAAGATGTTCACTATGACTCAGGCTGTGGCCATTCTCCTGGGCATTAAAGCTCTTGCTTCCTCCCCAGGTGATTGATGGCCTTGTGTTGATCTGTGTTTTAAGACTGTGTGGCCAGAGGGTGTGAGGTCTCTCTCCAGCATTTGATACGGATGGCCACTTCCTTCTTCTTAAAACGCTTTATTTTCTCAATATCAATTTTATTACCCTGCCTTAGTTGAATTCCCTCCTCATTTCCAAGGGGGATTTTGGTTAGAATAAGGAGAGACTATGGTTTGAAACCATTGTACCTTCAATTTCAGCCTTTATTGGTTCCCTTCTCTATATATTTAGTGTTCAGGGCTTGAATTGGAGTCTTCTAGAGTTTTGATTCAAAACCACCAGCAGCTCCATGGGAAAAAGACTGGGCTTTCTACTCCCATAAGTTAGAGCAGCGGTTCTCAACCTGTGGGTCGTGACCCTGCTGGGATCGAAGGACCCTTTCACAGGGGTCACCTAAGGCCATCAGATGGTCTTAGGAACCAAGACACTTCTCCTCTATCCATCTCCAAGAGGGCCCGCCCACATGCAGATACGCCCACATAAGAATACCCACTGTGAAGACTGTTACCCATGCTTCAAGACAAACTTTAATTTATTCGTCATTAGAAATAAATATTTCACAATATATAATTACATATTGTTTTGGTGATGAATCAGTATGCTTTAATTATGTTCAATTTGTAACATTGAACATACATCCTGCATATCGGATATTTACATGACAATTCATAACAATAGCTAAATGACAGTGATGAAGTAACAACGGAAACAATTTTATGGTTGGGGGTCACCACAACATGAGGAACTGTACTAAAGGGTCGTGGCATTAGGACGGTCAAGCACCACCGAGCTAGAGTCTCAGAAACCCACAGGGGTCGCTAAACGTCAGCACTGACTCCATGGCAGTGAGGTTGGGATGTTTTTTGAGAGCCCTTGGGGTGTGGTGATGATACATTGGGCTGTTAACTGCAAGGTCAGCAGTTGGAAACCACCAGGCAGCTCCAAAGGAGAAAGATGAGGCTTTTTTCTCCTCTAAAGAGTTGATACCCTTACACTCTGACAGGGGCCGTTGTTCTACCCTGGCCTATAGGTTTGCTCTGAGGCCGTGACCCCAAGTTTGGCATTTCAAGTGGATGGTTCCGCAAAGGAAACCCACTGGTGCAGCAGCGGCAGTGCTATCTGAGAGGCTAGCTGCTAACCTAAAGGTCAACATTTCAAACCCACCTACTGCTTTGCTGGCAAAAATATAAGAGGCTCATTTTATACAGATTACAGCCTTGGAAATCCTGAAGGACTGTTTAGGTTTGTCCTATAGGATTTCTATAGGGTCCTCTAGAATTACCTCAAAGTCAATGTGTTTGGTTTTCCTTAATGGCTCCCCTCTGCCCATGCCGTCTAATTCATTGGTTTGTAAATACCTTCTATATGCTGACCA
Organism: Tenrec ecaudatus; assembly: GCF_050624435.1. Taxonomy (NCBI): domain Eukaryota; kingdom Metazoa; phylum Chordata; class Mammalia; order Afrosoricida; family Tenrecidae; genus Tenrec; species Tenrec ecaudatus. The sequence goes on from NC_134533.1 coordinate 89,473,522, forward strand.
AGGACTGCTGATGGTGCTGTGGGCTATGGGCTGGGTTGCTGTAACGTTAAAAAAAAAAAAAGGATAGGGACTGCATCGGCCTTTGTCTAATTTCACAAAACTCACTGTCACCGAGTCAATGGCAACTCCTAGCAACCTATCGAACAGGGTGGACCTGCCCCTGTGAGTGACCGCAACTGTGACTCTTTCCTGGAGTAGAAAGCCTCGTATTTCTCCTGCAAATTGGCTGGTGGTTTCGAACTACTGACTTTGCAGTTGTAACATGTAGCCAGGTTACAAATGATCAGGATACTATTAATTGAACAGACAAGTCTCTCTCCGGCCTTTGACCTCTCAGCCAAATGGCCCTTTGCCATCTGCTCAAGTAATGTTACAAAGTTCTTTCAGGGCTACCAGTAAATAAATGAACACGACACTGCCATAAGCTTCAGACAGGTGGTACTCGGCTCTAGCTCTCCGGTCAGCAAACCTAGCTCCCCCAATTACGTGCCTGAAGGCACCTCATTCCAAAAGCTACCTTCCTGCCTAAAGGCACTCAACTTTCTCTGTGGGCTGGCAAGTCATTCCAGTGCTCTGGCTCTTGGTTCTGCTGCTGCTGCTCTTCTGCCATTCCCCTGTCACTCGCATGTGCCTCAGAGAACAAGGAAAATGTAAGCATAGGGATTTTGGAGGCCAAGCTATGTTCTCCAATCCAGACTTACCTTGCTGATAGTAGTGAGATTCCCCCTTCCTGTTTCTGAGATGGCTCATTTTATATCCAGCAGGATGGCAATCATAATTAAGCCTGTTACCAGTTAGTCACAACTGAATTCTTATCAGTATTTGCTTCCACCTCTCTCGATGCAGCCCATTAGGAAAACGTCATTCAGTGGGAGCCGCCATGACTATGGCTGGAAGAGCAGCACTGCATAATCTGCTGCACTGTAGCTACTGGCTGCACGGTAGGTGGTTCAAACTTACCAACCCCTCTGTAAGGGACAGCTAGCTGCTCCCATAAAGAGTTACCTTCTTGGAAACCCTATATAAGGTCTCTATGAGTTGGAATGGAATGGATGACTGTAGGTTTGGTTTACTATATGCTCCATTCAGTTCCTGGTTGGATGTCTGCTGTTAACCTAAAGGCTGTCAGTTCAAGTCTATCTAGAGATGCCTGGGAAGAAAGGAAGCCTTCTTCCAGAAAGATCAGAGCTATTGAAAACTTCATGGAACAGAGTTCAGTTTATTCATGACACACGTGGGGGTCACCAGCCATGAGGCAAAGCTACTCAGTGACACCTACTGGGTTTATTGCTCTGTTCGACTGCTATTTTTACCTTTGTAAGCTCGATTGGTTTACCATTTGAATGCCTAAGGGGTCTACATAACTTTGGCTAAAGAGAACTAATATTCCCACCACAACCCATCTACTTCTGCAGTCTCATTAAATGACATCACCATCTACTTGGTTGCTAATGATTTTTTTTTTAAAGAAAATTTTCGTTCTTTTCTCCACATTCCCTACATACACTCCACTCACAAAAGAATGTCTATTTTACTTCCAAAAGTAATTCTGCACCTAATCATTTCTCTCTGTGTTGAGTCCATTTTCACAATTCTTGTTCATTACCAGCATGGCTGCCCACACTGTCCTAGATACTCCCGGCTCTAGTCTTTCACTCTTACAACCATCCTTCCACATGGAACCTGTGTGTTTTTAGTGCACATCAATTCTTTGCTTAAAAGTCCTTGTGAACCATTTCCTGTTTACCGCAGTTATTTCTCTTGATGTTATGGCTTTCTGGGCCACACCAGCCTTACTTTAGCCCCTTCTCTTTGTTGTATGCTACTGAATTGATTTCAACTCATTCCTCCCAAATGTTTCTACCTCACAGCTTTGGGCTCTACTGCTTCTTCTGCTTCCTTTTCTTTCAGGTCTTCTGTGTGTTGCCTTTTATTAATTTGTTTCTTGGTTAACCACCTCCAAGCAGCCCTCCTTGACTAGGCCTAGATAAAGCAGTCTCTCCTCCACCACACTCTCTGTTACTGCTGTTCTATTTTCTTCACAGTCATTTTCAGTACACTTGAGATTATCAGGTCTGTGTGTTTTGCATTCTGTCTTACACCACAGAAGCACAAGGTATTATTTGATTTGCTGCTAGCCCAATGCTGGGCACATAATAGCTGTTCGGTAAGTACTGGTTGATTGACTCTCTTCATTGTTGTAGCTCTTTTGAGTTATACTTTTGAGTTAAAGAGGGAGGTAACAGCTCCTTCTGGTAAGCTGGACCGAGTAAATTGGTTTGGTCACCGTCATCTGAAGAAACTGTCCTGCCAGATCCCATTAATCTTTTGAATGTTACTTGACATTTTTGCTTTCCTCTAGGTGCCCAATATGGAAGTGGGTTTATTTTATATTGTAAAACTGTCATCTCAGTGTTTACCCTGCGTATGACAACTCTCATGCACAGAAAAAGATAATCCAGGTTCCTTTCACTTCTTTCTTGTGTTGGGAGTGCCCTGCATCATTTCCGTGCAATCATTACATAAGATTTTAGATCATGTATCCCAAGCAGTCCTGGGCTTTTATTCTCACTTCTCTGGAGTTGCAGAAGGGGATCAGGGAGTGGGGAGGTGGGAGGGAGGGAGGGATGGACCTCTGACTTATTCATGAAAGCCAGCTCTTTTGCTGATGTCATCCTACATTCCTGCCCATATCAGAGATGTAGAGGTGATGGTGGGAGCAAGCAGTGAAGACAGTAGAATCAGCCATTAGAGAGGAAATTGAGGAGGAAGTCAGAACTGTTTTTTGTACCCTCATCCTGGGTGGAGTTCACCAAGCAGCATGGCAAGCTAGGAGCCGAGTGAGGTTCACCAACTTTCTGGCTGTGTGCAGAACATTATAAACCTGGTTAGCATCTCTGTTCCAACACGGACATTGCAGTTCTTTAGCAAAGTTAACGACTTCCTGAGCTCCCAATCACTATAAGGTGTTCCCCAGGTACTGAGCAGGGGTGGTGATGGGTGACTTGAGGACAAGGTCGTTGGGAAGATAGCTTAGGCTTGGATCATGTGCTCTGGAAGATTTTCATTTTTAAAATTGAAAATAACAATCTGAAAAGCAGAACAGGATTTGGACTAGAAGAAAGAAAAGAGCAAAATGCCGTGGGCTTTTCAAAGGGAAGAAATCCTATGTATCATGAAGGGGGAGTGGGAGAGGAGGAAGGGAGGAGCTACTGGTGGAGAGTGGATGGGATGGAGCGGGGCAGCCTAGGGAAAGGGGCCCAGCTGACTGGAATATGAAGGCAAGGGAACCTTTTTTTTTCTTATGAGTCTTTTAAAAATATATTTATTTATTTATATTAGGGGCTCATACAACTTTTATCACAGTCCATACACACATCAATTTGTGTAAAGCACATTTGTACATTCATTGCCCTCATCATTCTCAAAACATTTACTCTCCACTTAAGCCCCTGGCATCAGGTCCTCATTTTCCCCCTCCCTCCCCATTCCCTCCTTCCTGATGAACCCTAGATAATTTATACATTATTATTTTGTCACATCTTTCCCTGTCCAACGTCTCCCTTCACCCACTTTTCTGTTGTCTGTCCCCCAGGGAGGAGGTCACATGCAGATTCTTGTAATTGGTTCCCCCTTTCCAACTCACCCTTCTTCTACCTTCCCAGTATTGCCACTCACACCATTAGTCCTTAAGGGATCATCCGCCCTGGATTCCCTGTGTTTTCAGTTCCTATCTGTACCAGTGTACATCCTCTGGTCTAGTCTGACTTTCAAGGTAGAATTGGGATTGTGATAGTGGGTGTGTGTGGGGGTGGGGGGGAAGGAAGCATTTAGGAACTAGAGGAAACTTGTATTTTTCATTATTCCTACATCGCACTCTGAGTGGTTCATATCTTCCCCGAGACCCTTCTGTAAGGGGGTGTCCAGTGGCCTACAAATGGGCTTTGGGTCTCCACTCTGCACTCCCCCCCTCATTCACTATGGTAAGATTTTTGTTCTGATGATGCCTGATACCTGATCCCTTCGACACCTCGTGATTGCACCGGCTGATGTGCTTCTTCCATGTGGGCTTTGTTGCTTCTGAGCTAGATGGCCGCTTGTTTACCTTCAAGCCTTTAAGACCCCAGATGCTATCTTTTAATAGTTGGGCACCATCCATTTTCTTCACCACACTTGCTTATGTACCCATTTGTCTTCAGCGATCGTATCATGAAGGTGAGCACACAATGATATGACTTTTTGTTCTTTGATGCCTGATAACTGAGCCCTTGGGCACCTTGTGATCACACAGTGTGGTGTGTTTTTCCATGTAGGCTTTGTTGCTTCTGAGCTAGATGACCGCTTGGTTACCTTCAAGCCTTTAAGACCCCAGATGCTATGTCTCTTGATAGGTGGACACCATCAGCTTTCTTCACCACATCTGCTTATTCACCCGCTTTGTCTTCAGCGGTTGTGTCAGGAAGGTGAGCATCATGGAATGCCAATTTAATAAAAGAAAGTATTCTTGCATTGAGGGAGTACTTGAGTGGAGGCCCAATATCCTTCTGCTACCTTAATACTAATTAGATCTCTGTGCATATTAATACTAAATAGATCTATGTGCATATATAAATATATGCACATAGATCTATTTCCCATCCTAATGTATAAATATATTTATATATGTACATGTCTTTATCTAGACCTCTATAAATGCCCTTTGTCTCACAGCCCTTTCCTCTATTTCCTTTGACTTTCCTCCTGTCCCACTATCATGCTCGTTCCCCACCAGGGTTTCAGCAATTCCTCTTGGTTACATTCCCCTTGATCATGCCCCACCAGGCGTCTCACACCCTCCTCACCACTGCTTTGGGTCAATTGTTCCCTTGTCGCTGGGTTTGTTAACACTAATAACTTTCCCCCCACCTCCCCCTCTCCCATGCCCCCTGGAACTGTCAGTCCCACTGTTTTCTCCCCCAGATTGTTCATCCAGCCTATCTTATTTAGACAGACCTGTGGAGATAATAACATGCACAAAAATGGACAGAGCAAAACCAAGCAACAACAGACAGCAAAACAACAACAAACCAAGGACAAACAAAACAAAACACAAGGAAAAAAAGCTTGTAGTTAGTTCAAGGATTGTTTGTTGGCCTTTAGGAGTGTTTTCCAGTGCAATCTGTTGGGGTACCATGCCCTGGCCCCAAAGTCCACCTTCAGCATTCACTGGGGACCTCACTGTTCTGTTCCCTTGTTGTTCTGTTCCACCCCCTTAGTGTTTTGCCTCAGTGTGGTGGGATCAGATGATGGGGTACAATTCCCACACTGTGTCTCTGGTGGTGTGCCCTGTAGGGCTATGTGTCAGTGAGGGGCGTCATGTCTCATAGTGGGGCTGGCCATGTGGTCCTCTCTGTGGACTGGCTGCTCTAATTGGGATTATCGTCCTCAAGGACTGGTGGGCCAGCATGTGCTCCACTCTCTTCTCCTCCCCCTTCATCTGCTACCATGTGCTCCTATCAGATATGTCCCTCTCCTGGGGCTGCAGATTCAATGCCGTCTTTTGAAATAAATTATTCTAGGGGGAGGGGCCAGTGTCCACTTAGTAGCTGGGATTGGGGCTGACCCCCAGTCCTCTCCACTGGTTCCCTACTCCACATGGGCCTGTTGCATTCACATCTTGGGGAACTGGGATGAAGTCTGGTCGCTCTTTCACTGTGGAGATATAAACAATACCCTCCCCTTGGGTGGGTTAGTGCCCTGTGACCTTGCTACCCACTTCTTTTTTATTTTTTTCCATTCCCCACCTCCTTTTTAGTGATCTACCATGTGTATCCCTGTATTTGGTCTGGTCCCTGCCACGTTACCTGGTCCTCACCCCAGAAATATCTGTATACAATAGCTTTTTCCCTATTCCCCTATTGCATTTTTTTAAAAGCTTACCTCAGTGGACTCATGTTGTACATGTCTTACTTCGCTTAGCATGATTTCCTCAGTTATTCCCATGCAGCCATCGGCTTCATATGTTCATCGCTGCTTCTTAGCGATATGTAGTACTCCATTGTATGTATGTACCACAGTTTTTTAATCCACTTGTCAGTTGATAGAAATTTGGGTTGTTTCTAAGTCCTTGAAATTGTGAACTGTGCCACAGTGAACATTGGAGCACAGATGTCTGGCCTTGGTTTGTTTCATGACTCTTCTGGGTATATGCCCAGTAGGGGGATTGCTGGGTCATATGGTAACTCAATTTCCATCTGTTTTAGGTATCGCCAGATCGATTTCCATAGTGGCTGTACATACTTGCAGGTACACCAACAGTGGATGAGAGTTCCTGTCTCCCCACAGCCTCTCCAACACTTGTTGCTGTCTGATTTTTTGAATTGGGCTACCTTTGAGGGTGTTAGGTGGTACCTCATTGTTGTTTTAATTTGCATTTCTCTTATGGCTAAAGATTGGGAACATTTTCTCATATGTGTTTGTTGGCCATTCGGATTTCTGTGAAACTTCTGTTCAGGTCCTTTGCCCACCTCCTCAGTGGGCAATTAGTTTTTTTTTTCTTTTTTGGAAGGTAGCAGAGTATTGTAGATTTTAGTAATAAGGCCTTTGTCTGATGTGTCATTGCTAAAGATGTTTTCCCAGTCCATGGACTCTGTTATTACTCTCTTGGTGAATTCTTTCGATATACATGGGTATTTTATCTTCAGTATATCCCATTTGTCAATTTGTGTCTCCTCTGTGTTTGTATCCTTCCCTATTTGTGATAGCCTGTGTATTCCCTGAGCCAAAGTTCTTAAGTTGGTCCCAATTCCCTCATTGATGGCCCTAATAGTTTGGGGTTTCACTTCAAGGTCTGTGATCCCCTTGAGTTTATTCTTGTGCATGGAGTGAGATAAGGGTCTTGCTTCATTTTTCTGCAGGTAAATATGCATTTCTTCCTAGCACCACTTTTTAAAGAGGGCATCTGCTTCCCATTGGATATTTTTTGGGCCCTTATCAAAAGATCAGTTGTCTGTATGCTGATGATTTTATTTCTGGGTTTTCAGTTCTTTTCCATTGGTCTCAGTATCTCTCATTGTACCAAGACCATGCAGTTTTGACAACTGTGACTGTATAGTATGTGCTAAAGTCGGGTAGAACTAGCCCTCTCACTGTGTCCTTCTTCTTGAGGAGTTCTCTGCTAATTCTGGGCTTCTTCCCTTTCCGTATGATGCTGCTAATCAATTTTTCCATTGCTTTGAAGAATGATGATGGTCATTGTATCGGGACTGCATTAAATTTATATAGTGCCTTTGGCAGAACTGACGTCTTGACTATATTGAGCCTTCCAATCCACGAGTATGTGATATTCTTCCACTGTTGAGGTTGCTCTTGGTTTCTTATAATAGTGTTCTGTAGTTTTCCCCATATAGATCTTTTGACAAGGGAATCCTTAAGGCTCCTTAATGTCTGCTCTTGTTCCATGACTGTGGGCAACTGTGTAAAGGAAGAAAATGCCAAGGAAGCCTGCTAGACTTCTTGCAAAAGTAAGATATCTTGAGCTGAATAAAGTATTCACCTGCAGACCTGCTGTCTGGCTGCCAAAAAGAGAAGCTCACTCAGTGCTGTGTCTGGGAGCATGGACATTGCAGGAATCCCACTCACTGGCCCTTGAGCACTGGCTTTCTTGCTCTCAGATTGTTATTTTTTTTTTCACAACACTTTCACCCTGTTTAACAAATCACTGCTTACCTAATGATTTTCTTTAACCAGATCTCAATTGTTCTTGCATAAATCTAAACTCACCCAAAACATGAGCATCTGTGAAAGCATGCGTTTAATGTCCAGTTCAGTGTTTTCCCAAATTGCATACCATCCACCTTCCCCTCATCTATTTTGTCTGTATGATGAAGAATCTGCTTATGGAGGATTGATATCTTTTTCCTTTTAAATCTTTTCACTTGAGGGGGAAACAGAATGCCCATCCTTCCTTAATGTCTTTGTAGCGGTCCTACTAAGTCCCCCTCCTCCATTTCCTTCTCAGGTGTGAGCTGCTGCCCTCATCCTCTCCTCTCTCTCCCCACGCCCTCGAGTCTGCAACACTGTCAGCCTGCGGTGGCTACGGAGGACATAATGTGAAAGATCTTGGGTATTTTAGGATTTGAAGTGCAATGAAAGGAAATTACTGACACACTCAATTGCCATTTAATGGGAGATGGTGATATCGATCTGGTAATGTTTCCTGAGGTCCTAGTTGTAATAACTGTATAATATCATATACTTTATCAAAATAATTTTAGAATCCAGCAAATGAAGTTGTTATGGAGCCTCTGAGTCAAATGAAATGAAGTCGGGGGTTCTCGAAGAGGTTGAGGGAATGGGCACAGGAAGGCCTGCGGGACGGAATTAGAGGGAGACTCTCAAGCGCCATGGCTGGAATAGATTTCTGAGGATTGAGTTAATGTCTTCAGGGAACTCTGTGTCTCCCAGAACCTGCGATTCTGCAGAGAGTAAAAAATGATGCCTTCAGCCCCTCCTTTGCTTTAATACCTATGATTCTTCTGAGCTGGTGTCAGTTCGACTGTGAAGTTGCCTGAATTGTAGAAGATGATTATGTTTATTAGAACATTTCTCGTATAATAAACCGACTTTTATGAGGGGTCCGTTATCAGTAGGTTGCAAGTTTAGTGCATGGCTCAACACATTGGTTTTTATAGTCTATAATGAAATGTCTGCTCTTTCCAAAAATTTAATGAAAATTATAATGATATTTCTTGGCTTCCTTATTAAAAAAATCAGTTCTCAATATTTCTGAAACTTTCATTATCACTTTAATTAGGTTGTAGTCCCATTACCCCTCATAGGCACAAAAGTTCTCGATCGTTCAAATTTCCTTCAGCACACTTTCTTTACATGTCTCATTTAGAACGTACCCATAGAGAAATGGTTAAGCATAATTAAAGTAGGTTTCTCCTTGTTGGGGGAAAATAAAACACCATTACTCTTTATTAGTAAAAATGACACTGTGAAGTCTCCCTTGACGAACATTTTCTGATAATGTGGAGGGTCCCTGGTGTTTGATTTTGCATTATCAATGAACAGAGACTTTTCAATGCAATTAACAAATGGACTACTACAGACAAATTGCAAATGTTGGGTTTAAATTTAGAGTCCCTGATTTTTTTTAACATATTAGAAGATTTAATAAACTTAAGTGCTTCAGGTTTATTTTCTGATGTTATCTGTGTATATGATTTGTAGATTGTGAAACATTCGTATGTAATCGAACTATCTGGGAGATTTTTCTTCTTGGTAACCTTTGGCCAAGAGTGTACATAAGTTTTTAAACCTTTACACATATTTTATATGTAGCAAAATATTTTATTATCTGTTTTACACTTAGCAAAAAGCTTAAGTTATTTCCCTATCTTTCTGTGCTTTCTTTACCACTTTAAGAGCAGCACTATAGTATGTCGATACTGCGCATCATCTTACTGTCTCATTTTGCCCATTCTTTAAACTCCAAGGAAAGCAGAGCATGGAATTTTTTACCCTTCCTAGGATTCTGTGCCCTCCTAGCCCACCACCCACTGCACCCATTCCCAGCTCTTCTTAGATGTTTATGCTATTTTATCTTACTATCTTTAACATAACGAGCTTTTTGTGACTGTTGGAAAGATTTAGCTCTATATATGACAGAACAGTACCTATGTAAATGAGATTGGTTGTAGACATGTTTCAAGCAGAGATCTGTCTGCTCACATATGTGAGGGTCGCTTTAGTTGTGTTTTGTCAAATACTGGATGCAATGTGAGTACACAGAGCAACAACAACACAGTTACTGGAGCATGCACCATGCCCTCCAACCCCTTGGTCCCCCACAGTCTTTCTGGGAAGTTCGCTCAGAGCAGGTGCCTTTCCACACTCCCGGTCTTTCCATGAATGAAGTTGGAAAGCTAGACCAGACAATCACCTCCTTCCTCATGCTGGATTAGAACCATAACTCTCTCCAGGACTCCTCCTGTTTCTTTCTCCTTAGCAATTCATCGAATGTTTGGCTGCCAGAGTATGTTTCCTAAGCCATTTTCAACCTTTAACTGCCTTAATCTATCCAATCCAAATGCCTGAATCTGAATTCCAGAAGCTTCCACCATAGACTTCCATATCCATATTCACTCTTGGTTTCTGTAAATATCAGCAGGCCTATTTCTCATCCTAAGTTCCACTGATGACAGAACTTTACCATTCTTACTTGTTTTTCATCTGTTTGGACCCCACCCCCATGTCTCTGGTCCATGGGAAGCTAGGGCTCTTGATACAAGACGAGGCTTAAAAGATGGCTTGTGCTTCATCCTTGCCAGGAGAAGAATGTCCCAGGCTGACTGCTTCTTCATTGGCATGGGTGCCTGAATAAAGATATGTGGGGCCAGATACAGATGAATCTGCAGTAAGCAGCTAAGCCCAGCCAGACAGGCCATGTCCATCAGAGCCTCTGTCCTGCCTGGATCATGGCAGACTTGTTTGACTCGTGTACATGAAAATAAACTGCTTATTAGTGCATGCCACCGAGTTTGGACTTGTTATGTAGCATTGTTGCAGCCATAGCTAACAGGGAGAGTCTTATAGGACCATAGTTTGTTATTAAATTATTTCCTTTGCCAGCAGAAATCCCCCTAACTCACCCGCTTCTGTGCCCTTCAAGTCCCAGCTGCGCATCATCCTCATTCCAGTACAATCTGACCGTTGCCCCTGAACCACTTTCTACTGGTAGCTACTAGCTTGTTCTTCAGTGTGTCCAAATACCCTTCGGCTCCCGACACTTACAAATGCCAGTTTTCGTTGTGCTCAAACCGGTTTAAACTAGTAAAACCTGAAAAAGATGGACTATAGGTAACGCAGAAACCTTATAATGTGTCAGAGCAGTAACACTCAGAATATTTTCCACTTAGAGAAAGCAATAGTTGTAAGACTGTACCTTCTCAGAGGCAGGAAACTGGAAAGAGCTGGAAAAGCAAGGCAGCCCCATCCAGGTACAGCCCTTGTAGGTTTCAGTGTATATTAAGCAGTGAGACGTGCTTGGGTAAATAAGGTTTCAGGGACTAGCAGACTATGTGCTAGGATAAAGCTAGTTTCTAAGAGATGTCTGCCAAATTGTGCCAGTGAGAAGGTTGCTTTTCAAATGCGATTACATTATTACTTTATTTTAATGGATGCTCCGGAGAATTTGCAGTTCAATGGTAGCCTTCTTAACTCCCAGGCCAGAGATCCAGGTTCAATTCCTGGCCAATGAATGCATCAATGTTCATCCAATTTAAAGTCATGCCGCATACCATCTTTGAGAGAGCCTGGGACCAGACAGCATTTTGTTCTACCTTACATGAGCTTGCCCTAACTGTGGGCTGACTCAAGAGCAGCTAACGACAACTGGAAATCATGGGCAATGAAGGGACCTTATGCAGGGATACAACTGGAACTGAAACCAGCTGAAACATATGGGCTAAGGGGTGGGTGAATTTATATCTCTGGATTAAATGTTAAAATGTTAAATTTGCATGTCAAATTGCAGGATTAAGGCATGCTTTTTTATCATTTTTTTTCTTTTGTATACCTCATTGGTGTTTTGTTTATTTTTAAAACCACTTTCTTGTGATTTGAGTGAAAGTCTACAGAGCCAATTGGGTTTTCATTCAACAATCCATACCCCGTTTGATTCTTGACACTGATGACCAGTCAGTCCCACAAGGTACCAGGACTCTTCCCACTTCCTCACTGATGGTTACCATTTCCCTCTATCCTTCTTTTCCATCCAGCCTTCTGAGCGTTGTCCCTGGCAAGTTTATACTTCCCCGGCATTATTGTGCACTTTCTAGGTCTGCCTGTTATTTGGCAGGAGGCTGAATCATGGCAGTGAGTTTATTTCCAGGGCTATAGTCTCTGGGGTTCCAGAGCTCTGTGGGCCACTAAATCTGCTCTTTTGTAACTTCAATCAGCTTTTGGACTAACGGGTCATATATTGATTTAGAGGACAGTTCCTTTGGTGATATCCCTTGAGAGCTTACTCTCTACAGAAAGCAGAGCATTGTCCTGGACAATTGTGACTGTTGATGTAAGCATTTCTTGTATTTATAATAGTTTTAAAACTATAAAATAGTCATCGTTTTCATGGGTAGACATATTTGGTTGGTAATAAGGGTATACTTTAAGAAGTTTACTGAGGCTCTGAATCTCCCACAAGACAATTTTAGGGTTGTATTTTTCACTGTCAAATCTAGAAATTTTTTTGTAACATATACTAATGGGAACTTCATGGCATAAATTCTTTACCCATATAAATTAATCTATATTTCTATAACATTGTGGAAAGAAGCAAGCCCATTGCCATCAAGTCATTGCACCTTATAGGGACCTTGTGGGACAGGGAAGAGCCGCCCTTGTGGCTTTCTGATGTTGTAACTCTTTATGGGAGTAAATAGCTTCATCTTTCTCCCTTGGAGCTGCTGGTGGTTTTGAACTGCAGACCTTACGGTTAGCAACCCAAAGCACAACCACTCAAAAAACACATATTTTAAAAAATATATGTATATTGCATGTAGGCTCATATAAACCAAAGCTCGGTGTCATTGAGCCATTTCATTTATACATATAAGCGTCTGGCAAAATAAATGGAAGAATAAAAACAAGTTGTGATTCAACTGCTTAGTTTGGAATTCTATTCAAACATTGTTAATTTGCAACACACAATGATTCGTGTTAGGTCCCCCTACCAATTAGAAAAGATATGGAACTAGGCTGAGTGGCATTTCTCCGGAGACCAGTATATCAAAGGAGACAAGCTTTGTTGATTGAATGGGCCCTTTTTGCTCCCATTTATTAACATTGTACGTGACTTTTCATCCTCTGGTGGTGAGTTCTGTTGGAATGTAGGAACCACAGAAATGCCCAAAGAAGCAAGAATGAAAATATGAGCTCTTGAGTAGGAAATACCCATCCCCAGTGAGTAGGAAATACCCATCCCCAGTGAGTAGGAAATACCCATCCCCAGTGGATGAAATCCTGGTGCGAGGAGTAAAAATAGGTCAAGAAAACCACAGTTTTACCTTTCACTTAAGCCCTCATCAGCTTTTTATGCTGTATGTAGGATGATGAACTTCTCACTACCAGAGACTCAATGCCTACTCATAACGACCTTGTTGGACAGTGGTGAACTGCCTTTGCAAATTTCTGACACTGTAGCATTTTACTGAAGTAGAAAGCCCAATCATTCGCCCTCAGAGAAACTAGTGGTCTTGAACTTAGGACCTCTTGGATTTCAGCCCAATGCATGACTACTACATCAGTCCTCATGATGAACCTTGGGGAGGCAACACAAGGGTTGGTATTGTGTCGTTTTGAAGTGGTGGTGATGCCATGAGCGCCAGAGAGGAGCTGTGTTCCATAGGGCTTTCAATAATGGATTTTTCAGAAGTAAACCAGAAGACCTTGTCCCTGATGTGCCTTAGAGCAGTGGTGCTCAACCTTCCTCATGCCGCGACCCTTTAGTACAGTTCCTCATGTTGTGGTGACCCCCAACCATACAATTATTTTCATTGCTACTTCATAACTATAATTTGGCTACCATTATGAATTGTAACATAAATATCTGATCTGCAAGATGTATTTTCATTGTTACAAATGAAACATAATGAAAGTATAGTGATTAATTACAAAACAATATGTAATTATATATTGTGAAATATTTATTTCTAATGACAAATAAATGAAATTTTGTCTGGAAGCATTGTGTAGCATGGATAACTGACTTAATATAACAACAGTAAACTACATTGCTACATTTTGTGACAGTATGGATAAAAAGCCAATGTCTTGGTTCCTAAGACCACCGGAAATATGTGTTTGACCTCCCCCAAAAGGGTCGCGACCCACAGGTTGAGAACCGCTACTGTAGATGATCTTGCACTGTTAACCTTTTAGGACTCAGCCGACTGTGCTAGTTTTGTTTAAACACCCACCAGGGCCCCCTGCATCCCTTGATATTATCCTCCTTAGTGCTGCCTCAACCTCTCCCTCCACTGACTGCTGCCAAGGCTGCTGCTGTCTCTCCCAGAGAGGCAGAGTGCAGGTCAAGTTGAAGATAAAGCTCTAAGGTACTGAGCACGTGTCACTGTCAGGAGGAAGCTGACAAACGGAATACATGTTGTCAAAGAGAAGGGTTTTGAAGGAACCAGAACTAGGCATTTGACATTTGAGCCACAGAGAATCCTGTTGGCAGGTGTTGCTAGGACTGATATCACAGGGTTGTCAGTGGGATGACATCATAGGGATGAGGAGGGATCCTACTCTCTCCTTCATCAATGAGAAGGGGGTCCCCCCAAAAGGGTGCAACTTGTAGATCTGAGTGGTATCATATCCCTTGTATAGATATTTTTCCTGTATGCTATTGCTTTATTCAGGCCATTCATATTTTGCTCCTGGATTATGGCAATACACTTCAAAAATGTCTTCCTGCTTCTACTGGGCCCCTCTTCGGCATGACTGCAAGGTCGACCTTTCTGATTCACAAATATAATCATGCTATTCTTTTCCTGAAAGCATTACAGAGGTTCTCATCATTAATCCTCTGATTGAATTAAACTCTATAACTCAGTCCCCTAGGCTATTTATGATTTAGTCCTGGTGTTTCTCTTCCAGCTTCATCTCTATTCAGACACTCCCCCATTCCAGTGCACACTCTCCCTTGATCTAGCCTTAGCAGATGACATGGAATTTCTGGAAGGGGTTTAATGCCCTGTGCCTTTAGACAACCTGCCCTTATTGTTCCTGGTTCATTTATTTGTTCCTGAACACTTACGACTCTTTTTAAAGTATTTGATTTTTGACTTAATAAATTCCACTTCTAAGAATCTGTTGTAATGAAATGTTTATCTATGTAAGAATATATTCATTGCTACTTATATAATAGGAGAAAATCCTTGCATGTGCTATCGCTTAGACATTCACTTGTATGCCGCTTTGAATTGAATTGAATAGAGCATCTAAAAGTCAGCTTGAGAAGATACAGTATTATAATGAAAAGTACACAGAGCTGGAGTTAGGAACCCATAAGGAAGGAACATATTCAGCGCATCTCCAGCTGAAACAAAGAAAGAACAAAAAATGCAAACCTTGAGTTGCAATATTAAGGGCTCTATAGGCAAGAGATTGAATAATGCAGGAAGCATCAGAGGAAGATGGAAATAATACACCTCATCAGTGTATGAAAATGAATTAGTTGACACTCAACCATTTCAACAGATAGAATTTGATCAAAAACCAAGGAAACTGAAGGAAGAAATCCAAGTGGAATACTTCAGGAAACTTATGCAGTACTGGAAACACTAGTAAGTGCTTGCTAAGACATTTTGAGTACAGCTACCTGACCAGTTGATGGGAAGTGATTGATACTTGCATTCCTTACAAAGGAAGGTGATTTCAAATTAGGTGGAAATTATCAAACAGTATTCCCAGTATCACATGCAAATATAATTTCATGAAAATAATGGAAAAGCTTTTACCGAAGTACATTGACCAAGAGCTGACAGAAATTCAATCTAGATTCAGTAGAGGGACATGGAATGAGGGGTAACCTTGTTTTATTGACTGTGCAAAGACATGTGACTATATGGATCTTAAGAAACTAGGTGTAACATTGGGAAGAATGAGAATTCCAGAATACTGAACTATTCTCATCAAAACCCTGTACATAGACCAAAAGGAAATGTATGTGTCAGGATTGTGTCCTTTGACCTTACTCATTCAGGCTGTATGCTGGGAAATTATCCGAGATGCTGGACTGTATGAAGCGGAAGAGCGTCTCCGGATTGGAGGAAAACTCCTTATGCAGATGCCACAACCTTGCTTGCTTCGAGTGAAGAAGACTCACAGTGCTTACTTCTGATGATTGCAGCCTTCAGTATAGATTACAACTCAATAGAAAGAAAATGAACATCCTCACAAACTCGACCAATAGATAACATCAAGATAAATGGTGAAAAGGTTGGAGGTGTCAAAGGTGCATTTTACTTGCATCCACAATCACCTTGTATGGAGGCAGCAGTCAAGAAATGAAATGACATCCTGTGTTGGACGTATCTGTTGCCGTAAATTTATTTGAAGTATAGAGAGGAATTTGATTTAATACATACAAATACGTTTTAGGATTTACCTGCCTGAGAAGCCCTTTACGAATCCCTCTGCCAATTTGGGTGCTTCTCTTCAGCTCTGGTGGCGCTTTGGGATAAGCATTTGGGCTGCTTACCTCAAAGCCGGTGGCTCAAATCTACCAGCCACTCTGCTCAAGAAAGATGAGGCTGTTAGCGCCTGTAAAGATTTACAGTACTGGAAACTCTGAGTCAGAATCAACAGGTGGGTGGGTTTTGCTTTGTGTTTAAGTTTCTTGGCACATCAGTGACACTACATGTTCACCTATGATATTGTTCAGTGACTTTTCTTCAGAGCCTACCTATCACATTGACAATTCTATTACAGTTCTGTCAATGGTAAGAGCCAACAGCTCAGAAATGAAGTCTCTCTGGCAGCAGTCTTCCAGGTACCATGTACCTCCATTAAACCAGGAGAGCACTAGGACTTGGGAGAATGATGGTATGTTTGGGTGACACCTCTTCTTAACTTAAATGATGGCCATCAAATTCAAAGGGCACACAATTCAGATGAAGAGGCCTGTTGGCAGCATTGTGAAAATGCTCAGCTGTTAACCTACAGGAGAAAGATGTGCCAATCTGCTTCTGTAAAGTCCCAGCCTAGGAAACCCCATCCTGTAGAGTCAAATCTCTTCCTCAGGGTCCTTGTGATTCAAAGCATGCAACACACACACACACACACACACACACACACACACACACACACCAATACCAATGATTTAACTCCCAATACTGACCATTTGACCTGTACAAAGCACACTCTTTCTGCAAAGTCTACTTCAGATGCCATCAGCTCCTTGGAGGTCCCAAGGAGCTTGCTGTCCCAAGCCTGACCTGGAGATGCTAAACTTCTTGGCATCAACTCGATGGCAATGATTCTAGCTGGACTTATTGTCTCCTGCCTCGAATTAGCTATTTGCGTCTGTGCCTAATTCTGTTACAGGTCTTTAAGGATCCTCGAGAGTAGAAAGCTGTTGTGCAGACTTTGGGCCTGGGGTGTGCCAAAAGGTAAATTTGTGCATAGCTGGTGTTCTGTAAGTGATTATATACTTGTATCACCAATTCTGCTTTATGAATATTTTCTTAGTTGGACCTTTCCTGACCATGGAATTTAAAATTGAAACCGTTCTTTGCTGTGGAACTTCCTATTTCCCTGGTCTTGGCTTGTTATTGTTTTGGGCTTGCTTTCTCTTTTTGTTGTCTTATTTACTCTATAGTGATCATATCCATTTACCATGCTGAGCAGTTTACTGATTTGTATGTAATCTCCAATAGACTGCAGAGATGAATATCTCTCTGGTTGACTGATGTATTCCCAGAACCTAGGACACTACCTGGTGCATAAAATGCTCCTAGTAAACATTAGTAGAATAAATAGTGATTGATCAATAAGCTCAGTTCATGCAGTACTGAATTCTTCCTATTTGCAAAGCCCCATGAAAGAAGCACACTGGGGACAGCTGGAGGCAGGCTGCCCTGGTGAAGACTCACAGGCTCCGAAAGCCTAGGGAGCAGTTCTACTCTGTCCCATAGAGTCGCTGTGCATCAGAATGGACTCACTGGAGGTGGATTTGGGATGAAAGGAAGGACAGCAAGTCAGAGATGAAAAAGCAGTGTCTGGCCCACAGAGTTATTTCTTTGTGGCCTATGTGAGAAACTATGTGATACAGCGTGCACTTTGAGAAGTACAATGATAAAGATACTGGCAGTGTTCAGTGGCCGTTTGGGGACTAGAAGAATTAATTCCCACTAGATGTGCTTCATGGAAGAAGTAAAATATGAACTGAGTCTTGAAATACTGGTAAGATTTACAGAGCCGTGGTGAACATCATGCAGACTGTGGGCATGGCAGGAGTGAAAAACAAAATCAGGAGCTGGCGAAAGGAACGGTGAAGATAGCAACGAGGTCATTTTTCTTGGTTTAGGGCAAGGATGGCAGAGGAAAGAGTGAGTGTTTATTCTGTCTAACCTGTGGACACAAGGCAACCTGTGGGTTGTGAGGAAGGCCGTGGTACCATGTTTCAGACAGGAAGCACTGTGTTAGGGGGCTTCTGAACTAGTTGAGAATCGAGTGAAGTTGACACAGGATGAGCTGATAAAATGCTGGGATTGGAGCCATGGACGGTGAGCGTGTACAATGGAGAGTGGTACATTTTAAAGAGACAGTCAGAAGATGGCATTAGTAGAACCCACCTCGTCACTCCACATCTCCGTTTGCAGACGTAATTCTTTTTCTTGTCGTCGTTCTGTTCTCTGCGCTGGTTTAGAAAATGCAATCTGCCTTCAACATTACAATTTGCTATGAAAGCAGGTAATCATCAGGGCAGCAAGGACCTCAATAACCACTCAAGCCTCTCTTTTATCCATTGCATTTACCTGAAATTTAGTCCCTGATGTAACTTGTACAATAGCCCTTTCAAGGTGAGGATGCTCTTTGATCGGTGAGAAAACGAAGGCTGTAGTTTGAGTGATTTCTCCAGCACCATGCAAGGAGTGAGCTGGGGGTCTGGAGGGTGAGGGCATCATTTTCAGACTCCTACCCCGGTGCTAATCCTAGTCCATGGCTCTGTGCATAGCCCCATCCTCCCAGGCTCATCCTTTAACCATCTGGGGAAACCTTCCTCCATCACCCTGGTGCTAGCTCTACAGGAGACAGAAGAAATCACGCTATGAACCATTTTATTTCCATTAAAGTAAAACCAAACCTAACATTTATCAGTGACAAACTTTGCGCATGAGTCGAGAGGTGTTGAAATTGTTTTTTTGGTTTTTTTTTACTTGACATGTGGGTTGGAGCGTTTTAAAGTTCATCAGTCAAAAATTTTGACACCAAACTGCCACCTAGAGAATTAAACCTTAAATCACTCTCTGAAACATCTTGGGAGCTGTGACAGTAAGGTAAGTCTTGTTCTGTGCGGGCACCTCTCTGTAACACCTCCTTGACTCTATCTATGCTTCGAGTTTTCGTGGTTGGGATTTTAGCTAGCAGTTCAGTGCAGGCCTAAAGAGCTCAACCCAGTTCTTTATGCCGCCTTCACAGTTAATGGTGGTCTATTCACTTGAATAGGCTTCTGGTCTCATAGGAATCTAAATCAGGGGTTCTCAACCTGTGGGTTACAACCCCTTTAGGGGGTCAAATGATACTTTCACGGGGGTCTCCTGATTCATAACAGTAGCAAATTTACAGTGATGAAGTAGCAACAAAAATCATTGTATAGTTCGGGGTCACCACAACATGAGGGCCTGTATGAAAGGGTCCCGGCTTTGGGAAGGCTGAGAACCACTGCTCTACATGACGTGCTTCACTTATATCTCCTTGGAATCACTTGCCTTTGTGTTCTCTGGAAGCCTTCACTGCAGATGAGAGCTCATATAGTGAGAGTCAAAGATGAACTATTCATTTATTTGAGCGTTATTTCTTTATTACACAGGCTGTTTATTGGGCCAGTGCACCTGGAGGAATACAAACTAGATACTGTCTTTGCCTTCTATTTGCTTAAATTCTAGAAGGGGGTGATAAGATAGTTCCCTCTTTCTTAAAGCATTTACTGATCCACTCAAGCAGGTGATAGTCTTTTATTTGTATCTTCAGAGTTCTCAGGACTTGACCACCTACTAAATCTCACCCCTTTCTTCTGCCCTTCTGTATTTGCATGTCTCTGAGTTTCTTGAGGAATTAGAGCAAATTTTATTTAATTATCTGTATTTCCCTGGAACTAAACCGGCACCTAGTTTAGAATAGCCCCACCATAAGTGAGAATTGAAGAAACAAAATTAGATGCACAGTGAAGTCCACGGCTAAAGGGCTCTGACTTCAGAGGATTCACAAGTACTAAAGGAGAGAAGGCAGTCCAGGCTGTGGACAGTCTACCGAGGGCAGCGCCCCGAAAGTTACAAAGCCTGCGGTTCTCTGTAGGTGGCTTGTGGGGCTCCTGAAGGAGTAAAACAGCAAGAATGCTTAAACATTTGCTTGGGGTTGGTGCAGATTTTCCAAACATTTTTGCTGATCATTGGTCTCTCTAATAATCCTAAAGATCTGTTCTCTTAGATTTTGAGGTAGAGAAAGGTGGGGGCATTAAAATATTATGTGATGAGAGATTTAAAAACAAAACAAAAAATCCAGGCCCATTGCTATCTAGTCAATTCTGATTTAGCCATGCTATCAGAAAGAGTAAACCTGCCATGGGGTTTCCAAGGCTGTAAGTGTTTGTCGAGACAGACTGCTATGTGTTCTCCAGCGGAGCAGCTGGTGGGTTTGAACTGCCAACCTTTTGGTTAGCCAAAAGGGTATAGCAGACAAGGGCTTTCAGCAGTCACATGACAATAGATTGTTGCTAGTTGCTATGGAGTCGGTTTGTACCTTCTGTACAACAGCATGAAACGCCACCCGCTCCCTAACAATTGTCACATTCATGACCTGAAAAATTCCTCATGGAACACAGGGCTGGGTAGAATTAGGGTGGGAAGGTAGCCAAGGCGCTTGGAATGGGTCCACTCACCCCCACTTAGGATCTTGCCTGTCGTATTCATTTGTCCGTCTTGGGGCATACTGTATTTGCGCAAACTCGGTGTTGTCTCTGAGATCAACTTTGCCAAGACTCGGTGCAAGGCAGACTTTGCTGTTCTTTCCCCTGGCCTCAAAATGCTGGCAGGACAGACTTCACAAGGAGGCTGAGACAGGCCGGTGCTCCCTTGGTTTTCCAGAGTCGGGTGCAGTGCTGGCACTTGGAGGATCCTCTATAAATATCATCTGAGGGGAATTGAATTGCTGAAACACAGCCAGGGATAGTATTACTCACCTTGGGGACATCAGAAATGGGAGTTTTCATCCATATTACATCTAGATGCTCATAGCTCACAGGCAATAGCATTTTCTATTAGGGAGATGACATTAGAAGTACTATTTTCCTGGTGCCTTTATGCAGTGGGAATAGAAGGTGAGCAGAAACTGCAGGCAGGCTGCGGAATGGCATCAGATCCATGCTATCTCTGGGACACCCATTAAACTGTGTTCAGAAAAGTTCAAAAGAGTAGAGGCTGTCTGATGAAGACAGAAGCCTGATGTCTTCTATGTTTAATCCAGGGGCGAGAGAGTACGGTGCATTAGAGGCCGCCCTGCAATGTCCGGGTATGAGTTTCATGTGTACAGCTATGATTAGAACTTCTGGAAAGATAATCAGTGTGTTTGCTTTTCCATTTAGACACACACTTGTGTGCACATCCGATTTTTACTCTGGGCAAGCTGTTATCTATTAACTTTCCCCTCCCCCCCCCAATCGTTAGACTCTCTACAAGAGAAGTACATGGAATGTGCTGTGCAAGCTTCGGTGGGGTAAGGAGGGGAAAGAGTCAGGGCAGTGTGCAGAAGAAGTAAGACTCATGACAGGTTGCCCAGTCCAGGACATGTGCTCGCCACAGGATCGCCCCATTCTTGCAGCTCCAGCGCAACTCATTTGAAGAGTGTACTCAAGTGGCTGTTGGATCATCTGGGTGACATCTGGGGATGGATGGTTAGGTCTCTGCTTTTCATTAACTAACCTCGCTTAGCTCAATTGGAAATGATTCCAGTTATGCTTAGGGGAGCACAGTCATTTTGACAGAAGAATCCCATGTCTGAATCCATTGTGCATGTTCATGGGTTTGGTGTCATAAGAAGAAGCATTCATGTATTCTTAATTCTGTGCCCCAATTAAGACATATTCTCTTTAGTCACTTAGGTGTGTTGTGCGTGTGTGTGTGTGTGTGTGTGTGTGTGTGAGTGAGAGAGAGAGAGAGAGAGAGAGAGAGAGAGAGAGAAGCAGTCGGGGACAGAAAGGGGCAGTATGGCTTATTTAAAGGAGTCTACATTTGTTTTTGGACTGTCCCACTCTGCTCCCCTGGCCTCCTTGCAGACTAATGGTT
Source organism: Tenrec ecaudatus (assembly GCF_050624435.1). NCBI lineage: Eukaryota > Metazoa > Chordata > Mammalia > Afrosoricida > Tenrecidae > Tenrec > Tenrec ecaudatus. Next base: position 89,495,574 of record NC_134533.1, read on the forward strand.
TGGTGAGGTGGCGGGATGTCAGGCAGTGGGGAACAACTTGGCAGCAATGTCAAGTGCCACTGCTAATGCTCTTCCCCACGATGAGAATGTTGGCAAAAGTTGCTGCTTAACCACAGCATGCGTCCCCTCCACTCCCCGGAGACGGACTGCCTTCCCTTTGCCGTTGGCCTGAGGCTTTAGATCAGAGAGGATTCCTAATGCGAAACCCTCCTCGGTTTTGGCAGTGGGGATACACATCGCTGATGATGCTGCTGTGTCATTCCAGCGACTGATTTATTGCAGTGCTTCAGTATGCAGTGTCTGTGGATTGGAAAAACTCAGGGTTCAAGACGATTTTATTGACTTCTAGGCAGGCAATCACGGCCAGTGACAGGATCAGCCCGGGGTTTTTGATGATTCTAAGTTTCATGTTGCAGAAGCCGGGATAATCAAGTGGTGAGTAATGGACATGAACACCAAGATCCCCGAAAGAGCTTCATGAAAACTTCCCTTATATGCACGGAGGAGGGAACTTAGTCCCAAGCGTTCATTCAGTCTTTAAGATTCAGCAAATAGTAACTGAATGGCATGAGATGTGCGGTCCAAATAAATCTGCAGCTTGTTCATGATGCAGCCATCTCCTGAAACGAGCACACTTGAACGAGCCATCGTCCGAGCTCACTAGTTCATTTAGAAGAAGCTCCTTAGTCCTCAGGTCTGCATAATACATAAAGCACTTACGGCCAGATTTTAGGTGGCTTATTGTAGCAAGAGCAGTAGAGACAAAAGATAAGAGTCCTCTAGCTAATGCCCAACATCTTTAGGTTGGACACAGCAGCTTGTCTTCCTCTTGCCCCCGGGCTCGTGGCATGAGTTAAGGCGATGTAGCTGCGGGTCCTTGGGACTGCACTCTGGGTGTGGCCAGAAGCGTTCAATGAATCAAACTGTCACTCTAGTTGCCACATGACTCCCTCTTGAGAGAAAGACAATATGTGAAGATTTCTGATTACAGCTCAGATCTTCAGCTTTGAGCAGTTGCCCTTTGAGCTTGCTCTGTAAATACTGATTAGTCGCAAACCTTCAATTTCAGTCCTTTACCACCCAGAATGGGGCCTGGGTACTGAAGAAAAGCACTTTCCCACTGCAGAAGCATTTTACACAGTAGATTTCTTTTTGCGGGGAGACGGAAATAGGTTTCCCATTGTTCAAATGGGTGTCTTAAGTGCTTTGCAGGTGTATCTTAGAGAATGGAAGTATTTATTTTTAATGACATGAACTCAAGAATAAAAACAATCACAGCCCTGGAGAATTGCAGATCAAAGCTTTTTCCCATTCTTTTTTCCCCCTCATTATGAAACAAATGAAGGCCTCCATCTGAGGAGCTAATAAATTCATTAATTTTTAATAGAGGAATGGTCCATCAATGGTAATCCAATTCTTTGGGGAGAAGATCACTGAAGTGGTGTTTAAAAGTCTACGCACCAGGTGTTTGGAGTGGACGCTGCTTACTGTGCTGTCCAGGGGAGTCAAGGCGCGGTGTGGAGGAGAAACCCGTGCAGGTGCTCGAGTCCTTCATAGCCACGCGCTTTCTATCCGTGGACACGCTCATGTTCTGTGCTGTCCATATTCAGCTGTTGTGTTTAGATCTGGTTTCCCACCTTGTTGTCGTTGGTAGGCGCCCTGGCTTCAGTTTGGGCACCCGGTCATCCTGTGTGCAACAGAAACACCGCCCTCCTCACCACCCTTCTTAGGCTTGACTCCATTGTTGCAGCCACCGTGTCAATCAGTCCATCTTGCCGAGGGCCTTCCTCTTTTTTTGCTGCCCCTCCACTCTGCTAAGCAGAGTGTCCTTCTCCAGAGACCCGTCTCTCCTGACAACAGAAGGATCGGTGGACACCTAAACAATAAGGAAGCCCCACCCTTTCAGATCTTTTCTTTACATTGCTCTTCAAGGCGTAAGGCAGCGGTTCTCAACCTTCCTAGGGCCGCGACCCTTAAATACAGTTCCTCAGGTTGTAGTGACCCCCTAAGCATAACATTATTTTTGTTGCTGCTTCATCACTGTCATTTTACTACTGTTATGAATCTGGGGATGCCTGTGGAAGGGTCTTTCGACCTCCAAATTGGTTGTGACCCACAGATTGAGAACCGCTGGTTTAAGGTCTCCCCTTGTCGGTTCTGATTACTTGACGACTCTCCTAGTGTTTCCCTGGTTCCTTCCTTATAAAGTTCACCCATCACACTATGATAGTTCTTGGAGAAGTCAACTCTGTTCTCTGAACAACAAAATTGGGTCCACTAGTTTCCTTCCGGCAGTGAAGTGTTAGGCGTTCCGTTCAGGTTCATGTGACTGTCCTCCTAGCCTCTTTGACCTTGTGATGATGACTTAGAAAGAGTCAGTCTGTTCACTGAGGACCATGATTTCCTAGGGGGCAGCTGTTCCACAAGTATGCTCGCTGTTAATTGACCACACCGGAATGGCTGTGGAAGGTGGTCTGAGTTTGGCAACATTTCTAGGCACAGAGATGTGGTTGGTTGAATTAGTAGTCTATGGTAGAGGTGTGTGCATGGACGCATGGAAACCGATACTGGACTACGAACTGCATTTGGAGAAATAATATGAATGGCAAAATCAAAGAATTGTTGAGATGCAGGTGGTCCCGGGGGATCATCTTCTTCTATTCCCTCCTTTCAAGCCAAGGAAACTGGCTTACACTGATTAAGGGACATCCCTTGTGCCTTAGAACCAGTAGGTGCCTGCATCCACTTCCTGCATCTCCTGTCTCTTATCAACCTTGCAGTGTTGGTCCATTAATGGGTTTCCCTGTCTATAACCTGTCCTAGATTTAGCAACATATAAGTAGACAAAGGAATCTATACATTTGCATCATCTCATATTGATTCTGATCAATTTCCTTATATGTATAATGAATCTGCTTGGGTTTACCTCTCTTGCTTTCCTTTCTCCAGTTCTCAAAGTTGAGCTGTCCATGACCAGTGGGACATATAGGGCACACTTACCTTTGTTACCTGGGAGACTAGTATTCCACATTGAGTAAGTGCTGGCTGCTGCCAGGGGTGTGCGTAACTATTTAGGATTGAAGAAATGATCAGTGGTACCACATCTTGGGATTGAGAGGTTACTGAAAGAGGAGGGGGTGGGAACTTGTAAAATGTCTGTCCTTTTTGGCTTTTGCCCAGCAATCTGTACATATAAATATGTGCCTGGTTTCCTGTGTGACTTTGGAAGTTGTTTTGCTGATGATGCAGTTTTCAAGTGAATATTGTCAGGTGTAATGCTGTATCTTGATGAAAATCACTAGCATTTTGAACAGTTGTCTGCCAAACTCTTCCATTCATCGGGAGGTGTTTTCCTAATGACTATGGCCCGCTAAAAGGACAAACAGCTTTGTTTTGGAAGAAGTATGGCCAGAGTGCCCTGCTTAGAGAGAAGGATGGCAAGACTTTGTCTTACCTACTTTGGACATGCCGTGAGCAGGGAGCCCTCACTGAAGGACATCACGTTGGTAAAGTGGAGAGGCAGTAGGAAAGAGAAAGAACTCAATGAGATGGACTGGCACTGTGGCTGCAGCAATGGGTTCAGGCATAGGAACAATTAAGGGCCTAGCACAGAACCGGGCCGTGTTTTGTTCTGTTGCACATAGGGTCATTATGGGTCAGAACTGACTCGATGACACCTAATAACTACAACAACATGCTCCATTTTTGTGTACGACACCAGGTCAGAAGTGGGGCATAGACCACCGGCTTTCTTTCAGGCTCCATCTTACTCGGAAGCTTAATGTAGGCCAGGAAACTAAAAGAAATGGGAGATTGCTTTTTCCGGAGAAGAATAAGGCAGGAGTAAGCAGGATGCTGCCTGGGGGCTCCAGCAGGTTGGAGTGCATTTACCGGTGTGGGATCTAGAGGGTGCTGCAGAGAATGCATCTCTGAGAGGGAGACTCGGACAGCAGGACACTTTTATACATGACTCATGTTTTCAAAATTTTCACACAATAAAATATATTTTCTAAGAACAAGTGCTTTTATTCTTGAACCTCATCCTATCTCTTCTAGAGTCTGGGAAGGCACATGTCACTCACATATCTGTGGTGTAGTGGTTATCCTTTAGGCTGTGAGCCCAAAGGTCAACAGTTTGAAACCACCAGGTGCTACGAGGAAGGAATATGGGGCTTTCTTCTCCCATAAACGGTTACAGACTCAGAAACTCATGGGGCAGTTGTAGGATGTCCTTTAGAGTCTGTATGAATCAGCATCGACCCAAGGTTTGGTTTGGGGAACAGAATTTTAACATTATTCAACATGTATTCTCTGACTGCAAAAAAACATGTCGACTCAAACACACCTAAAATCAGCTGGTCACAAAAGGGTTAACAAAGACCAACCAACAGCCTCTGTCAGGTGCATAAGTATATGCAAAAGATGTTGCTAGGGAATGAACACCGTGAATCAAATATTTGCCTATTTTTATCTTTCGGATTTACCAGACCACCCTTGGTCAGTTCTTGAAGGGTGGTTAAACCGGATCCATAAAAGACAGAATGCCTGTGCTGCCTCCACCCTCTCTGTTCTCTGCGCGGATGCTGACAACTCCTTCTCAGAGCTGTGGGGGCCTGAACGATAATCCACTGTGAGCCTCAGGTTGCTCGTGGGGCCCACCGCTGCTTGGAGTCAGAGAGCTTGGTCAAGTCCAAGTCCAGAGAGATGCCTAGCCTTGAAAACAATCCCAGGGATTACCCTTTTGCTGTTCATCTAGAGCATGAGCTCTATAAAGAGCCACTTCGGTGGTTTTCGATATGCACTGATTAAAAGTCTGCAAACGTGCAGCTCTTGAAAGGGTTGATTGCCTGGGTGGCTGATTCCAGTGCTTGTCCTGATTGGGGGGGGGATGCGTTTTCCTGGCCTTGAAACTGTGCTGGAGTTTCACAGTCAGTTTGGAGGGTGCTGGCTGTGTCTCTTGACTCTGAATGCAGATTCCTTTTCCACTTTATCTCACCAGGCTTCCTTCTCAGCCTCCACTTTCACCCCAGTGGCATGCACATTTGTTGTCCTCCCTTCCAGTGAAATACGTAGGTGATAGGGAGATAAAAAAACTTTTGTTTGATCTCACATCTTCATCTAGCCCTTTCCCTCCTCTCTGCACCTGATTTTAGTAAAACTTTTCAAAGTTACCTGTTCTAGGCTTCTCCACTTCCTACCGATCCTATACTCTCATAGCTTCAGTTCAATTGTATTTCGCCCCCATCACTCCTCTGAAGCCTGCTTGTGAATGCCATCAGTGACTCCATGTTGCTGTATCCAGTGCTCAGTACTCAGCCCTTTCCCTTCATATTTGACACAAAAGTAACATGTAAGGCGATGAGCAACTGTTCTTCCCTCTTCCTTCTTCTTTGAAGGGAATAATAGTTACTGATACGCCTCCTACCACTCTGCTTGCTCCTTCTCAGGCTTCTTTGCTGATTTCTACATATTTCCCTTGACTCTACATATTTCCCTTGACTCTACATATTGAAGTGTCCTGAAATTATCATTCCCTTAACGATCTAAGCCAGTCTCCTGACATTAAATGGTACATTTTTATCTTAAATGTTGAACTCCAGCCCTACTCTCCCTTATACTCCAAAATGATATCCAACTGTCATTCTGACGGAGCACTCAAACTTAACATGGCCAAATGAACTTATCTTTGCAATATTCCTTATCTCAATAAATGTCAACTCTATTAATACCCCATTAGTATTTTCTTGGATTATTTATGTCATTTATGAGTGTACACAAGTGTGTGTACACATAGCAATATATGAGGGTGAGTACAAAAGCATTGCTATTGGGATTCAAGTTCATGGGCACATGGATTTATTCTTCATAAAACACGTTCAGGTATGTTTAAAGGTGATGCGTGGATAACCACAGGCAAGTTCTCTTAGTAATACACTTATTTGCATCTCATTAGGGTGCCTTATAAAAAGATTTAGTCAAAACTGTGATGTTCAATAGGATTTGCTGGGCCCTTTAAATTTGATGCAGAAAGATAAACTCATAAGATCATGGCAGCTGTTTCGAGGGCCCCAAAGAAATAATCTTGAGAGATTTTTTCAAAGGGGACAGGGTGATGGAGGGAACTTTCTCTAAAGGAGTTTCAAAAATAATTGAAAACTTTATTGATGAAGAAAAGGCTAAGAAAATTGCACAACAATGCACCTGCTCATTCGTCAAGGGAACCAAGGGCTGCCCTAGTGAAAATGTCCTTGGGGATCTCATACCACCACCCTACTGACTTGATCTTGCAGAGGCCAAATTTGTTTTCTTCCCCAAACTCAAGATCAACAAGGGACATGAGTTGAGGGCCCTGACCTGATGTTTTGATCTGGTGTGACTCGCAGAGAAGTATTCACGTGAAGGTTCAGAGAGATGGAAACTGCCTTCAGAAGTGTATACACCAAGCAAGAGCGTATGCTAAGAAACAATAGTTTACATTTACGTATTTTGCTTTGAGAAAGTCTTTTTTTATGATTGTCCTGCAATATTTTTTTACTTAGTCTCCTGTATGTATAGATCATTTTTCCTCTACTTTTTTCCTCCACCCTATTTGTCAACAACTTCTGGCCCCATCGCTAACCTCTCCAGGATCTGCCCATTGCTCCCGCTCTTCTCTTAGAAGACCACAAGTGTAGCTCTCTAGAATTACTGCAGTCACTTCTTAACTGGGGTCCTGGCGTCTACCAGGCTTTCCGGTGGTGTATTTTGAATATGGCATCAAGAATGGCAGGAGTCTCCTTCACAACTTGACATGTGCAGATGATGCCACCTTGCTTGCCAAGAGCAGGAGGCCGGGAAACCTCAGGTGGAGGATGATCAAAGACCTGGCCTTTCATCTGGGTTGCAGCTCAAAGTGACAAGAACAAATCTCACAACAGGGCCAGTGGACCGCATCCTGAGAAACAGAGGAAAGATGGAAATGCGCAAGGATTTGAGCTCACTTGGATCCCACTCAGCACCTAGGAGAACAATAGTCGTGGCATGGAAGGATTTATTGCACTAAGGAAACCACTGCAGAAGAGCTCTTCTGGGTATTTAGAAGCCAGGATGTCACATTAAGGGACTTGATGCATGCCAGGATAGTCTCCATCACTTTATATGTATTTGAAAGGTAAACCAAGAATAGAGAAGACTGCAGAAGAATTGATGCACGCCTTTATGGTGTGTGGGAAAATACTGAATGTACCATGGTGGCCAGAAGAAAGAACTCACCCACGTTGGAAAACGTATGGCTAGACAGCCGCCCAAAGTGCCCCCCAGGTACAGTTGAAGAGACTTTCTCTCCTACTGTGGACATGCCATCAGGAGAGAAGTCCCTGGAGAAGGACGCCGTGCTAGGTCAAGTGGAGGATCTGCAAACAGAGGCAGGCGGTGGGGACCTGGCTCTGATTGACACGATGCTGCAACAGTGGGTTCCAGCATCCAACTGTGAGGCTGGGGCGGGCCTTGCAGTGTTTCATGCTGTTCCTCACAGGATCACACAAAGTCGGAGCCAGCTTGAAAGCACCTAAGAGCGTCACATTGTTAACAGGCATTAATGCTGTGTAATCAAAACACAGCCTATTGGGTAAACATGTTCTTCAAATTAATATCACAGAAGAAGAATTTTTGGTGAGCATTAAGTGTCTATCTTTAGCATAAGGGCGAGCTTCCCCAAGTATGGCTTTATCACTACTATCCTTAGGGAAAGAAGGCACCGGGCGATTTTTTTAATGAGCCCAGGTGTCCAGAACTGTATTTTTCCTCAAATTTAAACATAGCTCCAGCAGTTGTTTCAAAGCCAGAGTCATTGAACATGACCGTGGGGATGTTAAGTGAGGTGAGACAGCTGCTTTAGTCTGTGAGGAAACTTAATTTGTGTGACACTTTCCTTCTGTCTTCCAGGAAATTAGCACGTGCTGCTTGAAAACACAGAAAGGGGATGCTGCAGTGTTTATTAGGTCAATCCAGCTTATTTCCCTTCCGATCTGAGTGACTGTGTATATGAATCTTTAGCCTGTGTTGCACATGGCAGATTCTGCCCACTGCAGGGGCAGTGCATCAGTTCACGTGGCTCTTCTAGCCCAAAGTCTGTGAGTCCTACCAGATCACCTTCCCTGCACGGATCTGGGAGGAAGGTGGGGAAGATACTGAGAGCATTCACCTGTGAGTCACTGGGAACAAAATGCCACCTACTGAATCTGAAAGGAGCCCTCTGCGAACAGGAGGAAGGATCTCATTCCCAGTGAGGGTCAGGAGTGGGGCTCTGTGCAGTGAGCCTCCTGACGCCAGAAGGGAGCCACAACCTCAGAGGAGCAGCAGTAGAACCAGGAGCCAGAGCAGGGAACAGAGCAAGGGACTTCTGAATGCTTTTGTGCAGGAGGCTGGCTTGTGGAGTGGGGTGCCTCTGGCACTTAATTGGGAAGATGGACTTGCTGACTCCAGAAGTGGATTTGAGTGTCTACAGGCTGAGGATTACTGGAGTGAGTAACCTCCTGGCACTTAATTCAGAGAACTGGGTTTGCTGACCCAGGGAGGTGAGCTGAATGCCTTTGGCTTGCGACTTATAGCGGAGTAGTTTCCCCATGTGGGTACTTATGAGCAGACCCCAAAGAACATTGTAACATGTCCTGATAAACAACTCTACCCAGACCACTTCTCCCTGGCATCGCACACTGTTCACGTCCTCATTGAACCCCTTCTGACAAAGTCCTGACTTGTGTCTGAGTTTTGTGCAGCCAGGACACCCAGAGAGGTAAACTCGAGAACACTAATTAAGACAACTTGCCACTGGAAAAACTCCTTTTATTTAAAATAAATGCTTCAATGTGGGGTCCTGTAGAGAAGAGAGGATGTGGCCTGCATGAGTGCTTGGTACCCAAGCTGGTATCTCCCACTGGACTCAGAGATCCAGGGTGTACCCATTTTAGGAAGGGTTGAATGATGGGTTTGGGCACCCTGAACACTTCTGAATAAAATACACTCTCAATGACCAGAACGGATGGAGGAGAACAGCAGTGTGGAAGTTTTGGCAGGTGATCTCCCAGGGTCTTCCGGGTTTCCTGAGAGGACAGGAGCTGGAACACCGGAGTTTAGGGAGCAGCCCCAAGGAGGGGTGTGATTTCTGTTAGTGCTGGGGGAATCGAGGAGGGCAGTTGTGTTGTGGGGTTGCTGGGCAAGATATAACCGATTCAATAACCTTAATAGCCTTCCTAGACGTTTGTCCCCCCTTATCTTTCCCCGTAATTCACAACTAATTCACCCGTGTGTGTGTGTGTGTGTGTGTGTGTGTGTAGTTTAGAGAATATATATTAATATGAAGGACAAGTTTAAAACGATGCTCACGATCTACATGATTTGATAAAAACACTATTCTTTTGTTGCGTTGGGGCTTTATCTATCGCATACAAAAAAAGGAGAACCGAATCCATGGATGAGGAGTTGATTTCTACTCGTGGTGACCCCATGTGTCTCCGCGTGTGGAACTTACCTCCATGGGTTTTCAGCGGCTGAGGATTGGGAAGTCAATTGCTAGTGGTTGTTCAAAGGTAACTCTGGGTAGACTTGAAACATCAACGTTGGCGTTAGTTGCAGACACCATTAATCATTTGTACCACACTGGTGCTCCATTAGCGACTGTTTTCTTCTCCAATTTGAATATATCATACATACCTTTTGCTTAATTTATTAGTGATCAGTTTCCTTACTTGGACAATTAAACTCTTTGAAGTGACTAGAACATTATTTCTTTAAACACCATGCAAACTGCACCCCCACCCCCCAAAACCTAACAAAAAAAAACCAAGTCAAACCACAGCTGCCTTGTGGGTAGTGAAAGGGCTTGAGGGAACAATGGGGAAGGTGGCCAGTATCTGACCCTGGTAGCTTTGGTACCCTGTCATTGTCGGTAGGAGAGGCCTCTAGGTCTGCTTGTAGCAATAATGCAGCCCAGCCTTGGGGTCCTAAAGCTCTTTAATTGTCCGTGTTCTCTGATCCGTCCAATATCACTGTGCATTAATAAGGGACGTTTTCTCTTGTCCGTATTAGAGATGAAGAAACAAAGTACCGGACTCAAGTAGCTAGCCTAAGAGTGCTTAATTGGATAGAGGTCCTGACTGCTAATGAAGTCACTTTCCCTTGACACTTTGCATTTCCACGATCTGGTACTCAGTAAATGGTAGGTGCCCGAGGCTGGTGTACTGCTGAAGTCCACAGCAGAGAGAGCTCTCCAGGATCAGGCATCACATCACGGCACAATGTTGATAAGCCTGAACCCCCATAGGTCAGAGGAGGCATCCCTTAGGAAGTGACCTGTGAGTGTCAGCTGGAGACCAAGCCGTCATGTACACGAGGGGACAGCCATTGGGGGTTGTCAGCAGGTTGGTATCTGCCTGTAGCATAATGTAAGAGAAGTTGTTTTTGTTTTTTCTTATGTTCTCTTTTGCATGATCTTGCAGGGTTATGTGAAACTTTGTAAGCCTTGAAAACCTTTGACTCTTTTTTATTGCGAGGTGGAATATGAGCTAATTAAATAAAATGTGAGCCTGCAGTCAGGCAGCTGTTACGGTGTTCGTTCCAGGCATGTGCAGCCTCTGTTTTGCCCTTCTAAGTTTTATCTTTTTAAGGAGACAGTTGAAAGATTTAGTAGAGTTTTCTTATGTCTATAATCCCCATTGATCTCTCCTGGTGTGGTTTGCTTGCTTTATTCATTGGCCAAAGCCTTGGTTTCTTCTTGCAAGGTCTTTCTGATCACCTCGTCGGGAGCAAGCCTGAAATCTGTTTGACCGCTAAGAAAAGGACATCAGAGAGCTAGATGTTTTGCTCTAAAACATATTTCCCCTGATGCTGTGTCATGTATGCATTCAGCTCACATTTACTGAGCATTTACTACTTGCTATGAAGTCTTCTAGGTGGAGCTAGCAAAAAAAAGATTGTTCTTACCCCGGGGTGTGTGCAGGGATAGGATAGTAAGTATGCTCTTCAGCTCCTACACCACTTTGGCTGGCAGGGATGCTCGGAGCGCCTACAGAAATGATTTCTCGGGCTTATTTCAGACTCTGCCAGAAGATTGTGCTAGAGCAATAGGGGCCACTGTGGCTATTGGGCAGGACATTGGGAGAGAGTGAAGTAGTGACTTGTAAATTACATATTTGTCATTCTGGGCAAGGAGGTTTCTAAATACAACTATTTGACTGAATTATGGATGCAGCCTCAAAAGATTTCATCCTATTGAGTGGAGAAGAAATTACAAGTCTTCTAGGGTGATCAGCTAGTGTATGTTTAGATTTTGGTAGAAATGTATTTTAATCTAATGGCTATTTATTGTTTCCTTCCCAGCCATATGTAAACTTTCAGCTGCAGCCAGCAAAGTGTTTTCTTTTTGAGAGAACGGTCCCTCAGCAGCCAAGTCAAACCCATTACTCTCCAGCAGATGCACATCATAATGACCCTATATAATAAAAACAACAAGAGCAAAAACACACTGCCACCAACTTGAGGCTGATGCATGGGCACCCTATTAGACAGAGTAGAACTGCTCCTTAGGATTTCTGAGGCTGAAAATCTTCACAGGAACAGGCAGCCTCCTTTTTTACTCCCTGAAGAGCCGCTGGGGATTAACAGCCCAGTGTTAACCCACTGTGACAACAGGGCTCCTGAGGACTATGTAAAAGCAAAGGAAACCACACTCATGGCCATTTGAGTCAATGCTGACTCATAGTGACCCCACAGAACAGAGCAGAACTGCCTCTGTGTTTCCTGGACTATAAATCTTTATGGAGCAAGTCCACAGAACAGCGGTTCTCAACCTGTGAGTCGCAACCCCTTTGGGGGTCGAATGACCCTTTCACAGGGGTCGCCTAAGACCATCGGAAAACACATATTTCTGATGGTCTTAGGAAGTGAGACACCACTCCTTTATCTGTCTCCAGGCAGGTCTGCCCACATGCAGATATGCCCATGTATGGGCACCCGGAGTGAAGACTGTTACCCATGCTACAGCATGATTCAAGACCAAATTTCATTTATTTGTCGTTAGAAATAAATATTTTACAATATATAATTACATATTGTTTTGTGATTAATCACTGTGCTTTCATTATGTTCAATTTGTAACAATGAAGATACATCCTGCATCAGATATTTACATTAGGATCCATAGCAGTAGCACAATGACAGTTGTGAAGTAGCAATGAAAATAATTTTATGGTTGGGGGTCACCACCTGTGGAACTGTACTAAAGGATCGTGGCATTAGGAAGGTTGAGATCACTGCCATGGAGTTTTCAGGGCTGCAGATCTTTATGGAAGCAGGCTTCCCAAGTCTTTTTCCCGCAGAGCAGGCCAGTGGTTCAAACCTCTGACCTTTTGGATAGCAGCCAGGTACTTTGACAGCAGCACACCAGAGACCTTGATCTTTGTCCGTCCAGTTGTCTTAACAAGCTTCAGCCTTAGATTCACTAGCTACTCTTTTCCTTTTAGTAACGGTGGTTCTTCTTGGCCACGCAATAAAATTACTTTGGAAGCTTTAAAAAACTGTCCAAATCCGACCCTAGATCAGTTACATTAGAATCTCTGAGATAGGGTCCAAATATTAGATTCTAATGTGAAGCCAGGGTTGTAAACCGCTGCTTTCCTGGGTCAATTGTAGTTTCACTAGGTTGTGGTGCGTTAAACAATATACTCACTCCTCACTTATCTTCATGGTTAGGTTCCAAAGGCAAATTTGGTGTTACTCAACCATCCATCTAAGTGAAGTGTCACTTTAGTCCACACAGAAGGAGCACTCCAGCGCATATAATCCAATGTGAACAGCAGATTCCACGATTAGAGGGGGGAGTTGTATTAGAGCTTAAATTCGGAGCACCCAGTTTGCAGAAGGCCATGGGAGACCGTGGAAGTCTAAAATCTATTTGTAGAGTCTCCAGGCAGATTAAGCCTCCCTGGAACTTCCTCAGAACATTGGACATTGAAGTCTTGCCTTCAGACAATGCATTGGAAAGTGGATTGCTTCAGATAGAATTAGGATAAATGTAACCCAATTTCTTTTCCCTTTTGACTCATTTGTAGATTTGTTCTATTTTCTATTATCTTGTGTTTTCTTTTGAGTTGAGGTTTTCCTGTTTTATTTGCTGTCATTGTTGTTTGTTGTGTATGATTTTCTTCATATGAAACACAGGATAGGCCATCCACAGGGACAGTAACTAGATTAGTATTCTGTTAGGGCTATGATAGGAGAGCTTGAGGATTAATTGGGGGCTATTAACAATGGGTACAAGAAGGAAGAATATGTTCTAAAATTAATTGTGGTGAGGATTGCACAACTCTTTTGTATATAAAACGAAAGTACTGAATCGTATGGCACATGGATGATATGCCAATAAACTGTTGAAAAGAATGGTATTATGCAAGAAGGAGGAGGCCAAGAGCTGGCCTCTTAGAACGACTGTGCCCAGCACACTCTCTTCTGGATCCTAAGGCCCTGGGGTCTGCATTGGTGCTTGAGCAAACCTTGGTCCTTGAGGCTGGATGAGAGGCCCAGTTGGTGGCTCTGGAGCCACAATGGTTGGTGGGAGTTGCTTCGTGTGCCCAGGTCTTCTACAGTCTTCTTCTCCACAGCCTTGGACACCCTCCTGCCATCCTGAAAGCTAGGGAGCACACCACAAAAACAAGGGACATCGTGCTGGTCTTGGGAAACTCAGAATCTGATTCTAACAGCTGTTCAGAAGAGGGGGCCAGTAGCCTGCTTCAGCCGCAGGCCCTGCGTTATCTCAGTGTCTTTTCTGTGCAGGTTCTTTCCTCCATGGTGCTTGAGTGAGAGGGAGCAGCATCAGGAACCTCCCCCGCCTCTACCTCCTCTGTGCCCTCTGGCCACTCACAGGCCCTTCCAATAAGGGCTCAGACACCTCGTCTGCCCAAAAAGATGCTCTAACCGTGGCACTACTGGTGCGGATGCAACCAGCAAGCAACTTTCTGGAAAGCTGGCTGTTTCACCTGAGCCAGGCAGGCATACGTGCCTGTTGGATGAAGGGAGGAAACCCAGATCAATGTTAAAAAATTGTTGAACATTATGAACAAAATGTTCCGATTGTTGATTTTTTGTTATTATTGCAAATCCAAAGTGTTGGATAATGGAAAGTCAATAGGGGAGGAGCTAGATGTGGTGTAGCTACTTTTGGTAAATGAGGGAAGTGGATGGAAAAGGTTGGGTTAACACTTTCTCCCTTTTCAGTCGTCCCTGAGCAGAATCAAGGTGTACAGATACAGATGAGATATTCGTGCCCACCTCTAGGCCCATCCACTTTACAGCTCCCTTTGGGTTCAACACAGTAATTTCACTTTTCATTCCTTCACCTTGTCATGACTAAGAGCTCGGGGTTAAGACTCTTGGCTTTAGAGTTGGAAAGGGCTGAATTCAAATCTCAGCCTCTTCACTCCCCAGGCATGTAAATGGCCTTGAGTAAGCTCCTTAGTGATATCCTTGGGCAGTTTCTATCTCTGGTGAGACAGGACATCCATTTCAGGGTCATTTGATGATTAAATGAGACTGTGTGCACATAGCATGAGCCCTTCATTGTACCCAGGTACAGAGGGAGGTCTCAGTGGACAAGAAATCTTTTGACAGCTGTGTTTCTAGTATAAAGCACAATCATGAATGTTGGACTGTGAGGGGCACCATACACTGACACTGCTGGGTGTCATCGTCTATCATATAACTGAGCAAAGGGAAGTAAACTCAGGAAGCTACAAGTGGCCAAGTCCATGTCAGGTCCAACTTGTTCTAGCCTACTGGTTTCACATTAGTTTTAAGATCTATGGATTTCAATGGGTGTTAGGAAGGACTGCAAAAAAGCCCAGAATTAAACAGAGATGATCTCAGTGGTTAGCCTGCTTCTTCCACGTCATCCCTGATCTCCCTGTTTGCCTATAATTGTGCAGGAGGGATTGCCTCCATTGGATATGCTGTCTCGATTCTTAGCCATCTTTTGGTTTCAGCATCCTCCAGGCTCAGAACTTAAAAAGAAAAGAAAGACTGACTTCCTTCTTGGATCTGGACATCCTTCCTTATGGCACTGAGACAATTCTGTGAGACCCCAAACAAAGCAAGGCTTAGATTCCATTGTAATAAGTATAGACTCCATATGCATCATCACTACCCCAATTTTAAATTCAATTAAATAACAAAGCTGGAGCCTGAATTTTAGTTACCATGCTTCTTACACTCTGTACCATCATAGCAAGCAAAGCAACATATGAAAGGAGGAAGGGAACCACCAAAGATTTAGATGACCCATATCACTGGAATATTGTCGTTGATGAGATTAGTTTCATCCCCCATAGACGGTCCCTTCTCTATGAAGTCCTCCTTGAATGCTTGTGTCCTGTGAATTCTCACAGTTTCATTGACTTTAGACAGTTTTCCAGTGGAGCCAGGTTTAGATTTACAGAAAGAGCGTACAGAACGTCCAGAGTGTTTCTGTACACCCTTTTCCATACACACGTGTATGACCACTGTTGTGAATGTATGCATTGGTGTGGCACAGGTCTACAGATGATGAGACATGATTGATGCAGCATTACGAACGCAAGTCCATCATTTACTCTGAGGTTCACTCTTTGTGTCATATATACCTGTGGATTTTTACAAGCACTTGATAGCATGTATTCATCATTACAATATCATGTAGAACAGTTTCGCTGCCCTGAAAATTACCAATGAATCTACTAATTCATTGATGAAGTTCTCCTCACCTCTCTAAGACCCCCTGGCCACTGACCTTTTTAAGGATAGTTTTTCTTTTATCAAAAGTACATATTCATCTATTTTGACAAACTTCTTAAGGCACAGGCTTTGTGTAAGTTAATTTTCTATTCCTCTCAATATCTGATACAGAGTCCTTTACAGAGTAAGTGCTCAATGGTTGTTAGCTGACTGGATACGAACCTTGGGAACAACCATATAAATGAATCTGTGCCATCAAGAACATATTATGGATCACCGTTGTTCTTGGAATTTCTTTTTTGTTGGTGTTCTTGGGGTATTTCATAGCAGCTCTGGCATTCCCACTATATTTACTCGTTTGGTACCTTCATCTGCTCTCTAGACAAAATCCAAGGTCAAGAGCCATGGTGGAAATTTTACACCATTCCTTTCTCCCTTCAAATTCCAAACCCTTTTACACCTGTGCATCTGCAAACATACTGTTTTCTGTGTTCTCTTGGTTTCTAAGTGAATGTAGTTATCATTTAGAATTCTCCCACCTGCTTCCAGATGTCAAAGGGAGGGAGGCTTGCTCTGGAGAGCTCATCAATTCCGCTTCAGTGGACACTGGGAGGATGCACGATAGATAATTTTGCCTGTAAATTCTCTTTTGACGTCTCAAATTGACCACAATCTGTGGCACCTCTTGCTTTAGCTGAATATGTTGGGAAGGTAGGATGGCTGTCATTTGAGTCAGAAATTCTGTCCACCAGATGCTGGACATAATAAACCAGCATTTGGCTGGCTGGTGGTAAGCTCTTTTTTTTTTTTTTTGGAAGAATAAGCTTGTTTCTGTGTGCACACAAGGAACTGGGGGTGGTGACGACATGCAGGATAAGACAAGCGGTGATTGACAGCCCAGCTGGTGGAGATAGGTGATTGGAAATTCATGGCACATAAATCTCCCAGTACTTATCTTGAAGCACAGGACGAGAGAAGATCTGAGCCCGGGGAACATTTAACTCTTTCTTCTTTGTAGCAGATCTTTGAGTTCTTCATTTTGACTTTAATTAAATTATGGTTTTCTGTCTTGGAGAGATAAATGTGTAATGCTTCAGGACATGACTCAGTACACTGTAAATGTAAATGTGTTGACCTATTTGAGAAGTACTTTGTTTAGAATTTGGGAGCCTTTCCCATGGATCCAGTTCCTTGAGAGAGCAGTTATTTCCCTCTCGCTTGATGGATTTCCCATTTCTCTGGGCACAGTGGTGTGTTCCTCATGTGTCTTATAATCTTTACATGGAAAATGGAGTTTTAAAAAATGGAAGGTTATTCAATAATTAGTGTTCAACAAGAATGTTCAATAACTAGTAAAGAGGGTTCAATAATTAGTAGTTAGTAAAGAAAGTGTTCAATAATTAGTAAAGAATAAGGGCAGACTTGTAGCACAGAGGCTGGAATGGCCATCATGCTTGTTGATGCCCCATATATGCTTTGTTGATTTGGATCATTCGTTTAACGTCTTGGAGCTGGACTATCACCTTTTCATGATTTGTGTGTGTGTGACTATCACATTATTAAATATTGTTTTTAGGCCACATTTATTTATTTTTCCACAAGACACACCCCAATTTGACTTAAATAACTGAAATTTTTCAATTCTAATGAATATTTTGAACTTGGAGCATAGCAATCCTGGGGAGATCAGAGTGTCCAGTTTGCATCTAAACTGGATATATTTTATCAGCTGGACATCCACGGTCTCTGCCTCATTTGTGTTGAAGTTCAGAACACTTATTTAATCTTAGGGCCCTGTATGCTCAAAGATCTGTGGGCACATCTGTGTCATTTCTTGCTGGCACAGTGTTGCTTCTGATGCCATGCCCGAGTTCCTGCTGAGGAGCAGCTCCACTGTAGGGGGCCAGCTCTCGAAGGTGTTGGACCTTCCAACAGCAGGATGCCCTTTCATCTGGCTGAAAGCTTCGGAGGGAGTATAAACTGGCGGATGGGAGGGGTGCGCTGGGCTACAGACACAGAAAAGAGAGAAGCTAAGAAGGGGTCCAATTAATTTGAGAAAATGCATTGAGTCTTGGAAGTACTGAACACTTGCATAAGGCACCCTGGAAGTACTCAAGAAGGATGAGACTTGATTTCTGAGGCCTGGACCCAGGAGACCCTGGGGATCATCTGAACTCTTCTAGTAGCCAACCCCGGTATCTGGGTTGAACTAGGTCATTAAAGTGAAATCCCCGTTTGGACTAGATAATAGGATTCCGTAGGAGACAAAGATGTCATAAACTTTCTTAGCTTTTTCTATGGCCATTAAGGCTTCTGTATAATTCTAATGTGTGGCATGTGGGTTATCTCACACCTTGCTCCTCCACTGTGCCCAGCATGGGAGGACAAGAAATACATTGTCAATATGGATTGACTCATTCAATGGTGATCAAGGTAATAGCAGGGGGATGGGTCATATAGGAATGGGGAGAAGACGTAAATTTGACAATCACAGCAGGAAACCTTTAGTAGAAGTGATTATGAAGCTTTTAAAACCATGCTTCATGTCTTAAAAAGCACTGCAGTGAATATGTGTCTCTTCCGTGCAGGAAACAAAAGCCGCCTCTTCACTGAAACAACAGCAGCAGCTGTCAGCACCACTCCGAAGCTTTTCTAAGGGAAGGCTTCCTGGTTCACAGATAGGTTACGCTCTCTTTTGTCATCTGAAGGTTTGCCGTGAATCCTGAAACTTTTTATAGCCCCATACCTACAGAGGGAAATCCAACTCCCTCTGCTGAACTTTCCAGCCCTCCTAGATAGCTATTGAACTATCTTTTAACTCATCTCCGATAGGCAGCGGACATTATCTAGGCGGCACACAATGTTCTAGATGCCCAGGATTCAAAATAGGTAAGGGCAAGCAAGGTCTATTCTAAGAAAAGGAGACCCATGAGCTAGATGCATACAATGAAATGTTTAGGTGTTCTAAGAGTGGTTTCTACAGGGTGCAAGTATACGGAAGTCCTGGGGGGATGCAAAAAAAAAAAATGAATACACTTGGCTGCTAACTGAAAGCTTGGAATTTTGAGTCTATCCCAAGGTGCCTTGGAATAAAGGTGTGGTGAGTTACTTCTGAAAAGCCATATAAAACTCTCTGGGACCTTGTTCTTCGCTAACACAGAATGGGATGCTCATGTGTTGGCACTGACTTGCTTTGGCAACTGGCTGGTTAAAAGGCACCACATAAAAATCCTGTGTTCTCTCATGCCACTGTTTCTTTGCACATCATGTTTCCTATGTCCAGCACGTCGATTTTAACGAGTCTTGTGGCAAAGCCCAGCTCTTCAATCTAATCCAGGCTTGAAGGGCCTGGGGTAGACATGTTCCTGGATCCTTCCCCTGAGTGAAGAGTTCCAGAGATTCACGGGAGAGTGTGGGACATGCACTTATGTGATCCCCGTGCACCATGAGGATTTGAGCAAGGGAATCCATCCTACCGAGGAGGTGGGGAGAAGGAGTATTACGGACAGTCAGAGGCATGCAGGTAGGCAGGCTCTGCGGGCAGCTCCTCCGACATGGCTGTATCCTCCCCCCTGGAATGTTCTGCTTTCTTTTTCTCCCCCATCTATCTGAAAGAATGGCCACAGCGAGGCCTTCTCTAGCTACCTTGTCTAAAACAACCCCCTCCCTTCATTCAAGTATCTCTTCTTCACCTTGTGAAGATATAGATAGATAGATAGATATAGATATAGATATAGATATAGATATAGATATAGATATATTAATCATTTTATTGGGGACTCCTACACCTCTTATCACAATCCGTACAAACATCCATTTGTGTCAAGTACATTTGTACATTTGTTGCTATCATTTTCAAAACATTTGCTTTCTACTTGAGCCCTCCTTTTTTCCCCTCCCTCTCCGCTACCCACTCCCTCATGAACCCTTGATAATTTACAAATTATTATTTTGTCATATCTTGCACTGTCCGACGGCTCCCTTCACCCACTTTTCTGTTGTCCATCCCCCAGGGAGGGGGTTATATGCAGATCCTTGTAATAGGTTCCCCCTTTCTACTCCACCCTCCCTCTACCCTCCTGGTATCGCCACTCTCACCACTGGTCCTGAAGGGATCATCTGTCCTGGATTCCCCAATTTTCTAGTTTCTATCTGTACCAGTTTACATCCTCTGGTCTAGCCAGATTTGTAACATAGAATTGGGATCATGATAGTTGGGGTGGGGGGCAGAGAAAGCATTAAGCAACAAAGTCCTCATGGAAGAACACACCAGCCTGTGTGATCGAGTGGTCCCAAAGGAATCAGTTATCAGGCATCAAAGAACAAAAAAATCATATCATTGACTGCACACCTCCGTGATAGGATTGCTGAAGACAAATGGGTGCATAAGCAAATGTGGTGAAGAAAGCTGATGGTGCCTGGCTATCAAAAGAGATAGTGTCTGGGGTCTTAAAGGCTTGAAGGTGAACAAGCGGCCATCTAGCTCAGAAGCAAAAAAGCCCACATGGAAGAAGCACACAGGCCAGTGTGATCATGAGGTGCCAAAGGGACCAGGTATAAGACATCATGCAAAAAAAAGATATATGTGTGTATATGTATATATATGTGTGTGTGTGTGTATATATATATATATATATATACCATATTGAATGAAGGGGGAAGTGCAGAGTGGAGACCCAAGGCCCAAGTGTCGGCCAATGGAGATCCCCTCACAGAGGGGTTCAGGAGAGGAGATGGGTCAATGAGGGTGCGAGGTAGTACCAATGAAGAACACAGCTTTCCCCCAGATCCTGGATGCTTCCTCCCCCCAACTACCATGATCCGAATTCTACCTTGCAGGGCTGGATAGGGCAGAGGTTGTACACTGGTACATATGAGGGCTAGAGGCACAGGGAATCCAGGGTGGACGATACCTTCAGGACCAAGGGTGTGAGGGGCGATGCTGGGAGAGTGGAGGGCAAGTGGATTGGAAAGGGGGAACTGATTACAAGGATCCACATGTGACCTCCTCCCTGGGAGAGGGACGGCAGAGAAGGGGGGGAAGGGAGACTCCGGATAGGGCAAGATATGACAAAATAACGATGTATAAATTACCAAGGGCACATTAGGGAGGGGGGAGCGGGGAGGGAGGGGAATAAAAAAAGAGGACCTGATGCAAAGGGCTTAAGTGGAGAGCACATGCTTTGAGAATGATTGGGGCAGGGAATGTATGGATGTGATTTATACAATTGATGTATGTATATGTATGGATTGTGATAAGAGTTGTACGAGTCCCTAATAAAATGTAAAAGAAGAAAAGAGGAGGAAAAAAAAGAAAATGATTAGGGCAAAGAATGTACAGATGTACTTTATACAATTGATGTATGTATATGTATGGACTGTGATAAGAGCTGTATGAGCCCCTAATAAATTGTTTTAAAAAAATAAATAAAGGAAAATGATTAGGGCAAAAAACAAAAAAAGAACTAGAGGAAAGTTGTAAGTTTCATCATTGCTACACTGCATCCTGACTGGCTCATCTCCTCTCTGAGACCCTTCTGTAAGGGGATGTCCAGTTGCCTACAGATGCGCTTTGGGTCCCCAATCTGCACTCTCTCTCATTCACAATGATGTGATTTTTTTGTTCTTTGAAGCCTAGTACCTGATCCCTTCGACACCTCATGATGACACAGGCTGGTGTGCTTCTTCCACGTGGGCTTTGTTGCTTCTGAGCTAGATGGCCACTTGTTTACCTTCAAGCCTTTAAGACCCCAGGTGCTATATCTTTTGATAACTGGGCACCATTCCTTTCTTCACCACAATTACTTATGCACCCATTTGTCTTCAGCAGTCATATCAGGAAAGTGAGCACATAATAATATGATGTTTTGTTCTTTGATGCCCGATACCTGATCCCTTGGACACCTTCTGATCACACAGGCTGGTGTGCTTCATCCAAGTGGGCTTTGTTGTTTCTCAGCTGGATGGCCTCTTGTTTACATTCAAGCCTTTAAGACTCCAAATGCTATATCTTTTGATAGCTGGGCACCATCAGCTTTCTTCACCACATTTACTTTTGGAATATGCTTATGTCATAGCACGTCAGTTTAATAGAACAAAGTGTTCTTGCATTGAGGGAGTACTTGAGTGGAGGCCCAATGTCCATCTGCTACCTTAATACTAAACCTATCAATATATGCGTATAGATCTATTTCCCCATCATCATATAAAAATATATTTACATATGTACATGCCTGTTTTTAGACCTATATAAATACCCTTTGCCTCCTAGCTCTTTCCTCTATTTCCTTTTCTTTCCTCTTGTCTCACTCTCATGCTCAGCCTTCATTTGGTTTTCAGTAATTTCTCTCGGTTACATCGCCCTTGATCAATCCCTACCAGGCCTCTCACACCCTCCTTGCCACTGATTTTGGATCACTTGTTGGTCCCTTGTCCCTAGGTTGGTTAACACCCCTTCCTTTCCCCCTCCTCTCCCTCTCCCATGCCCCCCTGGAACCATGGGTCACATTCTTTATCCACCCTATCTTATCTAGACAGACCTGCAGAGATAATAATATGCACATACAAAAAAACAAGACAGATCAAGACAAAGCCACAAAAGAAAATAAAACAATGACGACAACAACAAAAAACAAAAGCCTGTAAATAGTTCAAGGTCTGTTTGTTGACCTTTAGGAGTGTTTTCTGGTCGAGTCTGATGGACTGCCACGCTATTTTTGGTATTCCTTTGGGACTTCATTGCTCTCTTCCCCTTGCTGTTCTGTTGCACACCCTTAGTGTTTTGCCTCGGTGTTCTGGAGCCAGATTGGGTGCAGTTCCCACTCTGTGTCCCCAGTAATTTCTACCATGAAGTGTTCTGCTTACTTGTGTGTGTTACTACCAGATGTAAACACATGTTTGTCTTGTGTGAGATCTTGTTTGTTTTATTCAGGGCTGCGTAAGTGCCTGAACCGCATTCAGTTAGGTCCCCCTTCACCTGGCTTGTGTTGCTGGTCTTTGTATTGTTAGAAGTTGAACTCTTCACAGTTTGGTGCAGTGCGTCCCTCTCTCTGGATAGGCGTGCTTCTCTGTGGCAGCTGACAAGCGATGTCAGGAGGATAGCATTTGGCTTTTGCCACATCTAGCTCTATGCCTCTGACCTTTCTTGAAGTTTTCCTCCACAGCTGCGACACAGAATATAAGCCCTTTCTGAATCAGGGAAGTCCTAAGCTCTCCTCGGTCTTTTATTGACTAGCACTCAGGTGTCAGGGTTATATTCTGATCTTAGTCTTCCTCAGCTATTTGTCTCCATCTAGTAGGCTGGCCCATTCTGATAATACTGCTTATATTTGAGAAAGAAAGAGCTTCGTTATTTTCCTTTATTCCTTAGTGACGGCTGACAATTCCATGAAAGAGTAAGGACACCGAGTTGAATGAAGAGACACCTACACAGCACGGGCAAGAGAGTATTAGGGTGAGGGTGGGAAGCTCTGGACAGGGCACCCACTTGAATGCTGAGAGTGCAAGGGAGCAACTTGCTGGGCCGCAGGTGCCTGGGGAGTATTGCTCTCCTTCTTCTTTAGGACCTGCTCCCTATCCATAAGGAGGGATGGGAATAGTTACAGCAGGACTTGAATCTAGTCCCACACCCTCTGTCAACAAGCCATCCTTACCTTTGGCCCATCTCTTGCTAAGTAGTCCAGAGGTGGATGGTGGGTAAGTGATACAGAGCCAGCTTCGGTACTTGGCAAGTCTAGCATCATTGTTCAATCTCACATGCAATTCTCCGTGTTGGGACTCAGAACCACCTATTTAAGTCACTGGTGCTGATTCTCTGTTCTGAATTAGATTTTTTGTTGTTGTTTCTGTTAGTCTAGGGACGAGGGGGTTAAAATTATTGAAGTGTTAGATATAAGAACTTAGAATAGCCATTGCATGCTTCATAATTAGATCTGGGGTTTTTTGGTCCTTTAAAATATTTTATTTCATTGTTTAGGTTAAAGTGTAAGCACAAGAATCCCCTACATACTTGAGTGACCATTAATTAGCACAAATAACAGCAACTACCTAAGAAAAAGGACAAAACCGTTCTTAATGAAGCTTTTAAGATGATACTGGATAACCATATTCAAACCTCCTAGTGATTTTATGTCATAGAGAAGGAATTCCTAAGTGGGGGTGGTCTTTGTTTGTAGCATGGCTTCATAATGAGCCAGACCAGCATTTACTCACCTGAAAATGCTGGCACTTCAGCGTGTAGATGTAAATTCTAATGACCTACCTAACCTTTCTCATGTTCAGCTTGTTACGGAAACGATTGTTTTATTTCTTAAAGTTTTTTTTTTCTTTTCTTTCTTTCAGCCCTGGCACTATTTATTTTTATATTAAGGTTCAATTTGGGAAGAGAAGGGGGGGCTGGCAGTAAAAGCTAAACCCAACTGGCAAAAAGCAAACTATGCAATAGATGTGATCTAACCTCAGTAGTTGCATGCAAGACACTGCATTTACAAATATTTATCGTTAAAATGTTTGTATGATTTATAGCTCTCTAAGTATATATATATTTTCATTCCCACAGCAAAATCCAGACAGCATTTGTTGTCTCACTTTGCATGAGGAATAGTCTGAAGTTGGCATGTTCTTATTATAATCACTGTTTTTATTAATCATTTAACAATTGCATGGTGCTGATGAAATTTCTGTCAGTGTTATGTTAATGCGATTTCAAGGAAAGGAAAGAACCATTTCACGTTGGTGGGTTGAGTGTAATTTTTATTCACCCAAACGGTATTTACTTAATAACATCTGTGGAAATAAGCACAATTCAGGCTTTGTCATCTTCCCGTTTAGTGCATAGCTAATGAGTAGAGGGAGTGCTTGTGGAAAAATAGGTTGGTAGAGCTATTCAGGGGGTGAGTCACCGGGGCACTCTCTGACCTCATTAGAGTATTCGCAGTTTGAATCAAAGATGCTTAGCGTCTAACCACGGTGTGATATACCATGAATGCTTGGTTGATGCGCATTAATGGGGAGAGTTAAGAGGTGTTGTACAATTTTAAAAATTTGTGCTGATTCCTAATATTCAAATAAGAACACTCCATTAAGTGGAAACTAGTTTTTCAAGGATTTTATTTTTGGTTCCAGAATTACCATTGCCTTTTGATCCTGTTGCCTGGTGCTCTCTTCCATTTACCTCCCATTTAGTCTAGCATTGGTGGTGGAGGGGCGATTGGCTAGGTCCTCAGAATCGATTCCCCATTGCTCTATTGTTGTGGCTGCCTTTGGAAAGGGTGACAACCGCGAGCATCCAGTGTTCTAACTCTTATAGGTACCATCTGGACACGTAATTCTTTGAGGGACTGTCATAGCCTGTTGAGGTAGAAGGTGAAGGTTTGAGTCCCACTCTTCCAGCCAACAGGTTGGCGTAGATAGGTTCAGTGTTGTGCTGTTCTGGAGTTTGGAAGGTCTTTGGAATTCTGGAGGTAAAATTGAATTTAAGAATACATTTTAAGTGTGCAATCACCGAATTTCAGTAAAGCTGATCAGTTTTTAACTGTTTTTTTTTTGTGAAACATTGGTAACTTGGGATGGCTAAATGGAAAAGAATATCATAGTAGGTGGTTTGGGTTCATGTCATCTGATCATTTAATATTGAATTAAAATTTGCTAGCCTTGAGAAAACCTGCATAACTTCTTCAAATGGAATATAGAGACTTCCACTTACTCACTGCCATTGAGGCAGTGCTGATTCAGAGTGAAGCTACTATAGGACAGGTAGGACTGTCCTTGTGGGTTTCCAAAACTGTCACTCTCTACTGGACTAGAAAGTCCTGTCTTTCGCCCAAGGAGTGCCTGGTGGTTTCAAACTGCTGACCGTTGGGATCACAGCCCAACATGTAACCACTGTTTAGATTTCAATAATATAAAGCCCTATTTTAGAAATTGTATGGTTACGTAAAGAACAAGTAAATAAGCTATGCTATGTGGTTTCATTCTACTCTAACATTTTGCATTTTGCTCATAAGACTTTTCCTGCATGGATATCCTGCAGTAGTGTTCTGGGCCTCAGAGCAAACTTTGCTTGTAGAATGTGCCTCTGACCACACCTCTCCTAAAGTGCTCAGAAGGGGACTACTTTGGATGGCCTCTAACTTTATTTGTGCATAAAAATCAGGGTTCCTCTTAGTTTTTAAAATGTAAGGCATTGTTATCTCTGATTGTGTCGGCCCTCATGCAACTGTATCCGGGAGAGGCTCAGACCACTGTGATCTGGGGCATTTGCCTGACTTCCAGAGGTAGATCATGAGGTCTTTCTACCAAGTCTTTCTTAGTCTGGAAGCTCCACTGATCACGCTTGACATTATAGCAGAATCAAGTCTTCATTGACGGGGATGTGGTGACTGTTGTAGCTGCGAGGAAGGGGAGAATGCTTACATGGATAATTCCGCTGACCCATCGTTACTCCTATAATAGCCATTATCGCAGTGGTTTTGTTTGTAGACGTGATTGACCAAGTGGCTAGCTTTCTGATACTTGCTTTGCTCAGTTCTCTCTTTGCCCTTGCTGTCACGGTCTGAGGTAGGCCTATACTTCAGACTAATACTTTTGTTTTACGAATGTGGAGAGCAAGAGTTGGTGAGGACTTACCCATTGCCATTGGTGGGAAGTCCCCCCCCCCGTCTTGGTAATAGCACCCCTTTTCTCTCAGAATTACCTCTTTTCAAATTTTGTTTTTATCCATGCCTTTGGGAAAACCAAAATTTCAGTCTAATAACTATACATAAAATCAATTTTGCAATTGTTTGAGATATGATGAGACAAAGGCTGTCCAAGCATACTGTGTTGGTCCAGTTAGATCTAGTGGTGTCGCAAGCATCTCAGCGCTGGCAGGGGTCTCTCTGTGGCTTCTCCAGCTTCAGGGTCCTGGTTCCATCCATGTGGGTTGTCTTCTGCAATATCTCCCAGGGATTATAAGAGAGAGAGAGAGAGAGGTATCTTCCACCTCCAAGGAGGAAGTACCAGATTTCCCAGAATTCTCAGGAGAAGGCCATGCCAACCGAAGTCTCCTTAGCTATCTCCAGATTGACAGGCTAGACTCCACCCCTACACTCTTCATCCTTAAATTGACACCAGATTAGGTGACTGCCACAGTGGCACAAAAAGATGCTGTTTTATAGATGAAGCAACTGTGTCGGTTTGGGGATAATTTTATTTCTCTAATTTTCTCTTCTTACAGTCTCTTCTCCAGAGGAATGACTCTTCGTTGTAATCAAATCCCAGCTAATAAATGTAGAAGGAATTGCAGACATAGAAAACCACTGTTGAGCATGCCCCGCAGCAATAGTTGTTGAAGGCAAGACTCACCCATGGATGCTGAAATTAGTGGAGAAAAGGGTGAATAGGAACAGATATTTGCATAGATCCCCAGTGTCTCCCCACTAGGTATTTATGTTAAAGTAAGAAACCTGGTAGCTGCCACCTTAACCCCATAGTCAATGATAATATCATCAGTCAGGAAACATAATTCTTGCTGTGATACAGGTTAGAACATCACCACTTCGCTATTGGTTCTGCAAATGTTCGACTCATGAGGAGATGAAAGATAAACTAAAAATTGGAGAAATTATACCTCAATTACTTCAAATGGCCAATTCCGATAAGACTCAGAGAGGTTGTGGAACTATCACAAGTTGGAGGAGACTAAGGACACGTGACACCCCAGTAGAGTGTGGATTCCCCAGATGGATTATAGAGTAGAAAAAGACGGGTCCCTTGGCAAAAATAGTCTGAGGATGAGAATTCGTAGCACAATAACAGTGTTAATTCTGTATAGTTTTTCAGTTATTCATTTAATTAAAGATGTCAACATCTGGCAAAGTTGAGTAAAGAGTATACCAGGGCAAGTCAAAAAGTTTTGCTACCAATCATAGACACTTTTTAGACAAAAATGTCAAAATGTGAAGTAAGTTGTGCTAGCTGGCTGGAGAAGCAAACTGTGTGTGTGTGTGTACGCAGAATGAGATTTCTCTCAAGGAGGAGCCCCCACAATTGTAAAAGTGGCTAAATCCAGCCTAGATCAAGTCCACAGGTCAGATGTAACAGGAGGCGTCTCACTTGTGTAGCTGCAGGGGCTGATGGACAGGAAGCAAAAATACCACACTTTGTGGATGCAGAGCTGAATCAATGAATCTGAAGTCAGCTGAAACTATCCGAAGGGCAGTCAGAGGGTGAACCAAATGCAGGATCCAGATCCAGCAGTAGAACCGAGATAGTTTCAAAATGCTGTTCATCCATACTGCGTGCTGCCGTACACCCCAAACGAAACCGCCCTCAATTGTGTCAAAAGGTGTGACCGGATGAAAGAAGTGGTCCCCCACCCTGTTCTCCCACAACTGCTTGGCTGCTTCACAGAAGAGTCCATCATGGAGCTAGGTCTTATTATGAGAGAAATCTGGCCCCACCCAACTTTACAGAAAACCCCAATATCACAGAAGTTACTGTTTCTTAGCATACCCTCCACTTAGGTCTATATACTTCTGAAGGTGGTGTTTCTACCCTCATGGGGCTATAGAGTAGACATTGGACTGTTAACTGCAAGGTCCACAGTTCAAACCTACCAGCTTATTTGTGGGAGAAAGATGAGGCTGTCTGCTCTTGTAAAGATTTACAGTTTTATAAACCTTACATAGGGGGCACCGAGTTTGATTTTTTATGTTTAAGCCATCTCCAATTAATTCCACACTCTTTGATTTACACCATGTCAAAATGACAGATTTTTCATCCTCAAGGGACTCAAATTGTGCTCTTTTTATATGTTATTTGAGTTTGGGTAGAAAAAGAAATATTCAGGAGCAAAATCAGGATTGTGGAGTTGATGAGATGAGATTCCCTACAGGAAATCTGGCAGGACAGTCCTTGCCACCCTCAAAGAATGAGAAAATGCATTGTCTGGTTTTTTTCTCATTAATGCAGTTTTAAATTTTCTAAAAAGCTGCTTTCTAATAAGCCCCCATGGTTGTCATTTCTCCATTGAGAAAAATCTATGATTGTTGCCCATTTGGAATTCAAATACACTCACCATAGCTTTCCCAGATAAACTCTTGGCTTTAAAGTTGACTGGCCCAACAGATCTCCTTGGAAGCCACTGTTTGACAGTACCTTTTATCCCTGAAAGGTACTGAGAAGCCCTGATAGTGTAGTGGATTGCATACTTAACTGCAAACCAGAAGAAATCATGGAACAATCTATCATGAGTAGCTGAGATCTGGTAGGCTAGTGATTTGCTGGGTTATTTTTGTACTGCGCTGCTAACCACAATGGCATCATGTGAACTCACCAGCTACTCCAAGGGAGAGAGATGAGGCTGCTCCCGTAATGATTTATGGCCCCGGAAACTTTATTTCAGAGCACTCTGCTATGTATGAGTCTGGATTTTAATTGGGCATTGTCCACCAGAACCCGTTACGATGACATTCAAACAGGGACCGGGGAAAGTGGGTTCCATAGGTCCTTGTGAACGTTACTTTCTCAGGAGATGGCATTGGAGCACACGCAGAGTTCCAGGCAGTTGGAGAAACTGTCCATTCAAGCACACCATTCAGTTCCCGGTCAGACCCTTCACACTGGCTGTGTGCGCATAGATAATTCTCTGACAGATCATGATGCCGAAGGCAAAAAAGTTCTCTGCCCAGCTGCTAGGAGACTTTTGCTTGATTTGAATGTGACTGTAGGAAAACATTTCCTTAAAGACTTGTCCACCTAAGAAGTCATGATCATGTCTCCACCAATAAGAACCATTGTTACAATTCTGCTCTAAGTATAAGTGAGTGGGATGGGACATGCGTATAGTGTGCCCAATCCTTGGGTCTTACCATGGTGATCCTATTAGAGAAGAGCTGATTATTTTAAGTAGAGTATTTACTGTAAAGTTACTGAAATTTAAGTTCCAGAATTATTAACCCTACCTGGTCTCTTCCAAGGCCCCCCTACTTAATTTTTTAATTAATAATTTTATGTGTTTTTCCCTTTAAAAGGAGTCTCTAAAATTGCATAAGCTTCAGGCCCTGCAGTTCTCTTTTTAAGTTTTAAGAAATCTATTTTTTTAGTTATTTTATTGGGGGCTGGTACAATGCATATCTCAATCCATCCATACATCCATTGTGCCAAGCACATTTGCACATTTGTTGCCATCATCATTCTCAAAACAACTGCTTTTCATTTGAGCCCCTGGCATCAGCTCCTCATATTTCCCCTCTCTCCCTACTCACCCCCCCCTCATGAAACCTTGATAATTTATAAGTCATTATTATTTTGTCATATCTTA
The DNA here is from genome assembly GCF_050624435.1 of Tenrec ecaudatus. Taxonomy (NCBI): domain Eukaryota; kingdom Metazoa; phylum Chordata; class Mammalia; order Afrosoricida; family Tenrecidae; genus Tenrec; species Tenrec ecaudatus. The sequence continues at coordinate 89,525,614 of NC_134533.1, forward strand.
CACTGTCCAATGTCTCCTTCACACACTTTTCAGTTGACCAACATCCAGAGAGGAGGTTATATGCAGATCCTTGTAATCGGTTTCTCTTTTCTACCCATCTTCCCTCCACCCTCCCGGTAGCACCCCTCTCACCACTGGACCTGAGGGGTTCATCTGCCCTGGGTTCCCCGTGTTTCCAGTTCCCATTGGTACCACTGTACATCCTCCTGTCCAGCTGGATTTGTAAGGTAGAACTGGGATCATGATAGTTGGGGGGAGGAAGCATTGAAGAATTAGAGGAAAGTTGGATATTTCAGTGTCGTTACACTGCCCCCTGACCGCCTACTCTCCTCCCCAAGATCCTTCTGTAAGGGGTTGTCCGGTTGCCCACAAATGGCCTTTGGATCCCCACTCTGAACTCCCCCTCATTCACAATTATGTGATTTTTGTTCCTTGATGCTTGATACCTGATCCCTTCGACACCTAGTGATCACACAGGATGGTGTGCTTCTTCTGTGTGGGGTTTGATGCTTCTGTGCTAGATGGCTGCTTGTTGACCCGGGCCCCACAGTTCTTGATTGGGAATTAGAACTATTTTGTGTGAGACAACGTCATACAAGACAACAGTGCTTCTACTGACTGGCATTCCAAGCAGCAGAGAGAAACCACATGGAATTGAAGTTGGAAGCAAAGATTTCAAAAGTTTTGCTTAGTTTGATTGGCTCAGTTCCTGGTTAGGCCAAAATAAAACCAACCAATCATCAATTAAATGGCACAGCGGTCAGTGCACATGGAAGCATCTTTGTGAGCAGTTTGAAATGGAGCTTGTTTAATTAGGTGGGTTTTCACCATCTCAAAATGGCTGACCACAAGAGCACACAGTTTGTAGGCTCGGAAACATCAGAGCGCCTTGAAGTCGCAGCTGTGAACAGCTCCCCACCACGGGCCCCCCATTTGTGCCAGCTCGTTATATTTCTGAGACAAACTCGGGGTTCTTCAGACGTAGAGTTTTGAGAAGCAGACCTCACAAGAAGTGGCCCATAGAAGTGTGCGCTCAGTAATGCCCTGGCCCAAGTCAAGGAGCATGGAATTCGGAGTTGGTGTTGACAGCCCCTCGTCCTTGTCACTTGTTAATTTTATATCCCTCTGAGGCTTGTGTCATGGCCTGAAATGCATTTAAACACGTTTTCATAGTCTGTGATTTAACTCTTTAAGACCTTCCGCAACACCTCAGACATCATGGCCTCCTTCCTTATGAATGGTTTACATTGAGTTACTTATGGAAAGTTGATCCTCGGCAGTTTGATCAGAGAGAGTGTTAGCCTGTTTGTAAGCCTCGCTGTTCCAGTGCTGGAGACTGCCATGTGCGGAGGTTTCCCTCCCTGGTCCCATCGCTCTGAAATCACAAGCTCACCATTATTACAGCACAAGAAACATATCGTGCCTTTTGAATTTGCTCTCTGGTCTTCTGGATTTTGCCTCTTAAAAAAAAAAACCTCTTATACATAAGTGTTTTATTTTCGTTTCCTTCATTTATAGCTTGGTTGATGATTTGGAGCGAAATATGAATATTTGCAGAGAAGTGGTTTGATTTCTGAATCAAGCAGGTTACATTCAATGGGAAACAAAATATCCTTCAGGGTTGGGGGTGGGGCTACCAGGGTGGCTGCCTCATTTGGACAATAATTCCTTTTACTTTTGTTAATGAAATGTGTCACCTATGGCAGGATCGTCTTCAGGGGCGTTTTCATCTGAGCTCAGGAAACATTCGGTGGCCTGGTAGGGAAAACTAAATCCGCACCAGAGAGAATAACGCATTTAAAAAGCTGTGCTAGGCAGGTGGTGTTGGGAACAGAATAATGCTTACCAGAGATATTTCTCTAAAGCAGCTACGACTGGACTCATTTGCCATCCCACCAGCATTATGTTATCAAGGACCCAGTAGTCATTAAAGCCCTTTGTGAGTTACAGCCTGATAAACTGGAGTGTGAAACTGCCAACTGGCCACAAAAGATATGGATGATCCCGGAGAGTTTATTTCATTGACTTCAACTTCAAATTCTGTTAGATAAGCTCATGCTCAACTGATGTCTGATAAGAGGGTGTCCCCCTCCACCCCACATATACACACCCCAATTTGGCTGTCACTCTTACAGAGGATATAAAATAGCAGCAGACCCAGCTTCCGGGCTGTTTTATTTTATGGAGATGCTAAAAGGCAGTTTATTTCATATTGATCATACCAGGGAGCTAGCCAAGTGTGGTGTTAATTGGGTCCTCTGGAATTCTAAACCCCTGGGACAGAATGCTTTCTAGGAAGGGGGGAGGGGAACCCCACAGACTGCTTCCAAATGAAATCCAAGCACTCCCTTGCAAGGTCCTGGTTGCTCTTGGTATGGTGGCCTCATTTTATATCCAGTTGCGTATTTCAGTGGTCTCCTTTGGCGTTATGTGTTCCCTCGCCCCTTTCCCCCCAAGGCTGTGAAGCCGTATTTTGAAAACTGCTTCCCCAGAGTGCTCTGGCTTGGCTGTTCAGTCCTCATTGTTCCAGTGCTCATTCCATATGTGGGTCACATCCTAGCGCTCTCCCCCAACCCTCCACCCCCTCTCATCGCTTTAGCCTCCTCCCTTTCCTTCCCTGTTCAAGCATGCTCATTCTCTCTCTCTCTCTCTCTCTCTCTCTCTCTCTCTCTCTCTCTCTCTCTCTCTCTCTCTCACACACACACACACATACACACACACACACACACACACACACACACACACGCAGAGGTAGATTCTTCCACAGTTCACAAGCAGCGCCATTTAAACTTTAAAGGCTGGTTTCCTTTAGGGTAAACACCTCTTCACCTTCTTGAAAGCAATTAGTCAATTCCTCTCCCCCTTTCCCATTTCCCAGCCTTGCTCTTTTCCCCTCTTTTTCCAGCACAAAGGTTTTAAAGAAACTAAGATTGCTGCTTCCTTCAGCCCTTTCTTGTTACCGTGGTAGCGGGTATCTCAGACAGTGAAGGATGGAGCAGGCAGGCTGGAGTTTTTATGCACAGTTCTTTGGGGACTGCAGGAGGAGTCCGCTGAGAAATGTGCATTGCAAGCATGCCTGCTGAGTTTATTATGCTGGTTATCTGTCACTTATTCTGACTAAAAGGTAAGGGCTTCTGTAAAATGTGTTGCTGTAGAGAATTGCCACATTGTTCTATTTCTAAGGCGTTCAAACTAATCGGCTCTTGGGGGAAGGTTGGAAGGAGTTGCTGCATGACTTCTGTAGTTTACCCTGTTAGATAGATAGATAGATAGATAGATACATACATACATACATACATACATACATACATACATACATACATACATAGATGATAGATATATAGATAGATAGATACATAGATGATAGATACATAGATAGATAGATAGATAGATAGATAGATAGATAGATAGATAGATAGATAGAAATGAGGAAACTTGGTGACACAGTTGGTTGCGAGTTGGTCTGCGATCTGCTTGGTCACCAGTTGAAATCCCCAGGAAAATGCCTGGACTTTCTACTCCCATAAACAATTATAGTCTCAGAAACCCACAGGGGTCACTCTGAGTCAGCATTGACTCTATAGCAGTGAGTGAGTGAGTGAGTGAATGAAGGAAGGAAGGAAAAATATTCCTGGCAATCTTATGACTATTGATGAAATGCCTAATTACTTGTTTTCAAGGAAAAACTCTTTTGATTCCATGGTGTTTCTGTCTTTTCATATAAAACTTTGCATTTACCCCCAAAGAGATGTATGTGCATGTGTGGCCAGCTTTTTCAATGATTTCTGTAAACTCTGGAACGAGTGGTGATCCTATCCAAAGCTACAAATATTTTCATTCAGCAGATTGCATTTCATACCAATAGAAAATCACAGTCCATTTAAGTAATCTGAGTAAGACAAGTTGATTGGTCACTTATGCTAGCATGGGTAAATACATGTTGATAAATATAAATCACCAATTAAGCCTCTTGTTTTTAGTGTGTTTGGAAGAATATTTTCTTCATCTGTCAAGAATTGCGATATGATTTGAACTACAGGCAAAAGAATCATACACTGTGACAAGATGTATTAGAAAACTACAGAGACCTTAAGGTTCAATTTAAATTTTTTGCTATTTGAAATAGTTAAAACAGAAATTTCAGTAGCCTGCCATCTCTGGGTAAAGCTGATCTTTGGTTAAAATACATAATGTCAATTACAGCAATTATACATCTCTAAGGATACAGTGAGAATTAACTCAGCTTTATTGGAAAAAAATGATCATGCCATATTTTCATAAGCACTGGTGATTTACTAGTAATATTTTACTGGGGATAAAGATCCCTTGAGTGATTCTTCCTTGTATAACTGCTACCCAGGCCATGTGATGTGTGTATTACCATCTAATCTAGCTCTCTTTATTCATCTGCCCTATGAACCAACACTGAAGAATAGGCGTGTGCTTATCTAATTTACCTCAACGTTCTTTCTTTTTTTATTTTTTTTCTACTCGTTTATAGAATTTGTTCCGAAAAGTATGTGGAAAATGTTTCCCTCCAAAGAGCATGTTGAGATAGCTACTTAAATGGTATAAGGCCCTGAGTGATGCAAATGATGAAATGCTGGTTATTAACCAAAAGATTGGCGGGTCAGGCCCACCCGTGTATACCTTGGAAGGAAGGTGTAGTGACCTACTTCTGACAAACCAGTCACTGAGAACTATGGAGAGCAGGTCTACCCTTACACACGGAGTCACCGCAAGCCAGTGATATACCGATTGACTGGTATCTGGTGAAAGAACAGACATGAAGCCTATTTCAAAGGCTAATCTGGTTGACCACCCAGTAGTCTTCCATGTGAGCACTAGCACCATGAAAAAGCATTGGTCTATCAATGTGTACTTATAAGAATATTGCCTTCATCTGACAAGAATTTAGATACTACTTGAACTCCAGGCAAAGGTGAGCACAATGCGGGAACCTCGGGCTACAAACAAAAGTTCTCTGGTTCAATGCAGCAGTCACGCCCTCCAGACAGAAGTCCTTGGCTATGTGCTCCTGCAAAGATGATTGTCCAGGGTGTGTCACGGGGCAGTTCTACTGCCCGGTGGGGTTGCTATGTTGCAAAAGCAGGACTTCCAACCATTTCCGTTGTGTCCGATGGAAAACCAGGGCAGAGTACTCTTGGCGTAGCAGCTGCATCTCTGGGCGCTTGGCTTTCACCAAGTAGGAAACAGGCAGCGATGCCTTGCTAAGAGATGGCACGATGATACACATTCATGGCAGCATGGTGCGTTGCCATTGAGTGGGGGCTCTGCTGTCTGGGCTTACTTGGGTGAAAATTCCACCCGATGGCTTGGAGAGCTGTGCCTGTACTATCCTTGGTTCTGTTGACCATGACTCGGAGTTTTGAACCAGTTCAAAGCCCTGGTTGAAATTAAACTTGATGGCAACCAACAACAACTGTTCCTCCTATAAGGTTTGAATATGGTGTTCTTAAAAGGACCAAATCGTATGAATTTTTTCTGGACCTAAAGCCATGTCTACTTGTAGAGGTGATACCAATACAGCCTCTTTGCACCCACCGTGTACCCGAGCCTGAGGGGTGAAGTCACCGGTTAGCTTCCAGGATTCTATCTTGGAATGACAGCAGGAAGAGAACCCAGACCACTGAGTACATTCTTTCTTCGCAGAGGCATATTTTGGCTTGGGGTGGGTGGGTGGGTGGGGGGTTCTTCCAGTGGAACCAGTAGGAGTGTGCTTCTTGGGGCATAGCTACGTGCTTCCACAGCCAGTTCATAAAGACCTCGATACACATTACATCGCAGATGAGACACTCTGTTTTCATCACTTTTTCTTACGCGTCTTTCTTTTCTCTGCTGCAAGTTTACGCACTGCCATCAAGTTGATTTGGACGAATCGGCAAGCACCAGAAAAGAAAACTCTAAAAAGAAGCTAACTTAAATGTTCATCGATTCACCTCCCAGCTTTCTAATCTCTCAACTGTAGCCTTGATTTCTTTCTTCATTTGATCAGTTCTCTGTTACAAGGTAACCCTGTTGTCAAGCTGGTTTTGAAAAGATGATTTTGTCCTGAAGTAATTGAATGATTCGGGAAGAGGCTGAGCATTAACACGAAGGCTGTGTTTGCTTGTGATGGTTTCCTGCACGAGAAACCTTAAGTCGATGCAGAAAAGCAATACACCGATGAATTGTGACATGCCGGGGCACCAAAACGCACTCTCATGCATCTCAGACATCTAGCCATCTACTTTAACTCACTAGTTCTCTGCACAGCCACACGCAGTGTTACGACTATCTCTCCCATTTCAGGTAACTTCCTTCCACCATAATGTACAAGGGGCAGCCTTTCCAACACCCAGGTGAATTCCATGCCTTTGTTAAAAAAGCAGGTACAGTATCATACTTACTCTTTGATTTATGCATTTCTTAAAATGCATAAAAACCGTGCTACCATTTGTACTGAACTCCTCTGTTTTAAAAAATAATCCGCTACTGAGTTTTCAATCTTATGCCCCTAGCCTCAATTTCCCCATAAATCCTGTGGTTTTCATGGTATGATTTTGCATAGCTGGGGGAGTTTTAGGAAGGCCGGTGATTTTTACGGATGCAGTGTAGTGGTTACAATCCGAATGGTCACCTGTTTGAAACCATCAGCAGCTCCTCGGGAGAAAGACTAGGCTTTCTACTCCCGTACACAGTTACAGTCTCGGAAACCCATAGGAGTGTTGCTTTGAGTCCGCATTGACTCGGTGTCCGTGCGTGAGATGAACATGTGAGTTGCATATGGATTTGGGTTGACAGGACCCTTCGCGGCCGGATGCTGAGGACATTTTCCCTGTCCTAGCACTGTTTGCTTTGAATGTGGTCAATAATGAGCTTTTCTCTGCCTTGTATTTTTCCCTCAGTGGCTCTTCTGTAGTGTTTCAAAATACTATTTTTGTCTGTTTGCTTCCATCTCCAAATCTCAGGAAAAGTTGTCTGGCATTTTGAAAAGTGAAGAATGTTGAGAGATGATTAGATAATGAGTCCCATTTTAGGAATAGGAAGAGTTTCATAGTTCTGGCTAATTAATAATTAAAATCCTTGGGTCAGATACTTTTTAAGAGCTTTAAAGGGCCCAAGGGCATTTCATGTTTACATTGGCCAAGCAAGTCTCAAGTGGTTATTGCAGGAAACAAGGGCAAATACTCATTTGTTTTGGTTGAAGGTGTAGGGAAGTTTAATCTCTGGCAGCGGCAGAACTTGTTCATTTGTTTTTAGTGGCTGCAAGTGGAAGGTCTGGGAATAGGAATTGTAGGCTGCTGTGTCTAATGCTTCTCAGAGTTCTGACTTTTGGCCACTAGCAGCTGATGCCTGACACAACTCTGGGTAGCCCCTTGCCACTTCCTGCTGGGTTCATGTTTATTTACTGTTCAACTTGCCTTCCAAACCCTGTAGAACTTTGCCAGGGGATAGACCATGACAGGGCTGGAGTTTAGATCTAGCCCGTGGGGCTTTAAGCTGTCTTGGGACTCCATCTGTCTTCTGACTGTGTCATCTGTCATGCTCCATCTCCAAAAGGTTCTTTGTCCCAGCTGGGAAATGATTCTCTTCTCCCTGTCTTTACAAAAACTTTTTTTCTCTCTGAAAGTGAAACCGTTTGAAAGCTTCTTGGGCTTCCACCTGCAGGTGCTAGGAAAGGGCAGAGGAGATTGAAGGTGTTTAGGGTTGTTGACCATAGTTATGAGAGGTCAGAGGCGCATTCTCGGTACCCAGGCCCGGGTTGCCAGTGTCCTGAGCATTCTCCATGTGGAAAGCGCTACTTTTATTCTTAACCATGCAGTTTACTTTAGAGCCTTTATGGCTATCTGGTTGAAGAGAGAAACCATAAGAAATCATTGAGTTTGGAATACAAAAAATTGATAAGGTACATAAAAAAGAAAATCCTTCTGTAAACCACCAGACGGCCTTGAGTTGATCTTCAAGCAGACTGAAGACTCTTCTACACACATGAGATACTAAAACGTTAAAACTCAATGCCACCTGCATCCAACTTGACTGTTGATTTACTGAAATGAAAACCTATTCTTTGGTTATTTGTCAAGAGATGTTTTCAAATTAAAAGCTTGAAGTCACAGAAATCACTCCCCCCAAAATTAAACTGGTTAAGCACACAATGTAAATATTCCATGGTTTGTTTTTGATTATTATTGGCACCCTACTGAATGGTCAAACCTTAAAGTACATTGTACTATGGGCTTGATCATAAAATAAAACTTTATATGATGTTTGAAAAATATTTAATGGTTGATAAATCATTATCTTTACCTAGTAAATTTAAAGTAAATTTGTCCATCCATAATATTAACTGTGGAAAAGTTGAAATTTATCTTCATATATGTTGAATGTTATTAAAATTATAGTAAATAAACTTTATGATAAACTCTTTAATAAAGTATTCATCTCAAGTGAAATGCTGTTTTAAAAAATATTTATAGTATACAAAAATGATGAAGTGATTAAAAGATTTCCTACAGGGTTTCCAGTTTTGTACATTGTAGAGATAGAAAGGTTCCTAAGTAAAAATGAATAGAAAATACTAGCCTAAGACTGCCCAAGGCTTCTATAGTGTGCATAGTTCTCTGGGATGCCTTGAACAAAGTGGACTTGAGACTACAAAAATAGGTAGGAAGAAGAGATTGATTACCTAAGACGTATATCCAGTTTAGGGCTCAGTACATAATATCTCAGTAACAAAATCTACTGCCATCAAATAGATTCATAGCAACCCTCTAGAGCAGAGCAGAATGGCCCCATGTGCTTTCCAAGGCAGAAATCTTTGTATGGAAACCAGCTCTCCCATCTTTCTCTGATGGAGTCTTTGGTGGCTTTGAACTGCCAATATTTCTGTTCATGGTGCATAGCCATTGCACCACCCTGGCTGCTTTCCGTCAATAGAAACAGTCTTATTTAGCTGCCAAAGTGCGAGCTTTCCTTTCTCAGACACAGTCTGCACCCCAAGATAGTGTGTTTGTTAGAAGCAGTGTGACTGGCTTTTGAATATATATACATATTTATCAGTTGTTTGGTTAAAAAAAATCCTAACTTAAATTCCTGTTTTGCTCTTAACAGCACTTCTCTTAATATCATGCCAGAAGTACACTCCTAGCTATCCATGCTTAACAAGTTGAATTGGAAATGGTTTACCTCTTGAATACGTTATAGGTAATTGCTTCGGTTAGCGTTGGCAAATTACACAACCAAATCATCACTCTGTTTTCTAATTTCTCCATGAAATTAAGTGGGAAAGCGTATGCAAAAATAAATTCCTGCTAGAATTGCATAATGCCCATAGTCTCTTTGGGATGAGGGAAAAATATTGTCACCTTTTGGAATTATTCCATTTCAGTCATCTCTACCTTGATCATAGATCTGGGTTAAGGAAGATATGGGGCCTTCTGTATTGCTGTTTGCTGAACCGAGTAAAACTATTACATAGTTCCCTTGTAGTTGTAGGTAATAGGTCTCCACATTCCAGTCTGTCTCCTTTCTGGAGCCAAGCTCGTTGGGGAAAGAGAGAACCATGGTTTAATTTGAACAAAGAAGGAATTGTCCAGTTATGCTCCCCAGTAATCCTAGGGCATATGGAACATATTGGTTGTACCACCAAGGATGTGGCAAATGAGGAATTTGGCGCCCCAAGACTGATGATTCCAAATCTGGAAATGGTCATCCACTCATTAAAATATCGCTGAAATTTAGCGTCTCCAGCAGACTCTGGGCTTCCAGTAAGGATTATTTGGACAGCCACCATCAGGATGACAAAATAAGTAAGGACACGGAGAAAAAGGAAGAAAGAAGAATCCAGAAAAGCCAGCAGCGCACGAGTCAAATATTTCTCTCTTCTCTCTCCCAATGAGTAGGCATGGACATTCACGCAAATGGGTTCCCTCCTTTTCTTGTGCACAAGGAAGCAATCCGAAAGGTTACATCTATGTTAAATGAAACATTTTGGTTTTGCCTGCTATAACTGAGTGACCTTGGGTAGGCACTTTTGCTGGAAAACCCTAGGATTTGGTTGTTTGAATCGATTAGCCTCGGAAGGGAGAGTTGACTGTCACTTTGTCTATGCTAGCCTGGCAGGAAGCGCCAGGGCTGGCATGAGGGGGGGCAGATATTGTCCTTTGGAAGCCCAAAGAGCGGAAGATTTTGTGCTAAGCAATACATGATTACAGCTGGGCTCTCTGGTGGTACTGGCCATCAAACTGTCTGCTGACTTGGAGTGAAGCCTATGACAAGTGTCTGCGCCGTCATACTTCTCCAAAATGTGCAAGCCAAACAAAATGGTAATCCTTTACATGTTTTCAGTGATGGAAACTTTTTCATAGCTTTTCCTGCCTTAGAAATCCTTAAATAACATGATCTGTAGGAAACATGGTGGAAAAAGCATTCTGGCCAGGAACAAAAGGCCTGAACGTGGGTACAAAAGGCCCTTCTGATCTGGAAGATCTTTTTTTGTGTTGTTTATGCATTAGTCTTGATTTTATACACACACACACACACACACAAAGTCTTATCACAATCCATACATACATCAGTTAAATAAAGAACATTTGTACATTCGTTACCTTCATCATTCTCAAAACATTTCATCTCCACGTAAGCCCCTGGCATCAGCTCCTCATTTCCCTCTCCCTCCCTCCTCCCTCCTCCCTCATGAACCCTTGATAATTTATAAATTATTATGTTGTCATATCTTACACTGTCTGATGGCTCCCTTCACCCACTTTTTTATTGCCCTTCCCCCAGGGAGGACATTATATGTAGATCCCTGTAATCAGTTCCCCCTTTCTACCCAACCCTCCCTCCACACTCCTGGTATCGCCACTCTCACCACTCGTCCTGAAAGGATCATCCGTCCTTGATTCCCTGTGTTTCCATTTCCTATCTGTAACAGTGTATATCCTTTGATGTAGCTGGATTTTTAAGGTAGAATTGGGATCATGATAGTGGGTGGGAAGGAAATATTCAGGAACTAGAGGAAAGTTGTATGTTTCATCATCGCTACACTGCACCCTGACTGGTTCATCTCCCCCCTGCAACCCTTCAATAAGGGATGTCCAGTTGCCTACAGATGGGCTTTGGGTCCCCACCCTGCACGCCCCCTCATTTACAATGATATGATTTTTGTTCTTTGATGCCTGATAACTGATCCATTTGGTGCCTCATGATCACACTGGCTGGTGAGCTTCTTCCATGTGGGCTTTGTTGCTTCCAAGTTAGATGACCCCGTGTTTACCTTCAAGCCTTTAAGACCCCAGACACCCTATCTTTTGATAGCCGGGCACCATCAGCTTTCTTCACCACATTTGCTTATGCACCCATTTGTCTTCAGCGATTGTGTCGGGGAGGTGAGCACACAATGATGTGATGTTTTGTTCTTTGATGCCTGATAACTGATCCCTTCTGTACCTTGTGATCACACAGACTGGTGTGCTTCTTCCATGTGGGCTTTGTTGCTTCTGAGCTAGATGGCTGTTTGTTTACCTTCAAGTTCTAAGACCCTAGACATTATATCTTTTGATAGCTGGGCTCCATCAGCTTTCTTCACTACATCTACTTATTGACCTGCTTTGTCTTCAGCGGTTGTGTCAGGAAGGTGAGCATCATGGAAACCCAGTTTAATAGAACAAAGTGATCTTGCATTGAGGGAGTACTTGAGTGGAGGCCGAATGTCCATCTACTACCTTAATACTAAACCTATAAACATATGTACATAAATCTATTTCCTCATCACCATTTATTAATATATTTACATATGTACATGCCTTTATTTAAATCTCTATAAATGCCTTTTGCCTCCTAGCTCTTTCCTTTATTTACTTTTACTTTCCTCTTGTCCCACTATCATGCTCAGCCATTATTGGGGTTTCAGCAATTCCTCTGGGTTATATTACTGTTGATCAGGCCTACCAGGCCTCCTACACCCTCCTCACCACTGATTTGGATCACTTGTTGTTCCCTTGTCCCTGGGTTTGTTAACACCATTTCCTTTCCCCCACCTCCTTCATCAGTTCTCTTTCCTTCAGTGGACCTTAGTCTTATTAGCTTTAGAAGATGGGGCTTTGATTATAATGGTCCTTATTTTCCTGTTTATTGCGCAGTTTCCCCTACTTGTGATGGTGGTTGGCCCGAAGTGACGAGAGGAAAAGAGTTATTAGAAATCTTTAACCAAATCTAATGTGGTTTTTCTGTATCTGAATTATCTGCCAGTATCCTGAAAACATTTCCTAAAGTGCTTTGCAAACCTCACCTCAAACAACATCTCATTGTGCAGAGAGAGCTCCCTGTTGCCCCTGAATTTCTAGAAAGGCGTGAACTTAGGTTCAGGCAGATGGTGTGGCAACCATGACACCTGTATCCTTAAGTGACAGCGTGAGGCAAGAAGCAGTCTGTGTCTGGGAGTTGCAGAAGAGGAAAAGTTACCTTTGCTTTGTAGTGAAGACACAGTCTGTGTGGCTCCGATGGCCTTTTTATTCATTTCTTTCCCATTTGGGTTTTTTTTTTCAGAGCCTTCTCCTACTTTTACAACTCTCAACTTACAAGTGTTGTCATGGGGCTAGCAATGGTGGTGTAGTTTGAAAATAAAGGATATAGGTGGGGAGCAAACAAAGAGGAAGCATTCTAATTCAGTGAACTTTGATTTTGGAGGTATATCAGCTCTAATCTAGGCATAAACTCCTAAATGAAATACTCACTCACTGTCGTTGAGTGGATGCCAACTCATGGTGACCCTGTAGGGCATCATAGAACTTCCCCTGTGAGTCCCCAAGACTGTAACGCTTAACAGAAGTGGAAAGCCCCATCTTTGTACCAAACAGTGACTGGTGGTTTTGGACTGCTTACCCTGAGGATCATAGCCCAACACATAATCAGCAACTTGAAAATACTTGCTTAGGCACAGATACAACTTAAAAGTCAAATTTCATGGAGTTAAAATACTCCCTGTCCATATTCTTCTAAGGAGCCATGGGGTTTAGTAGGTAACGTGCTAGGTTGTTAATTGCAAGGTAGATGGAATATTTTCGATAGATGGATCGACACGGAGGCTGCAATCAAGGGCTGTCATGATGAGGATGATATAGGATTGGGCCGTGTTTTCTTCCATTGTACACAGGTCACTGGGAGTTGGAAAATATTTGATTCCCCCTAACAAGTTAAACGATGTGTCCTGAATAGAAAGAAGAAGAGGAGGAGGAAAGACCTTTTTGAGTGAGAGAGAATCAGGAGGTAAAGGCCAGAAGTCTATTGAAAGGGATTGCCTTTCTTGGAGTTGGGGTTGGGCTTCATGCACAGCCCATGGACATGCAGTATAGCTTGAGTGGAGAAAGTAACCTCTAATAGTCACCCCGGTCATGGCTGCAGTGTCTGATTCAATGTACATGCCAACTTCTTTTCATTTGAATATTACTCTAGAAAGCATGGAGACTTGCATGTAGGTGTCTGCACGTGAACGTGGCTGAGGTGATTGCCAGAAGCCGCGGAGGGCACAGCGGTGTGAAAGGGTCTTAACAATTTTCACACAGTCATGAACATACAGCTTAATTGCTGATATGCAGGCTCCGATTACATAGCGACCCTCTCTTCAATGGTCCAAAGAGCACTCTTGGTCGCGGGATAACAAAGCCACTTGCCAATGCAGGGCTGGGTAGTCTCTAACTCTTCCTGTGACTGCTGCGATTGATCTCAGGCCCCACTGAAGGCGAGAACCAATTATTGCTGAAGTTGCTGCACGCTGGAGCTCAGTGGGTTTGCCAGCGGCCTTTACAGAAGACTGACACAGGAATTTGAGGATGAGTCTGGCAGAGATATTCTAGGAACTAGGACCTTTCATCTGATAACATTTAAAACCCATTTCAAGCATGTTAAGTAAATGATGTCAAGTCTTTGGGGAGATTTCTGTGGAATCAGAGCACATTCTCCTGGGATTCGTGGTTGACGTCTGGAGCAGGTGAGAGTCCTCCAGCTTGTGAAGTCATTAAGATGCAATGATGACAAGCTTGACTTGATCCTTTCTGACTTGCCTGCCAGCTTTGACAGCTCCCAACAGTTGGTGGCAACCTGAAGACACTTCTTCTCTGGTTCCCTGTAGCACAAATAGCAAAAATACGCAGTTCCCTGTGGTGAGAGCGGCATGAAAGACATTTTTGCTGAGAAAATGTATATGGCCCTGATGTTGACGGTTGCTATTAAGTCTGGAACCATGCTCATTTTATCAGTGACTTTCCTGAGTGTACAGCATCGGTATAACGGTTTAAAAAATTTTAACTCTGTGCTTTAATTAAAGGCAAAAGTTTTCCTCCTTCTGACAGGTAACTCCATGCCTTGACTTCTTATTTGACATGTAGCTGAAATGGAGCCTGTCCTTTGGGAAGCAGGATGGTGGCATATCTGTGGCAGTGGAGGTGACCCAGATTCAGGCTCCATTCTTTATTTTTCAGTGTTGGCATTTTATAAAATGCAGATGTAAACCCTCAGAGCTTAGGGTCTGGCTTGCAGGGCACGCACTTGCCAGCAGCATGCTTACAAACTGACATTGCTTTGGGAACAGATATCCAGTCATTTTGGGACTGATAGCACTGAGCACTGGCCTCTCGCAGACTCCATCATCCACCAGCTATAGCTATATCGGTCGTTCCGCTCTAAACTTCAGTTTCAAAATCTCAAACCAACTTTACCACATAGAGTTGCCATAAGGCGAAATGAGACACTCATTGAAAACACTTAATCATGGCAGAGCCATTAAAAAAAAGTAAAACCAACCAAACCGGTTGCTTTTGAAGTGATGAGTCTGACTCTTACCAGCATTATAGGACAGGGCAGGATTTCTTACAGACTTTCCAGTGTGGTCATCCGATGGAAGCAGGCTGCCATGTCTCTCTCCCTGAGAGCTGCCAAGGAGTTCAAATTGCGAATCTCTTGGTTAGCAGCTGAACACTTAACCACTGCACCATCACGGTCGCCTTCCCTGTACATATAAATATAAACTGAACCGTTACTGTTGCTTATCGTCAACTTCACTACCATAAAATGCGTGTGTTTTTTAATCTCCTTTGTGAACAGGGGTCACTCTCTGACAATCTTGGTGAGAAATGATATGCCGCTCAGTGTGGAAGGGAATTTCTAACCACTTCTGCATGAATACATCTCGGTTCTCAGGAATGGTCTTGTGTTGATGCCCTCTTCTTCTGAAAGCAGAAGCGAGAGGTTGACACTCAGGTCATGGATCCACAAACTTATCTGGAGCCCCACTCCCTTTTCAGAAAGAGAGAAAAAAAGTTATTCAGCACCCCCTGGCAATCAATATAACACATTTATACTACAGCCCATAAACCGGGATAAACTATAGGTAGTTGGTAGTACCCCCGGGGGGTGGCATCACTCACCTTAGGAAACACTGCTTTAGATTGTTGGTGGGCTCATTTGCTTGCATTTTTGGTATTCCTTAATTTGCTCTGCTTTTCACTCTGGTTGCTCTTAGAACTTTCCCCCATTTAGTTATTAATAAGGCTACCTGACTTGACTCTTTCTTTTGCAAAAAGAACGGAAGCAGCTGTACTATTTAGAATTACATGTGTCCGCATATAGTAGAAGGTGGACCTATAGGAGCTTAAACAAATAGAGTTTTCTCTTTCTAACAAATAGTTTGGAGCTACGAGGCTGCCAGCATGGGTTCAGGCTCTCAGAAATCTTAGGACCAGTGTTCGGTAATGCTCTTGGGTTTTCCTCCTACATTTGCTGCAGGGGGGCAAAATGACTTCTTGCTTTCAGATATCACATCCCCAAGGAAGAGGGAGGAACTATGTTGCTTGCTACCAAAAAATAGATATCTGTACAGATATTCCTTTGATACTAAATTGCTGCTAGTCCGGTTAGCTAGTCTCATAACTGCATCCCACCTGCGAAAGAGACCACCCACTATGTCACCTGGGTTGGAATCATATTTGCTTCTCAAGAAAAATGGTGTTATTTGAGGAAGAAGAGGATAATAAAGGTAGGCTAACAGTATGCCCCTAATTTGTAGACTCCAGCCTACCATTTGTGCAAGCTGCCTTCCCAATTAGAGGAATTAAAAGCCAATGGAAGCAATTGAGTCTCCTCCTCCCCACCTTTCTCCATACAAATTGAACATGTGTAGGGTCTTCATAATTTAGTAGGTGCAAGGCACAAAAAAGGAAGCCGTTTTACCACCCAGCTGCCTGTCCCTGTCTCTACCTGTGACATCATTCATTACATCCTCAGGATTCTTAGAGTCGAGGGGCTTGGTGGGTATGAGTTTGGGTGACAGTGGTCGCCATGGCTGGGTATCCCTTCAACGCCATCCACACAAGCAAACAGGAAGCTTCTTGCTCCTCACTCCTTCCCCTTGAAAAGCTCCCTTGGGACCAGGAATAGCCCTGTGCTAGCTTCCCAGAGCTGCCTTAAAACAAAGCAATACAGCACCACTACATGCTGGGTAGCTTATAAGGACAGACATGGATTGCCCAACAACTCCAGAGGCTGGAAGATTGCCATGAGAGAGCTGTTCATGTTGATTCCACTTGTGGGCTAAAAGACCGAATCTGTTCCATGGGCCCATACTCACTTTTGGTAGCTCCTGGCAATCCCTGTGGTTCTTTGACTTGAAGCTCTGCCTGCTGCAGCCTGTCTCCATCATCACCCCTGTGTCTTCTTACTGTCTAGCTGTGTTGTTTCTTTTATAAGGACACTACTCTTGTTAAATTAGGGCCTATTCTGATCCAGTTTGACCTTCAATAATATCTCCAAGGCCCTTTATCCAAGCCAGACAAGGCTCATAGAGAGCATTGATCAGGACTTCAATATAACCTTTTGGCAGACCCAATTCACTCTATAGCCATCTCTTTTGTGTTCTCCCTTCAGTTCGTGGTCATCAAGGGAGGGCCGTCTTCTACCCTACTCCATTTCATCAGAAATAAAGGGCTTATTTCCTCTAGGCTTATATCCTCCTACCCCCCCCCCCACACACACCCTCCTCAAGGATCACTGGAAATAGGGATCTATATTGGTTCAATTGGTATCTTAATCATCATGGCTATTGTTAGGCGCTGTTGGGTTGACGCAGAGTCACAACTTTATGTACAACAGAATGCAACAGCGTTGCCCAGTCTTTCCCCATCCTTACACTCATCACTATGCTTCAGCCACTGGTTGAAGCCACCATGGCAGTCCTTCTCACTGAGAGTCTTCCTCTGTTTTGCTGCTCCTCTTCTTTTTTTTTTCATTTATGGTTTTATTTAGCACAAATAAAACTTGCATCTACTCATTTTCTTCGCTGTGCAGCTGGCATTGGGATTGGTGACTCTGATGGCCAGCTGGGCTGCTCTTTCTACAATGGCTTTGCGATTCTTGGAGGAAACGTTGTGAGCAATCTCTGCACAGGAAGACTTGTTGCACATCAGCAGCACTTCCAGCTCCTTGACGTGGTGGACCAGGAACTTGCGGAAGCCACTGGGCAGCATGTGCTTGGTGTTCTTGTTGCTCCGTAACCAATGTTGGGCATCAAGATCTGGCCCTGGAATCTTCTCCGAACCCTGTTGTCAATGCCTCTGGGCTTGCGCCAGTTGCGCTTAATCTTGACATAGCCGTCGGACTGGTGCTGGATGAACTTCTTGGTCCTCTTTTTTACAATTTTAGGCTTCACCAAGGGTCTGAGGGCAGCCGTGATGCCGGTGGGAGATGGCTGCCTCCTCCGTAGGCAGCGCCGAAGAAGAGAAGGGAGCGCTCCTCTTCTTTACCACGCATGATGTCATTCTCCAGTGATTGGTCCTTCTTGCTATTTCCTGAGTAAGCGAGACGAAGACTGACCATCCTTGCTCCTGAGAAACATTCTGAATATACTTCCTCCAACACAAGATGGATAGTGTCTAGATCAGTGAACCAAGGGGTAATAACTCTCTAATAATTCAAGGCACGAAAGCTTTCCTGGTGTCAGCAATCACAAGGGATCCGCCTAGCCTTTCCTGGGGTCAGCCCAATACAAGGCAGAGGCTCTCTCATCTTAGTACTGCAGTTCAGAAGCCAACTGGGAGCTTCTTTTCTTTTGCTCAGTCATTTTCAAGATGAAATACACACAGGCAGAACTGTAAGATAGTCCCCAGGCAGTATAAATATCCTACAAATAATATTTATTAAAGAATAGGGAGTTGTTTTTGCACATTACACAATTTGTTACCGAGTTTTCCTTTTTCTTCCTTTTCTTTCTTTCTTTTTTTACTTGCAAGGGGTGGGGTAAAACTTCTCTAGGCTTTCAATTAAAAATCATGCTGTTGGCACAGTGCATAAAGCACTGGGCTATTAACAGAAAGGCCAGCAGATCAAGCTAACTAGCAGCTCCACAGGCAAAATATGAGACCGTTGAATTCCCTGAAAACAAGTTCAGCTTTGTAAGCCCTAGGAAGCAGTTCAACTCTGTTCTACTTGGGTTACTATGAGTCAAAATCAACTAGCTGGGTTTTGGTTAGATGTAGACTTTCAATTAAAAGGCACCTATAAGGATTAGACTTGTGGCACAGTCGTGAGCAGTAGTTAATTGCTCAGCTAACCAAATGGTTGGTGGTTCACACCCACAAGCTGCCCTATGGGAGAAAGATGTGCCAGTCTGTGTCTGTAAAGATTTATAACTTTGGAAACCCTGTGGGCAGTTCAACTCTGCCCTACAGGGTTGTGATGAGTTGGAATCGATTCGACTGCAAAGAGTAGGCTGAATGAAAGATGTCTTTCTTTTTTTTTTTTTTTTAACTTGCAGGAGTCAGAACCATGGAATCAGAGAATTTGAGTTTCTGTATCGTTCCAGCTGAGTGAGGAAGGGAATGGACAGAAATAGGTCATCGCGTGTGTGAAAGATGGGAACAATGAAGAATTTCTTAGAGGGCACAGGCTTTGAAGGATTCTTATTTTAAGACAAAGTATTTCAAAAGCGTTGGAAACCAAGAATTGTATGTGCATGGTAGCTTCTAAAAGAGTAACAACAAAACATAAACCCACCCACCAGTGGGTAAACTTTTTCTAATAAAAAGGAATTGTATCAGCAATTTTCTCCAGTAAATTTCCAAGAAAATTCATAAATGGATTTTTCAAAAATTTAGTATTTTTCCAAAATGAGTAGAGAGTGGGATATCCTTGGCCCTCCTGCTGTATGTCGAAATGCATCCTTTTCAGGGATCATCAGCTCCTTGTGTGTTGATAAAGAGGAGACAGCATCAGTGACCCCTTACTTGAGAGCTGTGGGCTCCAGCACCAGTGGTGCTGATAACTGCTGGTAGTCACACTTTACCTAACAAGTGCTCACCATTAAAACGAGACTCTCAGTCCAGATAAGCTGTGAATTCTTGGATTATTACTCACATGGTTAGGGGAAACACAATTCAATCCATTATACTATATAACCATCTGAGGCTTTTGGTATACATGTACAGATGTATACATGAATTTATTATATATATATATTTGAATGTTTACACAAAATATATTCACACATACAGCACATATTTTTATAATATATATTTAGTCATATAGTAAAAGAATGGATCGTACTTGGATTTTTTTCCTTCTAAATTGGTATGTAGAGACTTCCTTGATTCATTTTAATGAATGCTTGATATTCAATTGGATAAGCTCATCAAGAGATATTTACCCTTTCCTTACTGAAGGACATGTAGGCTGTCTTCAATTCATCATTATAAAGAGTCTTGCAAAAAGGATTATTTGAGTATTTATGTGGCTAGATTCCTAGGAATAAAATTGCTGAGAGAATGACTGTCTAATTTAACATTTTAATCAGGAGTATCAAATTGCCTACAAACTGTCATCTCATTTATTCTACTAGTAGTGTTTTGATTTTGCCTGATTACCCGTGTTTCCAACCACATCGGTGATAGTCTGTTTGTCTTTTGCCACTGTGGTACAAAAAAAATAGCGTATCATTTGCATTTAGAGATCCTGGACCTGTGGAGATTTATAGGTGTATTAGATCTTCATATGTCTTGTGCTGTTCACACCTTTCCCCAAAATTTCTTTTGGTTATTTGTTTCCCTTTTATTGGCTAGTAGGAGTATTTTTTTCTTTATTAGGGATCTTATCTTTGTTATATGTCTGGACCTTTGTTTCTCAGCTGTTAGACTCTACCAGTCACTTCTGACAACTTTGGAAACCCAAAAGGACCGCTTCCCTTATAGGCTCTTGCCCCATGAGTTGGTGTCAACTCAATGGCCTTGAGTTTGGAGTTTTCCGTATATTTTTTATTGATTGAGATTTTAAATTTATATATGGTTACATCTGTTAATCGTTTTATTTATGATTCCTGAGCACTGTGCCATTTTTAAAGAGGATATATCTCCTCTCTTACATTTATAGATTTATAAATATCAAAATGATATTTTAATAGACATTTTATAGATTATATAAATGTCAAACAATTATATAAATGTTTTTCTAATTTTATGCAATGTTTTTCTAATACTTTTAAAGTTTTTATTTGGTTGTCCAAGTGTATAGAATTTGCATTATTTAAACACAATTTTCCATGAATTCTGCTGGCTTTCATTCTGTATCATCAGAATTTATATTTAATAGCATTTTAATTCAGAATTTATATTTAGCAGAATTTGAATTTAACTTTAAAACTCTAAAAATTGAGAAATAGTTTATAAAAGAAGATAAACTGTTGGGGGGGAAATTCCCTGGAGACAATGCAGTGTTTCAGGATCTGGTGAGCTCTTGAGGGCGGTCTTGGCGGTCCACATCACCCCATGGTACTATAGTAATTTCCTGAAGACAGTTCCCTGAGAAGATTTTAGAACTTATACACTATAGCGTGCCTTTATTTTAAATTCATCAATGGATGTTTCAGTCCATCAGAATCTGAGGACCAATGAGAGATAAAGGTTAGTCATTTTAGTTTGTTTCTTGTCTCTCAAGCAGATTCTGACTCACAATGATACAGGATTGTAAACTTTTATGGAAGTAGATTGCCACATTTTCTTACTGCAGAGTTGCTGGTGGATTCAAACCTCTGACTTTTATGTTGACAGCCAAGCACTGTAGTCATTGAACCACGAGGGCACCTTGGTTTCCGTCTTAGACCAGGTTGCCTAGAGAAACAAATCCAGGGACACTCATGTATGTAAAGAAAGAGCTTTGTATGAAAGAGTAATTGTATATTAAGAAACATCCCAACCCAGTCTAGATCAAGTTGACAAGTTCAATATTGGCCCATAAGTCCAAAACTAGTCCATATATTCTTCTTCAGACTCATGTAGCTACTTGCAATGATACCAAATGCAAGAAGATTAGAGGCCGGTGGGTGAAAAATCTTGTGGATCCAGTGGTGGTGGAAGCATCTCAGCACTTGTGCAGGTTTCCATGTGGCTCCTCCACAGGAAGGTGAAGCAGAGAGAGAAAATGACCCACCTCCAGGGAGAAAGAGAGAAAGTTACCAGAATTCTCATGAGAAGGTCACATCCACAAGGAGGCACCATCAGTTTGACCGTCAGGCTAGACTCCACCCCTATAATTATTTATCCAGTTTACATGAAATTATGTATCTACCACAGTTTCTTAATAGAGCCTCCAAAAGGAGAGGCTTGAAGACCAAGAAGATATTTGCCAGATGAAATAAATTGAGATGAAGTAGAGGATTTAGTGGAGTGAAACAAAGGCATACACCTAGATAGGAGTATAGAATTTGTATTTTATTTCATCTAGAAGAAAATCCCAGCGGGAGTCAGAGGAATATGTTGATGGTGCAGAATGGTAAGCCAGCAGAATTCATGGGAAAATTGTTTAGATATTATAAGCACCTGAACAACTTAGGGAACGTATGTAGATAATTGGTTTGAGATTTGGCTTAGAAACCACGGTAACGAGGTCTGGGTAAAGTGCATGTGGAAGGCATTTTTCCCTCAGCAAGTTTTTCTTAGGGAAACAAACAAAACAGATGTTACAGCAGGAGGATGGTGCGCTGCAGGGTAGTTGAAGATCACTGTGACATTTTCGTGCATGTATTTTGAGTTCCACTCTTTCTGGAAATACCTTTCTATCCTTGAAAGGTACGGAGAAAGATAGGAGGATGTGAGGAGCGTGATCACTCCCAAGGTCTGAGGTGAAATCTTCAAGGGCACTGAGCCTTTTGCTTTGCCCTTGATAAATGGCTGCACGCAGATCATGACAGACCACAAATGGGCATTTGTACTTGAAGAGAAGCAGAGCTCCCTGTGAGTCAATGCTTGTCTTCTCTGCCTTGAAGCACAGCTAACTTCAGCTCTTTCCGTGTGATAATCGGGGCCACCGGGAACCGGGAACCTGGAATGAGCCTATTCTTTGGACATTGAGTCAAATGATTGACCAATTTATTTCACCGCTCAGAGCCTCCGCCTTTCTATCTGTGAAAATAGGAAGGTTGCCTGTTTCAAGAGTGGCTATGAAGAAAATTTTAGTTAGTACACCAATACCTCTGTGACCGACCATCTCATGATTTGACATGTCACATTTATGATGATAACCAAGTCTACTATCTGACTATTTTAGATATAGGGCTAGCAGGAAGAAACAGAATGCAAGGTGAGAGTTGCAGTTGTTAAGGTTTTCTATTAACCTGGCTGTTTCATGGTTCACAGTGGTTTGGCAGTTATGTGATGATGAAATTTGGCAAGTATGTAGGGATGCAAGTGTCCTTTGTTTATCTGATGTGGTCATTCTTCATTTTTTTATACTGCAGATTTTTACATAGAAACCTGGTATTCGGAAACTAAGCTTGACAATATGGGTGTACATATAAAAAACACCTAAACAATTGAGACGATGGAAGAGATTGGTTTTGAACTTCTGTCGGATATAGGTAAAATTTCTTCAGATGCAAATATTGCGAATCATCTGCAGCAGGGAGCGGCTGGATATAAATGGCTGTTTTAGAATTTCCTGTTCTTCTTGTGTGCTTTGAATCAATTCTGACTCAGAGGGACCCCATGTGATAGATTAGAATTGTCCTATACAATTCCCAAGGCTGCTAATTTAGTATGTGAAGGCTGATTGCTAGGTCTTTTCTCCTGCTGAGTGGTGGGTGGGTTTGAACCACCGACCTTTGAGTTAGTAGCTGGATACATCCTATTCCATTACTAGTACTCCTTGTAATAATTCCACGGTGCTTCTGAATTACTTCTGTACCAGCTCAAATTAAAATTCTGGCATTCCAAATGGGTTGATCGAAAGCTGTCCTTGTGAATTCATGCAAGACCTTTGATTACATTCTTGTCTGTCACTTCTCCGTTTTTCCAAAGCTCATATATAAAAAAAAAAAAAGGCTAGAAAGAAGCCTGGGAGAGTGCTATGAGAACCAGATTTGGGCAGGCAGTTTCTGAACCAGCAGTGGGCTTTCTACTTTTATTCTTTCTTTTTAAAGAGTTGGTTGCACCTAACATAATTCTGACAGTTAAGCCTCAAGTTAACTGAGCTCTAAGGATTCCGGAAGTTGCTGGAGGGAAAAGGGCCAGTGTTTGCTAACTTGTTTTCACTGCAGCTTCTGAAAGTTGGAGGCTAACTTAAATTCTTCCTGCTGTGCTTCTGTTGCTGGGCACCTATCTTTCTTTGTTTCTTGTCTGAGACAGTCAACAGAGGAAAAGAACTGCCCAAGCACCCAGCTCCTTTGTCATTGTCTGGGAGCTTCATACCAGGAGTCTGAACAGGTTGAAAAGGGAGGCTAGTGTTGAATTTTGAAAGAAAGAAGAAGACTCTCTCACTCTAGCTTTTTGGTGTCTTCTAATCCTTTGTGAGCCTTATCTATTAGTGAGTCCCAAATCTTGGCTGTTTCTGCAGTAATGAAATGTTGAGAAGTATTTAAATAAATGCTCTTGGACAGGAACTCCTTACCTGTGCTTAATAAATATCAGCCTCTTAGAAATATATATATGTTATAGCTGTTAACAAAATGTTACTCATATGATTAACAACAAACATCACAACTAGCTTATTTTCAATGGCTTAAATGAAAGTGTCACATCCTTAATGCAAAAGGCATCTGAATAGACAAAACCACAGAGATATTGTAATGGTAAGAGAACTTAGGGGAGAAGTCGGAGACTCGGATTCTCAATTAAGACCTTGAAACATTGGAAAATATTTCCTATAAATAAGTGAAACCAGTGATAAGCTACAAACACTTTAATTTGGTTTAAAAATGCACAGCAGAATAACCATTGCATCAGTTTCTACAATACAGTTCCTTAATGTGAGCTATATTCTACATATTGTATCCCCACTAGCAGTCTCTATACCTATATTTTCCCACCATCGTTGACTTGCCCCTAAGCTTCTCAGATTTGTGCTTTAGAGTTACTATTGCTCGTTTGATTTCATAGAGATCATTCTTTAAAACAACACCATGCTCAAGTCAAGCTTCTTTACCAAAATAACTAAATCGCTGTTTGGTTTAAAGATGACTTCAGGGGATATATTCAATTGTTGGGTTGGAGATTTTCTCCGAGCCATAGATTCAGGAATCCCTCCATTCTCAACAGGTCCTGCAGTCTGGATTCTGTAAAAATTTAATAAAACTCTATTCCACAATTTTTCCTCCAATATTCTGTTACTGAGTCCTTGATCAGCAGGTTCCGTCATGGTAGGATCACCCGGCCCCATCCAATTCTTTTGGTTTCCTTGCTGAGGGGGTAGCAGTTTATGAAACAGGCTGTTAGACCTACCGCCTCATTCCTTGGTCGTCTCCTTCCCCTGTTGCACCAGGACCACAGAGATCTATTGTCTCTCAGATGGCCACTTGCAAGGTTTTAGGAACTCATCCACCACTCATCGAGCTAGGGGGTGCAACAGTGACTCTGGAAATAGTCTCAGGGCAATGGACGGCACAGTCCCAGGAAGCTGCCACCCTGTACCAATAGAATTAACCCCAGTGAGTAATTTGGATTAGTAGTAATGATAGCTTCTTTTTTTAATTGAAAAATTGCTAATTTGGGCAATGTCATAGACATCGGGTTGAAATTGGTATATTTCTAGATTTTATAATTGCAGCATTTAAGCCTATTCCATAGTAATGGATCTATCTGTGTCTGCGTAGGTGATGTCTTAAACACGTATTAGTCTGACTGCTGGGGAATCTGGCACATCTCTTTGGGCTATCTGCATGGCCTTTTATCTCTTTGGTGTTCAGCTTCCTGACTAGTCCCAGGATGGATGGTGTTGCCTTACATGTCAGGGCACTTTCCGATGTATATGGAGCCCTGGTGGCACCGTTGGGTAAGCATTGCACGCCTGACGGCTCTGCTCCTGGAACCATTTACAGCCTAGAAAACCCTACAGTGGAACCCAGTGAATCAGAATCTCCTCGATGACAGTAGGTTTGGTTCACTATATGCTTTTAAATAAAGTCCGAGAGTTTAAATGATTTTCCAGGTTAACAAATGCTCCAAACTCACTGCCATCGCGTAGATGCCAACTCATAGCGACCCTATAGGACAGGGTAGAACTGCCCTGTGGGTTTCTGAGACTGGGTGACTCTTTATGGGAGTAGAAGTCCCTCTCAAACAGGAGTCAAATGCAGGTGTTCACGCTCAAACTATGGTGTCTTCAGCTCTTGGTTCCGACCTGGGCATTCCCTTTCTGTGGTAGTACTTTCATCCCCACCAGAATGGTTTCAAATCTTCATAAGCTATAAGGACTTGGCATTGGGCACTAAGCAAAAGCATGCACATAAATGAAAATGTTTATCGCTGTGTTGTTCTTTGAATACATATTCATTTTGGTGTTGCTATTGTACTCCAAAACATCTGATTAAAAAAATTGAGAACATTAGTACTTTAAAAATCTGTAAATATCTGATAAACACTGCAGACATTGAATAATGGGACGTATTTTAATGAGTTCCCATTGACTTTAATTTTCACACCGTGATCTCAGACTAAAGGAAACATTTTGTTGGTGTGGAATCTGATGAGCTGCAGGCCTGTGTGGGCATCTCCATGGCGCACGCAACTACGAAACATGGCAAATGACACCGTCCACACACATGGGACCTGTGACAAAGTATCATGTTGAATCACAGCCAATAAAAATGAGCATAGCAATAAAAATTAAAGTTAGAGGGACTGCTTGAGATGAGTTTTGTCCATCTGTAGCTGCATCAGGTCCAGAGTAATGTACTATTATTTAGCACTCCAATTGGCTGAGTTAAAAATTATCTGCGGTTGGATGGGGAATGAAATTCAGTGCCTTTTAGACATGTTTTCTTTCTTCTGCCTTCTTTTTTCTCTCCCCTAAATGAGAGTTCCTTAGAAACCTTTCAGATATTAAAAATCCTTCTCTGATCTGAATAAATATTTTCTCTTCAGGCAGGTCATATATTACAGTTTGTTTAACAAAAGAGAAGCAGGGGTCGAGGCACATGCGGTGCAGAGTGGGAAAATCGCCCAGGGCAGGTGCGCGGTGTTATTTTAGCAGTAAGCCCTCCTTATTAAGGTCTTCTGTCACTGGGGCCTCTGGAGCAGCTGGAGTCCTTTGGAACCAGAGTGGCTGTAAAACCACATCCTCCATTCGCCGTGCCTCTCATGGGCTGAGATATGTTTCCTGTCTCTGGCTTAGGAGGTGTCCTCGTACAGTGGCACTTGAACAAAAAGCGGAATTTCAACTTTGATTTGGATTTTGAAATGGCAATCTCTGTGTTCTTTGTATATTTTAGCACAACTGACTCTTTTTAAAAAAATCTATTTTTGATCTGATTAGATCTTGGGAACTGAACAGTCTGTTAATGTGTGGAATGAAGATAGCATTGGCATGTAGCAAAGGTTTTATTAATGAAAAATAATGAGTCAAGCAATAGTACATAGATGGACTATGAAAGCTGGATAAACTAATTGACTGTGGGCTATGTTTTCTTCAGATAGTCTTTTCTAGTGTGGTCTAGTGTAGTCTCGCTGCCTCTTATCTGTCTCCTCTCCTAGATTAGCCTCCCCCGCCTCTCCATTAGCCACAGAGCTGTGGGTTTCCTACGGTAGATTTTGTATCATGATGCTTTTTTGACCCACAAAGACAGAAAGGCCAGGGAAGACCTGTAGAATGGCCGCCAGCTAACCTGCCTGGGCTCCTTTGGCATTTCAAGCTTACAGGCCAACATGTTGGGCTTTATTCACCCGGTCTTGTCCTTGTGCTTCTCCTGGTGTGGGTGAGCTTGGCCACTGAGTCTTTCTTGGGCATTTTCCATTATCTGTGTTTTTTGCTCCCTTTGGAGGTGCCAACCATTCCGTGTAATCCTTTCTGTCCACTTTGATCCACCATGAGTGGACGTGAGCCAGAGCACTGGCGTTAGAGGCATCTGAGTTGACATTGTACCTCTGACATTTACTAGTGAGAACATGGAAAGGATCTCACATTCTCCCAACTTTACTTTCATTATCTGGAAAACGGAGACCATGGTACCTCATGGGCTGCTTATGAGAACAAGATAAAACACATTAAGCATACGTGACCAAAATAGTTGGCACTTGGTAGGTTTGCAGGGTTATTGTGTGCCAAGCGTCAATTTCTACTCATAGACACCCAATGTGACTGAGGACAACTGCCCCACAGGGTTTTCTTGGTTATAATTTGTAGGAAGCAGATTACCAGAATTTTCTTGCACTAATCAGCTAGGTAGGTTTGAACCACCCACCTTTGGAATAAAAGCCTATTGCATTGCTATTTGTACCAATAGGGGTCCTTTAGGAACTAGATAACATATCTTAAATGTGTCTTCTTTAGAACTTTTCGGTTGGCTGCTCCTACACAGCGATTGATTTCATCTCAACAATATCATAAACCTTTGTGTCTCTACTCCATGGTACTTCGTACATTTGCTTAGCTTCCCCTCTTCCCCCTTAACTCCTTGAAATGTATCTCTTTTAGGTGTTGTACCCAGCACTTGTCTATCAGTTTGTTGTACTGTGGTGGTTTTTGTATTGCTGTATATGATGCTGGGATCTCTTGCCAGTTATGTTTCAGTGCCCACTAGGGTCACCCTTGGTAGACATATTTAAGTAGCATTCACACAGTAGGACATATTGGGAAGAAGGATCTGCTGATCCACTGCTAGGAATAAAAAAAAAAAATCCTGTGAAAGCCTTCTGAGAAGCATGACATTATTTTCTTATGTAGTGGCAGGTGATGAGCTCCCAGGTTGGAAGGCACTCAAAAAAAAGTGAGTGGGGAAAAGATGCCTCCTCCAAGCTGAGCTTTTCTCAAATGCACGGAGAGAACCAAGCTTTGGAGAGCTTTGCTGCTGGGCACCACTCCAAATGAGGAGCAATAGCTGCAAGCGCCCATTAATAACTGGAATGTGGAATGTCCACAATATCAATGTGGGAATACTGGAAGCTGTCAAAAACGAAATTGAAAGCTTGAATGTCACGTCTCCTAGGTATTGGTGGGATGCAATGTACTGGCATTGGATATTTTGAAAAAGGCATTCAGAGAGTTTATGATGCCATGAACTCACGATAAAGAGGAACAGAAGGACATCCATCATGAAAATAAAAGAGCATTTGAAGATCTATTCTGAAGTGCAATGCTGTCCATTATAGGATATGCCTACATCAAAAAGGAACACTAGTATTATGACTTACTCTTCAAGCTTACTCATTCATCTTTAATTTCAAAGATTAAGAAATTGAAGATTTTGACAAACTTCAGTGATCTTAAATTGATCTAATATGCAGTAAGTATTTGTAATTATTGGAAACCAAAAGGGATCAGTAGATGGAAAGTATGCCTTTGGTGACAGAAACAACGCTGAAGATAATCTCACTTTATATAGTGTTGCAAGACCAACAAAATATTTACTACAAATACCATTTAACCGGTAACATAAATGTTAAGTATACATGGGAACCTTGTCAGATTGAATGCATAGGAGCCGAACCAATTACATCTGTGGGAAAATATGAAGTAACTCAGAGCAACATGCAGAAGAGACTATGAATTGCTCATATACAAATTGAAGCTTTAAAACAAACCCGCGGGAAACAGAGTGTGATGGTTAGCATATGCCACTTGACTTTCTAGACCATCGCAAGAATAGATCTGAAACATCAAGCAGACTTTAGAACTTTGGAGGTAGAGTAGCTAAAATAAAAGAACAAATGATGAAGTAAACGCATAGAAAAGAAGATTTCGAAAGGCAGCTTTATAAGACAAAATAAAGTATTTTAATTAAATGTGTCATGGTTGGGAGACAGAAAACCAAAAAGGGAGAGCATGCTCAACATCTCTCAAGCTGAAAGAACTAAAGAAAAAATTCAGGCGTTGAGTTGGAATATTGAAGAATTATTTGACCAAAAACATTGAATGACTCAGGAAACTTCAAAAGAAGATGGAAAGAGTACCGCGTCATTGTAACAAAAATATTTGGTTGACAATCAACCACTCAGGAGGTGGTATATAAATAAGGATCGATGCTGAAGGAAGAAGTCCAGGCTGTACTGAACACACTGAAGGAACACGTTTGCAGGAATTGATGACAACAATGGAGGTGTTTGAACAAAGGGAAGCAATTCTGGAAGCACACGCTCATCTGTGCTAAGAAATTTTGCAGACAGCTACCTCTTTAACACGCTCTTGAAAATATCCATTTGTCCTCAATCCAAAAAGATGTGCTCCAACTGAATGCATAAGTTATTGAAGAACTTTATTAACATCACATACAAGTAACCTTTTATTGACCTGAAAATGCTTTCAGCGGTGTGTGGACAAGGAACTGCCAGAAAGTCAAGTCAAGTCCCCGTGAGGATGTGCAAAGGGAGCTATGGTTTCTGAAGTCAGCTGGATCTTGGCTGAAAGGGGAGAATACCAGGAAGATGCTTATCTGTCTTATTGACTACACAAAGGTATTCCACTGTGTGGCTCCTGACAAAGTATGGATAACATTGCAGAGAATGGGGTTTGGAGAACATGTAATCATGCTCGCTCTGAACCTGTGCACAGGAATGAGGTAGTTGTTCACAAAGAAGACAGGCATAGTGCCTGGTTCAAAGCCAGAAAAGATGGCTGCTATGATTGTATCTGTAACCACAAATATTCAAGCTCTACGCTGGGCAAATAATCAAGAAGCTGGTCTGTGTGAAGAAAATTCTGACCTTAGAATTGGAGGAAGACCCATTAACAGCCTGTAATATGTAAATGACCCAACATTGCTTATTGAAATCCAAGACACTTGAAGCATTCAGCGAGGCAGATAAAAAATTACAGCTTTCAGTAGGAATTGCTTCTCAGCATACATCAACATCCTCTCAACTAGACCAGTAAGCTATATCATGAAAATGCAGGAAAGGTGGACAGTGCCTAGGA
The DNA here is from genome assembly GCF_050624435.1 of Tenrec ecaudatus. Classification (NCBI taxonomy): domain Eukaryota; kingdom Metazoa; phylum Chordata; class Mammalia; order Afrosoricida; family Tenrecidae; genus Tenrec; species Tenrec ecaudatus. Next base: position 89,555,995 of record NC_134533.1, read on the forward strand.
TTTAAATTACTTGGATCCATGACTAATGCCCAGGGAGCAACAGTCAAGAAAGTACGTGATATTTTGAATAAAGAAAGTCTTCTGCAGAAGTCGTCTTTCCAGAGATACAAAGCCACGCAATCACCCTGAAAATGAAAGTGCCTCGTATGCGTGTGAAACGGGACCCTGAATAAGATGAGGCTAGAAGAATTTTGAATGATACGTGAGTGAAGAACAGTGACTATCTCGTGGCTGTCCTAAAGAATGGGCTCATCTTTTATGGAAGAGGTGCAGTCACAGTATTCTTTAGAGAGGACGTGGTCAGAGTTTGCTTAACATAAGCTGGACATTTTATCCAGAGGAGTCTGATGCTGAAGGCAATCATGCTTGGTAAAGGCGAGGGCCAAAAGGAAGCTCAGTGGCTACCACACTGGAGTCAGTCACAGCAGGGACTGTAGGATGGCTTCGGGGCCAACAGTGTTTTTTTCTGTGGTGCCTGGGGCTGCTGTGAGCTGGACTGGCTGGAAAGCCTCTAACAACAAGCACAGGTGATGCCAACGGAGTCCTTGTGTCTCTGTGGTTGAGCACGCAGGGCCAATCAAAAGGGACGTAGATTGTCCCCAAAGTTAACGGGTGGGAGAAAGATGGGGCTGGCTGCTTCTATTACGATTCTAGCTCTGGAAGACCCATGAGACACATTTATTCTGTCCCAAAACTCATTAAAGTCAGAGTAGACAGTGAGATCACAGGCTGGTTTTTGCTTAACTCATGCCAAGAATGCAAATGTCCTAGTTTCATAGTTTAATATCTGGTATTTGATCTGAAATTAAACAGAATAGGAGACCAGATACTTAAAAAACGAAAAACCACATTCACTGTCATCAAGCTGATTTTGACTTAGAGTGACCCTGACAGTGTGAATTTCCAACACTGTTTAGTCTCTTTGGGAGTAGAAAGTTCTCTCTTTCTGGTGAAGATTCGAATGACTGACCTTGAGGTTATCAGCCCCATGCATAACCACTATGCCACTGGTGCCCCCTGCAAATGGCTGGGGAAGATAGAGAGGTCAAAGAGATGATAGAAGGCTATTCTCCTGGCTTAGTATGGAATTATGTCTCTGGCAGGTGGAATTCAGCTCAGCTAGTCTGATCTACCCCCCTCTGCTTCTTTTGTAACGTTTCAAATATTTATGGTAATAGTATTTTCTTGCATTAAGTCACATTATGGTAATTATGTATTGATACTAATAATTAAGCTATTTGAAGCAGGCGATGCTAACAGTAGAGAGTCCTGGAGGTGACAGGAAGCAGCTCCTTGCTACTGGTGGTGGGCAAGCGGCGAGCACAGTTAGTCCTTGCTGCTAGCTGCCCCTCTGCCCCATTCTTCCATGCACAAGGTTGTCTTCCACGATCTCGTCATCTGTGACGAGTTCGAAGCAACAGCCGTGGAACTTAAACAGAATTACTCAAATTCTGGTCCTGCCGCACTAAGGCAAGGAAGCCACGAAGATTCTTTTCAGCACTTAATTATGTTCAAACAATCGTCCTTTTTATGCACGTGTCTATCTTACTTTTTTCCCTCTGTTTCTCCACAAAGGCAGTTTCAAGAATTTTTTTTTGTTTTTAAGAAATAGCAAGATATTAAGGACTTTCCAGTTATAGTTCATACACTTTCCCTGTGAAGCATTTATACTCCTCCTAGAGGATCACATTAATCACGACCTGACCTCCTCTGATCACCTCCTCAATAAAAACATAAGAAAACAAATTGTTGTTGCTTATGGTGACCCCGTGTGCCTCAGAACTGTACCTCATCAAATTTTCAAAGGATTTCCGTTTTAAGTAGATACTGAGCACTATTTTCCCCATGACACTCCTGAGTGGAGTCTCACCACCAGTTATCATTTGTGACTATCACCAATTAGCACCACCCAAGAACCCTGTTAGTGTGGGTAGACTAGAGAAACAAATTCATAGACACTCATGTGTATAAGAAAGAGCTTTATAGAAAAGAGTAATTGTCTAGTAGGAAAGCATTCCAGCCCAGGCCAGTTCAAGTCCATAAGTCTGCTATTCGCCCATATGCCCTATACAAATCTATAAATTTCTCTTCAGACTCAGGCAACCCTTACAACGATGCCAAATGCAGGCATATCACAAACCAGTGGGTAGAAAGTCTTGTGGATTCAGTGGTGTAGGAAACATCTCAGCACTGGCAGTAGCTCTGTGTGGCTCCTCCAACTCCATGGCTCTAGCATAGTTGCATGTGTCTTGTCTCTGAGGGAGAGAGTGTGTGTATCCTGCCTCCAAAGAGCTATTTATCTCCTTAGTGCCTCCAAATGAGGTCATCAGGCTGCAACCTGATTGACAGACTACAACTCCCCCCTGCACTCTTCAGTCTCAAATTGACAACAGATTGTGCAACTACCACAACCCCTAAAAATTAAGCCAATGGGGAGAGAAAAAACATTTCTAGGTTTCTCCTACTGATTGTACACCTAAATAGATCAAAAGCCAAAAGTGAATTGAATTTAACAATCTCATCATTATGCAGAACTGTTGGCCAGTATTGCTGTTTCCTTTTCTTCTGCGTGAAACCGTGCAGAAAAAGTTATAGCTGAAGGAACATAATGGCATTTAATATAAATTTGGAATTAAAAGTGAGTATTTTTAACTTCACTATACATTTCTTACTAATGCTTCATTACATTTGCTGGGACCTACTGTTAATCAGGACCCATCTGTGCTGTTGAGCGCCTTTGAGCTCAGTAGAGTGATTCCATTGGGTCCTCGTGGGGGTGATCTTTAGGGAAGCAGATGGCCAGGTCTTTACCCCATGGAACCACTGCATATGTTTGAGTCACCAACTTCTGGATAAGCCTCCGAGTGTTTCCTGGGGGCCCCGCGAGGTCTCCTTTTGTCCAAGGTATACCCCATTCAGAGGAGGCCAAGCTGCAGTTCATGCTTTCCTTCACTTCTTCCTATGTAATGCCTGAGACCTCTAGAGAAGGATGGGGGTACAGGCACTGGAGTGGGGGCGGGGAGGCTGACACTTGTGGTGAGTAAGGCCAGTCACATCTGGCTTCCAAGTCTTATTCTGGTAGAATGTGGAAACACCAGCTTCAGGAGAAAAGATAGCTGCCTCAATTACAGCAAGACTTTGAAACCGCCCTGGGCCAGCATGTGTGAAGCCTGTTCAGAGCTCCTTTGTACTGTCAGTGAAGAGCTGACTCAGATAAGAATTGGCCACAATCACATTAGGCTTATGTGAGGGAATGTCAAACTGGAGGGATTGCCGCGTGTGCTCCCCACTGATTAGACCCGGGGGACTCTTACCCTGGAGGGACTGTGTTTCTAAGATCTGGGTGAACTCTGCATAGATTAGCCAGGAGAAGACTGAACCACATGAAATGTCTGGTGGTGCCCCACTGCAGCGACATTAGACACAAACCCCCCTGTGTGACACTTAGTGCCTGTTCTTGGATCTCCTCACAGAGGTCCAGACCGGTTAGCTCCTTTCCTCTTGCCCTATGTGGTGGCTCCATCTTCAGTTGATCTGCATGGGGAACCTAGCTAGAATATCCTTTTATTAATATATACAAATTAATTAAATATATATATCCAGATGCCCCTTTCCCCTGAAAAACTGATGTGTGCAAAATTGCCAAATAGCATCGAAGTGAAGGTTTCACCCCTTGGACTCTTTATTTGGGTTCATTGATTTCTTCTGGCTTCCTGACAGGCAGGGAAACTTTGAAATCAATAGGATAATGGACACAAGGTGATGTATTGGGGTTGCGGTGCGCTTCCATGAGTTTGAGTGAGGTGGCTACTTGCAATGATGTAGTCTACGTGACCAACTCCCTCACTCCCCTCAGCTTCATGGCCCTCACATTGTGGGCTGCCTAAATTGTAAATGTCCTGCACGGCATGAAAGATGTAAATTTAATGTCAAAACAAAACAAATGAACAGAGAAGACTGATGGTTTTGTGGAAGTTCCAGTTCAGGGTTAAGGAGACACAAGCATAACATACATCGATTGATAACATGTGGTTTAAGAAATGATTTTGGAAATGAAGGCATTCTCAAATTTCCCCCCAAACCAGGCAGATAGACAAAGTGAAGTCTGAAGTTACAAAATGCAATGGATTGATGTGTGGTCCTATTGCACGCGTGAGGATTTTGTATAACCTATATGAGAATTGTGAGGGGCAGAGCTGCACAAACAATTCAGTCTTCTGCTTCATAAGAGGTCTGTAGCTAACCTGGGTATTTTAAAACTATGAATAATGTTTTCTGGCTGTTTCTATGAGAAACAGTGAATCTAAGTACACTATGTAGTGTAAAAGTAGGGCTATAATATATGGCTTTCAGGTGAGATTCTATAGGAATGTGATAAATAAATTTAATCATAGTACATATTCTTTATACTTCTAATCAATTATTAAAAGCATTTAACCACATGGCCATTCAGGTCCCAGCAATGGGTCTCTTTTCACCTAGAATAACACGGAGAGTCCAGAATAGGTCGAGGACATTGACTGTGTTACTATTTGCCTTCATGTACAGCTGCCGTCTTTGCCCTGAGACCGGAAGAGCTATGTGACAGTTGGCTATCATTATTGAACTTTTGACTCAGAGATCCTCTGTACGGGAATCCTGATCCAAAAAGAGGAAATTCAGAAAAGGATTTCAAATTCTCATGGACACTAGATTTTCTGGAGTATGGAAACTGGATGAATCCCTGAAAATATTGTCTTGAGAAAAAACTTTAAACCTTAAACTAGAAATATTTCTTGAAGTCTTCTTAAAACCAAACAGTAGCTTCACTTAACTTGTAAAAAATGTCTGTCTTGAGCATCATGCTCTTTGAAGAGCTATTATCTCTGTGGGCTACACTGACAGCAGCACCTGGAAAGAGTGGATAAGAATCTTAGGGGGGCAGTTAGTTTATGTTAGCGAGGGAGGGGCCACTCTGAAAGGGTGAATGAGATCGGCAGCACCACTCCAAGGTGCAATCAATGTCCATAACTTGTACGTGGAGAAATGTGAATTACGTATTTGCGCTGTATAGATTCTCAGCAGCAACACCAACAAAATAAACATAACTTAGAAAAGTGCATAATGATCTTCTACCCATTTGGTCTTGGTCTGGAGCTGGGGTTCTGCCATGAGCTAGCCCTTGTGATGACCGTACCCTTCTCTGAGCATCGCTCCTATCCCCTTATGGCAAGACTGTGGCATGGAACCACCTGTTGATGCTCCTCCCTCTTGAGATCCCTAACTCAGAAAACACCCACCTTCATGTTGACCACTTCAGAACAAAGATGAAATGGCGCTGCACACAGTTTGTCAAGGTGGTAAACCTTCCTTTGATGGTAGCTTCTGTTGGTTTTCAATTCAACAAACAATTGTATGGTGCCTGATATATGTATGAGCTTACAAAAAATCTGTGAGGCAAAGGGCAGTTCTTGTCAAACTTTCTGCCTATGGTCACTTACTCTAATTACTTTTTCACTGTTCCTATGATTTGCTCTTTCTCATAACATACATAAATAATGAAACAGTACTTTTATTACTCAAATGAAGACGTGCTCTAATAATATCTTGATGTAGAAAGGTCATTCTTGAAAACAGTAGTATAGACTAGGGGAAGCTCAGAACTTAAAGGGTTTTATAAACATAGTTTTCTCTTGCCAAATTCACTATCAACATCGTTTAGTCAAATCTCTCAGTTTCAATAATATCACACATGGTTGTTGAAAAGCAAACTTTTCAACGCTTTGTAAGGTAAATGCATTACATTTGTAGTCGCTAAGTGGCGTTTGCTCATCACGGTCTAACCACTAGGGCTTTATTTTTTTTGTATACAGAAAGAGAGGAAGTAGGAAAGGCATGTTGCACCTGACGGTGGAAATCTCAAAAGGAAAATCAGATCTAAACCTCTTGGGTGGAATGGTTTAGTAAAGGTTAGACAAACTTTCTCTCACTCTTGTGGGACTTGAAAATAAATTTCATCGAAATTCTCATCAGCTTCCCTGTACAGCTGTCCCTAAACATCTGCTGTAGACGCTCAAAATTGCTGCTTCCCCCTTTCACAGTTTACATATGCTTGTGTAAACTATTTATTTGTAATACATAATTAGTGGCAAAGTGTATACTTGGTTTTTAACTGCGTATACTCAGGGGTGGACTAGAAAAGAATTGCCTCTTTAACTACATGGAATGAGTCTAGTTGGTGTTGAGGCGTGTCAAAGCAACAATCCCCTTTTCTCCCCAGCAGCTGTTGCCATTGAGGGTGTTTGGAATCCTGTTTAGGTTATTGGAGCTTGGGGTGGAATTGTGGGGAGTTGTGTTTGGCTTCTTGGTTGGGGCCAGTGTTTGATAGACATTGCCTTGCAAACCATGCTCTGGAGAAAAACGATTCCTTCCAAAGCCCTGGAAACGCTTCTGAGGCTGTGCTCTAAGCAGTCAAGCAGTGAACATTATGTAAGCCTCTGGAGATGGAGCCCTACATGGGCCTGAAAAGATCAGTCTTGCAGCGTCTTGATTTTGTTGGCAGACTAAATGCTTCTGTAAAGATTGGCTCCAAGTCGGGCTGGTCGAAAACCGGAGAACATTAGTCCTTGGGACAAATGGGGATTCTAGCCGTCAGGGTGACTGATGGCCTTGCCACACATGAGTTCTTCCTGGAGAGATCAGGTCAAATGGTTCTATCACTGTGAGGCAAGGGTTCTTTCGTTTTCCGTTCTAGGCGGTAGCTCCAAACCCAGCCAGCTTCTGAATTGTGGTGTGTGTGTGGGGCAGGGGATGCGGAGAGGGTGCGGGGAGGGGGAGGGAGGTGCTGGGCAGCTCCACTGCAGGAGAGTCCACCTCTTAGCACCCATGTGAGGCTCATCCCTAGTGTTATGGGGAGGAACTCTGTGGGAGCAGAAGAGGGGTTCTGTTATGCAACTATTCTTGGGAATTCCGTGTACTTGGTTCTACACTTCTTAATGTAATTGCCCTACTTTCTGTAATTCAGGATTTGTCAGCCCCAGCATTATTCCCACTTGGGCGGGCAGACCATTCTTTTGTCGGGCGGGGGGGGGGGGGAGATATCAGGTGAATTACAGCAGCATTCATGCCCTCTACCTATGACATGACAATGACAACTCTTATTTTGTGAAGATGAACAAACTTGTCTCCAGCCACTGCCTACATCGTCATGGATGGAGGGTGTGGGGAGAGCAAATTTCCCCCAGTTAAGAACTATTGAGGGTCTCAGTTGTCATGAGGCATATTAGAGTTCATCTAACAACCAATATTTGTTGAGTGTCTGCAACAATGTGCTAACCAGTATGTGTGGTATGAAGCAACAGTGAAGAACACCCTCTTGTAGTTTAAAGTTGCTATTGAGGGGTATTTAAAAATCTGTTTTTGATATAGTAGTTTGGGGCTGAATTGGGGGGGGTTGTGCTTGGCTTCTTTTGTTAGTGAATGTCAAAAGAGCTTGGCCTGAAAGATACAGAAACCGAGGTGATTGCACAGGGGGACTTTGTTGGAAGGGGTGGTGAGAGTTGAACTCAAGGGACCCACCACCACGTGCAAAGTCCCTGTGGTCAGTGGTGCTCTTCCAGGAATGACAAGAAGGCCAGAGTGGCTAGGCATGCAGAGTGATTTGAGATGAGGCCAGTAAAGAAGTCAGGAGCAAATTCTACAGAATTGTCTCCATCATGTCAACTACTGGTCTATTATTCTGAAAGCCTGGGGAAGGCATTGAAATATTTCAGCAAGGGTATGCTGTACTCAGATTTGAATCATGGGATATTAGAGAGAAGTGAGGAAGGGTGCGTGAAGGCTGGACAGAGGGTTGAGGCTATCCAGTTACTGATGCCTCTTACAAAGGCCACAAGTGCCTGACTCCTAGTAACACTGTCATTCTTCTCATTGACCATGAACTTTGATCTGCTTCGTCTGCAAAGGCCAGGATTTCTACTCACTGGGGCCATATGCATCCATTTCAGTTAGATTGTTTTCTCATTTCTGGTGTTCAGTTCATTTCTTTTTCTTTTAATTAGAAGCCCCAGGAGATTATCCATGGAGATGAGATTTTCTTTCAAAGAGAATGTGGCCCATGAAGCCACCTCATTTAGCTACACTCACCCTGAGTCCCAATCGTTCCACGATCAGAATGTACTCATCTGTACCTCCACATTCACAGAGACCCTAAGGAGGAATTCAGCATCTGTTTGGGTACTCTCAATTGGCCTGCCTTCTCCCTGTTTGCGTGATGGTTAGTCTTCCCTAATATGACAATCTGACCTTGGCATTGGCCTTCATTCTGAGGCACTGCTTCTGGAGGGGAGAGTTCTTGCCAGGTCAGCTGTGAGGCACTGAACCTTTTTATGCTTTGTCTGAACAAGGTTGCTTTTACATTGTAAACCTATTCTTGTCTATGTTAAGGTGAACATTATTTCTTTCAGAAAACAAGTAGTTGGGTGCTTGAAAGTTTTCTGACGTTTCCTTCAGACTGCTTGTATAAAACGTCTGTTCTGTGCCCTGCCCCTTTAAGGAAGTACACTTCCTGCCGTGGAAACTGCAAGAAGAACATATAGACTCAGGATTCTGTGACCTGGCGCTTTTTAGTTGAGAAGGCGGCTGGGGTGGGCGTGGGGGTGTTAACTGTCTTTGTGAAACCATGATGTGATTCTCTCAGAAGGATGAGTAGTCCCAGGAGGAGATTGAACTGGGGCCCCCTCTTCCCATTAGAATTGAATACTAATCCAGGCAATGATAGCAGCAGGCCATAATAAATTAACCTGAATGGGAAGTATGAGGGAATCGGAGGAACTGACTTGCCTTTTCCTGGCCTCGTTTGCAACGACTCAGTTGTCAGTGATAGTAATGTGAAGAGATGTGACTGACAAGGTGGCTCAACTGTCAGCAAATATTCCCACTCCATTCTTTGACCCACATTCAAACTTTTTTTCAAAACACTGGAACTCTTATTGTTGCCAGGAAAGGTTATGTAGTGGATAATTGCTCGCTGCTAGCCAACAGGTCTGAAGTTTGAATCCATTGGCCACTCAGCTGGAGGAAGATAGAGCAGTATACATGCGTAAAGATTGTCACCCCAGAGCAGTGGTTCTCAACCTTCCTGATGCCGCGGCCCTTTAATACAGTTCTTCATGTTGTGCTGACCCCAACCAATCAATTATTTTTGTTGCTATTTCATAATTGTAATTTTGCTACTGTTATGAATCATCATGTAAATATCTGATATGCAGGATGTATTTTCATTTTTACAAATTGAACATAATTAAAGCATAGTGATGAATCACAAACACAATATGTAATTATATGTTGCGAAGGATTTATTTCTAATGACAAATGAATGAAATTGTGTCTTGAAGCCTGGTGTAGCATGTCTAACAGTCTTCACGGCAGGTACTCGTATGTGGGCATATCTACCTGCGTGTGGGAGACAGATAGAGGAGCGGTGCCTCGGTTCCTAAGACCATCAGAAATAATGTGTTTGCTGATGGTCTTGGGTGACCCCTGTGAAAGAGGTGTTTGACCCCCAAAGAGATTGAGGCCCACAGGTTGAGAAACACTGCATTAGAAAATTGGTGGGCTGTTCTACTAAGTCCCAATGGTTGCCATGACTTTCAGTTGAATTCAGGAGAACAGGTTTGGTTTCTGATCTTTTATTTCAATATACTTTTCTGTGTCTACTCTTAGGTCACAATTTCTACCTCTCTCTCTGGTGTACTTATTCATCTTCCATGTGTTAACTGTTTTGCCTTTTCTTCCCCTTTGGGGTCATCAGAATTGCTGCCTGAGAGCAATCCTTACTGTTGAAGCCATCTTCTGATACCGTCTTTCCCAATTTGAGCACATTTATGCTTCCATCTCAATGCCGTTAGTCTCTCCCCCAGAACTGATGAATGGCACTGCTTCCAGTCCTGCTACAGACAGTTGGGTGCATATCTCTTTTCTTATTGAGGGCTTTAGAACACTTGTGGGAAAATGGAATAAAAGAGAGAGCAGAGGTTCCCATGGAACTTCAACACCCTCTTGTACATCTCTGTTCATCCCTCTGTAACCAACTGCAGGCCCCTGTGCTGCTGCTTTGCATTCTAGGGAAATATTTAGACAGACAGACATTCCAAAAGAAACTTGCTAGAGCCTATGGCCCCATTTGTAGAGCCAGATCTGGTTCCATATAGAAATGTGGGAAAGTTTTTAAATCAATTGAATTCTACAGCGGTCCTACATGATCTTCAGGATTTCAAAATTGTGACGCTCATTATATCAAATGCTTTGGCATTTGATCACTTTGTAAAGTGGATCCTGATATCCATTTCCTTCATTATGACTTAGGAGCTATGGGTATGCCTGAGGACCGTTCCCCCCGACCCATTCCTTGGCTTTACTCTTGCCCTGCAGCCTCCCTTGGAAGCCAAGAAGATATCTATCACAGCAGGAATGATGGGCCATGGGGGGAGCTCCCCCATACTCTGGTTGCTTGTGTTCCTATATTTGTAGGATGGACTATTTATTTCCTTGCAGGAAACTCATTTTCAAAGGCAAAGGGTGTTTCGGATGGCTGAAGGGATGCTAACGTTGGGGACCACGGCAGGGGACAGTCTTGACACAGCAGAAGGTGTCTCTTGTCTAGAAGGCAACAGAGAGCAGTCTTTGAGAGCAGCCTTTTCTTGTCTTAACTATTGCAATTCGGACTGTCTAAAGACTGTGGTTACATGTGAAGTTCCTTTCTCAGCAAGTGGCTGCCGTTTGGTTCCTTCTGGTGCCTTCTGACCCGTGCCTTTCCTGAGTAGCTGCTGCGGCAACGTGTGTGCTGTCTCTTTTTCTTTCTGGACCTTGAGCTAAAGAGCATAAGATAACACTAATGTATTTACCTTTTGTTTCTGGCAGCGAGGTCCGCCAAACAAAAACTGAAATCTTGCATTTTCTCAAACATTTCCGCAGACTGCCAAGACTTGGAGCAAATTATATTCATTCTATACTTTCTTTTCTCCTACCCCATGATGAATTTCTCTCTCCAGAGGGAAAAGCGATTTTTTAAAAGCCTTGAACAACATGCTAATCTTTCCTTTTGATAGCCCCTGGTTGAATTACCCCTGAATTTGAAGCATCTACTGATGAATGATACTCGACACTAACCAGTGTTGTATGGAAACATTTCCAGCACCTGGGGAGAAAACCAAGGGGAGTGTTCGTGACAGGGCTGTTCTGTGGCTGGCTCTGCCATTTCCTCACAACCAACTTGAATGATGCCTGCTTCATGCTGACTGACTTTGGTCCTAAGAGACCCCTCTTAGACAACAGAAAGATTTGCACCATTGGAAAAAAAGTTGATGGTATTATTATCATGGAAAAACAGTGGGTTGGGGTAATGGTCTGCTTTAGTGGTTCGCAGAACCCCTGGGGGACTTTGGTGTGGGATTGTTTTTCCCTTCTGTAGAATGACAGAAGGGATATCACATGCTTTAAATCACCTGCTCTTCTGGCCTCTGCAGCCCTAACTTAGGGAAACAGGGCTTTCCAGACAGGGGTAAAATATGAAATCAGCCTTAGGGTTTGCATCTCAGCCTCCTTATATTTGGCAGTCTGCTTTTGAACTTTGATTAACTAAAAATAACTAATGAAAATATTAATGAATAGATAATTATTCAATGTTAATAAAGTTTTCCCTCTCGGGGTAGTTTTTAGTAACTCGCACAATTACTAAACTCTAATCTAGGACAGATGAACCCCTCAACACCAGCGGTGGGAGTGGTGACACCAGGAGGGAAGGGCATGTAGAAAGGGAGAACCGATCTCGGAGATCTATGTGTAACCTCCTCTCTGGGAGATTGGCAAGGGGGAGGCGGGTGAGGGGAGACGCCGGGGAGTGTAAGATAAGATATAATAATTATTTATAAACTATCAAGGGACCAGGGGTGGGATCGGGGAGGGAGGGAGGGGGATGGGGGGGAAAAAAGGGAAACCGAGCTGATTCCAGGAACCCAATTGGAAGGTGAATTATGAGAGTGACGAGTGCAACGAATGTATAAGGGTGCTTTGCTCAATTGATATGTACAGATTGTGATAAGAGCCTTATGAGCCCCAATAAAAAGATTTAAAAAAAACTCTTCATTTAGTTTTGTTTTTGAATGGAATAAACAGCACAGCAAACAACAAACAAACAAATAGAACCCATCTTACTGCCAATGAGCCAGTTCCTACTCATGTGGACCTAATAGGACAGGGGAGAACTGCTGGCCCATAGGGTTTCTGAGGTTGCAAATCAGTGCTTCTCAACCTTCCTTATGCCACAACCCTTTACTACAGTTCCTCATGTTGTGGTGACCCCCCCAACCATAAAATTATTTCCATTGCTACTTCATAACTGTAATTTTGTTACTGTTATGAATCAGGCGACCCCTGTGAAAGGATTGTTCAACCCCCAAATGGGTCGCAACCCCCAGGTTGAGAACCAGTACTGTCAACCTTTATGGAGGCAGACTGCCACATCTTTCCCCTTCTGGTCAGCTGAACATTTAATCACTGTATCACTAAGACTCTTCAGCCTATGGGGCTGTCATATCCCCTTTTCCTTACCATGTGAAGATGTGTTTCTATGACAAGCACTGAAACATGTTGTTCGTAGATAAAAATAAACAATTGCTGTTCAGTTGACACTGACTAGTGACAACGTCCCCCATAACAGGGGAGAACTGGGCACTGGAAGGTTTTCAATGGCTCATGTTTTAGGACTCCATCTTTGGCCCTTCTTTCTGAGGAAATCTGCCTCAACTCAAACCTCCAACCTTAAGTTAGTGGCCAAAGATGTTAAGCATTTGCATCCCTCTCCACCCACCCAACACACACGCACACTAGCTCACACAAACCATTAGCTTCAGCTTGATTCAACCTCAGGATGACTTCATGAATTACAGAGTAGAATGGTCACCCAGCATATTTTCTTGGCTGTCATCCATTCAGAAGCATATCTCCAGCCTCTTTGGAGCAGTTGGATGGTATTGAACTTCCAACCTTAGGTTTTGAGTGATCCATGAACCATTTGCATTATGCAGGAA